>NC_089850.1:33714232-34390482 GCF_036373705.1 Amia ocellicauda | reverse complement strand
ATCTATAGATCGAAACAAGTGGATACATCTTGAGGAGGCCTTCATATAACAGTGGATCAATATAGGCTGATGATGATGATGATTGATATATATGAGAGATGGGTGCAACATCACTTCCCATTAGCAACCCTTTAGCAAGTGGCTGGACATACTGTGCATCGGTGTATGATTATGTATAGAAATTAAGTCACTAAGGTTCAATACATATTAAAATTTGCTCACCCTACAAATTAGCTGGTGTTTTTTAATAGAAATTGTCCTGAGGCACCAGCTGTGTTAATAATTAAATTTCCACTTGGCTTTTGTTGAAATAGGCACCAGATGTATATATACGTATTGATAAATCTGTTAACATTTATGTAAAATTCATGAAAATGTGTCATTAAAGGCCTAGTGTATACAAACTGTACTGGCAAATAAATAAGTTGTGCAATTTAGCCAGGGTAAAGACAGCTACAGTGAGGGAAAAAAGTATTTGATCCCCTGCTGATTTTGTAGGTTTGCCCACTGACAAAGAAATGATCAGTCTATAATTTTAATAATAGGTGTATTTTAAAAGTGAGAGACAGAATAACAACAAAAAAATCCAGAAAAACGCATTTCAAAAAAGTTATAAATTGATTTGCATGTTAATGAGTGAAATAAGTATTTGATCCCCTATCAATCAGCAAGAATTCTGGCTCCCAGGTGTCTTTTATTCAGGTAACGAGCTGAGATTAGGAGCACTCTCTTAAAGGGAGTGCTCCTAACCTCTGCTCGTTACCTGTATAAAGACACCTGTCCACAGAAGCAATCAATCAATCAGATTCCAAACTCTCCACCATGGCCAAGACCAAAGAGCTGTCCAAGGATGTCAGGGACAAGATTGTAGACCTACACAAGGCTGGAATGGGCTACAAGACCATCGCCAAGCAGCTTGGTGAGAAGGTGACAACAGTTGGTGCGATTATTCGCAAATGGAAGAAACACAAAATAACTGTCAGTCTCCCTCGGTCTGGGGCTCCATGCAGATCTCACCTCGTGGAGTTTCAATGATCATGAGAATGGTGAGGAATCAGCCCAGAACTACACGGGAGGATCTTGTTAATGATCTCAAGGCAGCTGGGACCATAGTCACCAAGAAAACAATTGGTAACACACTACGCCGTGAAGGACTGAAATCCTGCAGCGCCCGCAAGGTTCCCCTGCTCAAGAAAGCACATGTACAGGCCCGTCTGAAGTTTGCCAATGAACATCTGAATGATTCAGAGGAGAACTGGGTGAAAGTGTTGTGGTCAGATGAGAGCAAAATCGAGCTCTTTGGCATCAACTCAACTCGCCATGTTTGGAGGAGGAGGAATGACGCCAAGAACACCATCCCCACCGTCAAACATGGAGGTGGAAACATTATGCTCTGGTGGTATTTTTCTGCTAAGGGGACAGGACAACTGCACCGCATCACAGGGACGATGGACGGGGCCATATACCGTCAAATCTTGGGTGAGAACCTCCTTCCCTCAGCCAGGGCATTGAAAATGGGTTGTGGATGGGTATTCCAGCATGACAATGACCCAAAACACACAGCCAAAGCAACAAAGGAGTGGCTCAAGAAGAAGCACATTAAGGTCCTGGAGTGGCCTAGCCAGTCTCCAGACCTTAATCCCATAGAAAATCTGTGGAGGGAGCTGAAGGTTCGAGTTGCCAAATGTCAGCCTCGAAACCTTAATGACTTGGAGAGGATCTGCAAAGAGGAGTGGGACAAAATCCCTCCTGAGATGTGTGCAAACCTGGTGGCCAACTACAAGAAACGTCTGACCTCTGTGATGGCCAACAAGGGTTTTGCCACCAAGTACTAAGTCGAAGGGGTCAAATACTTACTTCCCTCATTAACATGCAAATCAATTTATAACTTTTTTGAAATGCGTTTTTCTGGATTTTGTTGTTGTTATTCTGTCTCTCACTGTTAAAATACACCTACCATTAAAATTATAAACTTAATAATTATAAAATTATCATTTCTTTGTCAATGGGCAAATGTACAAAATCAGCAGGGGATCAAATACTTTTTTCCCTCACTGTATGCTGCCAATGGATTCAGATATAAAGTATATTCCTAGATCTATAGTAACTGTTTCCCCATTAATTTAACATAGTACTTCACACTGTTTTGTAATTTTCTGTCTCAAAAGGATGACAACTGTAGGGGAGCTTCTCACTTGTGGCAAGGTGCAATTAAGCAAGCGCTGATGATATTTGTCCCACTGCCACTGGGTGCTATGGGAATACTACACTTTCTCATGAATAAAAATATATAAATTAGTAAATAAAAATAATGTTTAGTCTATCATACATATATACATCGATCAGCAACAACCTGTTGAGGCATGGACTCTACTAGACCTCTGAAGGTGTGCTGTGGTATCTGGCACCAAGACGTTAGTAGCAGATCCTTCAAGTCCTGTAAGTTGCAAGGTGGGGCCTCCATGGATCGGACTTGTTTGTCCAGCACATCCCACAGATGCTCGATTGGATTGAGATCTGGGGAATTTGGAGGCCAAGTCAACACCTTGAACTTGTGATTCATCAGACCAGGCCACCTTCTTCCATTGCTCCGTGGTCCAGTTCTGATGCACACGTGCCCATTGTAGGCACTTTCGGCAGTGGACAGGGGTCAGCAAGGGGACCCTGACTTGTCTGCGGCTACGCAGCCCCATATGCAACAAACTGCGATGCACTGTGTGTTCTGACACCTTTCTATCAGAACCAGCATGAACTTTTTCAGCAATTTGAGCTACAGTAGCTTGTCTGTTGGATCGGACCACACGGGCCAGCCTTCACTCCCCACGTGCATCAATGAGCCTTGGCCGCCCATGACCCTGTTGCCGGTTCACTGCTTTTCCTTCCTTGGACCACTTTTGATAGGTACTGACCACTGCAGACCGGGAACACCCCACAAGAAATAAGTGTTAAAATTGTTTACAACAATTCAAATAAATAAGTCAGGAACATACTTCCAGTGGTGCCCTATGTTCTGCTAACGCTAGCAGGTGTTTCTGGGTAAGAAGGTCAATGCTGGTTGCTGAGCAGGTGCATCTGACTTCCTGTGGTCTCAAGACTGGAAATGGGGAGATCCAGTGATCAGGAGATAACAAAGACCTTTTTTATTTTTGTATAGCTCCTACTACTACTATCTTTATTTGAAGCCCACACATTTAAATTTTTCCACGGCTCTGTGTACAAAAATAGACTTTCTGAAGCTTTTTCAACAAGGTATAAGTTTCCTCACTTTTGAGCTCAGGTCCTCGCAACAGCAGGAGAAAAATGTTAATTCCTGTGTCAATCAAGACAGAGGCCTCCAGGGCATTGACACCAAGATCGGTGTTATCAGGAGGCGTCCCGGATAACAGCTGGAAAACGGAGAGCTGATAGACTTCTCTCTCACAGGTGGAGCTGCCTTATCCATAGGTTTGCATAATGTGTCCAGCTGTGTTTGAGAAAATAATGCTAATGCTATTCTAATAAGAGATTTAATGAAAATCTTCCAGTAAGATTAACAGGTTTTAATGAGGCATTTAAATTATATTTACCTGCAAAGAGTAGATCTGCATGGATCTGCTGGTTTTGAAACTGTGCAAGATGTCTCAGAGTGATTCTTAGTATAAGACATGAATTTAAAATAAATTGAGCTTTCAGGAGAACAACAACACATGGCATCCTATCTGTGCACAGTCCTCTCTGAGGTGAATAAATTCCCATCTGAACTAACATTTATCACATTTCAGTTATAGTGGATAAACATTGTAGTGGTTGGGCTGATTATTAGGGTGTGACATTTAAATAAATTATGTATTTTAATCTAATTTATACTCAGTTTGTTAAATTCAACACAGTCAATATAAGCAGTTAAAGAAGATATTCTGAAATGAAACATTATGCACAGGTTTTAAGCTGCATAATTGGGAAAATGAAATCTCATGCATGTCTTCTTACTACTTAATTAGTAACTCAATGTAAAATGTAAAAACAAGAAGAAAAATTGTAAGCAGCTGCATATATACAATGTTTTTAAAAAGCTAAAATAAATAATGGATCTACACCAGAACCTCTACTTATTTTCTCTTCTTCTACATCTACATCTACTTCAATTTCTAAATCTACTTCTACATCTTCTTCTTATTCCTTATGTCTTAGAAACTGCTTTGTTTCACCTAATGTAAATGCAATGAGATCAATCTGGCCAGTCGATAACTTCCACTGATGTCTGTGAGATACTGACTCCCAGCGTCCACGCCGCTCTCTGGAGGTTTCTCCTATGGTGAAGAGCGTGCATCAGCACGGCAGCTACAGGATTACTGCTCGGGCCTGATCTCTGGTGGGAGCTGAGAGCAAGCGAGAAGCATGGTACTGTGTGGCATCCCCAAGAGGCAGGGAGAGGAGAAAGGATCCTAGCGCAGAACATTACTGATAGACATCTCCTCGATATGAAGCACTGGAGCAAGGGGAGGGAGGCCAGGGGGTGTCCTAGATTTACAGCTTGTTTGAACAAAAAACACAACTGCTTTCGAGACGCAATCAGTGCATCTGCCTCTCTGAATCTAATTCACTCATTAGGAGCTGAGGAAGGATAAGGAGCAGCAGAAAAAAAGAAAAGCAGCCTGTTTTTATTCATTCTGAGCTTCCTATCCACTTGTTTTGATAACACACTGTATTCAAGTCTCTGCTCAAACCTGGCAAAGAACTGCTAAAAGTGCCCATGTGATCAAGTTATTAGATCAATAAAGAATTTGGGATCTTGGCTGTAACAAGTGAGGAGACAATGCAACCCTCAACAGAGCATATACACACAAGACTAAAAGTTTTCAAGTAGATATTCAATACCAGGATTCGTGTTTCTTCAAGGACCCCTGAGTGCCAGCTTCAACTCCACGGCTCTGTATCTTGCCCCACTTGCTGTGTAAAGAGGTGCCTTCTGTTCTCAGTCTTCAATGCCCCTGCTCTGCATTTCCTCTTTGACCTCAGGTCCTCATCTCACTGCTGAGCTTCACCTGCAGTCCTTTGGGCTGGCTTAGAAACCTTTGAGTATTCTATAATGTTAAATCAATTTAATTAGACTATATAAGACTAAAATAATTTTGTATTTAGGCTGCTTTGAGTATGACAATGTATTGACGAGAGTAATTATGGATGAACACTCCTCTGAACTCTCTTCAGGTCTACAAATACTCAAGCTGACTCATTCTGATCCTTCAAGAAACACCTTGATGATTTTCTTGGAACATAAAGGTTCTTAATCAACCAAACAAGCTAAATGTGCTGAATGGAGCCCAACTATTCTGTAAACTTTCTGTTGTTCTGTTCTTATATCCCTTTTAAACAGAGGCCCCAAAACTGAGCACACTGTTCTAGACATGTTGCCTGATTTTAAAATAGGTTCAGACTGGGTTTGATAACACAAGGAGAAGAGGACTCAACCAGCGAGATACTGAAACAGGGATAATAGGGAGTGAGAGAGAAGAATTGTTGGTCAATTTCTAAAGAACAACAGGGGATACTGTCCTAGAAAGTTTGCACCTTCAGCTCACTCCTTTTCCACCTTTATGGCACAACATGATTCTGCAGAATCACGCATTCCTTTGCAGTCCCCCACTGTCCCCCGCTCCTTGTCTCACAGCGCGGAGCCAGAACGCACCCCACTGCTGCCGAGCGTCATCTCCGATTAGTGAGCAGTGCACCGCTGAGCTGGAGACACAGGTTCTGCAGTCACCACGGTGCTCACAACACATCTGCCTTTGATTGCGTTTACCTACCAAAACCTTGGGAAGAGAGGGCCCTGTCAATTTGTTTCCTACTTTAAAAACAAAACACAGCAGAGGTCTGCAGTAATAAGACTGTGTAGGTAAGATTAAGCAAACAATCTAATTGCATTTGCTTCTCACCAGATGTCCATTTATTTTTTTGCTTTGCCAGACTCAATGAATGAAGAAATAAACGTGTTTTTTTTTTTTTTTTACCTGGAGTCCCCCGACACTGCGAACCAGAATTGTAGAGAGCTGTTAAACGTGGAAGGAGAGACAATCACGCCTGGCAAACTGAGCCTGCTAAAGCCCCTTGTAAAAGTAAGCGCTCCTTGACTGAAAGAAACTAATTCTCCTATTCTCTGTAATAAGCAGGGCAGTGCTACTGAATCGAATAGCAATTTATCCAGCAGATTAGAAAAGACAAAACTTATAATAATATTTGAGACGGTATCTGTGCCGTGTTTAAATGACTCCCGTTATATCTTGCAAAGACCTGATGGTATCAGTGTCCAAACCAATTAGAAAAAACAATTCAAGCTGCTAGATTTGCAAATTGTGTGTGTGTGTGTGTGTGTGTGTGTGTGTGTGTGTGGGTGAGTGCATGCTCTGAAAGAACATTAAATTGTCCACCCAATACTGTATGCTCGGCACCATAGGCGTAGGGCACGATCCCCCTCCCCCAATATTGACAGTGTCCCCTCCAATTCTGAAACGAAACCTACGCCCCTGTGTGTATGCACATTTTAAAAGTTTATCTAGAATGAGAAGTACTCAACAGTATGTTGATAAGGAACTCAGTGTTGATATGAAAGTAAAGAGAAGTCAAGAAAAGGATTTAAAAGACCAAAAAAGGTCTTTGAAGCCTATGTTATACTTTGATATCGCTTGTTACAGGAGGGAAAAGCACAAGCGGCAGAGCCCTTTACTATTGTAGTTCACACGGTTTTCAATCTGCCCTTGAGAAAGTACTTTCCAGCTCAGCATAGATGTGCTATATCTATTGTATTATGAAGCCTCTACCAGACAAAGGGTCTGTATCATTGATCGGCAGAGAAGAGCTCTCGTTTCAAAGGCACGGCGCAGAAGCAGCTTCTGACAACAAGAAGGAATTACAGGAACATGCATCAAATCCATAAACCAATGTGGCCTTTCGCACAGCCACAGCAGCTGTAAAACAGTCATTAGTGCATGACTGGACGTTTAAAATCCCATTCCTCTAAATGAGAGTCGATACCAGCAACGAGCTTGAAGAAGATAATAATGCCGAAGAATGACTCAGCCCTTTTTTTTTTTTTTTTTTTTTTTTTAACTAGTGCAAGTGGAAAGAATGGAAAGGTCTTGGTGGGAGAAGAACTGTGGCCAGTGATTTAGAAATGACAGACTGAGCAGCACAGTGGGAGGGAGGTGGTGGCCTCTAGCTGGAGCAAAGGTACAAAAACAGAATCAGTGTTAGAAGTCACTTTTGATGAGTCTATAATTTAGAGATTATTTGATGGGGGTTGCGAACAGAACACATTGAAAGAGGTTAGACTCCTGTTCATTAATAAGAAAGCAGCGGAGACAGGGAAGGTGGCATAATTGTAGACATTTCACTAAGGGATCATTAAAGAAATGAAAAAAACAAAACTTTTCACATATCAGCGCTGACTTATTTATTTTCTGCAAAATATGCAAATATTAGCTTTTTCTTTAATAGCCCTTTCATTGGGTACCCATCACAACCTGAAAGTAGATTAATCAACAGAGCGTGAAGAAAGTAAAAGAAAAAGAAAGCAGTGAATGACTTAAAGAATGAAAGATTAGGACTCTGTATGATCAGCTGGTTGCTCAAATCCTACCAGCTTGTTCCAGTGCCAGTAGACCTAGAGCCACAGCCCAGCACTTTGCAGCAGTCTGAGTGTGAGCCAGGTCTAGAGTCTGTCTCTCCACCAGGGTGACTGTGGAGTTCTGATCCTTTATTAAGCAAGGAGAACAAGAAGCGGAGGCCAATTAACATCTGGGAGGAGAGAGCAGGGCGAGACAGGCGGCGAGCCCCTCTCCCATTAAACCAGCTCTCTGCCCTAATTGTCAGGGAGAGAGAAACAAATCCGGCTCCCGTCACAGCTACCCGCCGTTAACCTTTCACACGCCTCCTCAAAATGTCAGGCGGCTCTGAAATTAAAAAATAAAAAAGGGCCCGTGCGGAGGGAAGCAGCCTGGCCTTACATCTGTACATCTTTAAATTAGTGGGTAATTGCTGGCTCCGGCACCACCCCTGACATTTACTCTGCTGCTGACAGAAAAGAGGGAAAAAAAGAGAAGAAAAGTAACCCGACTGCATCAATCAGCACCGGCACAGGCAGGCAGAGACGTTGCGCGCGACACAGGCTCAAAAATGCCAAACGTCCGTCTGTCTGTCTCTGTCTGGGAAAGAGAGGAAGCTGCTGATGCACTTGGGAGATAACGATGTTGACTCAGTAGGGATGTGAACAAACATATCATGACTTTAAAGAAGAGTCAATGATCCAGACGACCTTTCTCCATGACTTCTGCACTACACAGTCTGATCCATGAACACTTAAACAAGCAGGCACCCTGACACCCATGAGAGTTATGACTCAGAACAGCTTTAATTTCACACAATGTCACCTTGTAAGGTTAAACCAATAAATAAAAATACAACAATGGAATATCATTAAATCTGAAATTTAATATATATATATATATATATATATACAGTGAGGGAAAAAAAAAAATCCAGAAAAACGCATTTCAAAAAAGTTATACATTGATTTGCATGTGAATGAGGGAAATAAGTATTTGACCCCTTCGACTTAGTACTTGGTGGCAAAACCCTTGTAAGCAATCACAGAGGTCAAACGTTTCTTGTAGTTGGCCAACAGGTTTGCACACATCTCAGGAGGGATTTTGTCCCACTCCTCTTTGCAGATTCTCTCCAAGTTATTAAGGTTTCGAGGCTGACGTTTGGCAACTCGAACCTTCAGCTCCCTCCACAGATTTTCTATGGGATTAAGGTCTGGAGACTGGCTAGGCCACTCCAGGACCTTAATGTGCTTCTTCTTGAGCCACTCCTTTGTTGCCTTGGCTGTGTGTTTTGGGTCATTGTCATGCTGGAATACCCATCCACGACCCATTTTCAATGCCCTGGCTGAGGGAAGGAGGTTCTCACCCAAGATTTGATGGTACATGTCCCCGTCCATTGTCCCTTTGATGCGGTGCAGTTGTCCTGTCCCCTTAGCAGAAAAACACCCCCAAAGCATAATGTTTCCACCTCCATGTTTGACGGTGGGGATGGTGTTCTTGGGGTCATTCCTCCTCCTCCAAACACGGCGAGTTGAGTTGATGCCAAAGAGCTCGATTTTGGTCTCATCTGACCACAACACTTTCACCCAGTTCTCCTCTGAATCATTCAGATGTTCATTGGCAAACTTCAGATGGGCCTGTACATGTGCTTTCTTGAGCAGGGGGACCTTGCAGGTGCTGCAGGATTTCAGTCCTTCACAGCGTAGTGTGTTACCAATTGTTTTCTTGGTGACTATGGTCCCAGCTGCCTTGAGATCATTAACAAGATCCTCCCGTGTAGTTCTGGGCTGATTCCTCACCGTTCTCATGATCATTGAAACTCCACGAGGTGAGATCTTGCATGGAGCCCCAGACCGAGGGAGACTGACAGTCATTTTTTTTTTTTTTGTTTCTTCCATTTGCGAATAATCGCACCAACTGTTGTCACCTTCTCACCAAGCTGCTTGGCGATGGTCTTGTAGCCCATTCCAGCCTTGTGTAGGTCTACAATCTTGTCCCTGACATCCTTGGACAGCTCTGTGGTCTTGGCCATGGTGGAGAGTTTGGAATCTGATTGATTGATTGCTTCTGTGGACAGGTGTCTTTATACAGGTAACGAGCGGAGGTTAGGAGCACTCCCTTTAAGAGAGTGCTCCTAATCTTAGCTCGTTACCTGTATAAAAGACACCTGGGAGCCAGAAATCTTGCTGATTGATAAGGGATCAAATACTTATTTCCCTCATTGACATGCAAATCAATTTATAACTTTTTTGAAATGCGTTTTTCTGGATTTTTTTGTTGTTATTCTGTCTCTCACTTTTAAAATACACCTACCATTAATATTATAGACTGATCATTTCTTTGTCAGTGGGCAAACGTACAAAATCAGCAGGGGATCAAATACTTTTTTCCTTCACTTTATATATATATATATATATAATGTTTTGTACTCCCTTGATTAAAACAGATAAGTCAATTGAGAAGTCTACTAACTCACTGTGTGGCAAGCAGTCTCTCAGCACTTCTGAAAAAGTAACATCTGATAGGAGGCCTATTGCCCCATCTAGGTCGTTTGGAAACATGCTAATCACTAATTGATCCACGGATTCCAGGCTGATTCTTAACTGATCCTAGGGTGTTTGCGTCAAAGTTGTGACTGTGTAACTTTCCCATAACCCCCTGGGAAAGCAGCATCTCTTCTTTTCAGTCTGTACTCTTGTCCATGTACCACTGTGGATTGTGAAGAGGTTGGCTGCCTTGACTTTGTCAGTTCCTTTTCAAGATCTTGAAAACTTGTATTAAGTCCCCTGCAGATCACCTCTAACTCCTTTAACACCAGGAAACAACATACAACTGTAGTTGAAGATATTGAGTCCCTTCATTTGAAACAATGTTATTTAATAATTTGTCTAGTTTAATAAATATTGTTCATTATGCTATAATTATTTAGCAATGATATATAGTTCGTTTCCCACTGGTTCAGCCTAGAGAGAAAACAATAAAAATGCCAGTTGACTGAAGTAAAGACAAGGATGTGTGTAAGCTTTGGACATCCACTCTTGCAAAACCACAGGAAAACTAAATGCATAGAAAGTAATAATACAATCTGTCATTAAATATCCATCCAGGCATGGTAATAGCAAAGATAGATGTCAGTGAGAACCTGCAACTGAAATTGTGCTTAGAAAGGAATCAATCTGATTATAACTTTCACTGTATCTGAGCAACAATCACAAAAAGTGGAAACCTTGCTAGGTTAACAAGATGGCTGATCTTAAAACTGTAGAATAAGAAGAGAACTGGAGTTAGAAAGCAGAAATTTGAATTTGCCCCGTAATGGTTCTGCAGATGAGCACGTTCCAACCATTTAGTTGTGTTGCAGGTGGAGAGAGCCAGTTTATTAGAGTGTAAATACTGCAGTCGATGGTTCGGCAGGGTACACCAGGGACAGATCGCACAGGAATGGTACATAAATATCTCGCTTCCTCAGTGCCGTTATCCAGGTCCCGCTGTAAATCATGGCAGCCTTATCTAAAATGGAGAGCAGACTCATCTGAACTACAGTACAGCAGGGAGATTTGGGAAACGCAATTTGTTATCATGCGGGCAAAGCCGATGTTTAAAGTTGTAAGCAGTTGAAAGTTTAAAGAGAGAAGCCCCAAATACTTTTAAAGGCTGTAACATGAACCATTCCAAACTGATAGAGGGTTAAGAGTTTTTGGTCGTATGAAGAAGAAATTGAGCAACAGAAATGATCAGCAATACAGACAACCTTGGAAGAATCTATACATATAGCAGGATATAATTGAGGACAAGGTTTGCTCAGTGCCTCAGACTATACTATTCTGTTCAAAAGAATAGTGATTCACTCGTCTAGGGTCTGTCACGCACATATCCATCTATTCATGCATTTATTAATTGTCAATGATAAGAAGGTATTTATACATTTTGATGGATATATACATACCATTGATGTTTCTACCACTCAGCTTGCTAAGTGTCTCCACTGGGGTTTGACATGCAGGGGTTTATGAAGTACATCCAGATGGGTTCTGAGTGTCAGTGGGTCACCTGATTGATTCCTGTCTGGACGCAGGGTGCTTAATTCTGTATTTATGGAATTATATAATGTGGTGCTGTGTTTTGACTCAAGCAGATTCTATCTATATAGCGGCAGAGAAACCAGGGATAAGCAGATGAAAGCTTCCTATTTTTGTTCAAGTGCACAATGCTTTTTGTTTACTTTTGTTCCCTCCAAGAGCAGCAGCAGCCTTGGACTGCCGCTAAGGCCTTTGCTTCCTCCATTTTACACAGTGTTGATCAAAAGGAAATTAAACATCCAAGACGGGAAGGCCAACTTTGCAAATTGACTTTTTTTCTCTCTCAATTTGAACCGCACGATACGAGGTGTTTTATCCTCTCGCTTTCCACTCAACGCTCAAATCTGCTCTTTGTTTGAGACGCACATAAAGAACCCTTTGATGGGAAAGAGATTTGATGGGG
Source organism: Amia ocellicauda (assembly GCF_036373705.1). Lineage (NCBI taxonomy): Eukaryota > Metazoa > Chordata > Actinopteri > Amiiformes > Amiidae > Amia > Amia ocellicauda. Next base: position 34,378,420 of record NC_089850.1, on the reverse strand, counting down.
ATCATAAAATATGAAGCTTAAAGGACAGAGAAAGATCATAAGCGTCTGATAAATACAGCTCATGAGCCAACAGGGCTGGGGATACTGGGTGTTCATGTTAACATATCTGGAAGCAGAAGAGCACAGGTTTATTTATTTATTTACTTATGTATTTATTTTCCCATCGCAGCAGGTGAGATGATATTGATTTATTTTGGTACTTTCTCTGTCTGACAGAAAGTGACTTAATCAAGAGCTCCCTGCCTCTGCTTGGGAGGGTTTAAAAGTCTGATTAGCCTCAACTGCTGGTTACAGCTGTGACAACAGGAGAAACAGCAAAAACAGTAGGAAAGGAAGGGGGCTTTAGAGAGATGTCTGTTATGAGACTGCAGAATACAACAGGAGACTCGGGCTTGGTACCAATTCTACAGAAGCACTTACAGCAATGAGGTAAATGTACAGGAATAAGTCCGTAATTAATAATAATGAGTAACAGAGAGGAGCATATTAGTATTAGAGCAAAATAGAAATGCATTAATGTAATACTGCCACATTGTCGAGGAGGTGGGAAGAGGTATGACATGCGCAGTCTGAAAAGGTGTGTCTTGAGCAGGTGTCGGAAGGTGGTCAGGGATTGGGCAGTACTGTCCCTATCCTATCCCTCTTAATAATCTGGAAATCGACAAACCTGTTATTGATTTATTTAGTTCTTTAAAAGGATCCCAAGGAGTCAGTCAACTTCACCTAACATGGCCGGGCAATTTGTTTTCCACATCCCTAAAACTCCTGTGTCCTGAATGAAGGGGAAAATATACATTACATCCAACCCTCTTTGTGATCAAGAGGACATCATTTAGAGCCTTAGAAACTGTGCCCTTATCTGTTTTATCATGTTTTAGATTAGGCACTCTGCTCTACAGTCCTCAGGGCTGCTGTGTGTGTGTGTGTGGATGGGGGTGTGTCAGCTGTTGCTCAAGTATTGTAGGGATTTACTACAGTGCGACTGCATTAGATTTATACTCTTAATTAAAGCCTGGGTTTTATTATTTTGCCATTATTCCCAGATTCCCAGCAACAGGCCCTAGCAAGGGGCTCCTCCTCTGGCTGCTCTCATCAATTTCCAATCTCTGGGCAAGTTTGCCTTTCATTTTCCTGTCCAAATCTCATTCCAACTCCAGCCTACTAATTTGCCTGGCCCTGGCCTGCCCCCGGCCTTCAGAAGGAGCTGGCGCCGCTCTCTGTGTTGAGCGAGGAGCTGTATGATCCCTCTGCGCTGCAGGGCCAGAAATGCAGCCGCCTGCCGCATCGCCGGTTAATCAAGGTAATCCCAGTCTTAATTCTATTCCTATTAACCTCCTGCTTTCATTTGTCTTACAATTATGAAACACTTTAATTGCTTTCAAGATGAAATTGAAAGTTTATTTCCACATCATAACCGAGATTGTTATTCTTAATTGGAATTTTAGTATTGGAAGCACGGACACATTTAAGAGCCTATAGCTCTGCACTCTGTCTCCACAGATGGACTTTGACGTCAAGTGCCAAGCGAGTCTGTTTTCTTTATTGTTTTTTTAACCGTGGTGTTGTAAAGGGTGATTAAGGCAGGGTGATGCTCAACAAAGCCTTCTGTCGTATGCTTCAACAGGATAACTTTTCTAAAAATACAATAAAATAAATATACATCGATGTAGATATTTGACTGATTGGGACTTCCGTCTTTGGGAGACTATATCATTGGTGTTACATTTGATGAACTAAGTGAAGCCTCATCAAACAATGCTTGATCAATCAATGTCTGATGCTGTTCAAACAAATGTAAAAATACAATAAGGCATTCCCAAATGAATAATCATTACTGAGGTAGTGAAAAAGAACCAGTCAAGTTTATTGCAAGCCAAATTGTCATTTAGAGATATCTCAAAATACAATTCAAAATATCTCAAATTGACTTCTTGTCTAATTTAAGATATCTCAAATTCAATTTGAGATATCTTGAAATTGAGGTTAATTTGAGATATCTCATGTAAAGCTCCAATTTGAGATGTCTTGAAATGGAGCGTTAAACGAGATATCTCAAATTGACTTCCTGTTCTATTTCAGATATCTCAAATTAGACAGGAAGTCAATTTGAGATATCTTGAATTGAATTGGTGATATCGAAAATTGAATTTGAGATATCTTGAAATGGAATTAGTCTGAGATATCTACAATTCAGTTTAAGATATCTTGAATTGTATTTTGAGATATCTGTAAATGACAATTTGGCTTGCCATACAAGTTTGCTAATTTATAACTCTATAGATACCTGTATTGCAGGATACTTGTTCTGACTTCTAATTAAATAATGTCAGTGTATTTCATATAGTTTGAGGTGGACAGTTCAACAAATACTTTGTCCAAAAGTGAAATAAAGACCCCCTGGCTTAACTCAATTCGATATGGACGCTTTACACTGTCCCCAAGGCAGAATTAATGTATATTATCATAGCATAATGTAATAGACAACATTTATTAAACTAAAAAAATAATAATAATGACAATTAAAGACTGTGGGCGGCATCACACAGAGACACCCCACTATGCAGCTGCCCTCTGCAACAGACTGTAGTATAAACAGGTTGCGCACTATGTCACTAGAAAGACTGCAGAAAACACGCGACTCATGATTCATTCATAGTAATGCAATTATTTGAAACACTCACACTTGAAAATATAAGTAAGCAACACTGTGTGGGACACGAAAACCCCAACAGAAAACCCCTCCCTTACTGGACTGAGCTGAGATAGAGCACCGCACAGAGCTAGACTCTAGAGGAAAGGAGGAGTGGAGAGGACAGAAGGAAAGCAGAGGAGGGGAGAAGGTGAAAAAGGAGAAAAGAGGGGGAGGAGGTAAGGGAGATTGAGAGCAGAAACATCAGTTCTGATCCTCGTCTGTCAGTCACAGATCTCATAGAAGCAAACAGGATGTCCTGCCCTCCCCCAACACACCTCGCACACCTGCATGGCATCTGGAAGTGAATAAAACAGAGTGAAAAACAGGTGCTTTATATTGCAGGTGTGTGAATAGTACTGACTATGACTGGGGGATTAAATTGAGCTGATGACACTCTGTGATAAAGCTGAAGTTGGAAGAACTAAATGAAAACAGATCAGCAGGGGTCAACTGACTGAATGACTGAGGTTATTGGAATGGGATGCTATTCCTGTTATTTTTTTCTTCTTATCTAAAGAATTTACCCTTGGTGCTGTAACACGGAATTGGCTGTTGCTCAGCATTGGGTCTCTTAATGGGAAATGAAAATGTATAATTATAGATGTCAATGCTCTTTCCAGTCATAAGCTGATCTTAATTAATTTCAGAGATGGACAGTTTAACAGAAGCTACAATTGTTTAAAAGTGTGCATGTTATCACACTGTTAAGGTTTGTAATTTATCATTTTAATTAGGCTACAATAACACTGCTGCTCTTTGTGTCAGGAGAGAGATGGCTCTGTGAAATTGTACCAGGACTTGACTCCATCTGATAACATCCCAGTGGAATATCTCAGCTCTGACTGATATTAACTTTATTAAATGTAAAAACACACGCTCTGAAAATTACTATTATTTATTTATTTATAAATGTGGCGAACATGGGTAAAAGCACAGAACAATTCAGGCTACCCTGTTCGTAATTATACATATATATATGGCTGGAGAGCTGTGTCCCAGGGGACTCTGATCAGATGACTGGACACAGCTAGGAGACAGCTCTCTGGACTTTGAGCTAATTAAGAGCAGGAAGGCCTGCCTGCCTTGCCACAGCTAGCCACAAAAAAGCAGAAACACAATATGTAAATGTTTTCAAAGTTTACAAAGTACTGCCTGCAGAGTTTACAAAGTATACTCAAGTGTCAGATGCCTGTATAGGGAAAAAAATTATTGTTGTTTTGTTAGCTACACACAGTACCATATAGATACATATAATGTCAGGATCTAGCCACTAATTCACACAACCTCTCATCCCATTGTTTCTACCTGTGTATTTTGATGTCTAGATTAATTATTTCACATTTTTAGCACTCTTTTATACTTACTCAAAGATTGGGATGGAAACTTAGCTCATTATTGAGTTATCTACATGAAATGATCACTCATAATAGTTTCTTAATCATGTGAATCAACTACTTCTATTTTTGTTAAAGACAGAACAACATGATAATTAATTCTATATCTGCTAGTACTAGAACATTCATAACTCCAATGAAACCGGTTTTAACAGATTTTCATATACCTCAATTAATTCACATAATGCCTAAAATATGTGTAGAAAATGTAACTCAATTTCCCTTACATGCCCCAGGCTGGACACCACTGTACAGCCTCACATGTCGGGATCTGGCTCCCCAGCCAACATATAAATCTAGTTGTGCTTGAGAGTGTCTGTGCATTTTGATGTGCACTTCTGAATGATTTACAAGAAGCAAGAGATTATCAGTTCCCAAGGAGCCCTTTGAAGCACACAGTACAGAGCAGAGAGCACTCAGGGTCATTAACTGTCCCTCTTGCACCCATAACCCCCCATCACTGAACTCCCGTACAATGACAGCTCTGTGCCCAGCAAGCTGAGAAAATACACTGAATATTTGTTTTACTAAACCAAACTGTTATTCGTTTCAGTTTCAGGCTGTGAATCATTTTTAACTACAACTGACTGCTATAGCATTGATTGATTTATTTTAAAAATGTTGTGAAGATGGGTACAAACACAGAAGATTTCAGTCTGGCCCTCATTAGACTTGGCTGGAGAACTATTTCGGGCTGTAAGACTGTGTAGGGTTCAGCGGGGTGTGCTTTGGCCAGAGGAGGAGACCTGCCTGTTTAATATCTCACTCCCCAATGTCTGCTGAAGAACCTCCCAGACTGTACACACACAGAGTACATTAAAATTGCATCAAAATTGTCTGTGTTTTTAATAAAACAATAAAATCTCCAGCATCCGTACCCAGATGGGTTTTATTCTTATTTCTTATTGATGATGTGAAGTGGAATCAAAATAAAAATGAAAAAAAAAAACTTGTATTCATTTTGTTAAGAGGATTTACTTTTCTTCCCCCAAACTTTTTTTTTATGTTGATGTTTTTGTTGTGTGTGTGCAGGGGGGGGGTCTTCTAAATGATATTGCATTCTTTCTTTCCCAGGTGATTTGAGAGGCAGTACAGACAACATTAACATGTGTTTCTGTAAAAGAAGAAAACAAAACACACATTTGAAAACACCAATCCCAGAGGCCCGACTGAAAAGGCCCATTTAAAGATCACAGCAGAGGCAGATACCAAAAGGATATTGATCAACTATTTCTACCTCAGGCAAGCCTTGTACAAACCAATGGGACATTGTTATGTATTTAAGATGAATCAATAGCTCTGACTGTGTCTCCTCTGGTTTGTGTTTGTTTAGGAGTGGAATAAATAAGTTACCTGTTTCCTTCAGTGTGAGAATATCCTGCATATTTCCACAGCTGGAAAAACCAAAGCAGGCTGGAATAGATGAAGGCCATTTCAGAGCACTGTGATCCACTCCAGCTTTTACTGGGGCTTCAGGTTCAGCGCTAACTGTGCCACCGAAGCAGAGAAGAGAAGCGATTAGTTTTCATTTTATTTGAACTTCACTTGACTCTCTGCTAATTTAAACACAGTAATGTAACTATCACATTGCATAATTGCCATAGTTTATAGACTTAAACACTGATTTTGTCTTTAATCTGTTTAAAATTATCCTCCCTTCCCGATCTCCCTGTGCCCACACACACACACACACACACACACACACACACACACACACACACACACACACACACTTGTTTATGTGATAATTGGGGACGCATGTCAGGCAACAGCTATCACACACACACATACACACATTTATTGCACTTTAATAAAGATTCCTTTCTCCTAATAAAGACTCCTGCTCCTCAATTATTATTTATATATTTTTGGCTGTCAGTATTACCCAAAGCAATTTTCTTGGGTGGCCATTTATGCAACTGGGTTTTTATTGGAGGAATCTGAATAGAGTTCGTTGCTCAAGGGTACAGCATCAGCCTTGGATTATTCACATCTCACTCAGGATTTGAACCAAATAACTCTCTGGTTAGGAGCCACCATATGTATGTATGTATGTATGTATGTATGTATGTATGTATGTATGTATGTGTGTGTATACACTCACCCAAAGGATTATTAGGAACACCTGTTCAATTTCTCATGAATGCAATTATCTAACCAACCAATCACATGGCAGTTGCTTCAATGCATTTAGGGGTGTGGTCCTGGTCAAGACAATCTCCTGAACTCCAAACTGAATGTCTGAATGGGAAAGAAAGGTGATTTAAGCAATTTTGAGCGTGGCATGGTTGTTGGTGCCAGACGGGCCGGTCTGAGTATTTCACAATCTGCTCAGTTACTGGGATTTTCACGCACAACCATTTCTAGGGTTTACAAAGAATGGTGTGAAAAGGGAAAAACATCCAGTATGCGGCAGTCCTGTGGGCGAAAATGCCTTGTTGATGCTAGAGGTCAGAGGAGAATGGGCCGACTGATTCAAGCTGATAGAAGAGCAACTTTGACTTAAATAACCACTCGTTACAACCGAGGTATGCAGCAAAGCATTTGTGAAGCCACAACATGTACAACCTTGAGGCGGATGGGCTACAACAGCAGAAGACCCCACCGGGTACCACTCATCTCCACTACAAATAGGAAAAAGAGGCTACAATTTGCACAAGCTCACCAAAATTGGACAGTTGAAGACTGGAAAAATGTTGCCTGGTCTGATGAGTCTCGATTTCTGTTGAGACATTCAGATGGTACAGTCAGAATTTGGCGTAAACAGAATGAGAACATGGATCCATCATGCCTTATTACCACTGTGCAGGCTGGTGGTGGTGGTGTAATGGTGTGGGGGATGTTTTCTTGGCACACTTTAGGCCCCTTAGTGCCAATTGGGCATCGTTTAAATGCCACGGCCTACCTGAGCATTGTTTCTGACCATGTCCATCCCTTTATGACCACCATGTACCCATCCTCTGATGGCTACTTCCAGCAGGATAATGCACCATGTCACAAAGGTCGAATCATTTCAAATTGGTTTCTTGAACATGACAATGAGTTCACTGTACTAAACTGGCCCCCACAGTCACCAGATCTCAACCCAATAGAGCATCTTTGGGATGTGGTGGAACGGGAGCTTCGTGCCCTGGATGTGCATCCCACAAATCTCCATCAACTGCAAGATGCTATCCTATCAATATGGGCCAACATTTCTAAAGAATGCTTTCAGCACCTTGTTGAATCAATGCCACGTAGAATTAAGGCAGTTCTGAAGGTGAAAGGGGGTCAAACACAGTATTAGTATGGTGTTCCTAATAATCCTTTAGGTGAGTGTATATATATATATATATATATATATATATATATATATATATATATATATTGGTAACCAGTTTGTAAAGAACCTACAGATGTCCTTTAGCTATGCATATTACCTTTCAGTTTGTACTTTTTGCGTCCACTATCTTTCCTGGTACCAAACTGATATATTTTGAGTTGACTAGCCAGTACAGTTAGAGAGAAGGACACAGATGGCAGAGTGTGTGACAGGCCGGTTCCTCACTGCAACTGTATTAGAGAGACAGTCTGTCGATAGTGGGTGTTTTCTATGATGTTTCTGCAGTGTGAACTCACCATAATGTCATTATTTAGCTGTCTTACACTGATGTAGCACTATGTGTAGCCTTGGGTTCCAGCTGGTTGATAAACGCAGCTTAATTGGTGAAACACTGGATTTATGTCTCCTTCATTTGACTAGCTTTCCGTTTCCAAGCCCCATCTAATCTCTTCAATGGGAAAATTACTCCAGCTGTGGAAGCCAGAGTCCATACACTCATTATGAATGCATCTTCCCACACCAGTCTCTGATACAGAGTGCTCAAGCACAGACTCTGAAATCAGATTTTCCACAGCTATTCAGCACAGAATAATGAGACATTATAGACAATGGGCACTCGTGTAACGTGACAGACATCATCATAAATCCACATCGAAAGACTGGGCGGAAATACAGTTACATTAATTACGGTAAAAGACAGGATTATCTATGTAGTCTGATCTGAACATATAAGATCATACAAGATTGGTTTATTTTAAAAACAACAATAACAATGATGGGCCAGGGATTGGGTAATTGGTACTTGGCTAGTGGGCATGACGTCACGGAGGGTTTTGAGATTCATTTAAGATTTGATTGAAGAGATTCATCCTGGCCTGCTCACCCACAGACTGATCTTCAGGCTAATAGGTAAACACATTTGTACTCTATATTCTGTTACCTGAAGTCCCAGCTCGGCTGTAGCTTACATTTGATATCACATTCTGATTTTCCTCAGTATCACTTCTGTATCCTGATAAGAAGTAATTATTTGTATGTACTCCTGTTCTTCCAAACGTTACATCAAAGAAAGGATAGTGCATCATTACTTTATGACTAATTGTCAAGGAAACATATTACCATCTCCAAAAGATGAATTACAAAGTTAAACACCTCCAGCTCTGACTCTACTTAAAATAGTTTATTGAAACAACTGGTATGCATACATTGATTCACTGAACACTTTCAGTTGTTTATCTACATTTTGAAACATTAGAAACTATGGCAATATGTATCCTAATGAGCTATAGGTTAACTACATAAACATATGATGATGCTTTAAAAACAAAATGAACAAAAATCATATTGAAGGAGTCTTTTATCAAAACAGAAACTCAGCACTTTAAATATGTACTATTGGCTGCAACATTAATCTTAAAAACAATAATAATTTCTAAATTCTAGTGTTTATATGGAGTTTTTAACACATATAATTCAAGACAATAATACAATATTTTTCTTCTCAGAATGATGCCTTTTAATTAATTAAGAGAAACTGCTTTCAAACTTGTATTTGCGAGACACACCTGAGTGCACGAAGTCAGCAGGGTGGAGGCATGGGGACTGTTTACTAGGAAAGGATCCCAGATTGTAGCATTAGTTGCCAAAAAAACTGCCTCTAATTACTGCACCCCTAAAATGTGTAGCCCTTTATATGTCACCATGGCATTAACATACTTACAGCACGATATCAAAATTATAATAAGTATGGCTTTCTTCATTCTATTTTATTAATTGTATTATGAATATTATGATTATGATTATGATTATTATGATTATTATGAGTAGTAGTAGTCGTAGTAGTAGTAGTAGTAGTAGTAGTAGTAGTAGTAGTATTCCATTCAAAATACAGCTGGATAAATGGGTTTATACTACTTCAAGATATACAAAGCAACTGATGATGGTGGTAGTGGCTAGGGTTGAAGGCTATTGTTGCTCACAATAATAGTCAGAACACCAACCCCAGCCTACGAAGCCAAAACTTAAAGCTACATCCACTCATCCTGTTACTAATGATCATAACCAAATATAATTCATACTGAAGTCCTAAACTGATGTGACACAAAGCCGGGGACACTGCAGTTCCACTGAAAAAACTCAGACAATGTCAAAGCTCCTCTCCAATTCTAAATAGTTAATAGACTGCATATATAATTTACATTGTGTAAAGGGCATTCAGTTCTCTAGAAAAACGTTGAGTGACCCTGAGTTCATAGACGTTAGTTCGGTTGACACTGACTGCTTTAAATAAAAGCAGGACAACAGACAGACTGAAAAAATTACATTAGCTCAAGAGCAGTCTACTTTGTGGAATTATTGAATTCTCTGCCTAACAATGTCTAGTCATGCAGCATCACGGCATTACACACTATTGAAATAAATTAGCATTAAAAGTGTATTAATAATGCATTGATGATGTTAATGCATTTCTATTATAAGATGTAGACGTGCCTCTCAAGATGAGCTTTTGGAGAGAGCAGCTAAGAGGGAAGAGGGAGGCACTCTAGCTGGAGTCACAATCTATCCAGAGCTATTTACTAATTAAGCGTAGCATCGTACCTATATTGGACATAACAATGCTCTTTCCATACCTGAAACTTAACTGGACAGAGGAAACCTTCTATACCAGACCCAGAGGGAACACCCAAATTCAAACTACAGTCTCACACCTTCAAGTGCCTGATCCACACCACCCCGAAGGAGTGATAAATCCACCCCAGCACACTGCACTACATTATATTACCTTACACAATGCTGCACTGAGCTTAACTAAAAGACTGGTTCCCTGGAGGTTTGACCTCTTTTTGAAATCTAGAGAGGTGATGTCCCCATACCAGGTCGGTGTACACTATGAGACCTGCTGCACCACAGAAACACAAGCTTGCAGTTCACGTTTCATGGCAGAAACAAGACACTGAGAGAAGGGCAGAGGAAATATGCCTGTGAGTCTAGGAGGCAGGAGATTGCAGAGTTGTTAAGCTCTTGTAAACCCTTAATGAGAGGATATTGAGAGTGTGTAAGAAAATCAAGACTAACAGGTGAACCTCTGCACCCAGTAGAGGGGAGACCACAGTTAGCAGCACCACCAAAGAACTTTCTGATCTACTTGCTGCCTGTCTCGAAAAATTATACTGCCTGGAGGGGAGGCAACCATTAGGCCTTGGCCTTAAGCCGTGGACCCCCAGAGGTTTATTTTCTCCTATAACGATCTGACATCCTATAGGAGTTTGTTTTTCTCTCCTCTATGTCTAATGGTTTATTTGTTTATTTGGTTATTTCTTTTAACCGAAGAGCTCTGTGGCTACCCTGCGAATGGCACTATACTAAATAAAACTGATTGATTGCAAGCAAAGGCAAAAAATACAAATGTTCTCTTCACATTCTTCATCCTCAAACTTCTCGTTAACAAGGAAAACAAAACAATTCTACTCTATTCTTTAGCACGGCAAACTGGGAAACATCACTGCACACTGCTGACAGCTCTCTCAGTCTGTGTGAGTGAAACGTGTTAGTGGGGATGGGATGATTAGTGCCGTCATTTAGGGTGGAAGCAGAAGCTCAGCAACCTTTCCCTGAGATTATTAAAATAGATGGAAATGTGGAGGATTTAAATAAACAAGGCCAAACACTGAATGACACAAAAAAATCCTCCCAACCCATTCAATTAAACCCCTAAAACAAAAGCAGATGGATTAACTGATCAGATGTACAGGAGCTGCTGTTTTACTGTACAGTCGGTGTAAAGTTTTGGAAAGTACGCTCTCCTATCACCCGGACCATCAGTGTAAGGCAGCTGCTAAACCCTGTAATTGCTTCTGCTGAAGAAACCACACTCCCTGTGGAACTGGGTGCTGCTCCCAGTTCTTCAGTCTGATTAGCATGCCAGTGTGCCAGAGAAGATGAGGCCGGAGGAAGGGAGATTAATTAGAAAACTTAATTGTTAGTCTCTCTGTGTTCCTCACCGGAGATTTGCAGCAGTTTAGTGAGGAAGGAGCTGCTCTCCTGGTGCCTGAGATAAGAGACGCCACACCCCGCCCTGCAGACAGGCTGTTTAACAAACTCCTCTGAGCAGTAAGGGCAGCACCAGGACAGCAGTGGCAATGTGTGTGTGTGTGTGTGTATGAGTATAAGTGTATGTGTGAGTGCATGTGATTGTATATGCAATGTGGAATAATATGCCCAATTGCCCTGTGGAACACCTTTGCGCTGGCAGAGGATTGCTTCTCAGCTAGTAGGATGGTGCGTTTGGCAGAGGCTGTAGGACTGCCTGCAGGGCCAAGGGTTCAGGTTCACTTCCTCACCTAGTCTGCATTGATAAACTCCCCTCCCTTGCCTGTCAGCGTGATTTTAACATCAAACACTTGCAGGGAAATTTTAAGAGCTTTTCTGGTTCAAAGCAAAATTTGCTCCCAATTTTCAGAAGGTAACTCTAAAAGTTCAAATTTAATTGGAATGTCGGTGTGCAATACAGACATTTACTTAATATTTATTTGCTTATGAAGAACAAATTGTACACTCACCAGAGGAAAAAGTTTTAGAAATTGCCAAGACCTACAGCTTTCATAATTCTGCATGACTTCAATTCACTTCACAGTTATATCTCTGAGCAAAGGCAACTGGCAACAAGGTTGGCGTTACATGAGGACTTGATTCAAGTCTTCAAAATCATGACAGGCATCGACCACATCAAACCAGAGGAGCTTTTCCTGCAGGGACACACGGACCCAGAGACGCAAATGGAAATTGTGCTTCAAGGCATTCAAGATAGAAAACAGGAGATGCTTCTTTACACAGAGAGTCGTCACAATCTGGAACAAACTCCCCAGTAATGTGGTTGAAGCTGAAAATTTGGGAACATTTAAAAATAGACTGGATAGTATCATTGGATCACTTAGTTATTAATGGACACCAATTGAGCACGATGGGTCGAATGGCCTCCTCTCATTTGTAACCCTTCTTATGTTCTTATATCTCAATGGTGTGTTAGTTCCCAGTGTTGCCCTCTGGTCTGGACTCCGAATGTGCTTCACCCTCCCCCCTCCCAAATAGGATCCCTCCTCTAGACTGTGACAGACTCTAGGGGACAGTCAGATTGATAAGGACAGTCGAGACTGATTTGATTGAGCAAGAGCTGGCCCGTACGGGGCACAATCCATCTCTTACACCTGTTTAATGAGCTCTGAAAAATGCTCAGTCATTTTTATCTGTCATGAGTTTGTGATGAATCCTCCAGGAATGCAAAACCCTGATCCCTCAACACTCGTACTCACACACATACATTCCCAGTCAAACACACTCCCAATCCCACTCTCGCTCCCAGTCAAACATGCTCTCAGGAGGAGAGAGACCCTGGGGCCCAGTCTGGATACAACCCCTCTGGACACTGCGGCCCACACTTTGAAGTGCAGCGAAGGGTGAAGGCCAGGATCGTACTGAGGCTGATTGACTCCAGAGACAGTTCAGTAACTCCAGTAGGAGCAGCCATGGTCGTTTAATTCTACACTCGCATATAAAGCATTTATCTGCTGACAAAAGGATCTGGTTTAAAGTCTGTAAAAGCCATTTAAATGTTATTGTTTCCTAAGGACCCTGAATGGGCCTGTTTAACGCAAATCCCTTTTAATGCTGTGTCACTGTTGCATTAGAGCCTTTCTGTTTGTTTTGAGAGAGTGTTTAATTGAGATAAAGCCAATCAATCCCCTCAGCAACTCTACCACGAGTGTAGCTGTTTGCCTGTTGGCCTGTGTCATTGCTGGCTTTGTGGGCCCTGCACGTTACATTTTACAGATTAAACACAAAGCAGGGCAAATTGTGAAAGTTGTGCAGCTATAAAGTAACTGAATACATACCATTGTTGTTTTATTATTTTAGGAGGTGAATATCATTAACAGAGAATCGACACTTCTGCATTATGCATTCATGGATATTGAGAGTTAAAATGTGTGCAACAGAGAACTTTGACGAGATAAACCAAAGATAAACACAGGGAAACCAAACCCTGAATACAATATTATATATAAAATATGTTTTAAATACTGTATGTTTTAATTTGTAACAGACACTAGAAAGAGCGATCAGAACGCCTCATAGTGGCGACGCCAATCTTCTGCAAACTTCCTTTAAACACCCCAACAACCCAGCAGACCGCTTGTTCAATGTTCAAAGCTACCGCCTCTCAGTGTTATTCTTAAGCATTGCGGCAATATTTTTTAACTGATCCTATTAGAAAGGCGTCACTTTTCTTTTTTCTGTTTTTTTCTTTCTTTCTTTTTTCGGATGGTGCTTTGATTATCCTGCTGCTTGTGGAATTTCCTGTTTAAAATGTACAATAAATAGATCAGACTTTGCTAAATCCCAGGTGAGACCAAAGCTAAACCCCTTAAGTCTCTCTGCAATTTAATGTGAATTCTGCGCCGAGGATAACAGATGACTTACTGCTGGCTTCACAGACACCTATTAGCTCTTATCCTTCTCTACCTTCCCCACAGCAACATGAGGTAGCCCACGATAATTAGACTACAATGTAAGAAACACTGAACTCTGAGACAGATTCTTCCATATACATAAGCCTGTCACCACAGCACATTTGTTTCCCATAACACACTGCTTTTTAGAAGTCATCTACAGTGTCAAAATTTATTAACTATCTCCACAAAATCATATATCAAAGTAACAGTACTTTTTTGTATTATTCTACAAAACATGTTGTTAGGAAACTTCTCTCTGTTGCGTTGGCTATGTTTGTAAGCCTGATACAGAATTGTATTTCTGCCGTCTTTAGCTGTGCATTTATTCACCTTCCAGTCACCCGAAGGCTGTTTCTGTGTGTGTTTTCTTCAAATAATAATAATAAAAAAAATGTCAAATATGTACTAGGATGAATGGAGTTCATGTACTGTGTTTGTTGCTCTGAGCGAGCCTTTGAGGCCCACAGTTACAAAAACAAGGAGGTTTTTTTTGAAGATTTTACTTACAGTATTTTTACTCCAAAAAAGAAACATTAATCATTAAGTTGTGCATTCTGTTCTATCTGGTTTAGTTGTCTTTTGGTCTCTTTAAAGCTTGATTTGAAGTTAAACATGTAGCATAGACGGGCCGGTGAGTGTGATTCAACTGAGAGAAACCGTAACCATTATTGATCGATGCCTTTGTTTCTTTAGTTCTGTGTTCATATCTTCAACACTACAATTTGACCTTAAATGTTTTTTCTTTTTTTTCTTTAATGTATTGCCCTACATGGATATAATCATATTAGTAAGACATTGATAGAGTGTTATTTGTAAATATTCACATGGATAACCATCAGCCGTTGTCTTGTATATTAATGTTTATATAATAGTTTTACAATTGGTAATATATTTTCTCCATAAATATTATTATAATGTATTCATCCTTTATACATTCCAGTTCCAGTTCCAGCAATAGTGTGTTAATGTTTACAATTCCCCATGGAGGCATAGAGATGGAGATGATGTCTTAATAGTGTCTAATTTTAAAATATTGGTATGGCACATAAAAATACACCATATATTTGCATGCGGATTACCATTCTTTCAAGGTATGCAAGGGGGCAGCCCTGAAAACCTTGTGAACCTCTTCTTTATGTTACTTCACACATCTTCAGCATTGCATCAGTTGTACAGCACACACACTATGCTCACAGATTGTCCCATCACAAAATGAGTAGAGATCAGATGTGTGGGAGTCTATTCAGATAGAAGGTATTTTGTGCATCTGTTAACTGGTTAACACCCAGAGAACTGGCAGAGGCAATGCTGGGAGTTAGTGTGTTCTTCTAAGCTCAGCCTGACTGCAGACACTCTCTTATTTATGTCTGGGATTGTCTCCACGTATCTCTGTGTCTTCCTCTCTGTGACTGTATCTATCTCTCTCTCTCCCTCCTTGATTGTGTCTCTGTATCTCTCTGTCTCTGCTTTTCTATGTCTCTGTATCTCACTGTGTCTCTGTCTCTCTTTGATTCTGCGTCTCTGTGCTGTGCTGGGGTCTTAGCAGCTGATGTATGACCTTCTATGAGCCCATTGATTGTGGGAAGGAGGGGTGGGGTAAATGGGGGGTCTCAATTACGACTCCTCTGCTCCCGGGAGATGAATAATTGATGGCACCCAGATCAGGATTCAGTCGATGTGAGTCAAAGAGAGAGAAAGGGAGCAGGGGGAGCTATAGCACAACAGTGGTGGCATCCACTAATGGATCCACAACACAGAGAAGAACTTTGTGTCCTAGGCCTGCCCTGCCCTGGGAACTCGACTGCACTGTGGATGCTTAGCCGCCCATTTCCTCCATGTCTCTACCTTCCTAGCTGCTGCTGTCTAATTATTTATATTTCAACCGCCTTTATCCATGAAGACATTTTGTTTAAATTACACTGCGACTTGACCTTGATCGTGCAACTCAGAACTGCAGTAATGCACAGATGCCTCTTGCGAACATTTTTAAATACTTGTTTCTTGTTTCTATAGTCAGACAAGAGCATTTCTATAATAGCATGCTGCCTTTCAGAATGGCTCTCGGTAGAGAAAAGATCTTTAAACGAGTGTCAGTGTATCCAGTCGCTGACTTAAAGCCTTGGAAGTCTTCATCAGAACCAATGTTTTTCACTTATTAATTGAGTTTCATGAGGATTGTTTATTAAACTGTATGTGTCTGACTCTGACTCATACAAGCCAATTGTAATACATATTCCACTTGACAGAGAGTAGTCAAGCCAGAGGGTGCAAATAAGTTTTGTCTACAACTCTGTAGGCTTTACATTCCCTGTAGGAATCAAGGACTAATATTAACCCCAATCCTGTGTGCATACACCTATTTGCACAGTGCTGTCAATCTGCTGGAGAAGTAATAACTCCCTGAGGAAGATCTCTTAACTGGGTCTCTACATATACAGACCTGCACTCACTGACATTCAAGCACAGGAAGCCCATTTGGATATTGAAATCCATTCACCATTAGGAATGCAAGAGTGCAGATATATGATCTAAGTGCATGGTATTATATGACCACAAAAATATCTGCAGGAAGCAAAACATGCCATACTGTCTTTATATATATGTTTTTGGTGTTATTCAGCAGTTCCATGTGATTCATTACATTACAGCCAGAGTCTGAGATGCAATTCAGCAGAAAAAAGGAAATTCCCCTCCCAACATGCATACATACAGACCCCCTCCCCACCATCACACACGCACACACACGCACATGTACACAGAGAGATATCTGCAAGGGACATGGTACAATTACAGGCCTTCAACAGAGTTTAAAGTTAAACAATTACATGACAACTATGTATTAAAATAATTCCTGGAATTATACTGTTCTATACTATACTTATACTGTATACTTATACTATACTTATACTTATACTGTACTATACTATACTTATTCCACATACTGTGTTCGAATGGGGAACAATGCTTTTCTTAAAGATAGTGTACAGGACGTATGCCCACATCACTGCACTTAGAAATGCTTTTATCCCCCCCACCCCCATGAGAGTTAATCAACAATGGGCTGCTCAACACATGGCCTATTTTAGAAATGAGTGTGATCTGGATTTGCAGTAATTATCTAAAATGAGGATAATAAAAACACATAAATGAATTGCTAAGGTGTTAGGAAATTAATTGCTTGAGAGGGAGAGAGAGATTGATAGAGTGTGTGAGAGAGAGTGAGATGGAAAGAGAGTTGTTCAATAGGTTGAAATGGTCCTCGTCAGATATTAGTGTCCCCATTCAACTCTGTTGAGAGAAAGCTTAGTGGTTTTAAAAATTATCTGGAATTACAAATTTCCTGAACAAGTGTCCTCTTTAGTACAATGACATTTTCACTCCTACTTTGTTCTGAAATTAGATGAACTCCATGTAGAATAAAACCCTATATATGCATATCTGTATTAAAAAAAATTACCAAAAAATTGTTAACATCAAAGATGATTATAGCAGGAGGCACACGGTGTATTTGAAACTTTGAAAAATGCAGGAGCTGAAACTTCCTGACTTGGCATGGTTTGAATTCCTGCTTTAGGTGTTCACAGCCCTCACAGCCCTATGAAAACACAGGTTATTACATACTGGGCTTGGATGTGAGCTGCCGTGCTGAATCAGAAAATAAAGTCAAAAGAAGATTTGAAACATCCAACCAAGGTGAAGATCTATCAACTGTTCATGCTCAGAGCTGCAGAATTACAGCACTTCAGAAACCAGCTCCTCAAAGTGACCCCCTGCAGAGTAATCATTGTGTATGGTCAAGACTCTGTGTAGTGCAGCTCTGTCTGTGTAAAAAAATTCCTGCTGTCTATCTGTCCTAAATACTCTGGCATCTCATTGTAGTCTGGATCCGCTGGTCCTAGTTTCCTAAAATATTGGCTTTGGGGTTAACGTTGTCATTTCCTCCTATAACTTCAAATACCAGAGTCTGTGAGAGTTTGTTACTGAAGAGTTGTCAAACACAGGGACCTGGGGAAATAAATTAAAACTATGTGTAGGAGCATTAGGACACAAAACAGGAAATTCTGACTTCTAAACACAGGGAGTTGTGTGTTTCTGGTAAATACTCCCCAGCCACTTTGTTGAAGCCACCTGACTCCTTGAGATTGGATTAGTGTTGTTGAGATTCCTGGCTAATTAACATACTGAAAGACCAAACCAGTGAAAGGGGGATGAATGCAGTTCAGCTCTTCTTGTCTGTAGCTATTTTGATGAACTTCTGTTCTATTGTATGAAGTCTCAGGAGTGTTTTCTAATGGGGGGAGTGTGGTGGTGCTGAAGCTATTCTCCTGGAGGAGGCTGACACAGTGGGGCACTGGGGGGCTGGCTGTGTGGTGTGGGCCTAGGGTGACCCTTAGCAGAGTGCTGATGATGTGGCTTAGGTCACACTATGCCAGAGCAGGCTGGGGGTGGGATAAAGGGGATGGGGGCACTTTAATTCCATTCTCTCTGCTTGTTCATTATCAAAACTCATTCATATTTATTTATCCAATTTCTTTTTTTTTTTTTAATAAACCCACAATAGACAATTTTCCACCCCACTGCACTGCCAGAGCCTCTGCAGACTGGCAGATCAGAGATAACACATCGGCAGCCCACTTTGACTGAGTGGTGGCTTCCGATTAGCATGTTTTATTTGCCAAGAACAAACAATGCTGTAAATAAGCAGAGGATGTACAATCAATCAGAAAGGCGGCGCTTGATTTGTGTTAATAAAACGAGGGAAAAAGAAAGTGCACCTCAGAGTTTGTCTGTCCGTTTCTGTTCGGGACTCAGTCAATGTCACTCTCCCGTCACCCTGCCACAGATATGAGGAAACAATGCAGTATATGATGAATTACAGAATTGCATTGCGCTTTTTCCAGCAGCCTGCCCTTGCCGGCTATATTTGTATTACTCCTACTCCAAACGGACTATTTTCAATCCATCTCTCACTTTAAGTTCCTTGCTTCCTCCCAAGCTATTCTGAAGTAGCACCTTGTGGCATTTTATCTTCAGATGTACCATAGAGCCGAGATTAATTAAAATGCATGAATTACATTTTAAACATAGGGGACAACAGCATGTGCCTTTATTGCATAATAAACATGTGACAGAAGATGAGACTCTATTATGCTGTAATGGAAATGCATTGCTAACACGTCGCTCTAATTACGGTGTTGTGCAGGAGCACCGTGTGTAATGACTAAAGTTTTGACAACATAAACGCGGTTATTATCCAAAGCTGCCAACACTTACTCAGGTAACTGTACATTTCAGGAATACTGTCTCTCAGGGAAGTTGATGATGTTTTTCACTAGAGGGTTTAGTGCTGCCGTGCCCATCATTGTGGCTCCACACTGAGAGTGCAGAGGTACTGAGCTCGCTGGGGGAACAAAGAACATTCTGCGATGCAAGTAAGAACAAAAAAAAGGAAAAAAAAGATTGCAATCTTCCCAGAGGCAGCAGGCCCTAGAGCATCCCATTTATAAGATTGGTTTACACTGAATATGGTAATTACAGACGACAAACAAATTTGCGCATAATATATTTTGATAAGAAATGACAAGTTAAGTAAGCGTTTTTTTCTCTCTTCTTTCTCTTTAACATAAATCTAATCTGATGAGATGGGCTGTAATTATTTGTAGCATTACTGTGTGTCTCAAGCTCACTGAGTGTGTGTGTGTGTGTGTGTGTGTGTGTGTGTCTGCGCGTGTGTGTGTGTCTGGTTGGCAAGAGAGGGCCGACTCCTGATCAGCCCTGGTGAACCTGGCTGGGGAATTCTCTTTATTGAAATTGTATTTTGTGTGTGTGTCGGGGACGACGACTAGATTATGGGTGTGTGAGTGTGAGAGACTGTTGATAGTGGGTAAGGCTTTCTATATTGTGTTATTTTCCATGTGTGTGTCTCTCTCTGTTTTATTTGTTCAAAATATATCGAAAGGTTAATTTCTACCGTATATTTGATATTTTGGTATATTTTAAATGTACCAAAAAGGGACCCATTTTGGTATATGCATAGTATAAGGATCATATATTTCTATCAGAAATATATATTTGCTCCATATGGGACTGCTTCTCTTCGCAGACGGAAGGGGGATTGCTTTTGTCATCTGTCTGCATCGTCACCATCACTGCATCATCATCATCACCATTGTCATCTTCATCATCAGCGGGTTTTGTTGCAGATTATAAAATGCTTTTTCTCTAATTAGGTCAGAAGCCTTGACATTCAAGACATACTAAAAAGCACTGCACTGAGGGCTAGATTTTCAAACTACTTCTATCATCACCATGGGTTCAGTTAATGTTCTGATATCATGTCAGGATTACAGTAACTATTATGCACACATGCTTTATGAAAAAATCTATATCAATAGAAATATTTGATTTTACTTGTGTGTAATCCTTTCTGTGTGTGTTTTCATTTTTTCAGAAATCACAGTGATTGTAATTACAGAAAAAACATATAAAAGAATATCACATCTGTATCATGCTGTGCAGTTGATTTATTTATTATTAAAAAATTACCAAAACAATAAAATAATCTGAAATACATAAAGAAAATGATTTGGTGAGCAGGCTAATACAATGGCTGGGAGTCAGAGATTGCAGTTGTTACTTACGAATGGGAGGGTTGGGGGCCATTACTAGGTCACTGTGAGGTTACATGGGTCACCACAGGTCAATGGAAATAGTCACACAACATAGTACCATGGTTATAATTATTATTATTATTATTATCACAGCAGAGGGTAACCTTCAGATGCTGCCCTGGCATTTTGCCTGGCATGGACACTGACAGGACTGTGAATTAATTCCCGAGTGTTAAAACAAAGTGTTCCCCCCTGCAGTCCCAGGCAGTAATGTTGGTTAGGACTCCGTGTGGGGCAGTACCTGCTGTTTTATTCCACTGAATTCACAGGGCCATCTGTCTGTGCCTCTCTGCAGCACTACACCAATATCAGCTCTCTCTCCCCAGTGCATCTGTGTGACTTGATGACTTTATAATTAACACTTAAGAAAACGTTTAAAAACTTGTATTTTTTTAATTATTCTACATTTATTTATTTTCTTTCAACACCCTATTTAAGATATGTGAAATGGATTTATTTATTTTTATTACAGTTTAGTGACTCATTACACTTGGCCAGATGCTGGGAGTAGTTTCCATGGCAATCCGGGACAGAGCAGTACAGATGGGCTGCTGTGTGAATTTGTGGGATTGCCGGCTAGACCGCGCCCAGTGAAGAGGGAGGCACTGTGGGGAGGAAGAGTAGAGTTTGTGTGTTTCCCCAGAGGTGAACAAACAATCAACGTGAGGTTGAGGTGTTTCCTCTCTTTTGAACCTTTATTTAAAACCTCACTAAAATGTAATGTAGACCACTTTGTTACCAAACAAACAACCAATCAACACATCAAGTCATCAACCAATCAGTCTTAATTTCATGTAGTGCCTTTTCATGGTTGGCACCGTCTCAAAGTGCTGGACTCAGGGTATAACAGGGCACAGTCGGTGTTGTACAAGTAATCAAGAATTCAGATTATTAAAAACAAGTGCATAAAGAGTAGCAATTGCAGATAAAGGGCTCAACTTAAGGGATTTTATCATAATGCTTCTGCAGTGGGTTATATTCAGAAGCACCCAGTTTCAATGGGTTTTGGTCTCAAGATGAACAGTGGGAGAGATCAACAATAAGCAGTGTGTGAACACTGTCAACATTGGACACACCTACCAGGCTCACTGGACAAGATGTCAAGGACAAGCAAATAAGCAGTAAATGCTGAAGCTGTGAATGAGGAAACAACAGCCTCCACCAGTCACATTAACAACTGTCCTGCTCTTTATCTAGATCATTAGTCAGGTGTACTTAGGTACAAATCTCTCTCAAGTGGAGGATGAATGATTTTTATAATGCACACATAAACATTTCAGAATGACAAGAGCTCTGGGATCACAGTTTTGAAATAAATCACAATTTATAAATAATCTCCAACTGCTTTTCAAGTGATTTTAGAAGCAGCACTATGGTGTTGTTCCCCTGAGCTGCCAGTGTTGCATCAGCCTGCTGCAAATCTTAGAGTCCCACTGAGGAATGAATATCTGTTTCAGGTAGGAGAGAGGAGGACAGTATACAGGATTGCCAGCATCTGCAGATCTATGCCCAATTAACATGGGCCCCTCCAATCAACCCAGCCAACATACTATGGAGCAGCGGCAGATTTAGATATAGGTGACATGGGCAGCTGCCCAGGGCATCATCTTGCTGGGGGCGGCACGGGGTGACTGCACAAAAATATTCGGAATGGTGACATTTGCGCCATCAATTTTCTATCACTCATTTGCATGTCACGTCAATGATATCATGTGGGACTGTGGGTCAATTAACCTTGTCGGAGTGGGTGCCCTGATTCTAGCTTGTGAGCTAGGCAGGCTACTGTCCGGGAAGGTCTCCCACTCAGAGTACCAGATGGGGAGGGGGGCGGGGGTAGGCTGACCTCAGGTCTCCCAATTGGAAGCCAGAGGTAGGGGGAGCGGGGGAATCTATCAAATAGCGCACCTCTAACTTTGTACAGTACTAATGCAATTAGTAAAATCAGTCATACTATGAAATGCTAACAAATAAACCACAATTCATTCATAATACTGTGAATATATAGTTTCACAGACATATTGTTGCATTTTTTTCTGGTTTCAAATCAAAAGACAACCATTACCTAATGGGAAGAGCCTTCTGACTTGCCAATCATTGAAAGTATGTATCAAAGCTGCCCAATAGGGGCCCTGCTGGCAGGAGGAAGACCCACCCCCAGCGTCTGTGAAAAGTCTCCTCCTGACTGCAGCTCAGCTCCCTGCCATTTCTATTTTCACCTTGCCAGTTGTTATGCTTATTGCGTTTTCGCTTGCGATCGCCTTAAACGTTTAAGAACTGTGCTCACCTGGTCTTCAGAGTTCGGTTCAATTTTTACTAATCCTCTACAGAGTATTATTTCCAATTTTCTTGCCTCTTCGGAGCTCAGACTTCAATTATTATTTGCTTCTCTTTGGAGGTAAGTGTGCGGTGGGAGTCTAGCTCAAGCCAGCCTCGGTCCCTCCACTGAAATCTGCTGCACGAATTACCTCCTGTACCATTTATTCTTCTTTTCAGATTCGAGTGGCATGAGGAGAGGACAGAGGAAGGAGACTACTCCACTGGAGCAGCCTCCATGTGGCTGGTCTGCTGACCGTTCCGCTCCTCTTCTCAGGATTGTCTCGACATCTGTCAGCAGACTTTAAACTGCTCGACACGTTGAGAATGGCGCTCTGTCAACTTAGACCAACACGTCGACCTCGACCAACCTTGTTTATCCCTCGACCTTTCTGTTGATATCGACTAACTCTATCGATCCCTCAATCTCTCTGTCGACATCAATCATGGAATTCCACCCCTCGTCCATCCCTTGTCGACCACTCGACCACATCCGTCGACCTTCGTGCCACACTATTGACCTCTCCACCTCAACGTCATTGCATTGACCTGCTCTTGACCTCTGGACGCCTGTGTCGACCTCTTGGACCTCGACGTCGACAACCTCGACATAAACATCAAGGGGGACAGTATCAGAGCTGAGGAGTTTGTCGAAGTCCACCTACCACAAGAGCTGTCGATCTACTTAGAGGGTCTGGGTGAAGAGGACTCAGAGACAGATCTTCTAACCGGGATGAATCCGAAGGGTGCGTTCCACTGCTGTTCCGTGTGCCAGGCTAAGATGCCCTCGGACGATGGACATGACCAGTGCATGTGCTGTCTGGGCGAGGAGCATACCTCTTAAAGCGTACACTGCGTAGCTTTAACAGAGGTCACATGCCTTAAGAGAGCCAGGAACTCCCCGGCGGCCAGCCACCGCAGCAGAAACTCCATCCACTGCTCTTCTGTGGGCTCAGCTCCGCGCGGACCCATTGTTAGTGATTCTCCATGAACGCAGAACAGGCGGTGCTCATCTTCCTCGCAAGCTTCACCAGCAAGGGTGTAGTCTACCTCCCCCTCTCTGCCTCCTCGTAGGGCGCTCTCCCAGACGATGATCCAGATGATCCAGACGCTCCACTCTATGGACTCCTCCATGCCACAGGAGACAGCAAGCGGAAGGGATTGCAACACGACTTAGGCAGGAAATGAGACACAGGCTGGACTCCCGCCGGAAGGGGACGCCCACCTCCTCCCTCAGCTTCTGCCACCCCCACCACTGCCATTAGAAGAACAGGCCCGTAGCCTGCCTACTGGAAGGGGGGGTTCTTCTTTCAAAAAGTAAACCTTTTTGCAGTTTTTCTCCTCATTTTGAATTTAATGATGAGGTTCAAATACTTCATTTTGGTGACTTTTTATGTGCACTAATTTGTGCTGGATTAGCTTGTCTGCTGGTATCTTAACGAGCACGCTTTTTGATGCAGCGAAAATATTTACTACAATGTTGTCAAATTGCTTTACCAAGATAATGTTCCACCTTTTTCAGTCCAATCACACACACACACACACACACACACACACACGTGAAAGGAGTCAGAATTGCCTGTGTTCTTCCTTTACCCATGCTACACCCCTCCACTGAGTTTTGTGAAAATCAGTCTTGTAGTTTTTGCCTAATCCTGACAGACACAGACACACACGAGTGAAAACATTAGCTACCTTCTGCTCCTGTGGGGTTGACGACTGTTAGCTAGCACGTAACTAGCGTTAGCTATCTCAACTGTTAGGTTAGGTAGTAAATATAACAACCTTACCCTGTTTGTCTTTTTGAACATATGTTCAATATTCTGCGACAATGGCGCTGCTGCCTGCTTTCTCTTCTCTCCTGCTCTTTTCGCCCCATACTCACTATCCAGCTGGATGTCGTTGGTCTCACAGATTTTGCTATGAGTGCATAACGTCAGTTGCTGCTCACAGGGCTGGCCCTGACCAATTTGGTGCCATAGGCAAGATTTTAACTGGTGCCCCTTGCATTGCAGTCAGTTCCACCACAGATCATTTTGTTCATACACTCACACAGAGACTGCATAGCTTTACGTCTTTGAGATTTTCTTTATTTTAGAAACAAAAACCCCACACAAACAGTATAAAAACAGTATTAAAGAAAGAAGTGACATAAAACAAATTATAAATACAATATAAAAAAAGTATTGCACGAAAAAACAATATTACAGACACCTTAGTGCAATATGCATAATGTAACATTAGTCAATTATTTTATGTCAGGGTCCAAATTTCTTGGTCAAGGTATAGTCAAGGTCCAGACATGGACTAATTCTGTGAATTAGTAATATACCCCGTTGCTTATATTTAGTACATTCATTTCACAAAGTACAAAAATAAAATGGTTAAATAAATGTATATATTTGTATTTAAACAGTTTCAGACCACTTACATTTTAATTTGTTAAAGATCATTGTAGTCATATAGATAAACATAATAGAAACTTTAAAGCATTTTGTGTCTTATTAGATTAAAGTCTGTACCATTTCCATTTGCCCCACTGTGCACTGCACAAAATTAGTGTTGAAAAGTGAGGTCAAAGACGATTGAGTGATTCAGGGCGGGGGGTCTGTGGTCCCCCAGAAGATTTTTATAACTGGAGACCTGAAATGCGCGATTCTGAGTCATTTCGAAGTAAAAAACAGCTGAAAATCTCTATGAAATCAGGCAGATTTGAAATCAATCATATCTTTGCTTCACAACCACGCATCACCAGCGAAAAACACACATTAACCAACATTATAAATGCAAACTAGACGCGGTTTCTGGTGCTTCTCAATCACAGATCTATTTCGGTAGGTCTGTAATTGAAACGGGTGAGGATGCACAACTCTTGTTTTGTGCGCTGCCAGAAATACGCGTCTGCATTGTAAATCAACTGTTTCCACCCCTGACGTAGGAGTTTCTAGGTGAACACAAGCTATGGCACCTTGACCCCCAGTTGTGTGTGTGCATTTTTATATTTTAGAGGCGAGATTGACATCTGTCCACACGACAAACGATGCACGAATACCGAATACCTGTTTTTGTGCTGTGTTTTTGACAGTACAAAGTGCTGCTCTTGCCCCAGTCCAGAGCACGCAATCAACTCACCGACTAACTAACTAACACCAGCTCTATACAGGACAGCCCATATTAATACATCACATCCTATTGGCTAATAGCCAGGAATTTCTGTGACTTGGTTCCACACAATAACAAGCACTGAGTGCAACACACCTCCGTAACATTACATAAAAAATAAAAAATAAAAAATAAAATCTTCACTCATTTGAGCGCCCCTATGGATGGACCACGCCCCTAGAATTTGCCTATTCTGCCTATCTATGCCCAGGGCCGACCCTGGCTGCACATGTAATACTCCTGTAAAGGATGATATTAATGAATACAAAAAAATGGACTTAAATTCTGGACCTTTGGCAGTGAGGGGGGGGTCGTTCGAACTACCCGAACCCCCCCTGGCTATGGGCATGAAGAAGTGCTGTCCCATGTGGCATCGCGTTTAGACATATCGGATCTTCCATCCGAGTATGGAGTTTAAGGCCCTGATGAGACGTGCGGCTATGGCACGTCCCTTGGTGCCCCCGGGAAGAGGTTCTGAAAACTTGGTTAGTGTGGGAGAAAACAGCTAAACCTGTGGAGACCCTTCATCTCCTTGATGATTACGTGGACATTGTACAATCCACGTGGAGCCAGCCAGCATCTGCTCCTGTAACTTCTAGGCAGGCACAGGCCATGTTTGCAATGGCGGGGGTGGAAAAGAAGGGACGGGACTGGGACCTTTCCCACCAATAGGGGACTCAATAGTCTCCAGGCTGATGCAGGCGAATGTGGTATTAGGCAAAGACCCACTTTGCCCTAATAAGCAATGCAGAACCACGGATGCTATGCTGAAGAAGGCTTATTCTGTAGGGACTTCAGCAGTCCGGGCCAATAATGCACAGGTCATTCTGATTCTATACATGGGTCACCTGACGCCTGAGGGAGCGCAGATGTGGGGGAAATGGATCTGGTCAATGCCTACAAGACTGACTTGCTACGAGAAGGGGCGTAGGCCATGGGAAGGTCCCTCACAGCCATGGTAGCAGCCAGATGCCATCTGTGGTTGATGCAGGCTGAGCTCCAGGACAAGAAGAAGTCTGTCCTCCTTGATGCTCCCATCACCCCAGGTCATTCGGCGAGATGGTGGACATCTCTATTGTATGATCGGTGAAGGCAAAGGAGTCAGTGTCCAAATATGCTGATCTCCAACAGGCTAGATGGCAGCCACAGCAGTACCTATGTTGCTCCCAACAACCCAACAGCCTGAGCAGTGCCACAAAAGCCAGCCACAGGTGAGAGGGAACAACAGACTCTGCGGCTGGAAACCTAAGGGCAAGGGAGACACCCAACAGCCCCCTGCGAAGCCGCAGGATCGTCTCTGTAGGGACGCAGCCGCCATCACCAACCCCACCCCCCTCAACAGACTGACCGGACTCAACCAATGGCAAGCCTGCACCCAGGACTCCTGGGTGTGAACTACGATGACCCACGGATATGCCCCCCAATTCCACTCCTTCAGGGGGGTGCTGACCACTACTGTCGGATGTCCTGAAAGGGCTCAAGCTCTCTCTCATGAGATCACTGTGATGCGGGAGAAACAAGCGTTATGACTAGTGGCCAACGAAGACTCTCGAGCAGGCTTCTTCTCGGGGTACTTCCTGGTGCCCAAGAAGGACGGAGGCTTCAGGCCCATTCTCGATCTGAGGGTCCTCAACATGTTTCTGAAGAAAAGACCCTAACTCATGTTGACTGTGCAGTGCATCCTCCAGTCCGTCCGGCCAGGAGACTGGTTCATGTCAATAGACCTCAGGGACACTTACTTCCATGTCCCCATCCACCCGGCGCACAGGAAATGCCTGCCGTTTGCCTTCCAGTGCCAGGCGTACAAGTTCAATGTGCTGCTGTTCGGCCTTTCACTGGCTCCCCGCAAAGTGCATGGATGCAGTCTTGGCCCCCCTCAGGACAAAGGGGATAAGGATCCTGAACTACCTGGACGACCGGCTGGTGTGCGCAGACTCCAGGCTTCAGGCAGAGGAACATACAGCGAAGGTCATACGTCATGTGACTGCACTGGGTCTTGCAGTTCACAAGAAGGAAAACTCCCTCAATCCCACACAGACGGTGGGTTTCTTGGGAATGAAGCTGGACTCTCATAAAATGCTTGCCTACCTGTCCAGAGACAGAATCGAGTCATTGGAGAAATGCCTGGCGTCATTCAGAAGGGCATCAATTCTCCAGCTGGTCAACTTCCAAGAACTGTTAGGGCTGATGGCGGCCACCTCGAATATTCCCTGGTCCTTATGCACATGTGCCCATTGCAATGCTGGGTAAACGCCCACAAGCTACACCCAGCGAGACACAAACACCACCCACTGACAGTGACCTCAAGGTGCTGGCAGGCACTGTCTTGGTGGACAAAACAGAACAATCTGCGCCTTGGCTCCCCCCTTGGATGGCCGCACAGACGAGAAGTCATCACCACAGATGCCTCCAGAACAGGCTGGGGTGCTGTCTGGAACAGGATGGGAGTCAACGGAGTGTGGAGTGGAGTTTGTTTGCCAGCTGTTTGTCTGCTACGGTTCCACCACCAGAGGGAGGGCGGTTTCAAAACAGCGACTGGCACACTGGGTGGAGGATGCGTTCCGGCTCACCTACAAGACTGCTAATGTTCCCATGGCAGGTTTTTCTTTGTATTTAGATACTACAATTTGTTTCTATTTGTCTTGATTTGTCTTATTTTTGTATATATTTTCATATTTATGTAGTTTTAAAGGTTATGATTATTTATTTGTGTATGGTGCTTTTTTTGTTGCCCTGGGGGGGAGGTGGGGGGGACGCTGAAGGTGGGGTTCGTCCAAGGAGCCAGTCTCAAATTCTGTTGCTGGAGGGCTGCAGTCTGCATTTATTCCAGTTCTCCTCCAATCATTGACACTCTCAGAACTGTGGAGAGTAGATAAGTTATATTGAGTTGTTTAAGTGCTCAAATGGAACTAAAAGACATTGTGGACCTTCTGGAGCAGAATTACATAGCCCTGTTTCGGAGGCATCTGTTGAGACCTCCTTTAAAAGAGGTGTTTCTGCAACTATACTACAGTGTCTTAATCAGTGGTCTCCAGCACTGTTCAGCTTGTATTAGCTTGTATTAGCTCACCTTAAGTCGTCAGTAAATTCAGATGTTTGGTTTAAATTACTTAATTGAGCTACATGCACCTTGAATTGAGGCTCTTCAGGAATAGGTCTAAATGTTCTAGTATGATGTTAAATGCATGGTCTAATGAAAGCTTGTTAGTCTGTGTGACAAATACACAGGTCCAGTAGCTCACTCACCACCCCTGCATATTAGCCAGCAGACGAGGCTGGCACTGCCTGCTTTCTTGTCAGGGGGTACTGAATTACCTCAACATCATGCAGAAACAGGAGCAGACGCTGAAATGTTCAGTGACGAGAAGCAGGCAGGCATGCTCAGAAAGACGAGCATATTGAGTAAAAGAGTCTTCATCAGCAGTGACAGGGAATTCAATAAGCTCCACTGAGCCAATTAACACCAGCTGCAGTCTGCTCCCCACAGACCTGTCTGGATCCTCCCAGGGACACACTAATTACAGGCAATCAAAGCTCGGGAAGCAAGTGCACAACACAACTCAAAACAAAAACAGATCGGAATCAAATCCTACTGCTGTGTGATCCTAAGTTGTGTAAAATAAAAAATAAAAAACGTTTGTGCAAGGTTATTTTTAGATCACTGTGCACAACCTGTACATGCGTTAAGTGGAGCGACATTTCAACTGCACTGAAATAATGAGCAAAGCAAGGACCAGATGCAATGCCCTTTCACGCAGCACAACTGTTTGCTGATCTCAGTGTTGAGTAGAGAACAGAAAATGGTTTGCATTCAGAAGCCACTGGAAAGAAATTGCACAGGGAGAACTATTCCCAACAGCAGGAATTATTCAGATTATTTTGTTTCATTTAAACAGCATTCATTTTATTACAGACGCAGAAGCTCTAAACCATCTTACAAGAAGTACAGTGCCTATAGAAAGTCTACAACCCCTTTCAAAATGTTCCCCTTTTATTGCCTTACAGCCTGAAATTAAAATGCATTAAAAACACATAACCACTACGCCACCTCAATTGATGAGTGACTCGCAACCCCCTTCAAATTTTCTCCCCTCGCAGGCTCGATTGGACTGCAAGACACAATGCAGGTGATAAGTAATAACAATTATTTTATTTACACAGGTTTGGTTTGACACGCACAGAGCACGAAGGCTATGCAAAACAAAGGACAAATAAACACAATCAGGGAAGATAACAAAGGCAATAAATACACTAAAATCCGCCTTTAATAACTGGTGTGCATAAAAAACTAAAATAACCTAACCTAAAGAACATAAAGAAATAATAATGGATCTAATAAAACACACTATCTATCAATATTAAACTAATCTTTCCGTAATGTCAACATTCACAGTAAGCAGCAACAGATTCAGGGGCGTCTCTCCCAGAGATGCTCAAATATAGCGAGAGACTCGCAACCAGGGATACTGTTAATTCACTTCTGTGCTGTCAGGTAGCAGCCACCCAAAGAACCACCTACAGGTAAGCGAGATGCCTACTCCAGGACGCAGTTTTTCTTCAGTGCCTCTAGGGCTGGTAGCCGTTTTGGGCCAGGCAGAAGCGCAGACCGGCTCTGCACCAATTCCCCAGATTCTAGGAGAGATATGGGTCAGTTATGTTCGTAAAAAACAGTCTCTGCAAAATAAGCAAATACGAATGTCTCTTCCTTTTTTTGTAAATCCCCCTTCTTCCTCCAGCGCATGTTTGTGGTTAAGGTGCTGTGTTGTGTCTCTCCTCTCTGCTGCTCTCCTCTCAAAGAGACAGAGCTCCCTTGCTTTTATAGGCAGGCCAATAGAGTCAGGGGTGCAGATGACGGTAATTAAGGAGGTCATGTGGGGAACCCGACTGTAAAATAAGATAATTTATTGCACACAATAATGAATAGTAAAAAAAGAACCCAACAAACAATAATTAAATAAGTGATTAAGACCAGTCATGCCCCGATCGTGACCCATTATCTACACATTCTACACCACAACTTCCAAGTGAAACAAATATTCTAGATTTTTTTGGGAACATTCATTAAAAACTGAAATAGCCTGGTTGGAAAAGTGTCCACCCCCAATTAATAGCAATTTAGCTAAATTATCTCAGGTGGAAGCATTCGCCATCAAGTTAAGTGGCCACTACATGATTCACATGATTTCAGGATAAAGTCTGCAGTTTCTGTAGGTTTCAACTGTTGGGTAGCAAAGACTCAACCATGAGCACCAAAGGGCTTTCAAAAGGACAACTTTGTTGTAATATCAGTACCACTTTATAATAATGTACTGCTTATTCACATGTTATTAATGGTTATAACTGTTTAATGCATTATTTATAGATACGTTAGAAAGCATTACTAATGTACTATTAAAGATCAAAGTGTATGATAAATCAAATATTGTAAAAGGAGAAGATGTATGAGAAGAAAACAAGGAGATAAATGTTCACTTTACAATAATGCCTAATTTCCATTGCCTACGTTGCCGTGGGTTTTTGGATAACCTGGCCATTGTTGGAAGTTCATCACCATTGTGGGAGAAGGCAGAGCGATTGTGGGACAGTGTTGTGTTTCCTTTTAAAAACATATACAGGAAACAGCACTAAGCGATAGAGGAAGGCACTTTTGTGGCTATTTTATTCTTTCTGCTTTACATGATTAGAGACAGCATAATAAATACACGTTTCTGTTAAGAAATATTAGGAAAAGCTAAATGTGTAAAGACAATGTTTTATTCAGACAAGCATTACATTACCATAAGACAAATCTGTGCAACACTAAAGCAGTGCTATTTGCTATTTATTATTTAATAATAATAATAATAATAATAATAATAATAATAATAATAATAATAATAATAATAAAATAATAATAATAATAATAATAATTATTATTATTATTATTATTATTATTATTATTATTATTATTATTATTATGATCATCATCAAGATATGTGCTAGTAGATTTGCATTTTAAACAGCACAATGTGACTCCCTTAAGTTATTACTCTTATTACAGATTTGTAACTGCAAACAACATTTTTTGCCATATTATTTTTAATTTATTTAGCAGACGCCCTTAACCAGGGCAAGTTACAGTTTCACACGTTTCATGATTAATCATACAGTAACAGCAGCTACAATGAAAGCAAGTTAATTTAACTAAAGTGTTCATGTTTCAGTCATGGTGTTTATAAATGTAAGTGCACTGACTAAAATAAACACATTTCAGTAATCCCATTACAGTAAGCGTAGGTACAATATACAGTACCTTGAGTCCTAATAAGAGCATATTTATGAACTTTGAGTTTAACAAATTAGTGCATTTATGAAACCAATCCTTAATGTTTTAGAGGGAAATCCAGATCTGCTGTATTTCTGTTTTCATTCATTTAACTTGTAAATTGGCACACATTAACTAAATCGTGTTCGCCTTCATACTGATGGTCTCTGTGGAGCTGTTGTACAAAAGACCGGCACACCATTCACAGGACAACAGCCTGACACACCATCCAGTTGTTCTTAAATTTGCTACAATTATTGTCCTTCTTCTTTTGTACTCTGCCTGTTTTTATTTTTTTTACTTGTCACGGCACTGCACCACGTCCTGTTAAATCCGTCCGTAATTGCTTCTGTATGTGGACTTCACTCCATGCTGCTAATAAAACTTAAAATTCTTTGTGATCCCACGGCACTTGAGATTCTATCTTCCGACATAATGTATCAGATGTGTATCTGATGCGTTTCTCTTCCCTGTCTGTCTACAAGTCAAGCACACATCTCCTCTTCTGAACACAAAGTATTTCTGTAGCGGGCGTGACGGACGCTTGTGGCCTCGTCTGGAAGCAGATACCATTGGAAAAGGGCATTAGTCAGTTACAGTGTATTTGCATGGTAGGTACTTAATAACTACATCCATAGATATTCATACAAACAGTGTAATTATGCATTATTACAATGTACTTAATGTGTGAAAATTATTAACAGTATATATAAGTACACAATTGCCTGTTAAGGATGCCCACTGGGGGGCTACATTTGGAGCTATACCGGCATGGCCCACTTTTTACACATTAAGTACATTGTAATAATGCATAATTAATATTTAGTTTCTTAGCAGACTACACTGTACTTATGAGTAAGTACAAATTAAGTTACTGATTGTAAATACACTGTAACTAGGGAGACATTTTAATTGTTACTAAAAGTTATATAAATTGTTTTATTTTAAAACCTGTTTTAGTTGACAAGAGTAATTACTAGAATAATTAATGCATAATCACTGGAGGAGAGCATCTGGCCCCTTAGCTCTATCCACAGTGACGGTACAGCGCCAGTTCCATGTCTGTAAGGGGGCACACAGGTGTAATTAGTGTGTGTCCTGCTGTGTGAACATGCTTCTGCAGTGCCACCGACCACTCAGCTCCAGCTCCGGTCGTGGGGGCTGCTCGGCTCAGACTGGCTCCCAGGGCTGGTTCACTGTTAGGTCCCTGTAATCAATCAGTCAGCTGTTACTTTATATGCGGAGTGCCATCTCCAAGCACTTTACAAGTTGCTGTAATGGGGGCACAGGGAGAGTACATTAGGAGAGTAATATATCAGGTGCTAACAAATAACCAGCGAGTTTAAAAGAAATAAATAACCCACGGTCCGTGAGAGGCTAACTAACTACAGACACAGGACTCCATTCCAAGCACTTCACATCCTCTTGCTTTTATGCACAATTTATAACACTTGCCAGAAGATAAAAGGTCCAGATACAAGACAGATACAAATGCAAAAACTGTCTAACATGAGGCACCGATCAGGAGGAGACAGTTGTGAAGGTGAGAGTCTGGAAAGAGGTTTGAAATGGAAAGTAAAAACTTAGCATCATGCCTCTAATTCAGAGACATGCCCTCTAAGACCAGGGGTGGTGTGACGTCTCATGTACAACAATATACCAGTCAGAGACATCACAGTAAGCACAATATTAATACTACCTATGTATATTTTTTGATTGTATGAGTTTACAGGTAAACACATTCAGTGTAAAGACCTGAATATTCCAATATTGCAGAAACATGGAGAACATAAGAATATAAGAAAGTTTACAAACAAGTGGCCATTCGACCCATTGTGATTGTTTGGTGTCCATTAATAACTAAGTGATCCAAGGATCCTATCCAGTCTAAATGTTCCCAAATTTTCAACTTCTACCACATCGCTGGGGAGTTTGTTCCAGATTGTGACGACTCTCTGTGTGAAGAAGTGTCTCCTGTTTTCCATTTTTAATGCCTTGAAGCCCAATTTCCATTTGTGTCCCCGGGTGCGTGTGTCCCCGCTGATCTGGAAAAGCTCCTCTGGATTGATGTGGTCGATGCCTTTCATGATTTTGAAGACTTGAATCAAGTCCCCACGTAGTCTCCTCTGTTCCAGGGTGAAAAGGTTCAGTTCCTCAGTCTCTCAGTAGGACATTCCCTTCAGACCTGGAATAAGTCTGGTTACTCTCCTCTGAACTGCCACTAGAGCAGCGAAAGAGAGGCCTATATACACCTGTATTCCTATATACATTCAGAGTGCATGTGAACAGTAGCCTTAGTGGTGTTCACAGCTGTGTCCTTGCCTTGTTCTTCTATTGAGCTGGAGTTGGTGTGTTGATAGGAGAAGTCACTGAGACAATGGTGTGAAGTGCATTGGACCTGCAATTCAACAGCACAAGCTACGTGCAACAAAGGGAAGAGAAATATAAATAATAAAGAAACGCGTCACATCTGACATTAAAAGAAACTTAATTTGAGGATCACATTCCAGTGTCATTATCTATGCCTTGTCTGCAGCACGTCTGGGGTTGCTAATTAAAATCAATGCTTTATGGCAGCGTTATCCGAACGCACCATTTCACAGAGAGCGGAAACTGACTGTGAGAGAATAACTTTTTTTTTTTTTAATTACATTTTGTATGCTAATTCCAAATATAAAATAAATATTTACCAGGAGGGATACTTCTTCATTTCACGCTGGGGTGCACACCGTTATTTATGGAAAGTTTTCTGTAAGTGGTTTAGATGCAGACTATGTGTGTCTGTGAGGAGACGAGATGAGACCTTGAATTGTTTCCCAGAGTGGCAGTGATGGGCGAGGGTGGTGGCCACTACCTGGGCCCACACACTGAAGCCTGGCACAGCGAGGGTGATGGATTCTCACTGATGTTCCTGATTCTCACTGATCTGTCCCAATGCCACTCTGCAGTCTCAACTCAGCTCAGACAACGCAGTCCACAGGGTGCACAGCTCAAATCCTATGGGGTCACAGTCCAGTGCTCATAAGCTCATAAGGTTGAATGAAAACCTGCAGACACCCTATCCCTGTGAAGCCCTTCAGTTGCCCCCTGGTGCTAGAGGGGACAGACTGACTTTAGTCAAAGTGAGGACAGACCGATCAGTTTTTCTGCTGTTTCCCAAAGAGTGCAGTGCAGAAAAATGTAAGAAAACTGAATAAGAGAAATGAGGGCTTGAAAAGTAAAAATAAGTTTAGATGGAAATTAAACATTAAGACAGAAAAATCCAGTGGTGTAGTTGAGACCATACGCAGGTATATGCCTTTTACCCACCTAATTTGAAGGGGACTTTTCATATGTGCAGCTAATTTGGTGAGATTTTGCATATACTATATTCTGTAGTTTATTAACGTATACGTATTGTAAAAAAATATATTTAAAAATATCCGCTACTCTCCCATGACCGCACTTGCACTGCATGTGAGAATGGTACTGCTAATTGAAAGTACACCATACTGCAGCACACATACAAGCAAAGTAGCCAGGTCAAAAAAAGGTCATTCAATTGCATGTAGAGGAATGCAGATGTTAATGTAAACAAAATGATAATTGCCAATGATTAAATATTGTTAACGTGAGCAGTACTTATCATTATTTTTATTGGCTGATGGCCACTCATGATGAACTTGATGGGCTTTTTTAACCGTGCATTAATTCTAAGAAAATGCATATTTTTTATTTGTTGATTACCCTATTGGTCAGGGGGATTAAAGGTACTGCTTTTTTGCCAAATTAGATTATACCCACTTCTTCAGTCACCACTACAGCACTGGAAAAATCCCTACTCCACTTTCCAGAGATATGAGATATGAGACAACCACACCAGCCACTAATAGATGGACTAGACCATCAATAAGACCATCCTAAAAGGCAATTGCTTTTCATTTAATTCAACCCAGTGTTGGGCTTCAGAACTCTTCTTATATCAGTACATTACTGCTATGTTTTATTTCAAAGTCTATATCAAGGAAAAATAAACAAAATGTTCTGTTTTTTCAGCATTACATTCAGCATCTCCTAATGCATTTGTCAAACTGTACTGTAACTAATACATCTATATACCTCTTATTAGTGCATTGCACTTCACACTGCCATGCTTAGTAGAGTAATCAACACAAATGAGCAAACTGTGCTGGTCTGAGCGTGGAAGATATCCTCGTAGTTTTTCAGAGAAGACAGTTCAGCCAAAAATGGAAATAGAACAAATTAATGATTTCTCATGTGTTTTGTAGCTGTTAGGGGAGCAATTATGAGGGAAACAGAGGTGACACCCATATAGACAGTCACTCCCACAGCCTTGACTAGTTCTGAGCAGATCCATCCATTTGTTGGTTTTCACCTCATTGACAGCGCAGTGCTGAGTGTGTGGAGGGGTGGGGATGGACAGTGAAAATGCACAGGGTTTTAACAACACATCACATTGAAACCGATTCCCAGAAACCTACAGGCATCCTCACACACTGAGTCCTGCCAATCTCTGCTACAGTGTGTGAAAAGCCTAGCTCTCTACAAGTTGGGGGGCTTAACAAAATTAAGCCAATGACTAGAGCTGAAGCACACACACACATATATCACAAACACATGCAGGCACACACACAAACATGTGCACACACACACACCACAGCCACACTCTGTGCATAGCCAGACATACACACTGACACAGGTACAGACACTAAACCCCAAACCATAAAATGGGGTTTCTTTGCCAGGCTCAAATCAAAGCCAACTGCAGAGAGAATTTCTGGTCATACAAGATCCTATCTGGACCCAGTCACACCCAGCTCTGGTCCATAATGACACCACTTGAGGGTGTTAGTCTGAAGCTGTCTGTACATATTATGACTCCTGTCCATCTGCAGGTGCACTACTTACAGGCAGAGTGGGTAATTGTGAATGCCAGCAGTGCTATACTCATATTCCTCCCACAACCACTCTCCCCTCCGGCTCTCTCTGTACCTCTGTCCTGGAGGGCTCCCAGGTGCCAATTTAAGCACATATATTATTTTCTTTAATAACGTCCAGAACTGTGAATTCAGTGGCTCTTGAGATCACAAGGTTATTCCACTTTTTAATTCCATTTTAATGAATATCATAAACTACTGGAGAGCCATTGTTAAATGTTTCAATATCAGTATTCATATTATATACCACATTCTGTGTCTATCCCTTCCTATTCCCCCATTTATTATAGAAAAGAATGGAGATGAAGCAGCAAATGCCCTTAATTGTTATTTTAGACACAAGGGAGGAAACTAATAACATGCTTCAGGTTAAGGATGGACCCTGTATGTCTCTGAAAATCTTAACCATAAAAAAAACATAAACCATAAAATCCATAAAAAAAAGGTCAGGATAGTGGAGGAAGTGCTTAATAATGAAATGCTTAGAACAAAGCCTCTTCCTCACAGCAAAGAGGAATCTTATTCATTGACCACTGATCTTCCAACAGAAATGGAGGACAGGGGTTGGATAACTGCTAATATGATACCCCTCCATGATACCCATCCATGGGTTAAAATCTATCCAGGTAACTGCAGACCAATCAGCCTGAGAATTATGAATATATTGGCTGTAATAGTGTTAATTCATTGCATACCCGTAATGTAACACCACTGTAATGATTGAATTCCAGTTGGCAATTGTTTAGAAAAGGCAGATCCTGTCTTGACTGACTTAATTTTGTGTGTGCAGGTAACAGTGCCAATGGATATTAGCCAGTAGAGCTAAGATGTGACCATTTGAGATTTCCAGAAGGCTTTGGATTAAGTTCCACATAAAAGATTAATTCTCAAATTGAAAACTGTGGCAATCCAAGGTACAGTAATGCGTCTGTGTGGACTGAGAATTGTTCAATTGTATTAAAAACAGAGGGCAAAGATAAAGGGAGAAACCTCAAGCTGAGCTGAGGCAATTGGTGGAGTACAACAAGGATCTGTTTCAGGCCCACTGCTCCTCCCAATTTACGGCAGTGGTCAAGCCTCTGGAAGTGTGAAATTCCCTGATGAAGCAAGAGTAAGGGGAGTTGCAAAAAGTAGAGGCTAAGGAGATAGTCAATGTCCTAAATGTTTTTCAGGCCAGGGAAGATACCTGGCAAATGCAGATGCATGTATCATAATGAGATTCACTAGTTAGACCTTGCTTCTGAAACTGTGTGGGTATTCCTTCTCTATAAAGAGGAGAGGAGTGTGAGTAATTCCCGGTGTCCAGGAAATGTCATACATACAGCTTAAAGTACCAGAATTTGCTTAGTCTTGAACAGGGCAGATTATGAAGGGGATTCAATTCAAGTGTCCCAAATCCTCAAAAGTATGCACTAAGTCAATCCAGAGAACTATTTCAGCACTGAAGCGAGGACTGAGGTCAAAAGTCTCTCTCTCTATCCACCTCTCTCGTCTTCTCCCTCATTAGCTCATTCATCCTTTCTCCCTCTTACAAGGTCACTGTAACCATGTTGAATAGATTTTTAAGATATCAGCTATTATATTGCGTTCAGTTTTGTTCACCATGTTTCAGAAATAATATTGTCGTACAGGAAAGAGATAAAAGAAGAGTGACCGGAATAATTCCTGGTCTCAAAAGTATGTCAAACGCAGATCAGCTACAACATTGTAAGACTGATTATCTTCAGTCTTGAACACTGTATGAAATTAATCTGTATTCTGGGGGCTTTCCAAGTTGTTGCAATGGAATGGCTGATAATTAGACAGACATAGTGTTCCCTGCTTAACTGCAATCAGTCTGACTGTGACAAGAAAATTCAATTAAGCCAGTGTTTTGAATAAGTGAGAAGACCATGAACACACAAATAAAGTTGGCGTAGTTCTTGGAGGCTTTATTAATACAAGAAAAACAAGGGTCGTCTTTATACAGCTTAGAAACGAGGCTTAGCAAATATAATCTATGAGAGGATAGCTTAAGAATAATGTTGTTGTTGTTGTTTTTCATCCAAGTAAGCTTTATTAATACAACACGCTCAGTTTAAAAGGCTTAGGGTTGCCCCATTAATACAGTGAGTAAGCAAACAAACAAACAAACAGACCAGCAAAGAAAAAAACACAGAATACCTGATCACCAGTCCTCCTTCATCAGATTCTCTCACTGACACCAAGTGGCAGGCTTTCAAAAACATAACATTACCTTCAGAAAGAAGCTTAACATTTCATGTAAAGAAATGGCCATGATGCACTTAGGGGTTGAGAGGCATTCCTGCAGGCGGTGTGAGCCTGGAGCTCAGGTAATGAATGCTTGACTACAGCCTCAAAAAACAGGCTTCGGCTCCACTCACCTGAGCTGGAGAGGTGGGAATATAAGTGGGGGATTTTGATGATGCGAGTTACAATTAAGCGGGAAGCCGTGTACTCACAACGCAATAAGTGATTTGAAAGTGCTCGGTAAGCAGAGCACTCGCCCGTTACAGTCCCAAGTGGAGGTGAGCTCTTAATGAACCTTGTGTGGGATAGGAAATGACAGTCATCTCAGAGTGCAAAACAAGGCCCACGTTATAAGACCGCCCTTCACATCCATTTTAATTGGACGGGCTGTCAAAATAGCGCTCTGTAGGACCCCGCACAGTCCGAGTTTTCAGAACTGGTTGAGACAGTCCTGGGAGAAAATGGTCTGGAGAGTCAGGTGAACCTGCAATAAAGAGGGAATCTTTTTTATACAAGATACAGATACAGTGGGAAGCAGGTAAGCAATGTATTCGCCATCATACGATTTTAATTAAAATATTTATTACACAAAGCTGCAAATAAATCCACTAATGAGAATAGTAATTCCGTGTGCACTTGCATTGCATTAAACTGCTTGTAGTTTGTTTTGCTTGCACAGGTCTTGCAGTGAACAGCAGTTTTGTTTTCTAGAAGGGTAAGGATTTTGAACAGAATCTGTACATGTCACAACTAATGTTCTAGCAATCCCATTATTTATTTTGCCTAGAGAGCACCCAATAAAGAGAAACAAGAAAATATAAATAATAATAGAAAAAAAAACAATAATATTTTGTCTAATGTAATTAGGCTCATATTTGAATTACCCTTCACATGATTTCATTCCAATAATAAATAACTTAATCCTCCTTAGGTTGTTAACTGCCATGTAACCATGGCATAATTAATGCACCAAGATTGAGTGTGTTTCTGCTGATTCTCTAATGAAAAATCTGAAAAGCTTCCTAAAGGGCTTGACAGTCATCACAGAGCAGTGTGATTGTTAGTAAGCACACTTCTGATTAGATTATGCTCCCAAGCAGACAGAACATTTATAGTACCCATAAGTTCAGAAACCTCAGTCTGGAAAAACACTGAGAGTCTCCCTATTCTGCACGGCTCTTGTGTCTGCTGAAGCACTTTAACTGGTTAAACCACAGGTAGGATGTTATCCCTGTGTACAAGCTGACAGGTGTATAAAATGTCACTGTGTTGCTTTAGCCCCTGGGGACTTTTGTTCCAGTGAAATCCCCCCAGATGTTGTCCACTATAATTCTATCTTTACAGTTGGATTTAAGTAATTATCCCTGCCAAAAATAACTTGTAGGACCAGACAACAGCTAGTGCTGTATAAAGCTAAGAGTTAGATGTAATAGTGTTTACTGTACAGGTATACAAACCACTCTGTGCTTTCCTTAGCAAACTGAAGGTACAAAAAGGTAGAGAGAATCTGATGCAACTGCCTCAATAGTTGCACTATTTTATAGTTTTATAGTTTATAGTTGCACTTTCTTAGGTATAAAAACAGTGTGTGTGTGTGTGTGTGTGTGTCAGTTTGTATATGTGTTTTATGTGTGTGTCTATGTTGCATACATGTTTATGACTTTTGTCAGATGTTGTCTGTGTGTTTGTATGGACATTGAAGTATTTTGTGTGTGTTTTTGTCTGATGTACTAGTGTATATTGGTCTGTGCTGTGTGTGTGTTTGTATATACAAAAACTCTGGGAAAAATTAAGAGTCCATTTAACATTGATTTCTGAACTTGGAGTGGTCTCTTAATGTTTTCCACAGCTGTATTTGTGTCCGTATTGTGTATCAGTGTTTGTATAACTGTGATTGTGATGTGTGTTTGTTTTGTTAGTAAATGTGTTTTGTGTTTGTGTCTGTATTGAGTGTCTGTTTATATCTGGTGTTTTGCATGTGTGTGTGTGCTGTGTGTGTATCTGTGTTTGCACACACACAGCTCTCTGTATCCCTGCCTGCTCTCTCTGTGGCAATGACCGATGCCTTTTTCAGTAAACCACAGAAATATCCCTTCAGTAGCTAACCGGGCAATAACAAATGTAAATCAAAAATAAATCACTGAAATTAGATGGCCTCTGTAATGTATAGCGATGGAGCAACCCCATGCACATGATACAACGTTGTATGATCTCTGTATGAACGTTAACTGTGCCAAAGCTGAAAACATTAACAAAGCAGAAAGCCCTAGAAACTGAATCAGAAATATATACCTTTTTGACTGCTTGACAGTTAAAGAAAGATATAAAAAAGGAACTTTTTTTTTAATAAAATATGTAATGCATGCATTTATAGTGCAGTAACATGCTCTTCGTTTATTATTATTGTATAGTAATATAATGTATTAAGAGCTTGTTTTATGTAAAATCATTTTAACACCTAAAAAGGTTGAGAGGCTACTGCCCAAAGTCAAGAATATGCTAAATATGAAACATCAAATAGGATCTTTTCATGCAAGGATATTATTTCACAGATACTGTTCTTCTAAACTGAATCCTCATATTTTTTCTGTCGAAGCAAGCTGGGTATTTCAGCCCATTATTTTCATGCCAGCATTCCTTAGTCAGACGTGTGTCTCCTCCGAAGCAGATGTTCCCCAGCTGTCTTCCTGCTCACCTGTGTCTTCTCTCCTTGGGGCTCTTCCTCATAGACACAGTCAGGTGACAGGCGGATTGCCTCATTAGAAGATATTTTTGCATAATAGAGACACGTATCTGGTGTTTCTAAAAATAATATACATAACATCAAAGAAAACACAAAATGAATGTCTGCAAACTTCATCTGTGATCTTTATCAGTGGACAAGTAAGTCAGCCATTGGAGTTCAGGTTTTATTCTAGGTGTGATTAGATTAAGCTCTCTGGACTTTACTTCAGCTTCCTGAATTTACCTTTGTAAAGCAGCTTTCTTCCCTGCTTTCAAGTTGGGGGTGGTGAATAAGTACAGTGGCTCTGAAAAGTATTCACTCCCCTTTTCCACATTTCATTGTGTTACAACATGAAGTCAGAATGGATTTAAATCAGCAGTTTTTGCCACTGATCAACACAGAAAATGTCCATAATGTCAAAGTAAAAAATCGAATCTGCAAATTGTTCTAAATTTATTAGAAATACAAAACAGAAAATAATTGAATGCATAAGTAATCACCCCTTCAGTCAATATTTGGTAGAGGCACCTTTGGCAGCAATTACAGCCATGAGTCTATGTGGATAAGTCTCTACCAGCTTTGCACATCTGGACACAGCACTTTTTCACCATTCGTCTTTGCAAAATTGCTCAAGCTCCATCAACTTGGATGGGGACCTTTGGTGAACAGCAATGTTCAACTCTTTCCACATATTCTCAATTGGACTGAGGTCCGAGCTTTGACTTGGCCACTCCAGGACAAGGACCTTTTGTTTTTAAGCCACTCCAGTGGTTTTGGTTTGGTTGTATGTTTGTATTGTCCTGCTGGAAGATGAACCTTCTCCCAAGTCCCAGGTCTCTTGCAGACTTCAACAGGTTTTCTTCCAGGATTTCTCTGTTCTTTGCTGCATCCAATTTGCCCTCTATCTTTACAAGGTTTCCATGCCCTGATGCAAAGAAGCATCCCCTTAGCACGATCCTGCCACCACCATGCTTCACGGTAGGGATGGTGTTCACAGGATGATGTGTTAGGTGTTGCGGTGTTGTGCCAAACGTAGCACCTCATCATACCATAGAATCTGGCCTTCTGGCCAAGATTTTAAGCAAGTTTTTTTCTCTCCAATAAAGGCCACCCGAGCTATTGTTGCAGTAGCACAGTGTCTCCCAGCTCAGCAGTGGACTGTAACTCCTTTAGAGTTGCCATAGGCCTCTTGGTGGCCTCCCTGACTAGTGCCCTTCTAACCCGGATACTCAGTATTGCGGACGGCCTCATCTAGGCAGATTCACAGTGCCATATTCTCTCTATTTCTTAATAATGGATTTTAATGTGCTCCAGGGGATATTCAATACCTATATCCTACCCCTGATTGGTGCTTATGAAGACCCTTATTCTGGATTTAATTTGGCTGTTCCTTCGTCTTCATGATGTCATTTTTGTTAGGAATTGTACTAACCAACTGTGGGCCCTCCCAGAGATAGGTGTATTTAACCTGAAATCATGTGACACACCTTAATTGCACAGAGCTGGACTCCATTCAACTAATTATGTGATTTCTAAAGACAATTGGTTTCACCACAGCTCAATCAGGTGTGTCATAGCAAAGGGGGTGATTACTTATGCATTCAATTATTTTCTGTTTTGTATTTGTAATTAATTTAGAACAATTTGCAGATTATATTTTTCACTTTGACATTATGGACATTTTCTTTGTTGATCAGTGTCAAAAACTCCTGATTAAATCCCTTGCAATTTCATGTTGTAACACAATGAAATGTGGAAAAGTCCAAGGGGGG
Organism: Amia ocellicauda; assembly: GCF_036373705.1. Taxonomy (NCBI): domain Eukaryota; kingdom Metazoa; phylum Chordata; class Actinopteri; order Amiiformes; family Amiidae; genus Amia; species Amia ocellicauda. Next base: position 34,334,372 of record NC_089850.1, on the reverse strand, counting down.
TGAATACTTTTGAGACTCACTTTAACCTTTTTGTTTGTCTTCAGAAAGTGGACTGCAGAATCACCTGTCCTTGCCTGCAGGTAATTAGATGAGCCCTCCTTGTTGAGGGTTTACTCTTTGAAGGAATCAGAAACCTACTCAAGATCATTTGAAATTCTGCTTGGTAGAAGAGACTGGGTTATTTCCCAAAAAGGTGAACACCAGAAATATAGACAATTATTTTTCCAGCTTGTTCTAAAGACTAGCTACCAAGATCTAGCCTTGTAAAGTCTACATGACAAAATGGGCCATCTTGAGAGGGACCAGATTGATTATCTTCTTAAAGCTCATCCTTATTGGCCTCATTTGTCCAAAGCTGTTGTGTGCAAGAATATCCTCTCCATCAAACAGCCCAGTACACTGCCATGCAACCCTCCTGCTCTCTCTCTGAATGGTCAGGACTAGGACAGTAATACAACTACAAAATTATACCCTCACTTTTATTTTTCACATCAGGTAAATAATATATCTTGTCCATGAATGAGAGGATCTTAGCAGTTGCTTTTATGTACTGAACATGTTTACTGCAAAAGGATGTTCATGCTAGAGTGCAACATTTGCATTTGAAAGAATGGGGATGGAGTCCATTTTGTACAGTCAGTCGTGTCACTGGAAGCAGTGTGATGGACAGGACAGTGTCTGTATAGATGCAGGAAAATGCCAGGCCACAGTGTACCCTGTAAGGAGTCATAGTGAAGTGGAATAAACAGAGGAGGCACAGGGAGACTCAGTACACCACAACAAATCATGACAAAAGCAGATGAAAGGCTAGTGAATTATTGAGCAGACATGGTAAATTAATGGCAACATGATATACAGGAAATATATAGTGAAAAGGCCTGCACGTAGCTCCAGCTTTGCTGTATCCTGACCAAAGTAAAGAAAATTCTGTTCATATCACTCATCTGCACGGTAGTCTGGACCAGCAATATGGAATGCAAATTGCCGAACGAACATACGTGGGGTGTGTGGTCCGACCTCTGAATGTCCATTCCGCACATTCCCAGAAAAGCAACACATTCGTTACCCAAGCCTACCCTAAGACGGGGTTTTTGTACACCCTCCCAAATCTAGGGGAGTGACAGCACCATAACAGAGTACTTAGACCCTGCGGTGTTTTAGTGTGCTCTGTTTTGTGCTTGGTATGGTGTCACAGACATGCATCTTTGCTAGCGCTGCTGGCTGTAGTGTGGCAGAGCTGTGTGTGTATGTCTGTGTGAGGGAGAGGGCGTATCACCAAGTAGGAGCTGGTCCTGGCTTCGCTTCCTCGCAGAGCTGATTTTTTGATTGTTTATTATCACTCGGAGCCATCAGTGGCAGCGCAGGAGTGTTTAAGAATGGATTTGAACGAGAAAAAAGCCATTTGAACCACTGAGGCTTGTTCCTCCACTAAAAGATAATTGGATCCTGAAATAGCATCTTTATCTTTTCTTGAAGAATCGCAGTGATTTTACTTCAACAACATAACTGAACGGCTCGTTCTATGCTGAGCATTAGTTGGCTATAAAAATGAAGAGGAAAAAAGTAAGAGATACTAATAATAAAAAGTCAAACCCAGGCTGTTGCTCTTATTCCTGACAGTATTCCTGCTGAATTATTGGCCAGACTGCCTGAGAGGTGTATCACAGTGGAGCTCATTTAGTCTCAGGTGCTTGTCATAGAGAAACTGTCTACGAACTGATGTCTCATCCCTTACCCAGCTTCATCTGGAAAACAGAGTATGTGCATTTCACTTCAGTGTTCACATTTGTGGACTGTTGCATGGGAGGTTGCAGGGACAACAGGGCCAAAGTCTTAGCATTAGCATTCGCCAAATATCGGAATTACAGATGGGTCACCAACTCTCTCTGAGCTCAAACCTCCTTCCCTTGTGATAGGAAGGACAGGAAAGAAGTTCAGCTCTGCGGAAACACTGTGAAAAAAGACTTCAGACTGAAGGCAGGAGGCAGCTGAGTCCAGAGACTTTGTGCAATACACTGACAATTCAAAATGCGCTGCTACTGTACTTAAAACAAAAACATCAGAAAGCCTTCAAACCAGAGGAGATCAGTTTGGCTGCTCTTTCTCTCTCTCTCTCTCTTATCCATTTGATTCAGTAGCTTGCTGATACAAAAATCTCATCTAGCTGTTTTTCTAATAGGTTCCCGAAAGGGTCAGCTTCCACTCTGTAGTTGGAGAATGTGTTACAGGCCACCAACACAAGTTTTTTTTAAAGAAGTGCTTCCTGTTCTGTTTCTTATTTATTTAGTTTTCACTTGTGCTCCCAGGTCCTTGTATCACTGTTGATGTATAACCAGTTTCCAATAGCAAACAAATTCTGTATTCTGAAACATACCATTCAATTCAAGACCCCCAGTACTCTCTACTGTACTTCTGGTGGGCTGAGTGACAGCTGAGTTCAAATGGGGCAGGTCTTCATTATTATTATGTATTAATTAATTAATGTAGCCTATTTATTAGTAGGCTCCATTACCTAAGATGGCTTACAGTTGACAGCCATTAACCGATTGATTTCAGCTGTTAAATATTATTTTCCTTTGTTCTAATTATCATTTGTAAATCACCATTTATACAGTGGCTCAAAAGTATTCACCCCTTGGACTTTTCCATATTTCATTGGGTATATAGATTTAATCAGGAGTTTTTGCCACTGATCAACAAAGAAAATGTCCATAATGTCAAAGTGAAAAATATAATCTGCAAATTGCTCTAAATGATTTACAAATATAAAACAGAAAATACATGAATGCATAAGTAATCACCCCCTTTGCTATGACACACCTGATTGAGCTGTGGTTAAAATCAATTGTTTTTCGAAGTCACGTAATTAGTTGAATGGAGTCCAGCTCTGTGCAATTAAGGTGTGTCACTTGATTTCAGGTTAAATACACCTGTCTCTGGGAGGGCCCACATTTGGTTAGTACAATTTATTTGAACATCCCCTGGAGCACAGTGAAGTCCATTATTAAGAAATGGAGAGAAAATGGCACAACTGTGAAGTTTCTTTGGTTTGATGAGACCAAAATAGAGCTTTTTGGAGCAAGCCTATCACCGCACATCATCCTGAGAACACCATCCCTACCGTGAAGCATGGTGGTGGCAGCATCATGCTATGGGGATGCTTCTCTGAGTCAGGGCCTGGAAACCTCGTACAGATAGAGGGCAAAATGGATGCAGCAGAGAAAACCTGCTGAAGTCTGCAAGAGACCTGGGACTTTGGAAGAGATTAATCTTCCAGCATGATAATGACCCCAAACATACAGCCAAAGCCACACTGGAGTGGCTTAAAAACAAAAAGGTCCATGTCCTGGAGTGGCCAAGTCAATTGAGAATATGTGGAAAGAGATGAAAATTGCTGTTCACCAAAAGTCCCCATCCAACTTGATGGAGCTTGAGCAATTCTGCAAAGAAGAATGGTCAAAAAGTGCTGTGTCCAGATGTGCAAAGCTGGTATAGACTCATGGCTGTAATTGCTGCCAAAGGTGCCTCTACCAAATATTGACTGAAGGATGTGATTACTTATGCATTCAAATATTTTCTGTTTTGTATTTGTAATTTATTGAGAACAATTTGCAGATTATATTTTTTACTTTGACATTATGGACACTGTGTTGATCAGTGGCAAAAACTGCTGATTTAAATCCATTCTGACTTAATGTTGTAACACAATGAAATGTGGAAAAGCCCAAGGGGAGTGAATACTTTTGAGAACCACTGTAGTAATATTCTAATACTTACTATTAGCTTAGCTACTACTACAACTGTTAGATCGTAACAGCCAAGATGTAAAACTAATTCATGAGATATGCTAATTCTGTGCAGAAGTGGAGGGCCCTGAGGCCTAATCAGTGGTGCAAAGATGGTCATCCACTAATGAACCAGCCTGGACCACCACTGCACGTGATTAGAACCCAGCTCACCCTCGGCCTGTCCACAACTTCCCGACAAGTCTTCCGTCAGCTCGAGAGGAGACAAGCTTTTGAGGTAAGCGAACAGATGGCTTTAATGCTCGCTTTCATAGTGAGAGGCTGTCGGAGTGGAGATAGCAGCAAGGAACGCCGCTCTGTAATGTGTGCTGACTGCATTGCCGGAGACAGACAGACCACAGGGACTCTTCCAGAGTCACTGAGCTGTAGCCTGTCACACACAACCTCCCTCTGCTCAACAGAATTGCATGCAAATCAATCTTCAAACATGCAATCTTGGTGCAAGCCGATGCTATGCATTTTATTGAGCTGCCTTTTGATGTGTAATGTAAGAGCTTCAGAATAGGACTGAAGAATAACGCGATTCTGTGCAATATTAAATTTGTGTCATTTCGGGATTTGAAAGTGTGTCGCACGTAAATAAGAATTCAAATTGACATCCCTGCATACAGCAAATTAATGCGTTTAGGGTATATATACAAGCATACCGAGAGGGTTTGAAGAGAGAATGGTAATAAAGAAGAGCAATTTGAAAAACTATAATAATAAAAAAGCTTTAACATAACTGTATTCCTTTTGATAGAACACCAGCTTTTGAAAGAGAAAGGATGGGGAAGATTTTAGAGCCTTGTGTTCTTAACCCTTCCCAAGTAATAAGAGTAGCCATTCCCAGGAACCTTGGGTGCATTAGAAAGCCCAGTGACTCACTGAGACAGGAGAAGCCTGCCCAGACACATACACACACCTACACTCATACGCACAGACACCCACACGTACCAAAACACTCACACCTACACACACACACACACATCTACACACTTAATTTTCTAGACACCAACACACTCACACTGCTACACATACCAACATATTCTCACACATTCTCACATCAACACTGACACACATGCTAACACTTATACTAACACTCACACTCAGCCCCATTCACTCTCATTAACTCTCACACACACACACACACACACACACACACTCACAAATTGTGACACTCACATGGACACAAAACATTTTTTCTACCCAATGAAAATACCTGCTCAAGATATCTCTTTTCATGGAAAGAATGACCTGTCAGTGAGAGCAGGACCTTCACTGACCAAAAGGGCTCTTCTCCCGTCTATCCTCTGAAATGGGATTATTGCAGCAGTACTTGGCAGGCAAAGCAGAACATTTTTATATTTTTTCCTTCTGAAAAATATGACACTTTTTTTTTTTCTTCAACTGTTTTGAATTCTGGTGTTTTACAGGGAAAAAATAGCAGATTGGCGGAAATGTTAATTTGCAAATGCAATTAATGCTTTACACCCAGAAGACATTTAACTTTCTGTGTCAATTAATTATGCACTTTATACATACTTAAATATCCTCTTATCCTAAAGAAAGTGTACTAATTAAGCCCATAACATGTAAGTGGGGTCTATTATAAGGACCTCCAAATAGGACATGCATTGCAAATAAAAGATCTGAAAGCCAAGGGTTTCTTTATTCTTCTTTTTTTCCACCTCATACCCTTCTTAAAAAAATCACAGTGTAAAGTATCTTAATATTAATATTCCAGCAGAGCTCTTATCACACAGTTGTTGTTAATATGCATGCTGGTGCTCGGTCTTCAGTATTAAACAAAGGGTTTTTTCAGTGCAGATTTTGCTTTTCCTTTCTCCAGGTGGATATAGTTAAAGTGTTGCGATTGGTCTGACACCATGACAGTCTGTGCTTGTTTCCTGTTATGCAGCTCACTTATAATAAAGGTCAGGCTCTCATGAAGATGTTCTGAAGGAACAGCAGAGCATCTCGCTAACTTTTACACCCTCTCATCTCCCATGGCACATCAATGGTCTCATGTGAACCATGCGTGCTGTGCTTTGCTGTTGCTCATGCATGACACATCTCTACAGAGTAACACAGGGACAGGTGACACCACTCCCTGTGAACTTCACCCAGTCTCAGTTGTTGCTATTGAATACAACTCTAAAGTCATTACATATTCACCAAACATTGAATATGCATTTATTTTAACTGCTTGTACTGTAGCTGTAAGCTTTACTCTCTGGTCCCTCCTCATTTCCTCTGATGGTAACGACTTGTCAGCGCGGGTATCTGTTTGCAATTGTAATTGCCCATGACTGCACTTAGGCTGCCCATGCTGGGAAGTAACCACTGTCACAGAGCTGTTTGCAGTTTATTCATATAAAATAATGGTTTCCTATATTCACATCTGATGGATAACACATTTTCCATTTTTGTAGATATTGCAGTAATGCTCAATGAAAATCTAAAAGCGCATACATACACCGATCAGCCATAACATTATGAGCACTGACAGGTGAAGTGAATAACACTGATAATCTCGTTATCATGGCACCTGTCAGTGGGTGGGATATATTAGGCAGCAAGTGAACATTTTTTCCTCAAAGTTGATGTGTTAGAAGCAGGAAAGTTGGGGGACCGAAGGCTGGCCCGTGTGGTCCGATCCAACAGACAAGCTACTGTAGCTCAAATTGCTGAAAAAGTTCATGCTGATAGAAAGGTGTCAGAACACACAGTGCATCGCAGTTTGTTGCGTATGGGGCTGCGTAGCCGCAGACCAGTCAGGGTGCCCATGCTGACCCCTGTCCACTGCCGAAAGCGCCTACAATGGGCACGTGAGCATCAGAACTGGACCACGGAGCAATGGAAGAAGGTGGCCTGGTCTGATGAATCACGAGTTCAAGGTGTTGACTTAGCCTCCAAATTCCCTAGATCTCAATCCAATCGCACATGTGCTGGACAAACAAGTCCGATTCATGGAGGCCCCACCTTGCAACTTACAGGACTTGAAGGATCTGCTGCTAATGTCTTGGTGCCAGATACCACAGCACACCTTCAGAGGTCTAGTGGAGTCCAGGCCTCGACGGGTCAGGGCTGTTTTGGCGCCAAAAGGGGGACCTACACAATATTAGGCAGGTGGTTATAATGTTATGGCTGATCGGTGTATATAATATATAGTATATGGGTGTATGTATTTATTTTATAAAGGTAGTAGACATTATGTTGACAGCAAATCTAATAAGCTCTGGATGGTTCAAATGTAATTTACATTTTATGGGTATTTAACTTCCATTAAACCATTATCCTTAACTTATAAGGCAGTGTGGGTAAAATAAAATGTAACAACGGTATATCTATTTAATACCACTCTGGTGGACAACAACATACAAGAAAAGTCAATGTTGCACTTCACAGCACAGAGAACACAATTAACAGATACAGAAAAGCTGGTAGCTATACAAATGAATGTCCCTCTGGCTGCAAGAGGAGAGCACCTAAAGGAGTGACTGGTCAGAGAAACCAGGGCTAATCCTCTTCCAGCCAGTACTCAACTCTCTGCGCATTTCGGTCTGCAGTGCACTTCAAAGAATACAGTGAAGATAGACTTTGCAGTACAAATGTCTTTCCTAGGAAGAGCAAACTGTCAATGGGCCACGACTGGCACTAAACCATGAACATCTGTATAGAAAGTAAGACGGAAGAAAATGTGTGGGCACACAGGAAAGGGATTGAATTCATGCAGCTGTCCAAGGATACAGTCTGAGAAGAACACCAGTGAGACATGGAAAAGGTAATGAGAAGGCCTGATATTGTGTCAAAATGGGAGATTTAGAAATGGTTCTTCAACATCACTAAATGTCAATGAAGAGGACTGATGGGGGAAGGGCTGTTTTTTTAAACGAGAATGAAAGAAAACAACAAAAAACTAAATTTGAATCAGAAAAGAAGAAATTTTTTAAAACAGAAGTACAAAAGGTGTTGGAATTGATGCTCTGCTCTCCCCAATGGACTGGCCTTAGTCCTATTAAATTGTTATGATAAAGCTTTGCAGCAGAATTCCAGCACTACATAACCACTGTTGCGTTTTCCAGTGAGGAAATGATCCACATTTCAATTGAAATCGATAGCCTGTTCTGATGTTTCCTTTCACAGTCCTATTCCAGGGCGATTATCAGGTGTCTCTTTTATTGCGACAGCCAGTGTAATCGATTAAACGCTTACAGCTATTGTTAATTTGGGGGCTTAATGTTTAAATGAGCATAACATTAACATTTCACTGGTATCATACTTTTCTTCCATTATTTCTAATTGGATTGATCTGCAGGACGCTGCTGAGATGGAGCCCCTGCAGACTGTAACAGGCCAGCGTGTCTCTTTGGTGTGTGTATGGTTTACCCACAGTGTGAAACCTGCTCTTCCCTTATCAATAATGAACAGAGACAAACAAAGAGTGAAACATGTCCAGAAGCCCATCAGCCCTGCCTGAGGTGTGAGGTGCATGTGGAAATCTGGCTTAGTATAAATTTACAGGAAAGTTCCTGCATTGACTTGTCAGCTAGCAACTTAATACACTGCGACTGCTTGATTTGTGCTGGACCTGACTGTGGATAGGGCTGCACTGTCTCCTAAATGTTTAATGTTACTTTCTTTGTATTTGTCATGTGCTCCCCAGTCGCTGGCCATTCTGAACGAGTGATTAAAGTGATTATTTTTCTTGTTGTATGCCGAGTGAGAAGGTACAAAGGACAGGCTCATTAAAAATATAAAAAAACACGTTGAGAACTTTTTGGCTGTGCCGTTTGTAGTCACAGTAGAGGTAGTAGGTCTGGATCTCAAAGTAGCAGAGTTTAGTGAGTTTAACCAACCTGCATTGCACAAGACAAAACAATACAGGCAACACCACAGGCACATTCAACAGTTCTATATTGTTATATTGCTGCATTTTGTCTTCTACTAGGCCTATTTCTTTATAGGACACTTTGAATTTGAAACATCACTAGGTACATTTACCATAGGGATTTGTACTTTCATTAGCTTCCTGTTTATCCAACATGCTTTATCTGTACTTTTCTACACTGCACCATGTGTAAACCATAGTGCACGTACCAGTGGCAAACTGTCAGGGCCTTCAAGGTATTCAGAGAAGGCCCTGGAATCCTCAGATGAAAAAATAAAAAAACGTATGTGATTAATTCTATAAATAAAATAAAATAAAATTCTGCCGACTTGTTTCTTGTTTTCTGTCCACGCACTGCACATTTGAATGGTTTTGTGTTGGGAAAAAATGCAACCAATCAGATATTTTACTACGGAGTCTCTGGGGAGAATATCTTCCATCCAGGATATTCTATTTCCTCGATAGAATGCCCTGACCATTAAATGGAATGAGAGCGTACGTTTGGATTGACAACTTGATCAACCAATCATATTTGGATTTGTAGCCAATGGGCGAATTGTTTCAGATTTCCCACGGCTCCAGGGTATTCTAGAAGCCCTGCTTACGTCACGACACCTAGGTTAGTGTTGCTAACTAGCGATTGAGAGCCGACATTGAAAATGGCAACAGGTGGAGATGATATTGACGCAGCAGGAGGATATGATATTGTCGCGGATTTATTATCAGTGCCCTTTTCAAGATGACCGTTTAATGAAAAGATGGACATTGTTAAAAAAGGCCGCCCAACGCCCGAACATCTCCAGCTCAATCAACTGGCAAAAGCGGGATATGTTCGCCATTTTCAGGCTAGCAACTGGGAACGATACACTTGGCTTACAGGCTCAGTTCAACACAAGAGGCTCTACTGCTGGGGGGCTTGTTTGGGACAGACAAGGGTGCGTGGAATTGGAAAGGCAACGATAATCTTAGCTGTTTAACTAAGGCTGCACAAAAACACCAAAACACAGCAGGATGGATTTCGTCTTCAAGTGAACGTCATTGGTGAGTGAAACAGATTTTTTTTTTATTGCTGGTTTTGCTACAGTGTTGCATCTCATTGAACTGGTTGCATTTTGTTTCCACACACTTGTTGAATGATTGTTGTTCATAAAGTGACTGTCTCCGTGACGTCCGATAGTGTGTGCATGTGTGCGTGCGTGTGCATAACTAGAACTACGCGATTTTCGAAGATGGAGCAGTAAAATTATATTTTGCCTAAATCGGGAAAATGGCCAGGGACGCCCCTTATTTTTTGTTAGTGATTTTTTTTTTTTTTTTTTTTTAGAGGGGTGGAGGTAGAAGGCCCAGTCCTGAAAGGCATGGTTCGCCACTGGCACGTACCAAAGCAAACTTGCATAAAGGAGTATTCACTTCTATGTTATAGCTTTTAATAATCTGTAGCCCTGGACTATCTGTATATCCTGACTGCTTCTCAGTTAATGAAAAATAATGACAAGAAAAAAAGAAAAAAAAATACTTAGATTTATATCACGCTGGCCTGACTACTCTTCCAAAGGAAACGTAGTGGGAAGTGGACTCAGATGTATTTGCACACAGATCTGATAACCAGCAGGAATTGAATTAATTAAACAAACAACCATGTAGTGTGACCACAGACATCAGGAAAGAAAAAAGAATTAAAGTTAGTCCCTTCTCACTAAAAACACACCTGCAGACAACCACACACTGCTGGGACCTGCAAGTTGCTACAATTTTTATTTCTTTATGCACCTGCAGCCTTAACTTAGCTCGGTTAGCTCACACAGGCTTAACACATGAAAGGCAAGAGATCTCTCAACTTTTTCAAAACGTACAAACAAACTTCTATTTGTATATATTTTATATCAAAGGGTAAATATTAAAAATATACCCACTTCTTAAACTATATATTTTAAACATTCCATGAAAAACAAATATACATTTTAAACCATTTAAAAGTATTAACTCACGACTCATTCTTAACCTAAGTCCCGAATTTAAATCCCACCTACTTAAAAAATAATATACAAGACCTATCGCATGGTTTAGCGCAAATTAAACTTGTTAGAAACATCAATATCGCTATTATCACCACTATTGTAACGTTTCAAGATATGCCATGTAGATTCCCACAACTTTCAATAACTTTAAACACTTTAATTAGCATTAGCATACCTGAAACGGTTCAGTTAACCAGCGGGAATTAAATGATTTAATACAGATCACGCATTCATTACACATTGAGGTCTTCTGATTAGGAAGGGTGGTCCAAAGAGATGCCTGTTAAATTTTGCACTTTACATTTCTTTCTCAGATGAAAAGCAATGTAATATTTATTTTACATTCAGTAAGATAAGATTTTAAGAACATAAGAGTTATTTTAATGAGTTATCTTACATAACATAATTAATTAACATACTGTAAATACATACATACAGTACACACACACACGCATAAATACATACATACATACATACATACATACATAAGACTTGGCCTTGGTAAGTGGGCATGGGTTCTCAGTGAGCTCAGCATGACCTGGAGTTCAACTGAATTGAACTGCACAAGGTTTATCCACCATTACCTTTCTCTTACAGTGTCAAGCAGTGCAATTGTACTCCAAGCCAAACCTTTTCAAATTGAAAGAAGCAAAAAATAAAAGCAAAGCCAAAACAGAATGACAGTCACGCTATGCCAAAAGACCGGTCCCCTCATTTCAGGCGATTTGAATGCATCACCAGTTCCAGGATAGTGACATCAGACTCATTTACACACGGCTACAGTATCACTATTGTTCACTGTGCTTTTAGAAAACACGGCGTGAATATTCACCTCAACCCTGTGTTTCTATGTCTATGTATATGATTTGTTTATTTATTTTTAATTAAAGTTTACAAACCTTTGTATATAATTCCAAAAGTCAGAACACATTTAAAATGCACTACAGTTTGCATTTTGTTCAGTGCTAGTAAACTGTAGGTGGGAGAGCAAGTTGACAGACAGCTAAATAATGCAGTGGATATACGGTAAAAGGCTTTGTGTGAAAAGGAAAGGTTCTTTTCCCTATCTATTGAGGTGGGTCATGCATTACTGTCAGACCGGCTCGGCACTTCATGCTTCTGGACAGAGAATATATTTTCTTTCCCTGTGGTTGATCAATCGAAATAGTTGAGAATTCTCCCGAAACATTGTTCTGTCAATGGAACTAGGTTATGTCTCCATAAGGGTTTTGACAAAGCCACTATTTCAGGAAAAAAAAGAGCCTAAAGAGTGGACTGATCCCTACAGAGTACAGAACTGGTCTGACCGATACCAGCTCCCCACAGAGAGTGGCTGCCTTCATTACATGCAAACCTTCTTGGAGAGCCGGGCCTTTCTCCGGGACTGCACTTCTGATTACAGGAGCCAATGGTCAAGTCTGTTTTATTTTCCCCATGTCAGTTTTCGCTTATTTCTGGAACATCCCACTTAGCCCTTCCTCTACCGAGTCTCTTCACAGTGGAAGAGGCAGCTTTCCGAGAAGGGCTACTTCACATGTGCGTAAATCCTTCAGAGTTAATCTCCAGAACATGGAAAATAAACTAATGAAACAGCACCCAGAAGCAAACAACTAAACTGAGACTTGAGTGCACATTTATAGGACTGTTGGGAAGTGGAGTGGGGGAGGAAACTATTACAATTTCAACTTCTGTGAAGGCACTTTTACTGCAAACATGGAGCAATCCACACAGCATGCAACTACGGCAGCAATCCTGTGCAGACCAGCTGTGTCCTGTGGGTGGAGAAATCTTCCTCAGAGTCACTCACTTAGCAGGAAAGATGTTTGAGTGCTGGAACAACCTGAAAAATAATTTTCACTTCTTATCTAACAAACTGGGCTCCACTCTGACCTGCTTTGTGAATGTGTAGTGATGTTTTGCTCAGAGCTTTGTGTCAAATTCCAGAAAGAGGTTTGGGCCCAGTGCCCAGTCTGCCATTCTCTTGAAGGTGGGCACAGCAGCGGGCATCGCCTGCCGCCTGCTGCTGGAGAAATCAGCTCCCTGGGCTCCTGCTGGCACAAGCTGCTCCTCTGCAAATAACAAGGCCAAAAAGGCGCCAGCTGCCCGACTGGGAAACACATCTCCCAGTTGCGGCAAAATCTGCTACTCTGAGGAAGGGCAAGGCGAGGGGAGGGAGAAGGAGTGAAGGACAGAAGGGTCTTTTCCTGTGTGTGTCAGTGTGCATTAGTGTGCCAGGGAATGTATTTGTGCTCCCTCATGTGTGCAAGTGTTGGAGTGTGGTTGAGTCTGTTTGTGGTGTTGGTGTGTGTGTGTGGGCATAGAGCTGACCATGTGTTGGTGTGTTGGGAAAGCACAAGCACTTTCTTATTTGGATAAGCAATTTAGTTTTTGTCTACCAGAGCAAGTACACAGGCATTCTGAATGACTCCAAGGAGGCAGTTAGTGCATGCAGCTCATGTCTTTATAAAGGGGAAGCGATTCCTACAGCAAACAATACTTTCAGGTTTTGTCCATTTGCCAGCTTCCCTGAACAATCAATAACTTGGCCAGGGGGAATAATTGGAAGGGACTGCTTTAAAGGATGCAGTTAGAGTGGAGAAGGGCTACAGAGTCCTCATATTTATGCTGAAAGTGCTGGTTCCTTATGAGGTTGCCCTGTCTCTCAAAATTTCTATTACAATTCCATTTAGATAACACATTTTCATAATACCACTGTGTTGCTTGGCACTGGTCAGCCTGTCAGACACTTGTTAAAGTAGATTTGAATAAACCTAATTCACGCTATTCTCCACACTTCACGTCCAAAAGCTTTTGGTATAAGTTGGAACTTTTTCAAATGTACATTCAAAGATCAAGTGTTTTCACAAATTTGACAGTGTGAACTGGATGTAAATGTTTCTGGTGTGGCCTGATCCACCAGGGAGTCTCTCAGATGCGATTAGGCTGGACTGGAGAGGAAGTGAGGGGCAGCCAAACTGAGGGGAGAGACAAACAAATCAACATAAAAAAACATTCACTAAAAGGACAAATATATTTCTTGTAGTTATTTTTTCCTCAACCATACACAAAAACATGCTTCAAAAGATTTTTGCTTTAATGACTTGTTTTTTTGAGAATTTGCTTTTAATTAAAATGTTCCACTGGGATATGTAAACTTTTGAAAACTTCTATTTACACTGTATAGCCAACAGCACCGGCACAAGAGACAGCAGACAGCAGTTGACAGTGCATGTAATAGGGTGTAGCCAACCCTTGGCTTTCATAGCTGCTGCAATCCTTTTGATAGATGGCCTGAGGAATACTGTGCCATCTCTCCTGTAGGGTAGTCCCCAGCACAGAGAGAGACGCTGATCTCAGTGGGTTGCTGTATATATAGAACAGGAACAAAAAGATACTGCCTGGGGGGAATTCAGAGCTGTTTCATCTAGACTGCTTTCTTTTATTATTAATTATATATTTAAATTACTTGTTGAAGGTTCAAGGTGCAATTGTATCAAGAGAATACATAGCTGTGTAAAAATGTATATATACAGGCCTCCCTGCTTGGATAAAGCTTTGGCATTGGTAGTAAGGAGGCTTGGCATTATGAACATGAAATATATAGAAAGAGAGACAGCTATTCACCTGGAGCAACACCACTCAAGAGGGACAAGCGATGATATGTCAGAGTGATCATATGAAGGGGGAACAGCTTTTATAGATCTTTAAAAGCTGCCCTGACGATGTGTGAGGTCACTGCCCAGTCTCTATACATGTGTTAATCGTAGGTGACACACAGACCTCTGCTTTTCTCCCTTAGGTAAAACAGTATGTATCTTCACACAGTGCCACGTAGCAGCCTCAGAGCCCTCCTTTAGCTCTCATCACTACCACAACGTGCTAATGACACTCATCCGAGAACGAAAATAAACAGCTTTTCTGTTGATTACTGTCAGGCGTCTGAACATGAATGACGGATGAGGTGGGAATTAATATGTCATAGCTGTGACATTCCAGTTGAATTACAGCACCCACGCACCCCTCCCCCCCCTCCACATGCAATCTGCATGTTCAGAGACTGCTGTGAGGGCGGCGGAGTGCAGGAGACATGCTTCCTCTGCCCGGCTTCATCACAGGGTGCAGAACTGCGCACAACAGACAGTGTCAGCAGCACTTCACTGATGAAGGAGAACAGGTGGAAGACTGCAGACCAGGCAGGGAGGGCTGCAGGTTCGGTGCAGGGGAATCGGAAATCACCATGTCTGCCTACCTACTTGTGTGTGTGTGTGTGTATGTGTTTATGTGCTTGTGTATGTGTAAGTATGTTTATTTCTGTGTGTGTGCTTGGCATGGAAGGAGAGCTGGCCGCAGAGTTGTGGCTCCCCTGCAGAGACACAGCCGCTCCTGAGATGAATTAGATTTAGATGAGTGAGTGCGGGGATTAACTGGCTGCGAAATGAAGTTGCTGTTTAGACAGGGATATGCTGTCTAAACAGTGTGATTCTCTGGCAGGGCTCCCCCCGCCAACAGTAAGCCCTCTATTGATTTTGGGATTTTCTGCAGGGATAGACACCCGCTCCGTTTTCTGAACTCGACTTCATTGTCGGCATAAATGTACACAGGATGTAACAGTGGCGGCTCTGTGGCAGGTTAGTCTAACAAGGGACCCACGCTGCGAGCACCAGTGCAAATAAAACCAATCTTCATCTGTGTTCCCAATCAGCCCGTAATTGAACCAATCTCACTGCCTAATTCATGTTCTTAATGCCAGTGACTCAGCCTGCAGAGCTGACTTCCAGCTTCTAATACCAATCAACCATCCTGTTTGAACAGCAAGGCTCTCCTGTGTTGCTCAATAAAACAAATGTCTTTGGAACATCACCACCACTACAAACACCAGTCCTACTGGGAGAAGCATATTGCTGAAGCTGATTGATAAATATGCTGACCAAAATATGCAGTCTCCCTCGCAGAATATAATGCATTTTGCATCTCTTCTGGGGTATGCAAAATTATGTATTTAAAGGTTTCATGAAAAAACTTTCAATTTAAAGGCAATAAAGACTGATCAAACACAAAAAAGGAAACAAATGCCCAGGAATAATGGGAAGGAGTCAGTTCTAACAGAGCGGAAACACCCCTGCCTGACAAATGGTCTCCTTGTGTCCTAGATAAGACCTGAATGTATGACTGCATTCTCCAATACAACTCAATCCTGGAGCAAGAATGACAATATCACTCAGATGGGATCTGGTGCCAAAGAAATTAAACCCAGGTAGACTTCATATGCACATCTCTGGGTGCCACAATGGTACTTGGATGCATTTGAATGTGTCTCTGTCACACAGAAGCACTGTCTGTATATCGTAGATCCAAGTCGTGGGAGGCAGATGATTTGGAGGGCTGAGCTGGTCACTGGTCAGATCAGGAGAGAGTGGGGAGAGTGGGGAGCTAGACACTCATCATAAACAATGCAGGAATCAATCATGTCCTTCTTTTGTAGGCAGATTCACAAGGTAGTGCCCATGTACCTGCAACTTGGTTACTCACCACATTATTCTGATGGAGACATTGGGAAAGGGAACTGAAAGCAACCGGACTTATTCCAGGTCTGAAGGGAAAGTCCTACTGAGAGATTGAGGAACTGAACCTTTTCACCCTGGAACAGAGGAGACTACGTGGGGACTTGATCCAAGTCTTCAAAATCATGAAAGGCATCGACCACATCAAACCAGAGGAGCTTTTCCAGATCAGCAGGGACACACACATGGAAATTGGGCTTCAAGGCATTCAAGACAGAAAACAGGAGACACTTTTTCACACAGAGAGGCGTCACAATCTGGAACAAACTCCCCAGCGATGTGCTTGAAGCTGAAAATTTGGGAACATTTAGACTGGATAGGATTCTTGGATCACTTAGTTATAAATGGACACCAAATGAGCACGATGGGTCGAATGGGCTCCTCCCGTTTGTAACCTTTCTTATGTTTTCTTATGTTCTTATTCACAGAGCACCCCAGAAAGATACTGAGTCTGCCTGTGTGATTCCATAGTGTAGTACGGACGTGGACAATTCAAAGCACCAGCCCAGTAGTAAACAGTCAAATGGCACCACTGCATTATTACACTTAGTGAGGGAAGACTGAGCTTTTATTATATTGTATTCTAGCAGTTGTAAACCTCTAAAATTGTCAGCCTACAATTGCAAGAATCACAGTAAGAATATCTGTACACCGGGCCTTTGCCTTGGATTTGGTATTGGGTAAAGGTGAAGATATCGATTTCATTGTGGTTCATTTGTTGTTCATTAGGTATTGAGCAAATCACATGTTCATGGGTTTGCCATTAAAAATGTGCTCCAGTCAGGGAAAGCCCAGTACACAATCATTGGCATAAACAACAACTCTGTGCTCTGTGTTTGTACGTGATCAGCACAGTGCTGCAGGAGTACAGCCCAGGGTCTGTGTGCCCACAGACAGGAGAGAGGAGCTTGGCGGTGTGATCTCTCACAGCCTCCTTCATTATTATGCTGTTGACTGATGAAGCGCCTCATTAATTAATATCCACAGCTAACCTAGCGTAACATCATCTCTCACAAGCTGAAGCCCACAAGCAAATGAGCAGCATACTGAAAGGATCTGAGGGCAAAATTTGTGAATGAGCTCAAGAAAACGTTACACGCTACAGTGAACCACATCAGGAACAAGCTGAGAGCCCACATGACATGAAAGAAAACCAAACTTACATGGGGCAGGAGGTCCTGCACCCCATTAAAGTTGATGATTCCTGATACATAAGCATATGAGTGGCCCACTTCATCTGGCTAGTGTCTGACCGACAGCCACACGGCCCAATAGATCCCTCTACCCCCACTCTCTGTGTAGGGATTCCTCCTGTTGCTCAGGGAAGAATCCAACTTGGATCCCATAGTTCTGTCCACAGCTCCTTGGCTCCATGTTCCATCAAGATGTTGAGAAGAATAGAGAATCTTGGCAGGTGAACTGCAATCTGTTCAATAGGACTATGCCATGTGTCTGCAGTTGCCATTCAGCTGATACATCCTCATTTTGACCTTGCTGTGAAATATTTTCCAAAATCAACACATTACCAAATACATGAAACAGAGAATCTGCCATGGCTGGAAACATTTCACAGATCCGATTGAAAGGTGACCAAAAAAAAAGTCAAGCACTGGTTCTGCCTTTCTACTCACAGTATTCCTGATGCTACCAAATAATTCCAGAAATTAGTAATTTCATCTGCAGGATATTATCCCTGTGCTCTGCCTGGACACACAGATGACAGGTCAGCATAGTGAATCTGCACAGAAAACTGTCTCACCCGATGCATTCACTGTGGTCAAACGTGTTTACAGTGTTGCACTGTACTCCGCACTATATCATAATTTACCACAGAAATCCTTCTTAAGAGCAGCTGTACAGCCTCTCCACTCTAGACTCAGAGAAGCTCCTGACGATCTTTCCCTCAGAGTCGGCTGCATTGCTGACCTCAGCCCTGCTGCTGAAACTGCTGGTAAAATAACATTTTCAAATCCACTGCTGCCACTGTCACATACTGGTTGTTTCAAAAGCCAAAAATGTAATGGGCATGGGAAACAACAAAGCTTAAAGATAGGATATGTCAAATGACTTTATTAGCCATATATTATTTAACAGAGAAATGTACTGCATGTGGGTCAGGCGTGACTCCAGAATAATATTCACAGCCTGAATAGCTTTAGGAGATAAGCCAAAGATTTCACATTTTCCCTGGTCCCTCTATAGAACTGCCTTCCGCTGTTCATAATTATAAATCTTATGGACGCGGCGACCCTCTTATGTCTTTTGCATTGCTTTGAGTTGAGTGGGGAATGGCTTGTGTTCTGTCTGATTGCCATTTAAATCATCCCTGCAGAGTTCTCCACTTTCAGTTCTGCAGCAAACGGACATTTTCCTTAACAGAATTGAGTTCAACACCGTAATTTTCTCTATTGTCAGAAGTAATATAAAGACCATTCCTTAATGTGTATGTGTTTTTGTGCCTGTTAGATTGTTCTCGGTCCCATTCCGCTCCTTTTTTATCCTGGCATTACACCATATAATGGGCAGTCACTCATGAAGATTGTGCTTCTCCTGGCAGTTTCAGCCTCATGACTCCAAGTGTGTTCAGCAGTAAGCAGATGCACAGGCCTCCTGCTCTCTGGCCGTTACCAGCATGATCCTCAAACAGGAGCTATAGGAGGACTCAGGTGGACAATGCAGCCCAGACAAAAGTGTCATTAAGGATACTGCTAATGTACCTCAGTGGTGAAACAACAATGTTCAATATGTACTTCTCAAGACAGACACTAGTTCAAGCCAATAAATCATCTCAAAATGTGCCCTGGGAAGCATTATATTACAATGGTAATGCACGATAGGAAAACAAACAAGGAAAGTGAGGCTTAGGGTGAGGTGTTTATAATGCATCCATGTGCTTATGGGCCATGTTTGGAGGACCTCTCAGCACCTGGCATAGGAAGAACCCAAGGGAAGCCCAATTGTCATTGGAGTTTGCTCTGTTGGGCCGAGGTCCAGTGAAATATGCACACCCAATTTAACTGACTAGCCAAGCCTATACAACAACAGCAGTAGGAAAGCAGAGATTAAACACTGTTAAATGGCTTCAATGTAGTCGGAAGGTGTGTGGCTCATAATAAACAGTATACAAGCTGCACCTTGCTGTCAGACAGCAGTTTTTATTCATGACTATCATACCAGTGATGAACAAGAAGAATCATGCTTTGTTGTTTCTCAGCAAATCCCTTTGAAACGGTCCTCGCCATCACAATACCAACAGACTGATTCATGAAAATCCCATCATTAAAATGTGAAAATCCTGACAGCCACACAAAGAGTGAATCTCTCGCTGCTGACAGCCATGCTTCAGGAAGCTAATTTGTCACTCGTCTCTGCACTTTGTAATTAGACCCACGACACAGAGCTGGGCTGCGCTGACAGGGCAGTGTGGATGGGCTCTGAGCTTTACTAACAGCCCGGAGAGCTACTCAGAGGCAGTGTTGGGGCCTTCATGAACTGTGGCTACAGTACAAAGGCATTTCAAAGGCAACACTATCAGCATCCATCCCTTCCTGCCTAGACCGGTGGGACGTAGACTGGCAGGTACAGTACAGTTTTGTCCTGCTTTATTGATATTGATATCACGGTCATTAGGAAGAACAGGCAAACCTGGACAGATAAGTATACCTATAAGACTTCCTAGTGTAACCTCTGAGCTTTGCCTTAATGCATTTATTTTCTCACCCAACCCCCCCATAATTTGAATTTGAACACACAAACCGCTATAACGTAAACGTCAGCTCCCTGCATGATCAGCAGCAGGCCTGGCTTGATATGATAGGTCGAGGTTCCAGATGTGCTGCATTGTTGGTGTCCACTCTGATTTGACATTGATTAAAGACGCTACACCAAAGATCAAACTGGTTCATTTGTCTCTTCCAAAAAGAGCTTTTTAAGAGTAGCGGCACATCTGACTGAAAGAAATAAGTTATTTTTTTATGGAAAGAATGTCAAAGTTTTTTTGTATGTTTTTTTTTATCTCAGTTTCTCTGCTGTGTGATCATGTCTCCATTCAGACAGCGATCAAAGCGTGTGTGTCTAACTGTGTAAGCTCTTCTGCCCTTTTCACTAAAGCTCTTCATTAACTCAGCTGAAAACACTGTGCAGTCTGCAGACATCCCTTCCAAGCCACACTCAATATTAAAGTTCTATAAATTATAATTAATAATAATAATAATAATAATAATAATAATAATAATAATAATAATCATAATAATAATAATAAAAGCTTGTTTGCATTTTTAAGAAATACAAACATCAAGATTCCCTGTTGTGGGTTCAAACCAATCTTTGAAAGGAATTGAATAAAATAAACCGGATTGCCAGGAAACTGGCACTGAAATGAAAGTGAAGGCACGTTTGACGTGTTCCGTCTCAGTGAATAAGTGAATCAAACGAACAAATATCTTGAATCCATTCACTGAATCGAACCAAATGAAGTGAGTTGAGTCAGTAAAATTATTCGACCTGCCGGTCGTGAACGCATGAATAAAAACACATACTCATGATAGAGCATGCCAGATAAAGCCCCCCCACCCCCACACACACATACACATGCAAGCATACTGTAGCTGAAGCAAGTTGAGTGTGGATTTAACACCATGACTCTCTCTTCTTATGTTTAAATGCTTCTCTGTGATTCTGTACCATGAAAGGGGTAACACTTTACAATAAGTACCCCTTATTAGACATTAACTAATATGTTAGTTAAGATTAACAAACCAGTACTAATGCATCAACAAGTAATGAAAAGTAATTTGGTTATGGTAACTAATGAATGCATTAATTAATGTATTGTTTGTCTTTCTTCATGTCTGAATATTCGGAGGCAGTAACTAATGTGAACTAATGACTTAGTTAACATGAGTAAACATTACTCATTTCAAGGACGACATATTTAGATGCTTGTTATTCCTAAGAGTTGTCAAAATAGTCACCAGATTTTCCATGACGAATGTAATGATCTTATGAAATAACATGAAATACCTTTGTTAACATACAGGAAAAACATATATTTTTACTAAACATGATCAGTGCTTATTCATGTGAACTAATTCATCAGGTTTATTAGATGTTTTCTGTGACCTTTGTGCACCATAGTTAATGTAATACTTATTAATTTGTGAGGCAATGACAACAGGTTAGAAGGGTGGGTACCATCCGGGTCATCTGTGTATGTGGTATATTTATGATTTATGCCTAATTAATGGCTTATGTAAGCTAATTAGTGAATTAGTTAACCCTTTTGGAAGTGCCTGATGTAGTGGAAACTGTTCATGACTTACCAATGCATTACTAGTGACAAGCATTAAAAGGGTCTTGTTAACATAGTTTGGAATACATCACCCAGTCAGTCGCGTTGTATTTGTCCCGCTTCCTAAAGGCAAGTAACCAATCAACCTCCAGAGAGCTTGTGGCAAGAACATTCAAAACACTGCCTAATAAGCATTTGCAAACCATTGTTTTGGAATGTACAGTGTACCACAGCTATACCAATATGTGTTAACAAGACCCTACTGATGTTAACTAAAGCATAAGGAGCACTAGCAATTCATTGGTAAGTCCTGAACAGTTTCCACTACATCAGGCACTTCCAAAAGGGTTGACTAATTAACTAATTAGCTTACGTAAGCCATTAATAAGGCATCAATCATGAATGTAAAGCACACCACACACACAGATGACCCGGATGGTACCCACCCTTCACAACTTGTTTTGCAGAGGAAGATGGCAGCATGGAGTTCAGCTATAATAGTCATACATCCATTAAAGCCCTGTTCATTCATCTCAACACTTACTACTACTACTTTGTTGTGAGAATATAATAATTCCTGTAATAAATTTGGGCTAAGTCATTGCCCCACACATGAATAATGATCGTATTAACCATGATGCACAAAGGTCACAGAAAACATCTAATAAACCATTTGCTGATTAATTAGTTCACATGAATAAGCACTGATCATGTTTAGTAAAATATTTTTGTTTTCCTGTATGTTAACAAAGGTATTTCATGTTATTTCATAAGATCATTACATTCGTCATGGAAAATCTGGTGACTATTTTGACAACTCTTAGGATTAACAAACATCTAAATATGTCGTCCTTGAAATGAGTAATGTTTACTCATGTTAACTAAGTCATTAGTTCACATTAGTTACTATTAACTATTAGTTAATATTCAGACATGAAGAAAGACAAACCAATACATGAATTGGTAATTAATTAATTAGTTACCATAACCAAATTACTTTTCATTACTTGTTGATGCATTAGCTACTGGTTTGTTCATGTTATTGTAAAGTGTTACCATGAAAGGTTTTGCTTTTGTTTTTGTAAATGTTTTCTTTGTCTTTCATCTGACTAAAGGGCCATACACAGTGAGATGAGAGGTGGGACATTTATAACCACTATTGTATTATTCTTGTACAGTAATATATGACTAAATAAAGAATTTGGGAATAGAATGTACATTAGTACAGTTCTTGCTTTATTATTTTATCACTATGTTGTTATTCATGTTAGTTAATTGTGAAATAATCAAGTTTGAAGCCCTGGAAGACTGGTATCTCTATTAACCAGTAGTGAACACGTGCCTGCACCATCCAATACATTACAGTGACAAACTGTTTTTTGTTTCCAGACTCTGAGTGATTGGTTAAATGGGTCTGTGCAGCATAAAGGTAACACCAGCCTATATTAATCACTCTAACTAGCCAGTTGTACATTCATTAATTTAAGTGGTTTATTTTAAAATTTTCTTCTTCAAAAAAGTCTTTGAAAGACCTGACTTATTGATTGAACAAATTAAAGAAGGGTATGTAATTAATGAGAAAAGTGAATTCACACCATTAAGACTTGTCCATTCCTCTTAAAATCTCGAACTGCATTTACTCCCCCTCTATAGATAAATGACTTCAGCATCTCATTAAGGTTTATTTTCCAAAGAAATGCTTTATTTCAGAAGAATGAAAGTGGTGACAAATGTCCTGCAGCTGTGGTTGTGGCCCTCTGAGCTGGGCCCTGCATATTCAGTGTGTGTGGCAGCCTGTCTAGCCCAGCCCTGTGTCTGTAGTGTCAGTGTGTGTGTTTCGACAATATCAGCTCTGCTCTGGCTCTGAGGCAGCATTTAATACAACCAGAATGATAGAGTTTACATAAAGTTATACAGTCCCTGCAAACACAAACGCTTTGAAAACAGTTGATACAAATGCCTACCAAGTCTTGGCACAAGAGCGGTTCAACACAGATGCTGAATAAACAAACAGAGCATAAAACATTTCCGCCCTGTTTCTGCAAACCTGTCA
The DNA here is from genome assembly GCF_036373705.1 of Amia ocellicauda. Lineage (NCBI taxonomy): Eukaryota > Metazoa > Chordata > Actinopteri > Amiiformes > Amiidae > Amia > Amia ocellicauda. The sequence continues at coordinate 34,310,771 of NC_089850.1, read as the reverse complement.
GGTTACTACTGCCCTCTTTGAAACCAGGATTGAAGCTCAAATTTCTGTTCTGCTTTGTTTTCCCTTTCAAACAGATCACAGACTTCTGAAGACAGGCAGGATTCACGAGTCACAACCAGCTTGCAGTCTCGACAAAGAGTGCTTCTCATTAGATTCCTGCTCAGGGTTCGATGCACACTCTAATTCAGAAATGGAAGGGTATTGACTACGCAAGGAAAAAATACAGCAATTCTTTGGTATTGTGCTATTAAATCACAAACCAAATAAATGAATAAATAAATTCATACATGTATCACTTTGTAAAAACTGATATTTTATTTGTTTTATGTATTGTTTCATTTCTTTCTCAGCACAAACATGGATGAAATCATAATTATACAGGTGGGGTTGCAATGATTTTCATTAACCTTCACAGTGATGCCAGCAGCTCATTTTCACTACAGTGCCTTTCAGTAACACTTTATTTCAGTTTTGGCTCATAATGCATGCATTACTTATTTACAAGTGACAAACTACCTACCTCTTATATCATTGTACAAGCACTGTTTAAAGCTTTGCTCAGTATCGATCCAGCAATATACAGTATACCTCATAATTACGCATTACAAGGCAGCTATTGTGCATTTATAGCCTAAAAACGAACACCTCAAAAAGGATTCTCTCTCACAGAACAACTAATATATTAAAGTAATTGGAGCCTGTACTGATCTTTACTTGCTTTCTCTAGTTTATGGTAAGGTGTGGCACATACTGGAGAAACACTGTAAGTCCCTTTTCTGCTAAATAACCTCAGAGATTCACACTGAATGATTGCTACTTTGAGCTCAGATGGGAAGAACTTTCTAGAAGCATTGAAGTCCAATAACCATTCCGGAAGCATGAAGTATGAGTGGAACGTGTCTTCCTGAATGGGAACATGATGCAGTCACGCAACTGTCAGCACAGCAGTTTAATGCCATAACCTCATTCCAGCTGTCAATCCACTCCGTGCTGCCACTAACTGTCCGGGAACGTTGTAAGTTGTTTTCTGTTTTGATAACTTTCTCTCTGAAGACTGCCTCCACTAGAATTGTGTCCCCTTCTTTTCAAGGTCATCGGACATGTCAACAGCAAATTAACAACTCGCCTACGAATACTGCCAATATCTGAATTTTCTTTTTAGGCAGAGTTAGAGTCATTGTAGTAACACAACAACAACAAAAACAACAACAATAATAATAATAATAATGTCATTGGAATTTGCTTTCTTGGACTTGAGGTTTTACATGTCTTCCACATGTCTTCGAGCGATGCACACTGCTCTGCTTCCTCCAGGCACAATGCGGTGAGACAGCGACGGCGAGAGGCGTCTCTCACTGAAAGCGATTTCTTATCAGCGGCTGAAACACATGGAGCTGCCTTTCTGTGGAGAGCCGACGCTGAGCCAGAACCGCTCCTCCTGCAAAGGTTAATGTAAGCAGGGATCCACGAGGGGCGGCTGAAACACGGAGAGGCAATTGTTTAATCCTCCCTCGAGCTCCCCCCCAACACCCCCCCCCAAACCGGGCCATTGATCAATCTGTAAAAATTCATAGAGTCGGCTTTCTCATTGTAACAAGCCCGGGCAGCGACGGGGGTTTTGATGTTCTGCTGCTCAGGTTGAAATTGAAATTAGCTGCCTTTGCCTGATCTGGATGGCTGGCTGATGACTGGCTGGGAATGTAGACAGAAACAGAAAAAAGGGAAAGAGGGGGAAAAAAACACAACAAGAAATAGGGGGTTATGTAGTGTTGTTAAGCTACAGCACCGCATTCACTCCTGGAACAAATAAGCTTGTAAGACAAACTGAGGTAGAGAGGAGCCTCTTCTGTCACCCAGTATGAAGCCGTAATTAGCGCCACCCGCAGACACAGCCCAGCTCCTGTCTTTTTATTAAACACTGTGCCCATGCCTCACCTTCTCTCGGCAGCTCAGCCTGGTTTAAAGACCAAAGCAATTTCCACCTGTTTTTGTTGTTTTTTACATTTGTGTGCACAGCTCTCTAACTGTTGGGATTCCATGCAAGTGCCATATACCAATTGAAACTGCACAACCTCACCTGTCAAGTAATGCTCAATGCCATGATGTGGGACCCATTTCTGTTAATAAGGCAGCTGTTGTTCGACAGAGAGAGACACACAAAGGTAGCCGAGATGCCACTCAGTGTTGCTGTGGAAGAGGAGAGGGTAGCCGAAGCATTACATTACGCAATCTGAGGATGAAAAGCAGCAGCATATGCTACTCTAAAGCCTTGAAAGATGTAGGTTGGAAAAACATCAGTTGAAGAAAACATAGTAGCTTAGTAATAGAGCCGCACACCCATCTGGGCATAAACGTGAGCAACAATCTCCCCATCCCAGAGTCAATCTCTTTGCACCCCTTCCTCTCCAGCACCCCAAATGGTGTTGTAATGATATATAACGGAGTAAAATCTGAGTAAGAGGTGTGAATTTACCATACAAAGATTCATGTAGGGGTCCTGGGTGGTTATTTTTATCCTCCTCAAAGCCCCAGTCTCAGCCCTGCCCTGTCCCCCCCAGGCTCCCAAGTGTCTCGGGCTGGAGGGAAGAGGTACAGCAGCAGCTTTGGGGTGCAACTCTTATGGTCGGGCTTCCCAAACTGATGCTCTTTAGCTGGGAGCTGAGAAGATGTGGGGACTTCACTCAGGTCAAGATCCTGAAAGGTTCCTGACCATGTCAATCTGGGGTTAAGATCAAAAACAACACAAGGACCTGGGGACACAAGTTGAAATTTAAAGGCCTACATAATGGAAAACAGGAGACATGTCTTCACACAGAGTTGTGATGTTCTGGAATAAACTCCCGCTGCCATGATGTTGATACGGACACTGTGGGATCATTCAGGAACAGACTGGATGCGATTCACAGATGATTCAATGACTGCAGTCAGCGAATTCACACGCTACTTTGAATGGTGTCCTCTTGTTTATGACCCCTCTTATGTTCTGCATGATGCAGGCTGCACTTTGTCAGTCTCTAAGAGCCAGTAATGGAGATCTTTTTTTTTTACAATTGTTCGATTAAAGCAAATGCATTCTTCAACTGAAACATAGTCTGAATTCATTTTTATAATAATTAAATGCAATGACATTAGTCATTTTATTATTAATGACTTTATGAATTATTAATCCTTTATTAGTGTTAAATTATACATTTCTTCCTAGTAAACCTTCCTCCTGGCACTTACTGACAGCTGGACTGCTCCTGTTTCCTATTGGCTGTGCAGTCATAGCTCCACAACATCCTCAGTGACTTCTCAGCATGTCAAAGTCTGTCTTATCTATATCATACTGGGAGAGTGTTACAGGTTTTCCCTGGAGATTCAGGAAAACTGGCTGTAAACTGGCCATGATGGTGAGACACTGCTGTAACCACAGCATAGTGTAGGAACTGCTTTTTATATAGCAGGCAAACCAGTATAATAAAACTTGCTTTAAAAAAGAAACAACATGTAATTAAAAACATGGACGCATAGTGTGCCATTATACACCGATCAGCCATAATATTATGACCACTGACAGGTGAAGTGAATAACACTGATAATCTCGTTATCATGGCACCTGTCAGTGGGTGGGATATATTAGGCAGCAAGTGAACATTTTGTCCTCAAAGTTGATGTGTTAGAAGCAGGAAAAATGGGTAAGCGTAAGGATCTGAGCGACTTTGACAAGGGCCAAATTGAGATGGCTAGACGACTGGGTCAGAGCATCTCCAAAACTGCAGCTCTTGTGGGGTGTTCCCGGTCTGCAGTGGTCAGTACCTATCAAAAGTGGTCCAAGGAAGGAAAAGTGGTGAACTGGCGACAGGGTCATGGGCGGCCAAGGCTCATTGATGCACGTGGGGAGCGAAGGCTGGCCCGTGTGGTCCGATCCAACAATGGTGATGGAGCTGGTGCTTAGTGGCCTGTAAGGAGGAGGAATTAATGGAGTAGTGATTCTACGTGTTTTACCCCCCTGCTCCCACAGGCCAAGAGGTTGTCTGTAACCACAATAAAGTGTTGGAAAGAAAGTGAATCATGATAAAGCATGCTAAGTTATTGTAGAGTAAACCATGATACACACTATAGAATGCCATGGGAAAATGTGCAATTCGACTGGTTCCCAATAGATTACTTGGTTATTGACTGGGTCCTGGGGGAAACTCTAGATGGGTGAGGATGTGGGAAAGCTTGTCAGAATGGTCCAGCTGCTCTAACAGAACTGTGGCCAGTAGCACAGAACACCTGAAGTTAAATATGCCATTAGGTTTCAGCTGAAGTGTTCCTGAAGTTTTAGGGACATAACACCTTGAGCACATTGAAATCCACAGGCTAGTTAAGGGGAAATGCTGCAGCATGTACTTCTATTAACTCTAAAGCTAATCAAGACTTGCAAAATGCAACTGGACGCTGAACATAACTTTTTTTGAATGGCTTCCTGCCCAGGACCTTCACGGCGACTGGACTTCTTCCCTAGTGGCTGTCCCTATTAGGAACCTTTGCAGGAGTTGCTCTCAGAGCGCAGGTGCCCAGGCACACTCCGGGGGCATGGCAGGTCTTGGTCGCCGAGATGGCAGTCAGCACTAGCCCTCGGTGTAGAGGAAAGTAGAGCAGCAGGGTGACTTTACTAGGCCAAAGTAACCAGCCTGACACAGCCCTGTCTTTGTGGAGAATGTCCTATAGCTGCATACTGGAGACACGACTCTGCTCCTGCAGCTGCTACAGCCCCCTGCAGTCCCTAGCACACATCCACGGATAATAACCTAATATCTAATTGTGCTCTTATGTCCTTATGTTCGACAGTGGAAGAGAGAACAGTCTGAGCTTATGGGCTGAACTGCAGAGACCTTTCCCATCTGTGTTTACCACTCAAAGGGTCACACACAGCACTGATTTTGGAAATATGTCACCTCAGTGTCAGAGACAATCCCCAAGTCAATTCACTGTTATAACAACATAAGACACAAACAAGAAATCTGCTTCAGCCAGGGAGTTCCAGACACCAGGACACACTGTGTGAAGTGAAAATCGTTTGTTTATCTTGTTACTTTCCAGTTATTATTATAAACAATTAAGAGCCATGAATGTGTGTTGCATTACTGAATTTTTACAACCCTCCAAATGCAGTTATTACATTTCTAACATTAGTATATTACACTACCAGACTCACTGAAGCTGTACATTTCTTAGTTCCTTCTTTACAGAATAATCAGCTACTCTAAATTACATTGCTAACACCACAGACATATCTGAAGCACACCTTTTAATAATTAAAAAAAAAACATGCTGCAAACACATAAACATTACGTTTTTTCATATTTTATATTAAGTACCACTTTTTATTCATTGATACTCACTCCAGCTGCTGAAGGCCCGGGGCAGTCCACAGTTTTTTATTTCACTATAAATGAATTGGTTTGTTTATTGATTTAACTGGTCTGAGTCCTCTATGAACCCTGCTGGGCTGTGCCTGTCCTGGACTTTAATAACAGAGCTGTTGTTGACATTGTGTTTTTGACAATGCACTGTGATGAGTAGCCAGATCAGCAAGTCAGTGTGGGTGACAGGTGTGTCTTGCAGCAGTGTGTCACTGTCTTAGGATGTGTGTGTATGTAGGGGGTTGCAACTCAAGACCCTCAAGTTGCCCATTAACAGCTCACCCCGGGAAATCTCTTTTGGCCATTTTGCCCTGTCACTACCAGTATGCTTTGTATGTCTAAGTAACACTATTGCCCAGAAAATAACTATGCAAATACATTGTTCTGTTTTAAAATGAAAAGTATACTATGTGTTAATTTATATATGGGTGCATTTATTTATGTATGTATGTATATATGGATGGATGGATGGATATTTCTGTTGCTAAGAGGCAATATTATAAAATCATTCCACTTAAAATTTGTATTTGCTCCCCAAACCTAAATGTACCACAGAGACACATTAAGCCTAGCCTCTGCTGTTCTGTCACAAGGAGGGAGGGAGGCAAGAGTGGACAATGCTGGACAGAGCTGGACAGAGTTGGACAGAGCAAGAACAAGCTGGACAGAGCTTTAAAGAGCTGGACAGAGCAGGCATGAGCTGGACAGACCTGGAAAGAAATGGACAGAGTTGGACAGAGCAGGAAAGAGCTGGGGAGAACTGCAGCAGATAGCAGCAGAGGAGAGGAGAAAGATAAACACACAAAAAAAGTCAGCGAAATATAGATCACAACCTAGAAATCCCTGCTGTGTGGCTCTCAGGTGGCTGACCCAGACTGGGGAGATTAACAGGGCAGCAGAGAGAAACCCGCTGCTCTTACAAAGTGCAGCGTGTGTTGGATTCACGGATAGCTGGAGCTAAAACTGCACATCCCAGCAATTGGCGTCACCCAGCTCAGGAGGTTCACAGGAAGCGTAACGAACGCAGGCAGTGGTCAGGTGTTGTTTCAGTGACCCTGTGAGCATCAGCGGGCAGGTGAATAAACGACCCTGATGAAAGCTTGTTTAACTGGGAGAACAGGTCTGACAGAGTTTAGTTCACAGTGGACAACGCAACTCATAGCTTCTTCAGTTAAGTCAGTTATGCCCACATGGCTCCTACAAAAATAATCTGAGAGATATGAATATAAATATATCTACAGAAATCCTGAGAATATAGATGTTCAGTACTGCACAGTCATGTTCTTCACAAAAATAACCATTTGATGGAGACACCAGTGTGACAGGGATTCTGGCGTGCTCTTGTGAATGGCAGCCGAGTGGAAAGATACACATTGCTCAGTCTTACGTATCACCACCTTTCATTTAATTAATTTTCATTACCTCTACATCTGTGCTCCAAAGCTCACTGTGTCACTGGGTGAAACAGTTTGGTTAGAAATTGTATTCAGATATTATAAATAATCTCAACTCAACTCCATAACTATAATTTGTGTATGTATGTATGTATGTATGTATGTATGTATCTATCCAGCTATCTATCTATCTTTAAATGTCTGTTCCTTTTCATTTCAAGTCTTCATTATTGTAATACAATTTGTTTCCTCTGACAATGACAGAGGCCTGGACTGAAAGATGACATGGAGAACTGGGTTTGTAATTATGAGTAACAGGTGCAGAGTTTTGGTTTGTTCTGAGCATTAGTCATTACCACTGCGCTGGGCGGTCATTGTCATTTCCTGGTGCTGTATGGAATGAAAGGTCTCAGGGTCACTAACAGAGCAGAAGGTCCCAGGTATGGATGACATGACTGTCTGAGGTCTGTTCACAGACTTTCCTTCCCCCTTCCACACAGGAAATGTACCATCATGGCACTTCATCATCCTAGACCAATGGAACCCCAAGATATACCATGATACATATTTGGTAGGTATGTTTACTATGGCCGACCATGGTTAATTTATGGTCTAGTGTAGTAAAGTATAGTGAAAGCATGCTAAAACCCTAGGAAACACCTGTATAGTTATGGCACAAGCATAGAAAGATGCTATAAATGCAAAATCCGTATGGTAAATTCCCCTGTATAATTTCACTGAAAGGCAGCATCACACCATTCCATTATTTTGCTGTCACCTACCTCTCTATCTCTGTCCCTGCAGAGTATCTGTCCCTGCAGAAGACAGAGAGGCAGTATTTCAGACCTGGCTTCAGCAGGAGTGTGAAGTATGTATTTATTTATTTAACAACAGGACACTATTTTATAGTAAATATTATTTATGCCACAAATTGTATCAAACGATTCATCAGCCCCCCACCAGAGCACATTCACAAAAACTATATATACAAAATGTATTACAAATGTATGGGATGCCTTCATTTCTAAGTTGCTAGATCAATACAGACATAAAATGTGAAAGTGGAGTGATGCAAACTACCAAGATATATGTTCAGAACTTTAAAAGCAAACACTAAGATTTATGCTCTGTGCACAAATGGGATGTCTGTGCAGAGCTGAGCACAGATATTTTACCTTTACTACCATCTTCACAACATTGTTCTCCAACAATGCATCTGCGATCTTGGCTGCTGCTCTGATTTATTTTACTGCTCCTTAAATGTATTGGTGATATGTAAAGTTACAGCCCCCAATATATTCCACAGACTTTACAAAAGTGTTTGTGATTTGAAGCGCGTCATGTTGAGCTATTCATCTTGACCTGTCAACCTCAAAGTAAGCTGTGTGTGTTTTTGATTGATTTCATTTCACTATGCTGATTATGTGGTGTACCATAATCTTACCATACTGTGTCCCATTGTAAAATGGTTGTGCAAAGTACTTTGAGATGAAAGCATGCCACTGAAAGGTGCTACCAAAAATCACATTCCTTCATACAAAAATAAAAGAAAGCAGAGAACAGGGAACAGGGAAATTTAAGCAGCAACATAAAGTGACAGCCGTGTGTTGAATCTCCGTGCCGGGTGTAGATGGCTGTGTGTGGAGGGCCAGCCACTGACAGTCACTGGAGACCGAGAACTCAAACAGTCAGCTCACATTAGCTGGGATGCTTATTTAAAGCAGAGTGGAACAGATCACAAATGAGCAGTTTCTCCATATCTTTTTATATGTGTACACCTCCTTGTGCCTTCCAGTTTGTACAGTCACTTGCCTACCTGTGGCCAAACCCACCTCCAAAACCTTTCATACTTAACTGCCGTGTCTAGTGCAGTTAAGTAGCTGACTGTGGTCTTGCCAGATGATCCAAGCCTATTGTCGCTGTGGTAACGAGTCTATGTGCTCCAGGTCTGATGTCCTGCCCAGCCTGCCTTCCCCTGCAGTGTTATAGCATGGATAAAGGTCTGTCTGGGTGTTCCTTTTGAAGTATAAATGTAACAAAGCCAAAAGTCTGTGTAATGAACCCATTATGTGGACATAATTTCCTCTAGACTTGGTAGTATTCAAAAACCCTTGTGTCAGGGGGCTTTTGTGTTTTTCCACTTGGGTAATTTTCAGTTTGTTAAATAATGATTCAGTGAAGAGGAAAATTATTTAGTGTTATGATGAATTATTAGTCAGCATGCAGTTAGTCTTACTGCAGCGGGCCTGTGCTTTGTTTGACTTTTGACTCACTTTATGGATTTGAAAAAAAATGTTTTTAAATTACTGAACATAACAGAACATTTTTAAACAGATATGCCATCTATCTATGCAAGACAAGTGTTGCATTTCTGTTTTTCAAACATTTGATATTTTAATGATTTTTAAAATTAAAATTTAAGATGAATAATTGAATACATTCCTGTTATAATGAATCTGTACATAGCACAGTTCTGTAAAGCAGGGTATACCTGTTTACGGGGCATTAGTACTCTTTGTTCTATTCTGATTCAAGTTTACTACTAGTATTAAGCACTCCTTAAGCCTGTTATATTATTCCGTTCCAATCACTCCTCTCACCGCATTTGCAACTAGGAGAAACTTTGTCAGAAACATAGGCTACATACTTTTGTCCATTCCCTATAAGTATGCCTATATTCTATAAACACTTTATTTCATGTTGCCATGAATGTTATTTACTACTACTATTAATAATAATACAGCATCCCTCTAGTGAGTATACTTGACTATGCCACCCCTTATTAATATAAGAGACGGACCCCCCTGCTTCAATCCTTATGTGAATAGCCTTGCAGACTGGAGCTTCCAGTTTCCTGTTTCATATAAATTATAGAACCATGGGAAACGTACATCTTGAATGAAATGTATAACAATTCCAAGCACATCTGATTTATAGAGCACTGTGTAATACAACAAAATATCACTAATATTAACCTGCATTGTGCCATGAAAATAAATACATATCCAGTAATATATCATGCAAAAAGTACTGTCACATGCAAAGTATCTTAAGATTATATAAATTGTTAATATTGTCCATATTACTCCAGTATTCTGTGATACATTCTACTGTGCTATATTTGCCCTCAAAATCCCACTATTTGGCCTCTCTTTCAGATGGGTTAAGGCTAATTTCCTACAGGGCTTCTGTGTGTACAGCCCTCCAGGTTTACATGTCCAAGTCAGACTCACAGTGGGGGGGGGGGGGGGAGGAGTTTACACCTTGACTCTTTGTTTTGATATGTTATATCATACATGGGGTGTATATATCAGCATTAAAAGCAGCACCCTGGTGTGAGAGGAAATGTGATTTTCCAAAACAGGTAAATTGTTTACTTATTAGTAAGGGCAGTGTGGATGTTTATCAGATTACAATTTATCATCTTGCTCAAAATGGTTGCAAAAAGCACCCCAATATAATTTTAAATGGCCCTGGCTAACTGTAAAAATGTAATCTAGTGATTTAAAAATCATGTTAATTTACCAAGTTTGGGCACAGAATGGAAGCACTTCTTCACACAGGGCGAGACATTGGGGTCTGGAACAAGCTTCCCATGCAGCCATGCTACTGAGGCAGACACCTTGAAGCACAATACAGGGATTGGATTGGATCATCTCTTGTTTGTAATTCTTCTTCTTGTGATTAGGTGCCCTGGACATCCATTCTCCTTCTGTATGAGTATTGCTCCCAGCCTCCACACATCATCTAAGTCAACTGACCTGAGGCCGTGAACTCTGCTTCCAGTTCAGTGGACTCATGCGGTTGAAAATTGGCTTCTTTGTCTCTCAGCTGCACAGTTATTCAGCTTCTCGTTGAGGGAGGCGTGGGTCCATAAAAGCCTGTTAGACTGCAAGCTAGCGAGATGGAGTTATTGGTTCCAGTCTTTGAGCACCAGCTAGCGAGTGTAAGCTCCCTGGTTTAGTGAGTGTGTGTGTTAGCAGCCTTGTCTGTCAGGTATTACCTAGTCCATAGAGCAGGCTGTAGGTGTTAATGTAGGCCCATGTCTTCAGGAATATTTTTAGATTCTTTAAAATCTTTTTCCCCCTCACTGTATACAACTCTCTTCCCTGATACTTTTTCCCTGAGAGCAAGAGAAATCTTACCCTATGTGTTCAGTGTCTTCACCAGCATGTATACAGAAGAAAATCCTGCTCCTTCAGCAGTTAGCCATGATCAGAATCTTGTTAGCTGCCTAAATACATCTGGATAGAAGCTCTGAGCCAGGAAAACAATGCTTAAATACAATTACAGGCAGAAGGGACTCTGCGTTTCAAACTGAGCTCAATATAGAGCGAATTTAGCCTACTTGTTGCTCTTATCACCTGCTTCTGCTACAGGCGTGCTATACTTATAACATAGCATATACACAGACACACACATATATATATATGTATACAGTGAGGGAAAAAAGTATTTGATCCCCTGCTGATTTTGTACGTTTGCCCACTGACAAAGAAATGATCAGTCAATAATTTTAATAGTAGGTGTATTTTAACAGTGAGAGACAGAATAACAACAAAAAAATCCAGAAAAACGCATTTCAAATAAGTTATAAATTGATTTGCATGTTAATGAGGGAAATAAGTATTTGACCCCTTTGACTTAGTACTTGGTGGCAAAACCCTTGTTGGCAATGTAGCATAAGGTACACTTATAAATTTCAATTTAAGAAGTGAATTTATAGTATCACCTTATCACGAATCCTGGAATCTTGTAGAACTCAATTTCTGTAATAATTGGACGCAGACACCAATTCCAAAGATATAAATTGTCAAGTTTATTAAAAAACAAAGACTAAATGTAGCACTACACTAATTATACAAAAGGGAAACATTTATTAAAATTCAACTCTAGATCAACAAATCAAAGACAAATCACTTCCGTGACCAAATCAAAGACCATGGAATCGCATATGATAACACAAATCGTTAAACAAAAAAGGTTATAAACACATTGACTACAATACCGGTTAGTAATACGAAGGTGAGTCTCTCGTTAGTATTGTTAGTCAGACATTAAAACTACGCAGGTTAGTATTAATGTCAGGTAACTTCTCGTTATATATATATCAGTCTCATTTACGTTTAGGTGCCGAGAAAGATCCTATCATTACTTGTTACCACAATTTCCCTTAACTGATTATTATTCAATGATTAAGGATAGGCAGGGCCACCAATAATCTAATGTTTATTAACTTGTGTCAATTTCAGACTAAACAGTTAAACAGGAATGAGAAGATATTTCTCGGCGTTGACAGATTTTATTTCTAAAATTATCAACAAAACAGTTTAATGCAACACACATTTATATTTAAGAAAACTAAATGATATTACACATTCTAGAGTTATGAATCACAGATTGACATTTCTAATTGATTTCTCAAATGTCATGAATCATGAACTCCAAACTGTTAAACTTATCTGAACTCGCAGAGAGGCCTCTCTGTCTTCGGGCTCAGATAACAGCACACGGCACAAGGTCCGTGTGGTTTGGAACAAAGGCAGTCCGGTTCGGCTTTGTCCAAGAACTTCCACTCAGTCGATGCACCTGGAAGTTGGGGTTTCGCGAAAGTAGAGTCGTTTCCAAACACATTTTCCACTGGTTTGAAGGCTCCAAGGTTGTGCACAAAATCTTCTTTGTAAACAGGGGTTCCACCGTAGTTACTTGAAGATGAAGTCTTTGAGGAAAGCAGGGCCCTGTTTGTTCCAAGGGTCAAGTTTCTTAAGACTCAAATAGCTATTTAAATGACTGACACTTTCGTATACAGTCGACTTAGTCAATTGTCCAGCTGTAAAACTCCACTGATCAGGTGGGCACAGGTGGGCAGTGCAGTCTGTAAAGTTCTTTATTTAATAAAGTCCTTTAAAAGAATTCTTCGTACGGCTCAATCTCCTTCTCCCAGTTTAACTCTTCTGTTGCCGGCAAAGACTTAGTTGGTTTCTGGTTCCAGTTCTGGCAACAGAGCTACAGGTTGAGCTGTGGCAGCGAGTTTCTGGTTCAGGTGAGAGAGAGAGAGAGAAAAAGACTGTCCGCTGTTCCTTATAGTCTGTCAGATCAATAGGTGATTGGTCCCTGAGTTCTTGAGATTGGATTTCGGTTTCAGCCCCCAGTGTCCTATTGGAGGGGGGCTTGATTTATGACTGATGTCAATCCATGCCATCTTTTGGAAATGCCGGTTGGCCCGGGTTCGTAGCTCTATGTCGGGATTTCAGCTCTCGTCCACTTCAAAGAGGTTTTATCACCTACAGGCCCCTTTCTCCAGACATCTCATAGCAGAATTCCAAACTATTTGGCCTCTTCTCGGTGCCATCCTCCCCAAAACTGTCACTTTGATGCAAACCAGTTCCAAGCTGATGAGCTAAGGAAATCTGATAACTTTGGGGGGGAGAGGTCTTCTTTGGATCAGTGCTTCAGCTCAGAGCCCAAATGCTCTTATCAAAATACACCCAACATAATGCTACAGCAATCACAGAGGTCAGACGTTTCTTGTAGTTGGCCACCAGGTTTGCACACATCTCAGGAGGGATTTTGTCCCACTCCTCTTTGCAGATCCTCTCCAAGTCATTAAGGTTTTGAGGCTGACGTTTGGCAACTCGAACCTTCAGCTCCCTCCACAGATTTTCTATGGGATTAAGGTCTGGAGACTGGCTAGGCCACTCCAGGACCTTAATGTGCTTCTTCTTGAGCCACTCCTTTGTTGCCTTGGCTGTGTGTTTTGGGTCATTGTCATGCTGGAATACCATCCACGACCCATTTTCAATGCCCTGGCTAAGGGAAGGAGGTTCTCACACAAGATTTGATGGTACATGGCCCCGTCCATCGTCCCTGTGATGCGGTGCAGTTGTCCTGTCCCCTTAGCAGAAAAACACCCCCAAAGCATAATGTTTCCATCTCCATGTTTGACGGTGGGGATGGTGTTCTTGGGGTCATTCCTCCTCCTCCAAACACGGTGAGTTTAGTTGATGACAAAGAGCTCGATTTTGGTCTTATCTGACCACAACACTTTCACCCAGTTCTCCTCTGAATCATTCAGATGTTCATTGGCAAACTTCAGACGGGCCTGTACATGTGCTTTCTTGAGCAGGGGGACCTTGCGGGCGCTGCAGGATTTCAGTCCTTCACGGAGTAGTGTGTTACCAATTGTTTTCTTGGTGACTATGGTCCCAGCTGCCTTGAGATCATTAACAAGATCCTCCCGTGTAGTTCTGGGCTGATTCCTCACCGTTCTCATGATCATTGAAACTCCACGAGGTGAGATCTTGCATGGAGCCCCAGACTGAGGGAGATTGACAGTTATTTTGTGTTTCTTCCATTTGCGAATAATCACACCAACTGTTGTCATTTTCTCACCAAGCTGCTTGGCGATGGTCTTGTAGCCCATTCCAGCCTTGTGTAGGTCTACAATCTTGTCCCTGACATCCTTGGACAGAGCTTTGGTCTTGGCCATGGTGGAGAGTTTGGAATCTGATTGATTGGTTGCTTCTGTGGACAGGTGTCTTTTATACAGGTAACGAGCTGAGATTAGGAGCACTCCCTTTAAGTGCTCCTATAAACGACACCTGGGAGCCAGAAATCTTGCTGATTGATAGGGGATCAAATACTTATTTCCCTCATTAACATGCAAATCAATTTACAACTTTTTTGAAATGCATTTTTGTGGATTTGTTTGCTGTTATTCTGTCTCTCACTGTTAAAATACACATACCATTAAAATTATAGACTGATCATTTCTTTGTCAGTGGGCAAACGTACAAAATCAGCAAAATATACAATATATATATATATATATATATATATATATATATATATATATATATATATATATATATACATACAATATACAAAAAATATATACAATACAAAATATATATATATATATATATATATATGTAATTTATTTATTTTAAGCCCCCTATGTGAAAAACTCCTTTTAAATCCATGACAGACAGAATCAGCCGTAGCTCTGTCACTGTAGCCTGGCAGTGTTTGAAAGGGATTAGGTGTACCCTGTGCAGTAGAAACCTCTCTGACAGCAACATCGCTGACGATCCTCTCGCAGGCTATCAGACTCAGGCTGAGTTATAATGCAGAGTACACATTTCTCTGTATTATCCAGCATAAAGCTTGATACAGTAGAAATATTAATGAAGCTTTGCAGCAGCTGTACTTCTCTCTTTTCACCACAAAATGGCCATTTCATGGGTAGCCAAGGAGAGAGAGGGTGAGAGAGATTCTCGCTCTGTGAAAAGTTTCTCTGCATGTATAAGCAAGGCAAGCGAGTTCAGAACTGCATCTCTTGATGAATTCCAGAAGAGTCTTCATGATGTATTAACATTTTAAAATTAATTTTAATTTTGCTGCTGCAGAGTCAATGAAGCAGTGTGTGTGTTTGTGAGTATGTATGTATGAGTGTGTAGCATGTGGGGAGTATTTTAACAAAGTGATTTAATGTCAAGAAACACATTTGTTATGTTCAGAGATCTGTCATCTGTATAAGAAAACAGAATGGAGTGAAAAAGTGCCGCAATTGTTTAGAAAAAGTAAGGATGTGTCTTTCAGTGTTAGGATACCCTAGACATGTGCTGGAGGTCTCAATAGAAATGTTCTGCTTAATTAATCAATGGATGAATGAATTCATTCATTCATTTAAGAAATACGTTGCTTTCCCTGTCCCTTGCACTCACCCACACCACACTGAGATCGGGGAACAGAAAGAAAGAGAGGTAACACTGGGAAGGTACTTCCTGATTTAATATCAGCTGCCAGTTCCGCAAAACATATATTGAATAACTTAAGTCTGTAATGCAACAGCTTTCACTGTAAGTAGCATAATGATTTCAAGATGTTTAAGTTACTTTGTCGAACATCCTTAAACTTAAGGAATATATTAGATGAAACCTAAAAGGAAAATTAACTTCTAAGTTCTTATTCAGAGACTGGACTGAAGCTCTGCCTGGGCTAACACTGTATAATAGGGTGCTGCTTATTAGTGTGTTATTTTTTTATTTATAAATGAGTAATACAGTATTAATAGATTCATAATGAATGCATTATTAATTTGTTATAACTCAGTTATATCAGTATACTATATGACCACAAAGTTGAACAGGTAGCTAAAAGTGTCCCTCTTATAAATAATTTATATTCAAAAAGTGTAAAATAATGTCTTAGGAATGTGTCAAAGCAGTAGTGGATTGTACTTTATAATATGTTGACAAATGATTGAAACAGGGGACACTTTTTAGCTACCTGTTTGACTTTGTGACCAATCCATATATTGCTATAACTGAGTTATAACAACTCATCCTTTAAAATGGGTGAAGTAGACATCTTATCTGAAGGAGACATTTTATCTTCAAGTAAGAAAGATATTGTTGAAACATAGTAGTTGTATATCAGGTTGTTTGCTTTTGAAAATTGTTCTGATACACTGAAGTCTTCAGAAAGCCATTATAGTAGTCATGGCGTAGCTCCATTGTGAGTGTTCACACAGATGGGGTCCTTGTTGTGAGTAGCTCAAGCCTTGATCCCTTGTATGTGCCCAGTGTCTTGCAGCACATATAGATGTGGTGTATGTGTGTGTGTGTGTGTGTGTGTGTGTGTGTGTGTGTGTGTGTGTGAGTGAGAGAGAGAGAATATATTTAAAAATTGTCTGTATTGTGCAACAGGTATCCTCCAAATCGTATTACAAAGCCCTTAAACAAGTTAGCTAATCAGGTGCAGCCAAATGGAATAAACATATCCAATTTCTCAATAAAATAACACATTTATTGTGCACACAACACATTACATCAAATAATTCAGTTTTATTAGCTTACATTTTCTTTTAAAAAGACATTTCAATATGTAATGAAAATGTAAGCTAATAAAACTGAATTATTTGATACTACGGGTTTTGTGCTCCATAAACCTGTAAATGTATTGAGAAACTGCATATATATATATATATATATATATATATGTATTGTTACGTGCGTGTGTTCTGGCCACTGGCGTGTGCTCTATGTCTGTTGTCCTCCTATCCCTATTGTACGCAGGTGTCCCGCTGTGATTGGCTCTAGTCCCCATCACTCAACTCACTGTTCCGTGCTGTTCCTGTCCAATCAGATGTCTCCAACTACTGCTTAAATACCCCATCATTCCTCCATTTCGGGAGACTACTGATTGCAATGCCATTTCGTGTTGCTACCCTGTCTGTTTGTGTAAAATACCTTTGTGATTGATTGTTTTTCCTTGTGTAAATACCCACTTTTTTCTTCTCTGTTTTGTTTCCGTTTACATTGTATTCTGTATTGTGCTCTGTTCAGGGGAGAACGGGTAGATAGGTGAGATACCCCTAGGTTTACACGGGTACACGTAGGGATCTATCTTGTCTAGCACATTAGGTATTTAGGTAGGGGCGGTGATCACCACTCTGTACTAGTTGTTAGGTTTAGATAGTTTAGTTAGTGTAGCTAGTTAGGGTTATCCTACAAATACAAGTCAGGTAGTGGTTTACTCTTTTAGACTAGCTTAGATAGGTTTTGTTTTGTTTCAGTGTTAGCCGACACCGCCCAGGGTGTTTTCCTCTGTATATTTGTTAATTATTTGTATCATTATCATCATGTGTTTTTGTATACTGTACATACTTGTATATACTCCCCTCCCCATTGTAAATAAACCCGTCTTATATATATATATATATATATATATATATATATATATATATATATATATATATATATATATATATATATATATTATTGATATTGTGTTGGTTTTTGCACTCCCTTCACTCTCCCACTACTGCATTTGTGTGTTTTATGTTACGTTCCTCTTATCCCCTTACATCAGCCACTTGGGGTCATAACAATATATATATATATATACACACTGTGCATAATATATATTTAATATGTATAAAATCCCCACAAGTGGCCTTACTGCTCTTTATTCGCTGTCCCTGCTAAGTTTGTATTTTGTGTCTCTCATTGCTTGTATGGTTCTGTTTGCACACAGTTTGTCTGTAAATGTTTCATTAACTCTCAAGGTTAGAGGCAACATCTCTTTATATAAACCATTTTACTCTGTGTGAGTGTTTTTCCTGCCTATCCGTGACTGTCTTGTTATGCTGATGTGGAACAAAGCCCTGTGTGTGATAACAGCCTGCTGCTAGTAGTTGTTAACTAACTATAAAAAGCTGTATTTTATCAGTTTAATTTGTATACAGCTCTATAAAATGAATACTGTCACACATGGACATTCTGTAAAGGTATATCCATTTTAATAAGCATGATTAAAACATTGTTTAATTTATACACAAGTATATATTATATTCATCTGTTTAAACTAGTCTTAATATACATCAAAGTCTACTGCAGTCTACTGCATATTTATATTCAAATTGCCCATTCAAAAATTGGAATGCTGAAGGACACAAATTCTGAACTTATTAACAATATAATGTATCCTTTTTTTAAACTTTACTTTTATAGTAAGAGATGCATTTTGTTTTCAGTACTGTAATACAACTGCTTATTAGAGTATCATTATAATTCTCAATTAAATGCATTTCTGTGACAATGAAATGAATTGCATGTTTTAGCACTAATACCTACCAATAAATATAAACAAAATGCAAATAAACTGCAATGTTCATAATAATAAAAACCATACATGAATGAGGAAATAAATGTACTGATATTTTGCAAATGCAACGATAGGTTGCAAATGCAACCCCTGTTATCTGGAAAGAAAGCACTGCAAATGGGGGAGGTGTTTCAGCGCACTACCGTTGGAACCCAATCGAAACATCTGTGATGTGCACAGGGGCAAATGGCAGCATTGATACAGAGATGCTTCAATTGGGTTCCAATGGAAGTGCGCTGAAACACCTCCCCCTTGGGCAGTGCTTCCGACTTGAAAGATAACCATACGTGACCTTCAGCTTTTGAGCCCAATGAGGGCAAAGGAAGAAGATCCCAGGCTAGAGCCAAAGCCCCTTTCACAGCAGGGGTCTAACATGAGTCTGGGGACTCAGTCTGGCACTTTTTCTTTTTACCCTCACTCAATTGCCTGTAGCTGTAAATAAAACCCTGGAAGAGAAGGTTATTTACAAAAAAGCATATATATATATATATATATATATATATATATATATATAACAGAATATGTATATAATAACAACAATAATAATAATACTAACAAAAACAAAATGTAGCATTTTACAATAATAATAATAATAATAATAATAATAATAATAATAATAATAATAATAACCAAAGTTTTCCCTATGGCTGATTGATCAAGTGTCAGGAATATAACTGCATTCTCATGTCTGTCAATCAGCCAATCAGACCATCTCCCAGGAGTCAGCACTACAGCCCTGTAACCTACCTGCACTTCTAGACACACACACACACACATACATGTGCACGCATACACACATACAGAAACACACATGTGTAAGGGAAACTCTGAAAATATATCATTGATACAAAATAAGTTAATGAACAACATTTATTAAACTAAATGAATCACTGAATAACATTGTTTCAAATGAAGGGTGTGAAATCTCTCTAAACAACTCTAAATGTCTAACAGTACATGCCTCACAATTTGTAATTATGAGGCTTATTATACATTACTCATTCATTACTGAGCAAAGGTAATAAGTACATGCTCAAGAGGATGCCCGCGAGGAAATATCTTGGCTCTGTGTTGATTGCTTTTATGCAAATATTCCTACTTCATGTTGTTTATTCCCAGTGGAGACGGACGCTTTAAAGCTTAACTGGTTCTGTTGTGAAAGGGTGTGAAATGGAGATGTAGTGGCGATGGTGCAACCCCTTACATTTCACCCTGTGGGTATTTTTAAAGTGCATTCCAGTTCATTAAATTAGTCTCCTTTCAACTGCCTGTTGGCAACTTTAGAATTAATCCATCTACAATGTACTTGCTAAAAATACTGCAGTAATAATACCTGTAATCTCCTTGTGTCTGAGTCGACACCTCTCCACTTCCAGCTTCCCGCCAACGCTCTACCCTGCCAGCGGTGGTTTGGCAGAATCCAACACAAATACACAAAGAAAGACAGACAGACAGAAAGAGAGGAATAGAGAACAGGAAAATAAACAAGTTACTTTGCTTTAGTGAAGATATTGAACACATTCCTCTAATCCAAATTCACCCCTGAACATACTAAAGCATACACATTCATGTGTTATGTGATGCAGCGGTAAAGGGAAGTTTCAAATAATACAATTTTAATTCTAACAAACCGATGCATATAATTATCCAGCCTCCTCCTCGAGGGACCCCAGGACAGCATCCAGAGTGGGGGATCAAGGCCCCTCCAGTGCGCTCCCCTGGGTCTGTCCAGTGCCGGGCTGCTGCAGGCTCCTCTGCTGTGCTGGAGTGTTTATTATTGAGCTCTAATGAAGTTACTTGATTGGAAGAGTTGCCTTTGCCTGTCTAACTCACAGCGTCTCCAGGGACAGCTTCATATTTGTGATGAAACAGTGTTTGTAAATTATTTTTCTTCTTCAATCTGTTCTTTAAAAAAGATGTAGGTCTCGTTCAGGCAGGAGCTGAGAGCCGTCCCTGAAGATTTCCTCAGACTCAATAAACTTCTCTCCTCACTCAGCAGTAAACCTGGCAGATGCTGTCTTTGTCTGTATTAGAAACTGTTGAAATCTGGCGATGGTTTCGGAGATCTGGCTTCGTGCACACTCAAATTAATTGCTCACATATAACATATTTTAGGGCAAAGCCAATAGCCATATTTAACAAAAAATTTAATAAATAGAGATGCTATCTCCTTATCGACTGGGGTTGGATAATGTGAGGCATGAAAATGAAGGGAAATACTGGATCTCTAATTTTACATGATATATATATATTTCTGGGAGATCAAAGGTCGGGCGTCTGGGAGGCTGGGATATCAGATGTCTGTGACTCAACTAAGAGCCTGGCACATGAGAGTTTAAGTTTTGAATGCAATTGTTTGATTTTTTATATTAATATTCTAATTTTCTGATAGCCGATGGCTAGACATTTTAAAGATTTTAAACCCTTTGAAATGCATAGGTATAGACGCTGTTACTATTGGAAGAAGAGGAGGAGATGTTACAGTTAAATTATTGAAACTCTGGGGATTTTTAAACTGAACACCTTGATAACAAAAGGACTCGATGAAGATGAAGTTATCTCCTTTTCTCTGGTTATTTTTCTGTTTATTAAAGGAAATTATTTAATTTAATTGCTTGTATATTGTATTTTTTGGTTCGTCAATCTGGTGATACTGATTTAAAATTTTCATTACATGTGAATTTTGTTTATGTTTTTCTGGGAGTGTTGTTTCTTGTCGTTCTGATTGGAGTACAGATGAGTCCTTTTTGATGTATGATTGAATTACGTATATACTAATTGTCCAATTTGTTGTCTCTAGCCATTTTGGACTTAATTGATCAGGGTTGCTAAGTACATTATTGAGCTTCTTTATGGTGTACATTTAAATTACTTATATGCCATGTCTAAATTGTTTCAATTTGTCTAGTTCTTATGTCCTTAATTGATCAGGGTTGTTAACTTGATTCCTGTGATTATTAATTAATTCACACGTGTTTGTCTGAGAATGTTTAATATTGCTGATGAAGCCTACGGGCAAAACATGTTTGTTCTAGTTGCTAATGGCTGCAATATGTCTTTGAATTTATGAAATGCATATTTGTTTGAAAAATCACGTTTTTCAGTGCAGACTCTTCCTAATTTGAATATGCACCGTATTATATTATTGTATTTTTCTAAGCATGGGGTCTCTCTTCTTTCCTAATATATGCATTTGAATAATTATATAAGCAATTCATTTCTTGGTTAAAGTGTTATTAGTGGGAGTCTGGGACACTCCAAAGCCTAATCTGAACTGGTTTAATGACAAAAGAGTGAACTACATTGTTTGCTTAGTGTTTATATGTCATAAGTATCTTATAACATAAAAAGATTCTATTTTCAATGCAATTATTTGCTTCTCTCACAGTACATATTTTTCCCCCAAGAATATAAAACAGTATTCATGTGAAAAAACTATTGGTCTAGAAATGCAGAATAAGCAATTTTTTTTCTTTGTTTTCTTTTCTTTGAAAAGTTGAGTCCCTTCATCTTGAATGCAAAATTTTAAAATTGAGAGGGGCAGAGGCATTTAACACGTTTCATTTTCCTCTCATGAAAAGTATTGAAAATTACACTTTGTTGGAAATCCCCCAATGTGTCCGGTGCAATATGTTTTAAATGAGGTGTTTCTGTTCTGCAGACTCATGCAGTATTACTTTAATGGTTTGGAAACCTCACAGCAATATAGTGAGGGATTATTACTGCATTAAATCACCTGCAAAAAGTATCTGTACCGGAATTACATTAATCATCATAGCTAAATTTCAGTGTCCTAATACAAATCCTGCAATAAAAAAAAAAAAATCTATATCTATATCCATGGAAAGCTTGGGAAATCTGTGGGAAATGTATATATACACACAGTATATACAGTACTGTGCAAATGGTTTAGGCAGGTTTGACAAAATGCTGTAAAGTAAGAATGCTTTCAAAAATAGACTTGTTAATAGATTATATTTTTCAATAAACAAAATGCAAAGCGAGTGAACAGAAGAAAAATCTACATCAAATCAATATTTGGTGTGACCACCCTTTGCCTTCAAAACAGCATCAATTCTTCTTGACAGATTTGCTTAAGCTCTTTCAAATTGCTTGGGGATCACCTATGGACAGCAGTTTTCAAGTTTTCAAGCAGGTATCTAAGCTTTCAGTTTGCTCTTCCACCCCTGTTATTGAGGGCAATTATAGTAGCTCTGGGGTTCATAGAACAGCAGGGGAGCAAGACTTGGAAGCGGGGATCACAAGGCCAAAGAGATATACAGTGCAAAGCAGAAGGCGCTGTGTTGGGGATGAGAGAACTGCACTGCGTGAGTAAGAGGAGAGTATCAGAAAACAGGGCAAGCTTACCTGTCAGAGAATTTGGGTGCTAGCTGCAGAATGATTGGAGAGTGAATGATATCCAGGAGGCAGTTTTTATTATTTTTCTTACTGCAGTGGACAGAGTCCTTAGGCTGTTTATCTACAGGGAAATAAACCTGTTGCTTGTTGCATCAGAAATGTCTCTCATGTTGTTTTCATTATTTTGTTGTGTAGCCTAATATATCTAGCTTACCACTGCAAACACTACAATATAAACACTATATATATGTGTGTGTGTGTATGTGTGTGTGTGTGTGTAAAAATTATTAATTAATAATTGTGTATCTATATATATCTATATATATATATATATATATATATATATATATATATATATATATATATATACAATTATATACACTCACCTAAAGGATTATTAGGAACATCTGTTCAATTTCTCATTAATGCAATTATCTAACCAACCAATCACATGGCAGTTGCTTCAATGCATTTAGGGGTGTGGTCCTGGTCAAGACAATCTCCTGAACTCCAAACTGAATGTCTGAATGGGAAAGAAAGGTGATTTAAGCAATTTTGAGCGTGGCATGGTTGTTGGTGCCAGACGGGCCGGTCTGAGTATTTCACAATCTGCTCAGTTACTGGGATTTTCACGCACAACCATTTCTAGGGTTTACAAAGAATGGTGTGAAAAGGGAAAAACATCCAGTATGCGGCAGTCCTGTGGGCGAAAATGCCTTGTTGATGCTAGAGGTCAGAGGAGAATGGGCCGACTGATTCAAGCTGATAGAAGAGCATCTTTGACTGAAATAACCACTCGTTACAACCGAGGTATGCAGCAAAGCATTTGTGAAGCCACAACACGTACAACCTTGAGGCGGATGGGCTACAACAGCAGAAGACCCCACCGGGTACCACTCATCTCCACTACAAATAGGAAAAAGAGGCTACAATTTGCACAAGCTCACCAAAATTGGACAGTTGAAGACTGGAAAAAGGTTGCCTGGTCTGATGAGTCTCGATTTCTGTTGAGACATTCAGATGGTGGAGTCAGAATTTGGCGTAAACAGAATGAGAACATGGATCCATCATGCCTTGTTACCACTGTGCAGGCTGGTGGTGGTGGTGTAATGGTGTGGGGGATGTTTTCTTGGCACACTTTAGGCCCCTTAGTGCCAACTGGGCATCGTTTAAATGCCACGGCCTACCTGAGCATTGTTTCTGACCATGTCCATCCCTTTATGACCACCATGTACCCATCCTCTGATGGCTACTTCCAGCAGGATAATGCACCATGTCACAAAGGTGGAATCATTTCAAATTGGTTTCGTGAACATGACAATGAGTTCACTGTACTAAACTGGCCCCCACAGTCACCAGATCTCAACCCAATAGAGCATCTTTGGGATGTGGTGGAACGGGAGCTTCGTGCCCTGGATGTGCATCCCACAAATCTCCATCAACTGCAAGATGCTATCCTATCAATATGGGCCAACATTTCTAAAGAATGCTTTCAGCACCTTGTTGAATCAATGCCACGTAGAATTAAGGCAGTTCTGAAGGCGAAAGGGGGTCAAACACAGTATTAGTATGGTGTTCCTAATAATCCTTTAGGTGAGTGTATATACACAGAATTATAAATAGATAGTTTTTATGCTTTTTTGATTACTAACACATTATCATAATTCTCACAGATTATAATGTTTTCAAAGTTTTATTGTGTTTTAACACAAATGTGCTAAGAAAGGCCAGTCTCCGTGCTGTCACAATTTGTTTCTTTTTTGTGCCGAGCAAAAAAATTAAAAGACACTAAGTGAAAATATGTTAATGAAGACATACACAAAATACTCATGTAAATATATTTTATGAGCTTTGCGACATGATAAGAAATAAATAGTGGCAGCTGAATTGTGCTTTGCCTGATGTGCTTAGATGACTACAATACTCCAGCCATGGCCCTGGTCCTTATATGTGCTATTACCAGGCCTTATATCCTTGCAGGATTGCACACAAATAACCCTACCCCCTCCATTCTAGTCCACCCCCTCCGATCTCACCCCTTCCCTTCTCTCCACTCTTCTTCCTCTTGCTTCTCCCCCACTACTCTCTCCATTCTCCCTCCCCGCTCTCTCCTCTCGCCTGCTGTTTTAGTCCTGGTTATCCTGTCTCCTCACACTGCCCAACCAGACGCACTGTCGCTGGTGCAGTACGGGGCGGGGTTCTTCATTCACCATCTAAAGAACTGCTGACTGAGTTCGCTGAAAAATGGATTTGTTTTTTAATGTATTTCCATCTTTAGGTCAGAATACATTTTTACATCCTGTTCCGTGGTCATGTTTGCTTTCAAAGGAAGAATTCCCTGGGCAGATTTCTTTGGCATTTCAAGAGCGGGGAATGTGTGGGATCAACTGTTATGTAAACAGCACTGGATAGGAGCCGGTCTGAGACAAAAGCGGGATAGGATGGTGACCCGCACTGACAGCAGTGGGGCTATGGTGGTGAGTGTGGTCTGATGACAGGCCGCCGTGTGGTAGAGAGGCCCTCTAGAGTTCAATGTGAGCCAACAGTCCAGCTGGTGTTTCGTGTATTTTCTTTCTAACATCATTATATCACAGTGACTTCCTCCTTATACATGCATGTGAGCAAGCAAGCTCAGATCACACTGTGCTTAAATAAATGGATTTAATTGTTTGTCTAGATGTATATTAACCCTTTAGATTCTAGAAGGGTGCCCAGTATCCTAGCACGCCCGCCAGCACCTATGCATTAGTGTAGGCTCTACCATAATCAGCATTGCAATAGTATTATCCAATGACACTTCCCCATACACTGGAGAGATTCATGACTGCTATTGGCCAAAGATCAGTTACTTTAGACAAATACCGAAGTAAACATGGTGGACCTGAAAAGGAAACTTTTTCTGGCAGAGAACATAGCTGAGATTAGTTTAGATAGTAACCCAGAATCAATCTTGTCAGCCCTACACATTGATCTGGATGATGTTCAGGACTTTCAGATAAGAGTTTGTTATTGTTGTTTAGAAAGAAATATATTTGTTAAATGTAATCCAGAATAGTGCGGCATTTAAAATATATACTACTTTTAGAAGTCAACTAAACTTTTCCTTACTAACATTTGGAAACCTAACTTATTGAATCACTTGTGAAATCAATGTCAGTAAATTATTATATTTAGTTTGTATTTATGTCATGAATGAGGTATTATATTTTATCGACTTAGTCAATAACTGTTTTTTTTTTTACTTTTGTGTTCTGTTGTAGATATTTTTTTACAGCTGCCAAGAAATGTTAAAGCAATATTTCTGAATAGAAACAAATGTCAAGATATTATATTATTTGGAGGGAAGATGTTTTTTTGACACACACACATGCACATGCACAAGCACATGCACACATATAATATTATGTATAATAAAGTCCTGTAGTAGCTCTATAGATATAGTTTGATTAGTTTTTGTTGTTATTTTGTACAAACATCTACATTTGTGAAAGTCAAGTAAACATTTTTACAAATCTTTGCAAAAACTGTCAAGGTTGGTTTCATTAAAAGGAATACTTTTTATTATAGAAAATAAGTATGTATTTTTCTTGGGTTTCGAGTTATGAAAACATGGGCGGAAACTGAATTTGTGATTTTCTCAGAAGTCTACAGGAAGGCTGTACGTCTGTGTGTTTGTCTGTCTAATTGTCCACCTGTTGATTTAATTGTTGATTTACTCTGTTGGTTCATTGTCTGGCTGTCTGTCTCCTGGCCACAGACAGTCTTGGATGGGTAGAGAAAGGTAGTAGGGGAGGGTGGGTGGAAGAAGGAGTTATTGGGGGGTAGGGAAGGGTAAAGAAACTGTTATTCTGTTTTTTTTGTTTGTTTCTTTTCTTTATTAACTGTTAAACTGCATTAAAAAATGAAGTCAAAACTTATTATCTAACATGTTCATGGCCAATGAGATGATACATTAAACAGAGACTCATTGAGAATTGTATGCTAATATATGCCTATCTGGATTAAAGCCTTGGAAAACCTACAGGTGCAAAACGTCACCGGTCATTGACATTCACATCGGGCAAGCCTAGTGAATGTTTCAACACAAACATATTTTTTCTTCTGAATGGTCTGTTTGCTGAGCTGTTTCTGGGGTGGTCCCTGTACCCCGGGGCGTCGGTGTACGATCAAATCCAGTACATTGTTGAGATGCAGGGTTTGCCTGCGGAGAACCTGCTAAGTACCGGGACGAAGACAGGAGAGTTCTTTAAGATAGATTCAGCCGACTCTCTGTGGAGACTGAAGACACCAGAGGAGCATGAGGGAGAGACGGGGATCCAGTCAAGGGAGCAGCGGCTGTACATGTCCAGTGGTTTTGATGACATGGCCAATGGATCTGGAAGGAAATGACTTGCTGGCAGAATTGACAGACCTGCTGAAGAGGATCCTGAAGATGGACCCAGATGACAGGATTACCCCCATCCAAGTCCAGAACCATCCATTTGTCACTTTGACACATCGATTTGAGTTCCTCCCCAGCACATATGTCATGTCTTGTGCCCAGAACATGGAGGTTTGCTATAGTCAAGTCAATACCAACACAATCCCCAGCACGATGTCCTACAGCCAGCTCAACACTGCCCCCAACATGACTTCCAACAGCCGACTCAATGCTGCCCCCAACACGACATCCAATAGCCAGCTCAACACAGCCCCCAACACGATGTCCAACAGCCAGCTCAACGCTGCCCCCAACACGACCTCCAACAGCTAGCTCAATTCTGCAGCCAACCAGGCACAGCAACTTGTGGCTGCAGAGGGGAATGAAGGGTAGTGCAGGCAGCCAGATATCATCACCCCCACCATCGTACAGGCACCGGCAGCAGATGCCCAACTCTACAACCTCCAGCTCACCACGTGGGCCATGAGAAAGTGCATTTGAGATGCTGCTTCATTTTTTCACACAGGGCCAGTTGGTGTTGGATAACTTTTTTCCTTAAATAAATAAACTGATCATTAAAAAAAAGTACCTCGTAGCAGTTATACTTATGAGGAGAATAAAGAAGCATGTGACTTATTATTATTATAATAATAAATTCCGACAATCACTAGTCACAACTTTGTGCTATGAAACATCATCAGAAACATAGGCTACATACAATTCTTTCCATGTACCAATGTAACTAATGCTTCATGCACACACACACACACACACACACGCACATGCACACACGCATACACACACACACACACATACACATACACACACACGCACAAAAAGAGGAAAGGGTTAGGGCAGCTAGTTACCTTAATGAAAGCAGAACATGCTTTCTTATTATCTGGCTTGCGGAAATGGGGTTAATGACATCTTGACTCAGCGGGAGCAGTTGTCTGTGTGGGATAATCGGGGCAGGGAATGGCATCAAATTCCTGTCAGAAGTCAGAAATTAAAACGTTTTTTGAATGTGCCTTATATAACTGGTTCATAAATGGAGTGTGTTACATTCACAAGCTCCACCACATTGATTTTAATTGTGTGCAGCACTCCAGGATGCTTTAGCCCGAAAGCCACAATTTGAAAATACGTGCAGATTATACTGTACTAAATGGGACTTGTAGATTTGATGGGGTGATCAGTATTCATTAGTTCTGATGAATTCAGTACGTTCTTGATTAATCATGGGGAGAGTCATCTTTAAACATGGGTTTGCTGGTACAAGAGTGGAGTGTGTGTTTTCTTCAGAGAGCAGAAGCCTCCCTGAGGTATTAACCTAGCTGACCCACCAGGCGCCCGATGCTGCTGACTCATACGTGAGGTGCAGCTGTGGTCAACGCCACGGTAATCATCAGGACTGCTGCCCAGGACCTGTGAGAAAAAAAGATAACAGTTAACAGTCCTGCTTTACCTTCAGCAGACAGACTGATCCGAGGGAGCAGGTAGTCCTATTCAAGATCCTAAAAGAAATCAACAAAGTTTTTGCTTGTTCTCCTCCTGATCAGCCATGGAAGAGGGTCACATCCCAGTCTCTAGGTGAGCAGCAGAGTCCACTGTGGAACAAAAGTCAGAAATCTAGTTAGGAGCCAGAAAGTGGAAAGGCACCCCCAACCCAGCTTGAAAGAAACTTACCTGGGATAATTGAATCTTTATTGAAAAGCTAGAAAGTGCCTGGAACTTCCTGGATAAAGACAAAACGATAGTGAAAAGCCAGAGTTTTCATCTCTTCCCTAGTTTCATTTGACTGTTAGTCTGATACTCTCCACTGGAGTTAGGTTTAGTTTTAGCATAGATCACAAATATTTTAGATGATTTTAGCTTGCCTTTGAGCAATTAGATTTACACATTTTTATCTCCTTTTCATTTGTTTTTGTTGTATTTTAGATTTCTATATTTGAATCACCCATTTTGAACTGTTTTATGCGTATAGTAGTTTTTATGCCCTACACTGTTGTAATCCACTAGAGACCTGTAAAAATGTAATGGAACTTGTTCGGAAACATACCTTTCGGTGTTGAGTGTACCGAGATTCTGCACAATCCATGTGATGAAGAAGACCTAGGGAGTGCAGTTCAGAGTCCATGCATAACTGAAGGTCCTCAATCCTCTTAAAATGAGGTGGAATAGTGCCACCTTACAAAACAAGTGTTCCCTTTGATTTTACACTTTCCTTTTCCTGAGTAAAAGCATGGAACAGCACTGCCAAGGACAGAGTGTTGTAATGCTCTGACAAGCCTGGCAGAAGAGCTGGGTTTAGTTCAAAGCAGTATAATGAACAAAGTGAGGGGTGAAGCTGGAAAAAAGATGGTAGTGCTAATCATGGGTTAAGAGTAGCACGGTGTAAAATTAACAAACCCAGGCCCATTCAATATGTGTTTCCATATCACCCCTTGATGAGATCTTAACGTTGTGATTAATTTTCTGGTTCAGGTCTGCTGTGAGTTTCCCCTTCCCTAATTGCCTGTTCCAGTTCTGAACTAATGGAGTGAGATAGACAATTAAATATCAGCTCCAAATGACAGCCAGATACAACAGCAATTATCAGCCAGTGTTGCAGAAATGGTTTTACAGGGCAGTGTGCTGGGGGGAGGGGGGGTGCCGGTGAGAGGGAATAAGTGAAGATTCCTGCGCCTGTCTCTGCTGCGGTCTCTACAGGCGGTCTTCCCTCGCTCTCTGAGCTGCTGCAGAGGTCACAGGGTCACTCAGCAATCACAGGAGGGTGTTCACAGCTTTCAGCTCCAGTGGAAAAATGTTCTCCTCATTTTTCTGAAAGTAACTGTTAACATTTAAAGGTGCAAATCTGAACTGAGGCAGCGTAGATATGGGAAGGAGCAAGCTAAGCGGTGACCGACTGTTTTCATTTTAACAGTTTTTTTGCAAAATGTGAAGCATAACAAGGCTCAATGTGAACAACCATGTGGTATGGTGACATTACTCCTCTAGAGGGGACCAGTCTGTGGGGGTTTGGGGATTATGCACTCAGATGTGCATCTATGATGACAGTTTATATCACACAAGAACAGCAAGAATGTATTGTTGTGAGATACTTTTGAATCATATTGAATGTCTGTGAAATACAGTCCAGGTTTGGAACCATTAATAAATAAATCAATAAATTATACATAAAAAAAGCTAAACCCAGTAGGACAACTTTGAATTCTTCTAAGGAATGGCAAGCACAATTTCCTCTGAAGCAAAAAGTTCTTAAGATCCCCTTGAATCTTGTTAAAAGTTCAGCGCCAAGACCGCAGTGTGAGCAGGGCTCTGAGAGGCAGGGGGCTGGGGGCTGGGGGCTGGATGGAGGTGCTATTGGCATTTTCCAAAGGTCAGTACTTGTGAGTTCTACCTCTGCTCTGTAGACCTAAGAGTTTAGGACGTTTTGTGGTTGTGAAACCAGTTCTGAAGGGAGTTTGAAGGTGCCTGGAATTTGAGAGCAGGTTGGAGCACAGCTGTGCAATTTAAAAGCACAAGGAAAGACACCATTGCAAATTCAGGGGATGCTCTCTCTGTCGGCTACAGTGCCATAGTCCTTCAGCTCTTGTTGGCAGTGGCCCTGCTGCCCTGAGGATCTCTGTGTGACCCTCTGAGACCTTCTGGGTGATATCACTCTGACCTCCCTAGGCCTGCTGACATTGGAGGGGTCAGTGACATTCAGTTGCTGTATGTGGAGCCAGAATTCAGAGCAGCTACCTGCTGAGATCCCCACAATAATGACCTCCTCCTGAGAAGAGAAAGCCATCCCCACGCTATCTCTGCTTTCAGCTTCATGGCTAGGGGAGAGAGGTAGTTTTCACTATTTCGATTTAAGAACGGAAAAAAAGAAAAAAGCAGAAATGTTATCAGTAGAAAAAATAAAATTGGACTAAGCACAGAACAATTAATTATTTCCTCCCATGTGTTTTGTATTAAAATGTATGAATTATGATTTCTAGTATGTCAGTTAAGCCTCCTTCCAATTTTAATATTGTTTTTTTCTGATATGCACAGGCACCAAGACGGCTGTAGAAGAGATGCTACTGCCGTTTCTTGTGCTATTGTTAAGTTAATTTGAAAATTGAATGGAAACTGGTTCTGATTAGGACTTCCTCACACAGAGTGACAGGTTTGTGTTGGAAAATAATGTACTGTGCAGTAAATGCTGTTTGAGAATCAGATTGACTGGTCTTTGATCAACTGCATACAAGGAACAAGGCTTTGACAGGCTTTTGTGGATTTAATGACCAGTTATCATTTCAGCTCTACTGCAAATACAAAAATTCCTTGCCATTACACATATATTTATATGTGTTTTAGCATTACATTTTCCATATATAAATATATGTGTGTGTGTGTGTTTGTGTGTGTGTGAATGAGGGGGGTACCGGGGGAGAAAGGAGAAAGCCCCACCACTCGCTTGAAACCCCACGACTACACCACCCCACGTTTATTAGAGTGAGGAGGGGAGCCTCACTGTCACTCCGTCCCTCCATGCAGATTTGCTTAAATCCCAGCAGGCCACCACAAGATGCATCGGGTAAAAATATTTCTATTTATTTATTTATCAGCATAATACACGATACATCACAACTCAGACCATTGAGTCAATTAAGACCCCCAATAAGTAAAAATCTCTGTCACTAAATTCAGGCCAAAACAAAAGAAAGAAAAACATTCACATTCAGAGAAAACGAAAAGAAACATACTAACAAAAATCTAACCTGTTAAAAAATGAGTTTCTTGCTTGGGAGTCTCATTGAAACTGAGGGAGACTCCAATCCTTAAACACTGCACCCCAGTCTCGTACGAGTCATCTAGCTGACCAGCTGACCATTTAAAACCAATCTTCTTCCATCTCACAGTGTAAGAATGTGTAGCCAGAAGGCTGGACCCCCTCACAGTTGCCTCCCATAAGGAACCAGCCCATCCCCATGCTGGTGGCCCCCAGGACTCCTCTCACTGTCATTTCCCCATACTGGGAATCCCCATGCGGGCTCCAGCAATTGCGCAATACAATGTGGTGGGGGTAAAGCTGCGGAGTCCTGAGGCAGCGTGGGGTGCCTGGCCCTACCCCACCCATTTCCCAGGCCCTCCTGTGGGTGGTCAGGGGCACAGTGTCCATCGGCCCCTTCTTCCACCCATCAGAGTCGGTGCAGAGTCGGGCTTCTCTCTCCCCCTCTGATCCTCAGTCGTCATCATCATTGCCGCTTCCACCTCCTTCTCTCTAATCCGCTACCCCGTTGCACACTACGCCCAGTCAGGGGGTTCCTGAATTGCCCCCCCCCCCTCAAGTCATGGTCTGTTAATGTTTGTCTCTCTCGTTTGTCTCTGTCAATCTGCTTTTATCCCTGTGCTCTCTTGGGGGCGAAGCCCAGTATGATGGAAAGCCTCTAACTGTGATCAGTGCAGGTGAACCTCATTGCGGTGATTAGGGTTAGAAAAAAACTTGTGCACATACATCAGTGACATCGAGATCATAAGAAATCAATAAACAGTGACATTATAACAAAAAAAGTATCCATGATAAAAAAAAAAACATCTGTGTCATATATATATATACAAACCAATCCATCAGTACCAAGGTACATATATCTGAATCAATTTATCTGTACAAATATATGTACATGTAATTTATATATATATATATATATATATATATATATATTCAGTGCGATGCTCCCTTTCAAAATGTTCACCTTTTGTTGCCTTATAGCCTGGAATTAAAATGTATAAAACAACTTAATTTATCTACACATCCTACCCTACAACTGTGTAGTGAAAAAAATATTCTAGAAATGTGTAGCATATCGCTTCCTGTTTTAAAGAAGAGGTGAGCAGCGGGTCAGGTGCATCCCCCATTAATTTGTTTCCCCCGGGGTCCTGGAAGGGGCAATGCCTCTCCCTGTGTATCTCCCTGCACGGCATCACAATCTATACAGTATATAGATAGATATACAATAGTGTAGATATGTATTAGTATATATATATCTGAATCGATTGCCGGCTTCCCTGTGATTGCCAGGGCCATGACACAGCAATGTGATTCATTACAAGGATCATGACCACAAATAGTCTCTGTCTCCTCTGTCCTGCCCTCCCTGCTTCACAAAGGCTGTGTTTGTGTTTCACCCGCTGTTTCAATCAGGAGGTTTGCCTCCACCCCTCCAGAGAAATCACTTTCACTCTTGTGTAGGACGTGCAGTCAGGGATCAGATTCAAACCACTGTCATAACGACCACTGGGCAACAAACCCACTGCACCCAAAGAGTAGCCCCAAAGTGTGCAGGATCTTTTCATTTTATTCCAGAAATCCAGTTTTTCCCTCTCATTCTTAGCAGTTTGGTTCTGATCATTCCTCTTCCAGTTGGCTCATTGCTGGGCTCCGACCAACCTCAGACAGGTGAAGACAACACAGATGTAAGTTCTAAGGTCCATTGTCAATAGGGAGCCCAGAATGCGGTCAGAGGGGCTCTCAGAGGAATGATTGCTGTGATGGATAAGAACAGAAGTCACTAGTGCACAGTGTGGCCACAATTCTCAGACTTGAGAGAAAGGTTCCCTATATTGTTTTGGCCAGTTGTTTACAGCCTATTCTCGGGACCTTACAGCTATTGAAATAAAGGCTGTCAGGGTGAGGTTGGTCTCTTGTGGGTTAAAATGAGTGAAATAACAAGTTGCTTCAAGCACAATGACATCAGTGTGCATGGATTTTGTTTTTCTTTCTTTTATTTTTTAACATTTTTCTCTTAACAGGCTGTGCCCGTGTATAACGACGTGTTATTTCTTGTCAAACAGCCTTGGTTAAACCAAGTGAACAGTGGGATTTATCCTGCACTCCAAGAGTAGCACAGCATTGCAGGGGCAACCCTGGAGCTCCGACATCCATTCTCTCTGACAGTGTTCCAACCTCTAAATGAGTCTGTACTGGAGCGCTGTGTTCACCTTTGCGATAAACTGTGACCACATTTGATATTATATCTTAATCATGTTCTGGATGCGCTGTAGATGACTATTAATTTCTGCTGCACTTTGCTTCCTCTAATTTAGGTATCTGCTATTAGACACATAGTAAAAAAAGCTTATCGTAACCCTGTGCAGTTTGGAAATGCATCACATAAAGCTTTGTGCTCTGCGGCTTGTGCTGAAATCCCAAATGAGAATAACATTTGTTGAGTCTGACTTTAGCTATTTTCTTTCTCTCTAACTTTAAGAAAACTGTTTTTATTTTTAATGTATCTTAAAATATATGGAATAGTGCAAGAGAAGTATATGAGACTTTTGCATATTTCCCCTCTGTGCCTGTGATCCAACTGATTTTCTTTGTAGAATAATTCATTGTTTCTGTGAAAACGATTGCAACTGTGACACAGTGACGTTAGTATACACACTATTGCAGGAATAACATTGAGTGATACTGAGTGACCACCAGATATGTCTGTCTGTCTGTCTGTCTGTCTCTCTCTCGAGATATATATATATATATATATATATATATATATATATATATATCTCTATCTCTATCATTATCATTGTCTCTGGCTCTCTATCTCTATGTATCTAATCTATCTATAGATCTAATCTATATCTCATCTATCTAGCCCTCTGGCTTTAAATATCTTCTTTTTGCTCTCTAGAAATATTCAAAATAATTATCAAATCTGCATTTAATTTGAATTTAAATGTAAAGACTGATACTTTGTTGTGATTTTTAATTTTTTTTCATTGGTCACCAGTGTCAGAAAATAACTTGCTTGTGGAATTAATGTTTGCATATGCTTGAAGTAAAATCTATTTAAATGAATTAGCATTTCATTTTCCATATTGGCATTATTTAAATTAAATTCTTTGTGTTTGACTTCTTCAGGAACTCCTAGGTGGTGCAGTGATTGAGTGGGGTGTCTGCTATTCAGCTAACGGAGTCCAGCTCTTGACACTGCAGCATGACTTTTTGTTTCCCCTCATTTCAACACAAAGCCTGTGATGGTGGGAAATGTGTTTACAACTACCCAGATCAATGCTGGTTGTTTTCCCACAGCTAAGAAACCTTAAGATGGAGCTTGGGTTGCCATGGATATGGTGTAATACAAGAGCCGTGAATGGGGTAAGCAAACCATTGTTACAGGCCTAGTTTGAAGCCCAAACAAGCAACAAACGCACTTTGCCAAAAGACTTGTCTCTGAGTATGTTTTGTTTTTGGTGAAGAGTGTTCTGGATTTTGTTTGTTAAAGCTCTCTCTATAAATAGTTCAAATGGACAGCAAGTGAAAAATTACATTCACATGTCAATGTAGAAAGTACCTTTTATCGACAATCATTTGAACAAGTGGTCAGAGTTTGGAAACAACAAGGCTGCCACACTATAGTGAAGCTGTTCTGAATGCACTCAACATGAAGGAAGCACATCATTCTTCTTTAGCTGAAAAGCCCAACTACTTTGTTAACAAGCTTCCAATAATAGAGGCAAATGTTCTTATTCATCTAAATACAGATCAATGTGCATCAGTATATATTTATCTGTATTGCATGTCTCCTGATTCTTGATGGTGAATTTGTAAGTGTGGAAGTGCCTTCAGGAGGAATGCATTTAAAAACTGAAGGAAACACATGACCAACGCCTACTCAAGAACAGCAAGTGAGGGATGCACCTCGTTAGCGCTTCACAGATACAGCTGTTCAATTATGCTGCAGTCACAATGCACACCTACTGGTTCTTTGCAATACCTCAGGAAAGCTGGAGTTTGCCCATTTGGGGACTTCTAATGTAAATTATAT
Organism: Amia ocellicauda; assembly: GCF_036373705.1. Lineage (NCBI taxonomy): Eukaryota > Metazoa > Chordata > Actinopteri > Amiiformes > Amiidae > Amia > Amia ocellicauda. The sequence continues at coordinate 34,274,734 of NC_089850.1, read as the reverse complement.
GTGTATACAGTCTGAGCTTATCCATTTATCTTTTTCTTTTAAGAAGTAGGGGGAGTAAAGGTCTTGGGAGTGTAGGAGTGTAAGGGAGTAGGGGAGTTAATTATTTGATTGTGTGATTGATCATTGATCAGTGTGACATGGTTAATTGGGGCATGATTTTCAATTGCTGTTCTTTCTCTCCTGCTTCAGTTAAAAACATTGGTAACATAATAAGTACCCCTTATCAGACATTAACTAATATGTTAGTTAACATGAACAAGCCAGTAACTAATGCATCAACAAGTCATGAAAAGTAATTTGGTTATGGTAACTAATTAATTAACTACTGCCTGAATTCATGTATTGGTTTGTCTTTCTTTATGTCTGAATATTCGGAGGCAGTAACTAAAGTGAACTAATGACTTAGTTAACATGAGTAAACATTACTCATTTCAAGGACGACATATTTAGATGTTTGTTAATCCTAAGAGTTGTCAAAATAGTCACCAGATTTTCCATGACGAATGTAATGATCTTATGAAATAACATGAAATACCTTTGTTAACATAAAGGAAAATATCGATATTTTTACTAAACATGATCAGTGCTTATTCATGTGAACTAATTCATCAGCACATGGTTTATTAGATGGTTTCTTGGACCTTTGTGCACCATGTCTAATGAGATCATTATTCATGTGTGGGGCAATGACTTTATTACAGGAATTATTATAGCTGAACTCCATGCTGCCATCTTCCTCTGCAAAACAGGTTGAGAAGGGTGGGTGCCATCCAGGTCATCTGTGTGTGTGGTGTGCTTTACATTTACATTTTTCAACTGGTTCTCTTGCTACCTCAATGACCTGACCTATCAAGTGACATGGCAAGGTTCCTCATCCACCACCCAACCTCTCCTTACAGACGTACCCCAAGGCTCCATCCTGGGCCCCTTCTTGTTCTCTTTCTACATTCGCTCATGGTGGCCATCTTGTTTTATTAATCAACTTGCCTTGATCAAACTTAGATAGAGGAGTTAGCCACTGTCATGTGTGCAAGAGTTCACTTCACTCCACCCAACAATTTCAGAGAAGAATGTGATTCAATATTTGTGATCAATCCAATATGGCTGCCAAACCATGTGACTGACTTGTCTTGTTCAAGTCTGAATATATGTCATAACATGACTTCATGCACCAAGTTTCACATCTGTCCCATTAGCGGTTTCAGAGTAAAAGATGATCGACTATTGTGTAATAATTGTCACTTAATCCAATAATTAATAATTCATGTGGCTGAACATTCCTCTACTCTTTAACTTAATTGGAAAATCAATTAGCAATGTTAGAGTTATTTCAGTAAAACATATGTTAAAAATACAGAATCATTTATATCACAGTGTCTGTATAAAAATGAACACACAAATTGTTTTTTAAACAACCCTAAGCATGGCATTTATAATAAGTGTATTGTGCAAACTGGACCTGTATTATTACCAAGGTCACCTCCTCACCCACACACAAACGTTATTTTTAAATCAACATATAAATGATCAATAGCACATGATGTGAGCAGAGACAATCAATATGTTCTTCTTTTGCATATTTGTGTTTAGATTGTACACATTTGTAGCCAGACATCACCATCCATTTAATTTAAATATAAAACACAGAAACATCTAATTGATTTAGAATGTGTGCATGTTTATTAGGCACAGCAAAGGCAACCCTATATTTCTAGTGTGCCATTATACACCGATCAGCCATAACATTATGACCACTGACAGGTGAAGTGAATAACACTGATAATCTCGTTATCATGGCACCTGTCAGTGGGTGGGATATATTAGGCAGCAACTGAACATTTTGTCCTCAAAGTTGATGTGTTAGAAGCAGGAAAAATGGGCAAGCGTAAGGATCTGAGCGACTGTGCCAAGGGCCAAATTGTGATGGCTAGACGACTGGGTCAGAGCATCTCCAAAACTGCAGCTCTTGTGGGGTGTTCCTGGTCTGCAGTGGTTAGTACCTATCAAAAGTGGTCCAAGGCAGGAAAAGCGGTGAACCGGTGACAGGGTCATGGGCGGCCAAGGCTCATTGATGCACGTGGGGAGTGAAGGCTGGCCCGTGTGCTCCGATCCAACAGACGAGCTACTGTAGCTCAAATTGCTGAAAAAGTGAATGCTGGTTCTGATAGAAAGGTGTCAGAACACACAGTGCATCGCAGTTTGTTGCGTATGGGGCTGCGTAGCCGCAGACCAGTTAGGGTGCCCATGCTGACCCCTGTCCAGTGCCGAAAGCGCCTACAATGGGCACGTGAGCATCAGAACTGGACCAGAACTGGACTGAACTGGACTGGTGGCTTGGTCTGATGAATCACGAGTTCAAGGTGTTGACTTGGCCTCCAAATTCCCCAGATCTCAATCCAATCGAGCATCTGTGGGATGTGCTGGACAAACAAGTCCGATCCATGGAGGCCCCACCTCGAAACTTACAGGACTTGAAGGATCTGCTGCTAACGTCTTGGTGCCAGATACCACAGCACACCTTCAGAGGTCTAGTGGAGTCCATGCCTCGACGGGTCAGGGCTGTTTTGGCGGCAAAAGGGGGACCTACACAATATTAGGCAGGTGGTCATAATGTTATGGCTGATCAGTGTATATAATAAATATAAATGAGAAAATAAAGGGATGGGGCTAATGATCCAGCATTCATCATATACAGTGAGGGAAAAAAATATTTGATCCCCTGCTGATTTTGTACGTTTGTCCACTGACAAATAAATGATCAGTCTATAATTTTAATGGTAGGTGTATTTTAACAGTGAGAGACAGAATAACAGCACAAAAATTCAGAAAACGCATTTAAAAAAGTTATACATTGATTTGCATGTTAATGAGGGAAATAAGTATTTGATCCCCATCAATCAGCAAGATTTCTGGCTCCCAGGTGTCTTTTATACAGGTAACGAGCTGAGATTAGGAGCACTCTCTTAAAGGGAGTACTCCTAATCTCAGCTCGTTACCTTTATAAAAGACACCTGTCCACAGAAGCAATCAATCAATCAGATTCCAAACTCTCCACCATGGCCAAGACCAAAGAGCTGCCAAAGGATGTCAGGGACAAGATTGTAGACCTACACAAGGCTGGAATGGGCTACAAGACCATCGCCATGCAGCTTGGTGAGAAGGTGACAACAGTTGGTGCGATTATTCGCAAATGGAAGAAACACAAAATAACTGTCAGTCTCCCTCGGTCTGGGGCTCCATGCAAGATCTCACCTCGTGGAGTTTCAATGATCATGAGAACGGTGAGGAATCAGCCCAGAACTACACGGGAGGATCTTGTTAATGATCTCAAGGCAGCTGGGACCATAGTCACCAAGAAAACAATTGGTAACACACTACGCCGTGAAGGACTGAAATCCTGCAGCGCCCGCAAGGTCCCCCTGCTCAAGAAAGCACATGTACAGGCCCGTCTGAAGTTTGCCAATGAACATCTGAATGATTCAGAGGAGAACTGGGTGAAAGTGTTGTGGTCAGATGAGACCAAAATCGAGCTCTTTGGCATCAACTCAACTCGCCATGTTTGGAGGAGGAGGAATGACCCCAAGAACACCATCCCCACCGTCAAACATGGAGGTGGAAACATTATGCTTTGGGGGTGTTTTTCTGCTAAGGGGACAGGACAACTGCACCGCATCAAAGGGTCGATGGTACATGGCCCCATCCATCAAATCTTGGGTGAGAACCTCCTTCCCTCAGCCAGGGCATTGAAAATGGGTCGTGGGTGGGTATTCCAGCATGACAATGACCCAAACCCACAGCCAAGGCAACAAAGGAGTGGCTCAAGAAGAAGCACATTAAGGTCCTGGAGTGGCCTAGCCAGTCTCCAGACCTTAATCCCATAGAAAATCTGTGGAGGGAGCTGAAGGTTCGAGTTGCCAAACGTCAGCCTCGAAACCTTAATGACTTGGAGAGGATCTGCAAAGAGGAGTGGGACAAAATCCCTCCTGAGATGTGTGCAAACCTGGTGGCCAACTACAAGAAATGTCTGACCTCTGTGATTGCCAACAAGGGTTTTGCCACCAAGTACTAAGTCGAAGGGGTCAAATACTTATTTCCCTCATTAACATGAAAATCAATTTATAACTTTTTTTGAAATGCGTTGTTCTGGATTTTGTTGTTGTTGTTATTCTGTCTCTCACTGTTAAAATACACCTACCATTAAAATGATAGACTGATCATTTCTTTGTCAGTGGGCAAACGTACAAAATCAGCAGGGGATCAAATACTTTTTTCCCCCACTGTATATACACTCACCTAAAGGATTATTAGGAACACCATACTAATACTGTGTTTGACCCCCTTTCGCCTTCAGAACTGCCTTAATTCTACGTGGCATTGATTCAACAAGGTGCTGAAAGCATTCTTTAGAAATGTTGGCCCATATTGATAGGATAGCATCTTGCAGTTGATGGAGATTTGTGGGATGCACATCCAGGGCACGAAGCTCCCGTTCCACCACATCCCAAAGATGCTCTATTGGGTTGAGATCTGGTGACTGTGGGGGCCAGTTTAGTACAGTGAACTCATTGTCATGTTCACGAAACCAATTTGAAATGATTCGAACTTTGTGACATGGTGCATTATCCTGCTGGACGTAGCCATCAGAGGATGGGTACATGGTGGTCATAAAGGGATGGACATGGTCAGAAACAATGCTCAGGTAGTCCGTGGCATTTAAACGATGCCCAATTGGCACTAAGGGGCCTAAAGTGTGCCAAGAAAACATCCCCCACAACATTACACCACCACCACCAGCCTGCACAGTGGTAACAAGGCATGATGGATCCATGTTCTCATTCTGTTTACGCCAAATTCTGACTCCACCATCTGAATGTCTCAACAGAAATCGAGACTCATCAGACCTGGCAACATTTTTCCAGTCTTCAACTGTCCAATTTTGGTGAGCTTGTGCAAATTGTAGCCTCTTTTTCCTATTTGTAGTGGAGATGAGTGGTACCCGGTGGGGTCTTCTGCTGTTGTAGCCCATCCGCCTCAAGGTTGTACGTGTTGTGGCTTCACAAATGCTTTGCTGCATACCTCGGTTGTAACGAGTGGTTATTTCAGTCAAAGTTGCTCTTCTATCAGCTTGAATCAGTCGGCCCATTATCCTCTGACCTCTAGCATCAACAAGGCATTTTCGCCCACAGGACTGCTGCATACTGGATGTTTTTCCCTTTTCACACCATTCTTTGTAAACCCTAGAAATGGTTGTGCGTGAAAATCCCAGTAACTGAGCAGATTGTGAAATACTCAGACCGGCCCGTCTGGCACCAACAACCATGCCACGCTCAAAATTGCTTAAATCACCTTTCTTTCCCATTCAGACATTCAGTTTGGAGTTCAGGAGATTGTCTTGACCAGGACCACACCCCTAAATGCATTGAAGCAACTGCCATGTGATTGGTTGATTAGATAATTGCATTAATGAGAAATTGAACAGGTGTTCCTAATAATCCTTTAGGTGAGTGTATATATAATATATAAATCATGGAATCGTTTTGTTTAACAAAATGTAACCCCTTAAGCTGACAAACCCCTCTGGTACCCTTAAAAGGGCACCAAATCCATGTGCTTCTCTTTAATCCCATGTGTGCTCTTCACTGTTGTGTTGTTTGCCAAGTGTTTGGTAGCCCATGAAAGCTGAGAGTCTCCGCTTTCTAACAATGTAAACATTCTCTGATATGAAAAATTGGGTTTTTATACCCCCCCGCCTTTTCGCCCATCCCCCTCCAAATTCTGAAATGGGGGGGTGGGGGGATACTTGGTAGAAATCAAAATCTCAGAAAATATTGACAATTATGACATATTCTGGAACCAGACAGTCTACTGTTCAAAACAAGACCATCCACGTTTTGATAGAGAGCTCAAAATGTCAAGATGGAAAACTCTGTTTACAGTGTATGAATACACAACGATTTTACATAATTGGACTTCTCTGTGTTTGATAGAACATCAGATAATATATACTGAACAAAACAAGACTAGTTGCAAAGAAATCAGATCGAAACTGAGTGATCTGTGACCGTCTGAATGAGACCCCCCACCTCTCTCTCACTACAGGCGTATTCTGTATGTAATCTTATTGAATGTTATGTCAATCCTTTCTTGCTCTTGAAAATTATAGATTTTCATTCACAACACCACATACAATGGTAAGTGACTAAACACTAGATGACTCGCTGACATTACTAACATAGCATCTATCATTATCTATCCAGTGTTACATCCAGAAAACTGATATCATTTGTGTAATCTACAGACATGGTGCACATTGCAGTCTCAAAGTCCTCAGTGTGTTAGGGTTTTAAATGGGCTGGAATAGAACCGCCCCCCCATTACTTTAACACTAACATCAGTTGTGCTGACACTGATGACTTGTCACATGCATAGGTGGACTGGCCATCGGGCAATTTCTGGCAAATGTCGATTCCCATCCAGAACCACAATTTGGCAACAACCCAAACACCTCCCCTTTTGACACACTTTTCTGGGACCCAGACTTCAACAGCTGTTGCCCCCCTGGATATAAGTCCAGGGCAATTTTTTGGTCCCAGTCCACCCCTGGTCACACGGGTTAAAGAAATTGTACTCCACATGCAAAATACATGTCTTCATGCACCTTGCAGCATCATCAGCATCAATACAAGCAGCATCACCACACAACTGCACAACTGCTTTACTTTCATTCGGAAAACATGGCTATAACTATTATAACACACAGCTGCTTGAACAAAAATAAAAGTTTGTTTGCACTTACACAGACACACGAAAAAGATGCTCCCAATGACCAGTACATGGCAATACAGTCGCGTGGGAGAAGTTTCCGAATTCAAACACCACAAGCCTTAATGGAAGTCAATGATTAATCCGCAAAGGAAGTCAGAAAATATATCAATACTCCTCTCCCCTCTAATTATATAACAAATATGATAGCATTTATTATTATTATTATTATTATTATTATTATTATTATTATTATTATTATTATTATTATTATTATAATCTTGCATTTGAATATGATAATTAAAACCCTTATTGATAGATTATTGAAGAAACAGCATTATAATAATAATAATAATAATAATAATAATAATAATAATAACTTATTATTATTATTATTATTATTATTATTATTATTATTATTATTGTGTTCTATAGGTTTATGTAGCTTTCTAATGGCACATTTATTCCTTCTTCCGGGGCCCAGGTGACGTATTTCCATCAGAAAAGAGTGCAGTGCCTAAATCTTAGCCTGTTGACATTTTTCTCATGAGACTGGGTTGTGTTATTTACACCATATTTATAAATAAATTAAATATAAATTAAAACACTAAAAACGGCCTAATAAACATTATTGTCAAAATGTGTGAACAAGACCCTAATGATGTTAACTAATGCATAAGGAGCACTAGTAATTCATTGGTAAGTTATGAACAGTTTCCACTAGATCAGGCACTTCAAAAAAGGTTAAATAATTCACTATTTAGCTTACATAAGCCATTAATAAGGCATAAATCATAAATGTAAAGCACACCACACACACAGATGACCCGGATGGTACCCACCCTTCTCAACCTCTTTTGCAGAGGAAGATGGCAGCATGGAGTTCAGCTATAATAGTCATACATCCATTAAAGCCCTGTTCATTCATCTCAACACTTACTACTACTACTTTGTTCTGAGAAAATAATAATTCCTGTTAAATATTTGTGCTAAGTCATTGCCCCACAGAATAAGTATCTCATTACATCTAATAAACCATTAGATGATTAATTAGTTAACATGAATAAGCACTGATCATGTTTAGTAAAAATATCAAAACATATCAATATTTTCCTGTATGTTAACAAAGGTATTTCATGTTATTTCATAAGATCATTACATTCGTCATGGAAAATCTGGTGACTATTTTGACAACTCTTAGGATTAACAAACATCTAAATATGTCGTCCTTGAAATGAGTAATGTTTACTCATGTTAACTAAGTCATTAGTTCACTTTAGTTACTTCCTCCGAATATTCAGACATGAAGAAAGACAAACCAATACATGAATTAATGCAGTAGTTAATTAATTAGTTACCATTAACAATTACTTAGTTTAATGGTTTGTTCATGTTATCTAACATATTAGTTAATGTCTGATATGGGGTACTTATTGCAAAGTGTTACCAAAACATTCAGTTCTGATAATACAAAAATACCACGTAGTCCATTAAACATTTTGGTGAATGCTCCATGTAACATTTGTTGATTTACCATATATATGTATAATGTAGAATTTAATTTCAAGTTTAAACTTTGAAGTCACAGTTTGCGGTGTGGATGTTTATCAGGTCAGACAAACACACCTGACCTGAAGTGCCCAGGCCGCTTATACTATAATCTTAATCAAGGCAGATTTAATATTTAATTCACTTTTTTGTTCCTGGATTAAATTGTACAGGTGCAACATTTAATTCTGGAGTACATTATCAAATAGGAAATCCTGGATTAATTTTAAAGAAACAAAAATAATCTTGTGGGATAAAAAAAGATAAATAAAACATAAAACGATAAATCAGGGTTTGATGGATGCACAACTGGATGAAAACATAATCCTGAATTTAATGTAATTTATTGTTTTAAACAAGTTTGCCCGTGTGTGCTTCCTACCCTTCATACAGCTCCTCCCCTCTCTGTGGGTTCCCTTCGCATGTCTGTGGATTCCTGAAATAGATAACTAAGGGAAAGGGTCAGAGGTGAGGGTGGGAACATGTGCAGCTGTGTTGTTCACATAATTACACAGGGAGTGATGCAGAAAGGCAATTACATGATTGATAATTGCTGGGCTCTGTGCGCTCTGTTGTGGTGCTGCAAGCAACACTGTGTCCACTGTGTTTTTTAGTGCGCTTTAAACAGCTACCAGACTGCTTCGTTCCAAAGGGGGCCTGCACTCGTAAATTGCCCTTGCCACGAGCAGACTACAGCAGAGCCATCTACAGCCTGAGACTGTGGAAACCGTTCACTTTGTCAAAGGGTGTCAGAAATCGATGTGCATGTGGGGTTGGACATGATGTTCAGGTTATGTGTGGTTAAATAAGTGTGTATTTATTATGCAGTTTGCTAGTTATCAAAACAAAAAGACATACAAAAACAATAAGCAAAACCCTAGCTCCTCTCGAGCCTAACTAAACACACAAACAGGTCTTTCTCTACACATGCAACTAATAATAAAGACTAACCCTCTCTCTCTCTCTCTCATTCCCAGGCTTCCCTCCTGCCTCTCCTCAAGAGGAGGGGAGCAAATCGGGTGTTCCCCAGGTGATTCACCTGTCCTGGGCTTCAGAGAGGTGAGGGCAGTTCAGGTCTCTCACCACGACGCCTGCCATGGCATCACGGATGGTAATGTGATCATCAAGAGTTTAAAACCCTGCCATTTACCTCTCTCCAAGTATCAGTATTTCAAATGTATTTATGTATACAAAGGATTTTGTCATTTATCAAAGGTCATTTGTTATACTGTATTTTACTGTGATTAATTAGAAGACTGCTATTTTAGAACATAAAGCACACTTTATCTGCTGCACACATTCTCTGTAATACAAATTCCTAACGTCATAATTTCATTTTCTTTTTCTTTTTTCACAGGCAATTTAGTAAAAAGCAATAAAGGGGGGAACAAACTACATAAATATTGAATGTTGTGTCTCTGCTGGGAATGCCTGTGAAGGGCGAGCTGTCCAGAGGTGTCGAGGCTGCACACCGACCCCCCTCCCTTCTCCTGTTTTTTCCTCTCTTTCTCAGGGGACTGTACGGATCATCTCTCTCCCAGACAGAGATAAACACTGATTCTGCTCGGCTGCACAGGAGCCACCAACAAACTGATAGAAGAACTTAAAGAAATTGCAATCATCCATGCATTAATCAACACAAACACAAACGTGTTGAGAAGAGATATGAGGAATCGAGAGAAGAGAGTGATTAGCAGTTATTAGCATGCACTTCATCAGACACTTATGCATTTTTAACAAGCATAAAATTAACCCCGAACAAGTGACAATATCTCAGCGGTGCATTATTAATGAGAAAAATATTATGTTTACATAGTTCATTAATCCTCTACGTGAAGCATCTCTGGTGTGGAGATATTCAGAGAACACACACAGAGAAATACCCAGTGATTTCAATTGTGGAGAAATTCATTATTACAAAAAACAAACCCCGACATGCAAATAAACACATCAGTAAATGGAAGTTATCTTTCAAGTCGAAAACAGCTCCCAATGGGGACTATGGACTGCATGCAATGGGAAAGCCAGAAAATGAAAATCAAAAATCGTCAATAGGCCTGTGTGCTCAGATAAGCCCTAGTTTGCCCATTTGGATTGTGCAATATCCAGCTGAGCTCCCTCTCACCCTCTCTCCCTCTCTCCCTCTCTCTGTGGAGGTGTAATGTGTGCTGACATCTGAATAATCAGCCCCAGCAGTGATGTAAAATTATTTTGCACCTTCACTAATCCCTGCTGAGGCTTTTTTTCCCAGATAGACGTAAGAAATGGGAATACAATTAACAAACTCATAAAATGTGATTATGGGCTGCATATATATATATATATATATATATATATATATATATATATATATACACACAGACAGACACATATACATATATATGTATATGTGTGTGCGTGTATTATTCATAGATTTATTTGTTTCACATTATTATGTATTTATTACCATTTCATGGCATCATACTGTTCTCAAAAACATACATGTTTTATGAAACAGATTTACAGTAAATGCAAGAAAATACAACAAACCATACTAGTCCTAGTCAAAGCAAATTATGCCCTGTTTCCACTAGCCACGTTTAGGTGCACCTCAGCGTGGCCTTTCCAGTCCAGAGGGTTTCCACTGTGGCCCAGTTGCACCTCCCCCTGTGCCCCCCTTTAATTATATTTGTAAACCCTTGGTTACCATTGGTAGATATATGTAACAATAGGTTATTATCATATCATATCACTGATTGACAGGTCAGAAGGCTCTTCCCAATAGGTAATGGCTTTCTTTCGATTTGAAAGGGAACTATATTTATACTACTACTAGCATAATGGAAATCCTAGTATTACCATACCATACCATTTATTAAGACTTAATTTTCTAACAAATACTATCATATTTTTAAGTGATGTGATTTGTTTTATACATATTTTTGTGCTGGTTTCTTTTTTTGAATATCTGGTCACCCTATAAGACTATCTGTTAGATATCATAAAAACGTTTCAGTCCAGAGTTTATTGCACTTTAATGTTTATGATATTTCATCCTCTAGTTTTGAACAGTAAATCCCAGAATGCCTAGTGTCCCAGGATGCGTTTTGACCTTTCGTGTCTCACAGTCACTTCCTAGGGCAGCAGTACTCACGACAAGTAGTGCAAAATGCTGCCAGCAAAGTGGAGTTGCACAGTTAAGGCACAGCCAGGCAGAAGTGCACCTGAACATGGTCAGTGAAAAGGGGACAATGCAGTGCAAGAATCTAATGAGGGTAGTTCAGGTAAGGGGTAGAGCTGTCTAATAACCTTTCTTTGGTTCTTTATTGGTTCTTTTGACGGACTTAATCTTCACAGGAGCAGGGTTTGAAGACACCTGCATGTATAACTGGACTCATCATGGGCTTGAGTCTCCTACAATGACATCATTCCCCTAGACTTGGGAGAGTGTCCAAACTCCCTGAGACAGGGGACCAGTCAGGAGTCTGGTGTTTTGGTATTGCATGTTTTAATTTTTTTGGAGCTGTGCAGAATCAGGGCTGGGGTGCCGAGATGGTGTTTTGAACCCGAGGAAGATCCCATTGACACATACACAGAAGGTGGTTTCATTTGTCTAGAGCTTGTTACAAGGACTGTGGAAAAACACTTGCACTCCTCAAGAAAACCTTTCAGAAATCCAGCTGCCTCTGAACTGCCAAGGTGCCCACTGTGTTTGTGCTCTTTATCTGAGTGACTTAATCAATCTTTGAAAAATAACGATAACATTTTGCCGGGAAACCAGACAGCCTAATGGTTATCGAACAGCAAGAACCAGGGGTTATATCGGGTAGATGAATGAGACGGGGGGATTGAGTGAGTGCCTTGAAGCACAGTGGAGTGTTTCAGCCACAGTTGTAAAAACAGAAGAACAGAGCCTGTAATGATCTTTCAGGTTCATAAGGAAGGTGTTACTAGATATGAACTGGCCTGCATTGCCACAGACCGCCGAGCTCACAAGTAAAGATGTAAATTGCTAGTTCTCCTCCAGCTTCATTGTCTAAGTGAGTCTGTGTGCTCTTCTGGGTAATTGACCACGCTCTCTGTCTACAGCAGACACCCCATTGTCCCGAAGGCTGTGTTTATTAGGCTGTCAGATTCTGTGGCAGATGGGTGCAGAGATGCAGGTGTAGATTCACTGCGAGTGTTCGTCTGCTGAGCCTTTTATTTGGCTGCAGACCCCTGACGCATGTATTACCTTCCTTTCAAATTGTCGTTATATATTGAAATGTTTTAAACATTCCGGTTGCCCTGGTACCTTGATTTGAAAAGGTCAATTTTCTGGGGAGTAAAAATGAAATGAAGTGTTTTTGAATAAGGCAGTTAAATGGGCAAAGGGGGTCATCAGGGGGCAGTGAATTAGTCACCGCTATGATTTCCCTATGGGATCTGATTGGCATATTACTGTCCTCAAACAAGTCAGCTCCCTCGTCATTGGCCCCAACATGTGCACTATTTTAATATATATTTTTATGTCTTTCATCTGCATAGAAAAAAAATGACATATTTAAAATATCTTTTGTGGAAATCAGACAAGAGGTCCTGCAGTTTAAAGAGGTTTTTGGGGGGTTTTTTGGACTCGGTTTCCTTTTGTAGCCACTTTCTCTTCAACAATGCTTCAACGTTCAGGACTCATTTTGCTCAGCTTCGCTCTTGCAGGAAAGATTTTCTTTTATCAGTGCAATTATTCAACCTTTCCCCTTGCCCTTCCATTCATTTTCTCCTACTGTGTTTTTCAATATATGCATCATACTGAGTGGTGCCTACATCCAGCACTGCTTTTCATATTAAAGTCATAAGTGAGCCTGACATCGTTTATACAGCTGAGCGTGACATCACTCCTGGATCTCCTGACCTCGGATACGTATTAACTTGCCCTGGGACTGTCTTTTTTTTAAGGTGAAATGCCTGGAAATTACAACTCTGCATTGCTATATTTTGGTGAAGTAGAGAAAAAAGAAAAACACACATTGGCTGCTGTGTGTGGAAGCTTAATGCCTTTGCCAGTGACAGGAGGGTCCGTATCTCGAAATCTCTAATTCTACATCCAGCCGCAGGTGACCATCAGAGTCCAAAGGTTAAAACAAAGAATACTCCTGTATATCTACCAGAAAAAAGGGATGGTGGTGTTGGCACAAATAGTAAATCTTGTGTGATCGGAGTATATGACATAAGCAAAGGCCTGCGATCTTCTCGTCTGGTGCTTTTTCCAGCTTTCCACGGGATGAGGTCAGTTTGTCAACCTGGGACTGCTTTTGTTAAAACTTGTAAGCTTGAAAAATGTATTAATCATAATACTATGAATGATACCTTATGAAGACAGGAAATGGACACACAGCTTTTTCATAAGGATACCCTACAGAGGACTATTTACCTGCCTCCTATAATCAGACCACCAAGAAAAACTGGATACAGCCTAGAAACAAATGGGTTTGAGCTTCCCTTATCCGAACTGACAGCACCTTCTGTGGAAAAAGAGGCAGGAGATTAAGATTGTTATAAAGGTGGGATTTAAATTATGCAAGGTAGGATAGAGAGGAGAGAAAATCTATCAATGTGTCGGCCACATGACTGTCAGAGCTGGGGCGCTTTAAGCTACACAGACAGACATATGGAGAGGCAGGCAGACATATAGACAAAAGAAAGTACATCTGCCTTGAGACCTGACGATTCCCTTTCAATCCCCTCTGGCTGCTCGGAGAACAGAGCCGAGAACAGCGACTACCAAGCCAGCAGCTCCTTACATGCTGTAAGATAATTAAAAACATTTATTATGTAGAACACCTACAGTGCTCATCCTATTCCTTAAGGTACTGCGAGGACAGATTGCAGTCTGCTCGACGAAAATTGAAATATATAAGAATACAAAAGAATTTAAATAAATGAACAATTTGCCAAAGAACACAGGCGCTTCTCTGCAATGCCAAACAAACGTGTGGAAATCAGGCTACATGCAGGTAAACCATCAAAAGGATGAATGCAATCACAACACATGAAAAGTAGGGTGATGCAAAACAAGCCAATGAGAGTGATCAGAGTGCTGCCATATGCTGACCACTTTGTTACTGTCATTTTTTTTCTGTGTGATCTGGCTCACACTTTAGTTTATACAATGAGAATTCCAACAAACCTACGAAGATCTTGCGATTCTTCTATCCAAGGCAGTAATTCGGGCCGTGGGGCACTCGTGGGGCGAAAGAGGGCAGTGAGGGTCCAGCTCAGTGTGGACGTCAGTGCTCACAGGTGTCCAGTTGAAAGGGAGTTTGTATTGTAGATTAAAGGAGTATCTGATTATATTGCCAAATTCCTGTCATGACCCTCTCCTTTACCCTGAAGTTTTGCATGCTGGGTTTGTTTGTGTATGTGTGGACCAGCAGGATCTCCTGTGTGAAGACAGCACTGCAACTGACCAACACAGCAGACGGACAGCAGTGTGATTTGATGATGTATCCCCTTGGATTATGGTTTATTGATGAATGTTGACTGCCTCCTGAACATGATCTAGTAGATTTCAAGTACTATCTCAAAGCTTGTTGTATGGACAGAGAGAATACAATTATTTTGGACAGCTCCCCCATAAATGCTATTGGTTTAGCAACACAGACTGTGCAACACTGATTTACGTCCCACTCACAATAACTTTCTCAACATTTCCCTCTTGATCACAAGCTCGTTTTGTTTCATCAGTGGATGGCATCTGAAGTAAAAACTGAACACGAAACAACAGCAGGGGGATATAGTAACCACACAAACCGGGATATAGGGACTTGTTGAGCACAATGTCGGGTGGTTGATAAAGCACCACACTGCTATTCCAAGAGCAGAACTCTGAATAGTAAGAGTGAGGTGACTGTTAACCAGCATGGCAATTAGCCAAACTGTTAATCGAGCAGCAGTCTGTCACTGAAGGCTTCACTTGCCAGATCCTTGCATTTGTCCATGTCAGGCTGCCAGCTCAAAACAGTGTTTTTATTACTGAACTAACTGTAACATTGCCTGATGACTCCTGTTCTGAAGATTATTTACTGTGCACAAAAACCTAAAGCTGTTTGCGATTTGTGTGATTAACCGGGATGACAAAATGGTTGACCCGCAGCCTGTTCACAATTCCTGTGCAATTCCAGAACTGGGTCTGTTCAGGCCTCGCCACATCTCCCAAGCAGTAGAGGGAGTAAGAAACTTACTTTTGTTTTTAAATGGGTGTTAATCCAAAAGAAAGGGATGAGTATTGAATCACAATGGGAAAACAACATTGTTACTGTAGTATTTTAACTTTAGGATGAAAAATTACATTTGCGCTTGGCATGCTTTCAATTAAAAAACAGAGCCAACTATTGAATCCAACTTGTATAGGAGTGGTTTTAATGGTCTTGTGTCTTCATTAGCTAATATCTTGTAAAACATGACAAAATACGATTTATAATAACATCATTACTGAGGTGCAATTGATTTAATTGTGCCCAATCAACCCTTCAATGCTTTTGGAAAATAAAATATTCAGTAAATGCCATCTCCCCTGTGAGAAACCCAACGCCCAGGCTCACCTGCATTAGGAAAGAGATCTGCAGAATAGAGCCATGCTGTTTGATTTCCATTGGATTTAATTTGTATAGACAGCAGAAGAATAATGAGAGAATATATTACATTCTGGAATCTGGATACATCTTCCATAATTACTTTATTAAGTAAGATGATATAGTTTCTATTATTGGCAATACACATTAGTGTTTATAACCAGTCAACACAGAGCTGTGTGATTTCAGCTACTATATGACTTGAACACTAATTACAGGAAATGTACAATATATAAATATATATATATGTCTATATATAGAACATTTCTGAAATAAATTGTGTTACACAAAAACTTACAATTATTCATTTTTGAGACATTTCCACTGGGGAATGTAAAAGCTTCAGCACAACTGCATACATGGTATAGAATAAAAAGTACACACACACACACACACAAAAATGTAGTAAATTCAAAATTAAAATAAAAAACTGACATGGCCTTGCCTGGATCATTACCTTTTGCCATCAGTGTGTCTTTAGGAATGACTGCACAATTAATTAAACAGCTAAATGAGTAGGTTAATTCAATGAAACCCCCTCAGTGACCTCAGTCAGGTAATGAGCAGCAGCCATTTATAAAGAAACCCACACCTCTCCTCTCCTCCGCACCTTTCATGTGAACACAGACAGGAATCCAGCAATCCAGGTTCCTAGGTATCTGTCAAAAACATTAATTGATAAACTGAACTCTACTTTAAGAAACCTGCTAATTGATGATCAAACTAATTTTCCATTTGATGTGAGGCTGAGTGATTGTTTTCTTCTTCTGTGCCTCACTATACTATTCTGTTA
Organism: Amia ocellicauda; assembly: GCF_036373705.1. Lineage (NCBI taxonomy): Eukaryota > Metazoa > Chordata > Actinopteri > Amiiformes > Amiidae > Amia > Amia ocellicauda. Next base: position 34,258,042 of record NC_089850.1, on the reverse strand, counting down.
TGGGTCTACAGGAATTGAAGTGATCCTCTCGGAGTTTGAAAAAGTTACCAATTTATTTTTAAGTCTGGTCTTCACTACGCTCCAATAGGAGCTCAGCTTGCGAGCAGGGATCCGCCCTGCCAATCAGCAGGGGAGATTTCAGACTTCTAATTAATAAACATAATTAGGCGAGCGAGGGATGAAGCTGTCCAGAAAGCTGCTTTTTTGAAGAAAGGCACCTGGAGACCCTCTGTTTCCTGTCATTTTCAGGAGTGTTTTCATCGCCTGTTCCTGGGTGTGCGAGAGTGATTTGGGAGCAGAGCGTCTCGGCCAACACTGTAGCTAATTAATACACGTACGCCACCTCACACGCACACCAAAGAACAACACAACAGAAAGATCACAGAACATCGGGTGTGACTAGAACAGGGGATTGCTCATTCTTTTCTTGTTCTTATCCTTATTATTAATTTATTTTATTTTTTTACTAAGATTTACAAGCTTCTCCCTGGGCATAATAAAAACAGCTTTAAAAGGTCACTGCTGAAATGCTGGCAGTTAGATCCTCTGTCGGTACAAAGTTCTCCCATAGTCAAGGTTGTGGAGTTCACAAAATTACACCCACACAGATTGTCTGAACACCTGCGACACTGAACTCACAGTATCACAGCACTGGTTTTATATAGAGCCCTGGAATTTTAAAATGAGCAAATTGAAAAACAGAAAAGTCAACCCATTTTCTATGCCCATTGCATTATTTTCAGCATTTCACATTAGACCCTGTATGTTGTACAAATCCAAGCTACAAGGTAGTTAAACCCATGGGCCTATGATATTAGATAGAAATCCGAGGTCTCACCACGCACAATACAGCAGCATCGTGGTCAGTGCAGCTCTGTGTGTGTTTGACTGCAGCCAATCTGAACACCTGGATTCAAAGCAGACATCTCTGGTCAGCCTCCTCCATGACCTCACTCAACCTGTCTATGTGTGGGATGTCGCTGACTCATGGCACTGCAAATTCCTTGATAAAATTGGGATTTTGCATACAATCCCCAGCACACAGTTGTGATTAAGAGTTATTGCGGATACTGGAAAGGAAAGCTGATACTGTCTGCCCTCAGCTATCTGCAGCGACTTGGACTGAGCACCATGCAGAGAAGTGACAATAAATATAGATTATTGTGCATATTATTAAATTAGAATAGTGTAATTATGTAATATATTAACAGTATATTGAGAGAGTGTCTTTTAGTCGCTGGCCTGTATGAATGATTTGGTGTTTGTTATTAACTCAAGGTCAGTTGATCTCATATACAGTGTAAACCCGCTGTAAGTGAATAATTCAGTGCTAATAGATGAGTTACTTTAAAGTGTTACAGAAGTAACAATACCCAGCTCACCAATGCCCCGAGAACCTTATTGTCTGGGATGATGTGGAATCCAACTGAACTCCACATTTAATTGCCAGGCACATCACGGAGAAGACGTTGCAGAGATTAACTTACATGAACACATCCCTTCTGCCTGCTTAATAATAGAAGAGTCTAGGACTAACATCATAATGATACATTCCTGAATCAGAGTGTGACCTTACACTGAAATAGATGTGCTAATATCAGTGTGATGATGGAAATCGTACACACGTTGTTTGAGAGCCGGTATCTTCAGAGATTTATCTCTGCTGCCCTCCTGATCAGTCAAACCCAAGCCAGGCTCCCTGCACCTGTCCCGCCTGCTCTCTCTCTGCTCTCTCTCTGCAGTGTGTCGAAACACAATAATATTAATCTATCTAGCAGACGATGTTGAATGCATTGCCTTCTGTATATGCTTCAATCAATGTGTGGTTTCTAATCATGCCTTGATCAATTGCCATCCATTTAACTGAATTCTCATGGCTTCAGGACTGTCACATTCCAAACTGAAGAAGATTGGCAACAAGTGAGCTTGATTTAATGTAATGAAATTAGTTGAGGGTGTGATTAAAAGCTTTCATCTTGTTGAATAAGGGTGAATACCTTCTTAAGTTATGTGTTCATAGCCAGGTCTACTATCCGTCTGCCTCCTGGCATGTACAGGAACTCCTATTCCAGACCCTGGTTGGTGCCCCTTGCCCTGTTTCACCCCACTATAAGTGACCATGGACTTTTGTATCTGTTAAAGTTTTTGCTCCTGTACAAACACTTGCTGCTCCGGACTGATGATTATGTTTAACCCCTCTGAGATGCCTTAAATGCATTGCTGCAACAGGGAGGCGCAGTACTGTCCATCAGAAGCGTCTTACAGTGCTGATCCAGATATTCACGCTCACTGGCATGGGCCAGCACAAGGTCACACCATATAGCTCCCTCTGAGTAGGCAGAGGTTAATAAAACTCACATTGGAGCGCCATCAGCTGTTTTTTGCCCACAAACAGAAATCCACAGATGTTTCGATAGCGTGAAAAAGAGGTCACCCACTCTGCGGGAAATTAAAAGAACTGAGTTTATAGGGATGGGGTATTAAATACAGACTGCCTTTCCAACAGACTTTTTCTTTCTTTGTATCTTCCTTTCTTTCTTTCTCTCTCTTTTTTCCTTTCTTTATGTTACCCCTTGAGATAAAAGAAATAAAATGAACAAAGAGTAAGACCGAAGAATGAGTCGAGTCCTAATGAACAATCATAACAGTCTCTCGTATTCAGATGACATTTAATTGTTGGGGGATTTTATTATTTGAAGTTCCTCCCTGGTGCCTGCTCGCCGTCTCCTGTACTCCGGCTCCGAGAGCCTCCCCAGTCTCATCATCATGGAGACGGCATTTCAGCTCACAGATGCCATCCTTTACTCTCCATATCCTCCCGCACAGCCGTGCAAGTGCTCTTAATTAAAAACTAAATTAAGACCAGAAGGTTTGCCTGCTCGGTAAAGCCAGCCACCGAAAACACTGACAGGCGGCACATAAACCAGACCAGTCTCCCCGCTGCTCAGAGAGATGCAACAGCCTGTGACACCTGGGATATTTTTAACAATCACTGATCACAGTGAAGGCAGGGCACTGCAGTGTCAGTTCAGGAAGCGCGTGAGTCACGTGCTAACCTGTTCCCTTTGCATCCCGAAATATAAATACCAATACAATAATAATGAGCTCTGAATCTGCCCATCTTGCAAAGGGTCAGCGAACACTGTGCTTAATTTGTTTTTAATTGGTGCAGCACTTAATGTGTTTCATCAGTAAATGTCACTCCTAATGTTCGTCATCCCTGCAGTCCTGGCTGCACGGTGGCTCTCTTAAATGGGGTGATTTTGTCTGCTGTTTCCCTCCTGTTTCAAGTCTCTTTCGTGTGTGAGTGTGTGTTCTTGTATCCCCTTTGTCTTTATTCCTCAATTTTCAAAAGTTGTATTATTCTTCATAGTAGTAGTTGTAGTAGAAGCAGTAGTAAAAATAGTAGTAGTAACAATAACAAAAAAGATTTCAAATGAGAAGAAGCCTCTTGGCCCATCTAGATCCAATATGCCAGTATCTGACTGATCCAAGGATTTCATCATATTGTGAGCAGTAGGAGTAATATCCTTAGACATAGTACTAAGAACAGTAGTAGTCATAGAAGTTGCATACACTATGATAGTAATGTGGAGAATGGCTCTGTGTGGTATGTAAGGGACTCTCCTTGTATGTCTGGAGGGTAGGTGTGTGTAAGAGTGGCACCCCTGAGGAAACCACTCCATCGCCACTGCAGGGCTGAGGACGGCTGTGCTCTGCCATCCCCCACAATGCACTTTCTCTCTGAGTCAGAGCCACACGGGGAGCAAGGATGGTGTTTTCCCAGACTGGCATTAGTAATTGTGCTTCAGCGTCTGTGTAGGTTTCACATTGAGTTTTCATTAGGTGACAATTTTGCAGTTGTAAAAGAAAATGATTTGCAAATTTGTAAAGTGGCCTGGGCTCATTGGGAGCTGTGACGCCAGTCTGGGCTGAAGAGCTCCAGTGCACAATCCGTTCCTCTGCTCACACAAACCCCCCCCCCCCGAACACCACCCTCGCATGGGCCACAGGACCTCCCTTCTGCAACCGCTCAAAGGAAAGCAGCTCCACTGATATTTCTATTAATCTGGCTGCACAAGCACAGCCTGGCCTTTATTCTGTATTGCCCTGCAGGTCTTTATTTCTAACCAATAACCATCCCTCTGTTAAACCACTCTTTCTCTCTCTCAATCTCTCTCTCTCATTCTCTCTCCCAGTTCCTCACCAGGAGCCTTTTGTCCCTCCCTCTCTTCCAAGTGTTTAACCTCTAACCATTAGTCCACACTGCCTCCTTCCTGCTCTCTCTCACAGTCTCTCAGCTCTAAGCACTAGCACATTACCTCCTTCCCTCCTAGCCTGTCATCTGATCGCCTCACTGCCTTTTCATAGCCCGACACAAAATCAACACGCATAAAAAACAATTTACTTCTAATGTTAATTGTGTCTCCCCCATGAACTGCCCCCTGTCAGTCCCTGCAACTCTCCCTTGCTGTAATGGCAATAGACACATTACCAGTGTGGAGGATCACCCCATCTCTCCGTGCGTTTCTCATTTCAAACCGCCACAAGAAGCTCGTGCTATATCGCTCAGATCTGGCCATCCGGGCTGTAGCTTGCTTAGACAATAGGGAAGCAGAGAGGAGATGGGCTCATTGGAAGTGACAGTCCCAAAGCTCCGGCTCTATCTCAGAGGCCGAGAACAAACAAGCCTGCCATGGGGAAAGATAAGTGACACAGGCAGCTCTGGCACTGGCACGTTTTGCTGTTAAGACCAGTAAATAGCTGGGGAAAAAGCAGACTCTAATATCAAGATATCTCCAATATAGTAACAAAATAAGAATTAATAAAATAATAAAAATGTATTGTCGCTTAGGAGTGTCTAATAAACAGAAATAATAGTGTTGTCGGTACAGTCAATTGTTCTTATATTCCCGTGCTGCTGTTATAATTCCTATTATTCCCTGCGTTTTCTGCCCCAATCCCTCCTACACACACACACACACACACAGCTGGCCAGAGGTGCAGGCTGAAGACACCACAGCTCCACAACTCCTCCAGTCAGAGAGAATCACTTCCACACTGCGCTCTGCTGCTTCATTGTATAGCACTGCTGTTCACATCGCTTGTTACATACAGACTTGCAATTGTGCTGCAACTCACTGCTGACACACACGGTCTGGGCAGACTGATTCAGCCTGACAGAGTTGTCAGGATAGGAGTCCTGGTTTTCTGTGTGAGAAGTGATAAATATGTGCAGCGGGAGGGCTGAGATCCAATAGAGAGTGATCTCGTCCCCGAGGCGCAGTGTGAAAGCTGGAGGAGATTATGATGCAATCACAATCATCTTTAACTTTGCATCAGAACGCAACAAAGTGTAAAGGGTGAGATTATGATCATGGTGATGAGTATTATCCATGTATCTATGTATGTATGTGGTTATTTATTACAATTATTATGTGTTTATTATTATTTAGGATTTAACTGTCTTTTATCATGAGAAAGAAGAAATGGATGAATAGATGCACTGGCGATGTCTTATGAGTTATGCGATGAAATATTGCGACATGAGCAGTGTCCCACCAGTATTGGCAGTGTAGGGCCTACTGTTGATTTATAAATCCATTTTCACAATGAGCATATCTCACTACAGCACCATTGCTTCAATGACCTGTGTGCCTGAAAGTGGGTGTGTATATATATTTGTGTGTGTGTGTGTGTGTGTATATATAACTTTTTTATTTGTTATTATTGAGCTGTTGTTGTTGTTTTTTCCCTGAGATAGTATATCGGCTAGTAGATAGAACATATATTTCAAAGGTTATAGGCATGAAATTTACAGCTGACACAGCAGAGATGGTTTAGTACCTCAACTGTGGATCTCCTGTCAAAGCCTATTTTACATGAAAAGCAGCCGGGTTCATAGAGGGTGGCAGTGACAGCCGTAAACATGTTAGCGATTCGATATAAAACAGCCCCACTAATAAAGAGCCTACACCGCCGGGCTGCAGGCCTGTAAATCCTGTTATCTCTGAAGAGTGACTGTCCTGTACAGAGCTGCTACACAAGCCCCCCCTGAGTCATGAGGTCATTACTGTGGGGCAGCCTGGTTAAATCACAGCACAGCGCAGTACAGCACAGCAGGAATTGTGAGGGAAACACAACAAAGGACACCGCGAGCCACGAGCAAAAACTGAAGGTACAAGAATGGGGCAACAAACTGCAGATTTACTGCACATTTGTCAAAGCACACTTGTTAAAAGGAGCAAATATAGCATGCAGTGACCGTGAATGATGCCTTGTACACCCATAATCACAGCCTGCCAGAACAAAAGCTTTGCCCATATGAAAGACTCATATATGTATAACATATTTCATACATGTATAGTGTATTTCACATATTTAATTATTAAAGTACAAGTATTCTGTATGGGTGTCTTTATTTCAGAAGACGACTCGCTCCTCTTAAACCCATTGTGACTTGCATGTCACACACAGGAGCCTGCTAAATTGGCATGGTGTAATCTCGCCAAGCCTGTAAAATGTTTGTGACACATATGTCACACTGGCTTATTATAGTTTAACACAACCTCTGGGTTCAGCCCGTTTCCTGTGGCTGCCAGGCTGTGTGCAGACAGATAGAGAGAAGGTATCAGCAGTGTCTGTGCTTCATGGCATCACAGAGACTCTAGCATTCCCCAGGCCTGTTGTTTGTGCAGCTGCAGCAGGCCACTTTTAGCAAGTGAAGGGTGGGCCAAGACAGACTAATTCAAAACCTTAACACAGGATTTTTAATTCCCATCAATCAAGACAGAAATCAAAAGATATGCTGATAGAGACATAGAAATACAGCAGAGAGAGCTCTCAAATAAAGAAATCTCTAATGACAGATAGAATGAAAGAAGGCACTCAAGAAAGGAAGGAAGGAAGAAAGAGAAAGAACAAGCCCAGCGCTTCATTAATGAGGTTTACTTGGCTGAGGCGGTGAACCGAAGTGATGAAAGATTAAAGATTAAGCTGCTCTCCCGCGCTAGGAAGAGCTAAGCAGGGGATTGCTTAATGGGAGACAAAACTGTTTCTGACTACATCTATTTCGTTGATTATAAGGTGCTGTGATATTATGAAAGCTGGCCTGTCCCGATTGGGAGCTGTTCTCCGGAAGCCCGTCTGATTGCTCGGAGGCCTGGAGGACATCCACACAGAGCGGGCATGGGGAAGAGCCCTGCCAGGATTAATTACAGTCAGCAGCACTCAAGCTCCCTCCCTAACCTTTCCAAAGCTGACCCTAATCCCTCTCTCTTTACACTCTATACCACCAAATCCCACCCCCACCTCCAAATCTAACACTTCCTCAGCCCTGGCTCTCTCCTCTCCTCTCCTCTCATCTCCCCACCTCCAGACCTCACCCTTACCACTCCCTGTCTCATGCGCAGCCCTGTCTCTCTCCTCTCCTCTTCTCTCCTCCCTTTCTGCCTTTCTGTCTGTGTTCTCCACTCCCCAGCTGGGATTATTTACAGCTCTTCCACACGGAGCCCAGCTCTCGCCCCAGGACAGCCCGCAGCCACGCACCAATCAAAGCACAATCATCTGCTCCGTTCCTGCCCCTCTGGGACCCGGAGAGAAAGTGGGTTTGAGCGGGTGGTGGGGAGGGGGGTTGGTGGAGAAGAAGAGAAAGAAAGAGGGAGAGGGGAGGAGAGGGAAGAAGAAAAGATTAAGGGAGAGAGGGTGAAACAGAGAGAAATAGGGTGAGGGAGAGAGAGGAAAGAAGGCCAAAGAAAGGAGGGAAAATTGACAGAGAGAGAGAGAGAGAGAGTGAGAGAGAGAGAGAGAGGGGAAGGTCAAAAAGACAAGAAAGACAAGGAAGGGCAGGATAAGAATACAAGCACTTAAGAAATGTAGGGAGAAGAGACAGAATGAGAGGGAACCAAGACATGGAAAGCACGAGAAAAAGAAACATTGGAAGAATGTCAAAAACTGGAAGTTGAGCCGCAGACAATAATGAAGTGACTGGGGAAGGGGGATGACAGAGAGATTCAAAAGAGAAACAAATTAGAAAATTAGAGCAATAATTAAAAAAAGAGGAGATCTGAAGGGAAAAAAAGCGGGAGATAGAGGGATGGCCAGCGGGAGAGAAGTGGAGAGACACAGTTCTTTCGATGGAATCTTCACTCTCCTGCGATTCCTCCCTTCAAAACACTGAACAAACGGCAGCAGGTTTTGGCTGAGTGTTACTGTGCCAGTGAGTCTGCCCTCCTCAGGAACCAGAATGCCTGGTTAGAGACAGCGCTTACAGTGAGAAACATGCTAAGAAATGTGTGCTTCTGAGAACAAAATTACACTTCATCCAGTGACCCAAGTCTCCCTGAACCCAACATCCCTGCAGTCCAGCCACTCTGCAGGGGAGGCCTACACTCCTGCCAGTTTAGTGCAACAGTTTATCCCATTTATAGTTATGCAGTGACCTAATTTCCCAGAACTGTTTTAGAGGCGATAGGTATTAGGGACTACTTCACAAAAAAACACTTGAACTGCTCCAGCTATTAACAGTGCATTAGGGGAGGAATTCAGATGGTATAATAGAGGTTGATTACAGCTGTGTTGACAGGTAGAACAGAAGCAGACACACACTGACAGCAGTGTCTGGAGTTGTGGACAGCTGATACATGTTATACTGGGAATTAGAGTTCTGATTCTGTTTACAAAATGTATTACAAAACCCAGGCAGTTGTCTGTGTCATAGCATTCCTCTTTTCTCTCTCACCTTCTTGAACCCTGAACATTTTCCCACCCCACTTCCCCCCAGCCTGCCCTCCTCTGTTAACTCTACTCCCACTGCTGGTTCAACAGCAGCAAAGAGGCTCAGGAAAAGAAATGAAACTGGAAATAATCCATCACTGGCTTGCCGTGCATCGGTCTGCTGTTTTGAATCCCATTGTCGGCTGTGTGTGTGTAATGGGAAGCTCATTCGGTTCATCCCATCTCATTCTAATGATTACAGATCCCTGTGCCGTGAAGTCCTGTGTGCTGACTGCAGAGCATGTAAGGTTAACAAGCCCCCAAATTAAAGTATCATCTTTATTAATGGCGGGGTCAATTTGTCCAGCAGGTCTGCCTGCCCGAGCCCCGTTGCCACACTCACAGGATCACTCTCTGATTCAGGATCCTGTCAGCCAGCAGGTCTGAGAGCCCAGCTGCCTCCCTCGGGGTGAAATTGTCCTGCCATGAATCACATGGTAAACTGCACAAAAGTAGAGATATGATGAGGGTTTAAATATGTATACATGCATGTGCGTATGCATGGGATTATTTATTGATATAACTTGCTTATTTTAACAATTGATGCTGATGATTTCTGCAAAACACAAACACACTCAGAACTGTTCTCTCTCCATGCTCTCTATTTTCAGTGGCTGGACAGTCAGCGAGGGAGAACAGAGAGCATACAGCGCAGCACAATACACGGCAGCACAGCAGAGCACAATGCAACACATCACAGCACTGCCTGCTGGTCACAGAGTCCCAGGATGCATAGAGGGTTTGAAAGGTGTTCAACTGTACTGAGACACTAAGTAGTCATGCTTCTTCAATGTATAATTTCTATTGTTGTTATTGTAATTCTTATTTTTGCAGTTGATCATACTCTCAGAAGGGGTTGTTTGTTGTCTGTTCATTTCGGTGCACCTGAGGCGCAAAACATGATGACAATTAGAAACACACAAAAACCAAAAATGCCTGTGGCACTCTGTCCACACAGCTGTGCTCTGACTTCCCTCTGGACGGAGGATATCTTTGGAAAGTCTTTAGTTACTTTGCTTGCATTACAGTTGCAGTTCTGTAATTAATGTTACTATGGTTGGAATCATGATGGTCATTAATGTCATACATTAAAGAGAAGCCTGACCCCTACGTTCAAAATCCAATTATAACTCACAGAGGGCTCATTCTAGGCCATTGCCATGCTGACATGGAGACAGCACCTAAGAAAAATAACCCTCACTCGGTAACATCGAGTCTATTTGTGGAAGCTTGTTTAATGCTGGTGATAATGTACACTGTGTGTTTGTTAGCTTTCATTTTTGCACTGATATGGGTAGTATATAAAGATGTATTAGGGCTCTATATGTGAATTTGCTAAAATATATTTAATTACACATTACTATAATATCAAGTCATCATATTTTTCAAGACATTTGCCAATACTGCAAAATATTTCAACATATTTTTCTTGATTCTTTCTTGAGACTGAGACATTAAATACAGCCGTGGACAGACATGACACACTTTCCTTCACACTGGTATTAATACCACAAGGGAAACGTGGATTTGAGTGTGAAAATTCTTCTCAGCACCTGTAGTGTTCAATTATGCCGAGACGTACTGTGTAAAGAATGTGAAGTTTGAATCTTAATTATTTCCATAAAGAATTAAATGGTGCATCACTCCAATGGCAGAATAGATGTGTATAATTTTCAATTCTTCTAGGTACACTTGCACACCATTTTTGAAGGAACTCCACAGGCAGGTTGGCCCAAACATCCTGGAGAACTAACCACAGTTCTTCTGTGGATTTAGGCAGCCTCAGTTGCTTCTCTCTCTTCATGTGATCCCAGACAGACTCGATGATGTTGAGATCAGGGCTCTGTGGTGGCCATACCATCACTTCCAGGATTCATTGTTCTTCTTTACGCTGAAGATAGTTCTTAATGACTTTCGCTGTATGTTTGGGGTCGTTGTCATGCTGCAGAATAAATTTGGGGCCAATCAGATGCCTCCCTGATGGTATTGCATGATGGAGAAGTATCTGCCTGTACTTCTCAGCATTGAGGAGACCATTCATTCTGACCAAATCCCCAATTCCATTTGCAGAAATGTTGCCCCAAACTTGCAAGGAACCTCCACCATGCTTCACTGTTGCCTGCAGACACTCATTCGTGTACGGCTCTCCAGCCCTTCAGCAAACAAACTGCCTTCTGCTACAGCCAAATATTTCACATTTTGACTCATCAGTCCAGAGCACCTGCTGCCATTTTTCTGCACCCCAGTTCCTGTGTTTTCGTGCATAGAGTTGCTTGGCCTTGTTGCCACTTCAGAGGTATGGCTTTGTGGCTGCAAGTCTTCCATGAAGGCCACTTCTGACCAGACTTCTCCGGACAGTAGATGGGTGTACCAGGGTCCCACTGTATTCTGTCAATTCTGAGCTGATGGCACTGCTGGACATCTTCCGATTGTGAAGGGAAGTAAGCATGATGTGCCTTTCATCTGCTGCAGTAAGTTTCCTTGGCTGACAACTGTATCTACGGTCCTCAATGTTGCCCGTTTCTTTGTGCTTCTTCAAAAGAGCTTGGACAGCACATCTGGAAACCCCTGTCTGCCTTGAAATGTCTGCCTGGGAGAGACCTGGCTGATGCAGTATAACTACCTTGTGTCTTGTTGCTGTGCTCAGTCTTGCCATGGTGTATGACTTTTGAAAGTAAACTGTCTTCCGCAAACTCACCTTGTTAGCTGAGTTTGGCTGTTCCTCACCCAGTTTTATTCCTCCTACACAGCTGTTTCTGTTTCAGTTAATGATTGCGTTTCAACCTACATATTGAATTGATGATCATTAGCACCTGTTCGGTATAATTGTTTAATCAGACACCTGACTATATGTCTACAAAATCCCTGACTTTGTGCAAGTGTACCTAGAAGAATTGATGCGGTTTTGAAGGCAAAAGGTGGTCACATTTTTTCAAACCTGCCTAAAACGTTTACACCGTACTGTATTTATATGTAACATGGTGAGGGCATATATATATATGTAACTACACCACTCTGGCTCAGGCTCCACCTGAGGGCCTCAGAATGGCTCCTTGGCTAATGCTCCCCTTTTAAGTACCACGTTATTCTGCTTGGCTGACAGATAATCAAGAAAATATTGATAGGAGAAAAACATTCAGCTCCAACCCCCCCTCCACCAATCCTGTTGCAGTGACCGCTCGGCTCTCTGCCTATGTGTTTTCTTCGCACTAATTGACAGTGACATGAAGGAGGTTATTAAGTGCTCTGGCGGACAGTTAAGCGAGCCATGGCTGCACAAGGCCGGAGCTGCTGCTGCTGTGGGGATGTTGCAGCGCCATAGACTACTCCTACACACTGTCTGGATCCTCTGCTACATTTCAGCAGCCTGCCTGAGGAACACGTGTTTACCTCTTTCCCTCTTTACTTTCTCTGTGTTCTAAAGATTGTTACAATGTTTACAATAAGACGTAAAATGCAGCTCTGGGACACACAAAAAAAAAAAAAAAAAAAAACTAAAATTACAGTATCATACAACCAGATCCACATAGCCTGATGATTATGCACAATTACATTAGACACATGGTGGTTTGCTACAATTATTATATCATCAACACAATTGTTTTTCCTGTTTTGTGGGTTTTATTGATGTAATTAATCATTCCCTCTCTAGCCGAGCTGAGTACTTCTGATGTTTCTCCCCCCTGTCTGCGGCTATCGATGTCCTGCATTGACTAGCCAATTACCATTAAGTACTTTTTACAGTATGGATACAAGGCATATACATTTTTCATGGGACGACTATATCATCAAACAGACACACGCACACAATTACACGCACACACGAACACACTGAGCCAGTGGAGATTCTTCAAGAAAGTGCTGGGTGAGATTCTGACATTGATTAGCTACTAGTAGACGGTCAAGGGTAGGAAGACAGGTCAAGCAGCTCTCTTTCAATTTAAATCTTCTTGTGTGCCGACTGTATGAAGTAAGAAAGGACGTAAGAAAGCAAAAGGATGATATCAATCAGGAATGAGCCCAAGTGTCTTTAACAGCAGGACAGAGGGAGTTCAAAAAGCTGCCCTGCAGAAATCTGACCACCAGACGAATGGACTAAACCACAGAGGAACTCATTAGCCTGATTAAAATACAAGGTACCCTTCATGTGCGATCCTCTCTCTTCAAATACCATTTCTGAATGTTTGACTTTGTCCTCCTCCAATGTTGTTTACTCTGTTAATCAAAGCAATAATGGAGGGACCAACACCTTAACTGTTTGATTAATTGAGGTGTGATTCATTAATATAATGAAGGGTGAAGCTGGTTGTGAGGAAACTTTACTCTGCAGTCCCTTATGGAAGATCGTCACTATTTCTGCACGTTAACTGGGCCATTTCCCCCTGGTTTCCCCACAGTTGTAGCAACGCATATTGATTTGCCAGAGTTTTCCATGCTTTGTATCATGGCTGGATATACTATACCTCTCTCAGTAGCTTTGCTTTCCTTCACTTAACTGTGGTACCATGATAATACAGTCGCCCATTTTAAAAACTGGATGAGCCGGTACAGTGTATGGACTAGAGGAGCAGAGTTCAGGCTGTCCGGGAGCATCAGGACCCAGCTTCTCTCAGAGCTGTGTGTGTGTGTGGGTGTGTGTGTGTGTGGGGCGGGGTTCTATTTTGGGAGCACTGCTTTTGTCTTTACTTATTAATGAAGTGTCAGGTAAGCACAGTCAGCCCAGGCCACACACGCCACTCTGCCGGGCTCTGGTCTGACTGTGATGGATTGCAGAATGGCTGCTTTTCTGATAAGTAGGTCCTGCAGGCTGGGAACAATCAGGCCGGGTTTGCTGGCACCGAAAAGCAGAGCGTTTCCCTGTGTGGCGGTCCCTCTGAGTGGAGCAACTAGATGCTACTGAAAAAACTGGGCTAACCCCACCCCAGGCATGCTGCACAGGAAGAGATATCCAACCAGCTCCCTGAACTCTTATTTTACATAGCAGCTTCCACAGTGAGAGTGTGTCAAAGCATTATGAACAACGAGGCTACAGTACAGAAACTGCTGGGGTCGATTTGCTACTAAAAAACAAACAAGCAAATGATGCCTCTCGTTTGTAACCCATACCACATTCTTATGTCTCTAATATGTTAGTATAGCAGTCACACTGTGCTTTAATAGTGGTGATAATACTTCAATGGAAGTCAAAGCCGCAGGGAAGGTTCAAAAGCAGGGTTGCTGTATTGAACAGTTGATACAGTAGCATCAGCTTTCCAAAGGAAATGTGTTAATTAAATCAATCCCATAACGCTGTGAAATTCTGTCGATGAGGTTGAGTGCATGTCGGTAATTATTATAATTATTATTTATAGAAGGAAAAACACTTCTGTCTTCGCAGACTGAGAAGTCTGAGTCAGAGATGTACACGAGCATTCAAGAACTGAGAGTCAAATGCCAGGACTCACATGAAGAAAACAAAGAACTTGTCAATACAGTACTGACTGAGGTTTAGGTGTCCATTATTGGTCACACTGTTGTTGTGATTTCAATACACACTGATTTGTGAATTCAATTTTCAGTTTACTCTCTTTTCTTCTTGTTTATCTGTATTGTTGTTGTTAGAATAATCTTCTGTCTTCCTAATGTGTTGTGCGCAGCTTGTTCATGTAGACTCATTCCTGTCCTTGTCCAGACAACAAGGTCCATCACAAACAAGTCAAATGTAGGGAGGGAATGCTTTTACAGACCTTCCTTACAATGCAGCATTCTATTTTGGATGCAATAATACCAAACAGATATGACTGCTCTGGAAACAGTCCAAGACAACCCCAGTAATCTCGAGCTATGTGCAGAAAGATTAAAACAACCAAGTCCCTTTAGTCTGCAACACAGAAGACTTTATGGTGATTTGAGGTGACTGAGATAATGAAGACCTAAGTTCAACCCAGCCAGTTACATTAAAGTGTGAAGAGGCCCCAAATTCCTCACCCGCACATGAGGTCACCAAAGAGCATATAACGAGACCAGCTTCTACCGGTTTGTACCAGATGCATCTCTCTGCAGACACACAATACAAATGTAGTACAGAACGTACATTCTGTAAAACCACAAGATGATGGGGAAGTGGGCACACAACCCCCCTTTGCCTATCTAGACATGCGTTAGATACGTGTGGAATATAAATAACAAAATGGCTACATATGTCTCCATATTTGGGCATAACATAGAAAACATTGTGTTTAAGCTTAATCAGGAAGATAGTAAGGATATCAAGATAGGGATTTCTCTCCCCCTTATTGGTTAAAACTCACCCTGTCCAGGATATCACAGTATGTATATAACATCATGTAAGCTCTATGATTTTAGGGAAGCAAGGACAGAGACCTGCATGTCTGTGTGAATTACTTTTCTCCAAGTGGCTTGAATAAAGACTCTGTTTGATTCAATCTACTCTACAGTCTGATTTTCTGAAAGCAATTAAAAAGGGGATTCTTCTAGTGCATGTACTTCTTTACAGAAGAAAAGGAACGGTGGGCAGCCTTCTACTTCTTTGCAGGGAGCTCTGGCTCTGTAGCACACTGGACCAGGCCCTGCCCTGGAGGTTGTGATGCAACACAAGTCAGGTGAACAGGCCGGCCTTCTGTTGTCTGGTTGTCACATGGAGGGTGGGATTAAAGACAGGAAAGTTTGATGAAAGCTGCAGAAAGTATTCAGTTTTTTTTTTTTTCTGTGGCATCAAAGGTAAGAGCTATAAATGTCAAATCATATTATCATTCTCGCTTCTCTCCGGGCACCTTCCTCATGGCTGGGAATATTTTGCGTGTATTATCATGCCTCTCTGTCAGCATCACCTGCACAAGCTGTGCAGAGAGAGGGAGAGAGAAAGAGAGTGAGAGGGAGGGATGGAGAGAGAGAAAGATGTGACCAGCCTGTACTTGTGACAACTTGGCAGACTGTCCTCTCTCAACGTGAGTCACCGCAATGCAACCCAACCCTCCGTGTCTGAGAGCATCCTTACATCACACTCTATCTGTCTGGGATCTAAAGAAAAACCGTAAATTCACCATCTGGCTCAATTAAGATCTATGCAAATATTGGCTTAATGCATATTTATGATGTAATGCTATGCACATGTGTAGCACCTGGCTCTAGGAGACACTGCGGGGGACTCAGGCAGGAAGACAGTCCCTGTCTCAGAGCTCCCGGACCTCTATATGCACCCCTCTCCTGCTCCCTGAGACCACCCTCTGTCCCTTCTACTCATCTCCCACTCCATTGCAGTGCTTTCTTACCCTGCACAAAAATAAAGACAGAATCTACACAGACTTGCAAAGTGACTCTCTATGCTCACTGCTTCAGAGCAATTTGTTTTTATTTGTTTTTGATAGTCACAATTTCGGAAGAGTATATTCTCTCTCTTGTAAACATTTTGGAACATCAGATAAGATATGGGTGATGTTAAAAAGAAGTGGAGAGAGAGAGAGTGAGTAAGAGAGAGGTGTGGAGTCCAGTAGAGTGACAGTCTAATACAACATACAGTGAAAAGAAACAATGAATAAGAGATATCATAAATAGTGCGCTATGAAGAAGTGTGTTAACATTTCATTTAGAAATTGAATACTAAAATCGACAAGGACCATTCAACAGCACAACCACTGGGTCAGACTAGAATCCAGGTCCAGTCTGTGTCCATACCAAAGTATAATTATTTAGTTTGTGTAATGTCCTTAATATCTCATCCTCGAAAAAGACGGCTAGACAGATGAGGGAATCTGATGTGTGGTTCTCGTGCTTTAATTGAATGGCTCATCATCAAGGCCAGGGTCTTAAAAATCATTAATTATTACATGTCATGGTGCAACAGACTCACCACAAGCTATTTCATTGTGGCCGCTCTGGAGATGAGCAGTGAAGTGCTGAGATGAACCTTTCTTGTGGTGATAATGGGAGTCAGGCTTGACTACCCCTGTTCTTTGAGGAAGCACTGACCTTCTAATCAGGAGCCAGGCCTTCACTAATAAACACAGTGCCTGGCGCTGGTGTGTGTGCGTGTATGTGTGTGTATGTTATTTGTCGCACGGCTGTTCGGCCTGATGTATTCATAAGCTATTACAACTTTTAAATGTAGGGGGGGAGGAGGGGGTTTACAAGCTGTAATGTGTTGACCCCTGAGTTCACAACAGCATCGCTGGCTGTTATTACTAAACTCGATATTTCCCATTACAAAGTCGTGCCTCTACAACAGCAAATTAAATCTTTAACAGATCCTCGCTGCCTGCCTGTAACAGCAGGGCCTGGTTATTCTGGCCGCTAAATTAATTCTGCTGACTGGCGCAAATGTGGCTCAGCTGCACGATACAGGCTCAAAAACATGGCTTTCATTAGTTGATCAAAATTTTTACAGCGCTGTGTGGAGCTATAGGGAAACGAGACCGACCTGCTGCTCCCTGCTTGCTACTCTGAGATTAGACACCCTGCACCGCACACACACTGAGCCTGAGTGTTCAGGACCCGATAACTAGACACCTGTGGAGGAGCTGTAGTCGAGAACCAGTTGCAAAAGGAGCTCCGCTGTGCACAGGTCTCGACAAGGTGCGTTTTTCAGCAGACACTACTTACTGCGGGGGAAGCAGCTGTGATTTATGTGGTGACTGTTCAGAATCTGGGCCGGGGGGGGTTACATCTCAACATTTTAATTACATGGAGGATAAGGCGCTTTACAAAAAGAAACACACACAACAATCAATCTCTCCTCCAAACACAAATTAAAGAGGCGGACTCTGATCTCCCCTCATACATCAGGCCCGATCCGCCCCACTGCCACTATGAAAATGCCCATTGCTCCAGAACGAGAAGTACACCTTACACTGGACCAATTACACCAATAACGAGTTCAATTAAGACACAGGATGCTGAACTGGAACAAACACACCGGCACAACAGAGTCCGGTGACTGAGCTTGCTCTCTGTAATGAGCTCCCTGGTGTCAACATCACAGAATAAGACAATCTGTTTCCCCTTCCTGCCTGCAATATTAGTAGTGTTGTGTATTGTAACGTAGCGCAGTGCAGTGTAGTGTAGTTTTGTGTAGTGTAGCACAGTGTACTGCAGTATAGTGCAGTGCAGTGGGATTGACACTTATTTGAGGCCGTCTGGCTCTATACTGCATCGACAACCGAATTGTAACCGCACAAATACTCTGGGTTTCAGTCCAAAAGTAATAATTGTCGATCAAACTGCTCCAGTAAAACTGATCTAAAGGGTAATTAAGTAATCAACATATCAGCTACTGGCTAATGATGAAATATCTCCTAATAATGAAGGGAAATAATAGCCATTCTCCAAAGGATGTGATAGAAGACAAAGCTCGAGTATAGCGCACCAACACTGTCTCTCATTAATTTTTCCTCATTATTAGGAGATATTTTATAATTAGCCAGTAGCTGATGTCTTGATTACTTAATTATTCTTTAGATCGGTTTGCACTGAAGTGGCTTGATGGACAACTTGAACCTGAAACGCAGGTTAATGAGATGATTTCAATTCACACAGGAATATTGCAGAGCCTTAATCAGAGGCTGCAGTGTGTGAGCAGGGTGAGCAGACGTGCAAGTGTCACAGTGGGCTGCACCGTGTGGGAGAGGGCTGAATCTCATTGGGCACGAGGAAGTGAGAGAGCAGCAGGGTTGGCACAGTGAAGGTGGAGAGTCCAGGGGCAAACATGCAGTATTATTTTGGGAGCAGAAAGTTGAAATTATTAAGAATACAAAATTCACACAACACTTTACCAAACATCAGTAACAATAGAGCAGTCACCACACTTTTAATACAGCTCTGTCAGATTGCAGTGTCTTTCGTATAAACTAGGAGCAAAAATACATAGTGGACTAGTTTTCATATATATTAAACAGTACATACAGGATCTGTGCTAAATTATGAACAGCTACGTGTATTGGACTAAACGAGTATATTTACTACAGTTCTTAGACTATAGTAAATTAATCTGGTAATTTAGGGACTTTTGAGTGGGTTTTTAACATGGTACATATCTATTTTCCCTGGGTTGACAGACTGGAGCTGTGTTAAATCTGCAGCCATGTGTTTTCGCCCTGGGAGCTGTCGGCCTCACTGATGTTCTCTCTGCTTCGGAAACTGTCAGCACACCGCAAAGCAGGGGGATGTTAAATAACTCACACAGCACAAGAACACCGTGCAGACTGATGGAGAGGCTTTCGATAGCACAGGTGACCCACTCAGGCAGTGTTTGTGATATTGCTTGAGACGGGATTGTTAAATCTGGAGCTAAATTTAGGCCCCGATGGGTGAAACAGCAGGCCTCCTTTTTCATTTATTTAAAAAAAAAAAATGACACTATGCTCTGCTTCTCTTTTTTGTAATGGAGGATAACATCTCCAAGAACAAAACAAGGCAGAAGTATGCTTCAGCGACTGCTGTAACTTTTCATTAACTCTGCAGTCTGGGATGAATCACTTCATATGAAAGTCAAATAAAGCAATTAAAATTGTCTGATTTGCAAAACAGAACCATGTATCGACTGTAAAAAAAAAAAAAAAAAAGCAGAGCAATCGCCTCCCTGCAAACCGCTAATGTCATTGCCAGGGAAGAAGGCCTATTAATCACACTACCTTATCTGCATGCAACCTTACAAAATAGTTGTTTTTAAATCATCATAAGACAAGCACATAATCTAATCTGGTAAAATCAAAAACAGACTTGTGTCCAGCTGCATAAAACCCTCTATGTGTTCCTCGAGTTTAATGATGTTGCATTATGTATCTAAACACACTGAAGTCAACACACTTCGTTTCAAGAAACTCTTCAGTATTTAATACTTGTTATTCAATGTTTATGGTGTTTTTAGTGGCTGGTTAGATAGACAGCACGTTACTGAGCTCTACAAACTCCCCAACTACTTTCCCTGCTTCTGGGGCGATCCAGCCCGGGGGCAGGCAGATGGCCCGCCGGCCCATTCGGGAGAGTAGCGGCTCCCCTGACTGCAGCCGCTCTCAGCACTGCACTGATGGCGCCAGGTCGGCCCATGCCCCCCAGCACTGCAACGGCCCGTCTGCATCCCCTGCCCCCGATTCCATTTGTGCATCGTCGTACATCCAATAACACCAGTCAACGCAACACAACTTGTCCTTCTTCATCATGTTCTTTTCTTGTTTGTTTGTTTTTTAATTCAATAAATTCAATAAATGAAATCTGATTTGATGGATGTTTCTTCAACTAGATGTGCATTTCTGGAGGGTTTTTTTGTCTGCAGAACAAAGCCAAACTCCAGGACATTATCCGAGGGCCGCGGACGCGATGTCACTTACACAACTGCACAAGACACAATTTGTTTTCATTACTTTCACTTATCTGCTTATTTATTTATTTACTTATTTAGATACTGATGTTGCATATATGTAGGATGTGACACTGAGAGATGGAATACAATTCTATTGATTCAATTATAGCATCTAAGTAGAGAAAACATCTAAAAATGTATAATATAGAAACATTACTGTACTGTGAAAAAGTGTTTTTAAATTTGAATATACTTCCTTACATTATTGTACATTTTATACATGAATCAAATATACCGTTACAGTGGCATCACCAATAAGTTATGCAAATTAGCTCTAAAAATGTTTCAAACTTGGAAACGACTTCTGAACTTTTCAAGGTCACAATTTTGCCTTTACTGCAGGTCCAAATCAACATGCCTCTTCCCAAACTGGAAAGTGTTTTTCCTGTGAAGGCTGCCCATCTCCCTGTGCATCTTTCAACCCAGAGCTCACTTCCTGCAGCTCCCCATCCCGGCCCCTCCAGCGAGAGTCAGGTGGGACCACGAACTTCGAGGGAAGGAGGATGTGGAGGGGGAGAGGCACACAGAGCCGCTTGTACTGGAGAGCTGCTCTCACTACAAACTTTAATCCACTTTAACTCACTCTAATGAAGATCTGAAGGCTGGGGTTCTTGTTTGCTCCTGCTGGTGACTGTGGTGTAAGGACTCGGCTGCCAGCTCCTCTTTGTTCTCCGCTCTGTGGCTCTAGGCAACTCTCCATCTGTATCCAGAGGATTAGACATCACCCACTGTAGACCTCTTTCATTAAGACACAGTGAGCTCGTAAAAGCTTGTTAGCAAAATAGCCTTTATCAGCTCCCTGGAGACATGGGGAGCTTTTAGCTCACCGTGCCTGGCTGTTTAATTATTAACAAAAGACTTTGCTACTGCATTTGAAATTGTTAATTGCAGTGTAGCAGCCACAGAGGAATTGAAAAAAAAAAGTTTAAAAAAATCTCTTCGATAAAATATTTCTTAATGATCAACATTTTGAAACGAATTTCAGCATTATTAAATATGAGAAACTTAAGAAAGTTAAGAATTATAAAGGAATGGAGTGAAAAGGGGAAAACTGAAAGGAAAAAAAAACATTTTGAAATAGTTTATTTAGGCACCAGCTTTTCAATTATTTTCTTGAGCGTGTGGAGAAGGTGCGGTGCTGTGTCTGTGCAGTCTGCACTCGCAGGTGGGCTGAGAGTAGGCCTATTAACTCATGTTCAAGGCAGGCAGAGCTGCATGCAATCATTCTGTCAACGGGAAAGAAACGCTATCGAACAGGGGGTCCAGGAGCACAGCCCACAGACAATCTGGGACACAGAAGCTGGTCCAAACTGAGAGGCCAATGTCTTCTGGGCTGTGGTTATTCCATCTATTTTTCTGGTTTGGATTTTCCAGACTGTCATTGATTTAATTCGTTTTTTGTGGGAAACCAGGGTGTCAGATGCAACTGCAGAGCAGGGTAATATCTTCCAGACCCGCATAACTCTGTGTAAAGAAGTGCCTCCTATATTCTGTTTTGAATGTCCCTAAAAATAATATCTACCAATCACCTTTTTGATCTTGTTTGAAGTATTTCCTGGTTTTAACTTTATCTATCCCATTTAGATCACTGAATGCCTGAATTAAATCCTCTCCTAATCACATCTATTCGAGATTAAAGACATCCAGTTCCTCTAAGCTGTCTTTGTAAGGCATTCCTCTGAGACTTGGGCTTAGTGGAGTCGTGCTGCTTCTCTGAACTCCTTCCAGGGCACCAAAGTCTTTCTTGTAGTTCAGTGACCAAAACTGAAAACAATAACCTAAATGAGTTCTTGCTATAGCAGAGCTCTGCACAGTTTTATCATTAGCCTGTGTTGTGTTTCCAATAGGGAGCTCTGTGCTTCCAGGGCTCAGCTGCTCTTGAGCCTTTAAATTGCCCTGGCCTGTAACCCTGTGAATGACCTTCACTCCTACAGCCCTGCCTGTACACTGCTGTCTTGCCATGTGAAGGGGCTGACACATAATGGATCTTTTTCATTGAAGATGAGAGTTGACATTATTGAACAGTTTAGATAAAAGATTAGATGGATAGATAGATAGATAGACCTTCTACTTTTGGACTGGGATTTGCTTGTGAATTTTTGATTCTAACTTTGTATGTCTGTTTGGTGCGTGTGTGTTGGGTTTTGTTTCCATTTCATGTTTATAGAGACACCTCAAGAAAATAAGTAGGCTCAGAAAGACAGTTCTCCCAATATGGGAGGACTATCATTGTACTGACTTACAGAGGGGTTGCACCACCTGTAACATGCTCATGTACACTATGAGCCCCGTTACATAGGCATGTTCACAGCTTTGGAAAACTCTCTTAGATTTCTTCCCAGTTCTCCAGGTTCAGGGCTTCTACACCCCAGGGATGACTAGACATCAAGACAAGATTTTAGGAGAGGTGAAAGGGGAGGAATGGGGAGCTGCAGCATGGTGTTTTACACACACTGATCCTCAGAGCTGCTAGACACGGGCAAAGTTATTGATGTCAATGAAGAGATTCATCACTGTAAAAACAAAAGCTGTGAAAATCGATATATAAAACAAACCTGTGACTCACGGTCTTCTGTTTTAAGAGTTTGAGAGGAAACAAAGAAAACAAAGCTAATAATGAAGGGAAAGGATTCTGTCAAACAGACAAGCGTTAATTGGAAACAAACCAAGCCTTGCAGCAGGTGTCGGGAGAAGGTTTGTCTTTGCACCCAGGGAGGTGAGGTGAGAGCTGCAGACATTCCCCTCACAGAGATCTCTGCTCACAGTGCAGATGGAGGGGCATTAGAAACACACTCACACAGAGGCACATCTCACACAGACCAAGAAACACTGGAGTCTGCAGGAATTAAATAGCAGGAGGTCAACCAGAAAGAAACATGAGAAAGAAACCCATGCACACTCTCATCCACACATACTCAACCACACAGACCCAGACACCCGCACACACAGGCCTTCAGATAGGAACACTTTCAACTGTTTAACCAGATCATAGAGATGATCCTGGATTATATCGGATTGTGGCTGGGAGATAATGATGCAATTAGCATAAAACACTTTCTTAAAGTCTCTCTTTAACAACTCTGACTATTCACTGACTGGAGTACTTCTCAACGCTTTCTTTATTTCTCCATTCACGTGCCCTGTTTTGATTTACATCCTGCTCAAGTTGGATTGCCCAGGCCAGATTTCAGTGCCTACAGCTATTTAACAAGACGTCAAAATGATCAATAGATGTCACAAGCTTTCATTGTCTGCCCAGTTCTGTCTTATGTTTAGAACCAGTTGATTATAGTGTAGCTTGGTCTTATCACAGTAGAATGTAGCATAGTATTGAAATCAGACAACTTTACAGGGACATAATAGATATTTTCAAGACCATGAATTGAAGAAATTGAAGAAGTCAACCTAATGGACATTCACAATCAACAATGACACACAGGGCACAAGTAGAAGCTTAACAGGAAGTGATTTTAAGAGTGAAAAGATGATACACTTCTTTACACAGAGGGTTTAGGGAGTCTGGAACTAGTTGCCCAATCGCATTATTGAAACAGACACACAGATCATTAAACAAACAGTTTTATGAAATCCTTAGTTAACAATTAGTTATTAGCTGTACCTAAATGAGCAAGATGGGTCAAGAAGTCTCTTCTCCGTTGTAATTCCTCTCATATTCTTGTCTTCTTAACAAGACAAATAGTGCTGTGGGGGACAGGTGGGGGTCATTTACCTGTTAAATCAGTAGAGGGTTAACATTGTTGACTTCTAACATGAGGTCGTGTTATAATGCCATGTGCAAAATATTTCCCACACCTTACAGCATAAACACATCCCCTCATAAAAACCTTTGGAACAATTCTGAATCCATTTAATTAATTTTTTAAACTAGGTTCAATGTTCTGACAGCCTAGATAGCATGCCATGTCAAGTTGTTCTTTGCCTTTTTGAATTTATTTAGTTATGTTTGCTCTCTATCTTGCCCCTCAAGTAATTTTTTTTTTGAGCATCTGGGTTTCCAGTGAGTGAGTGAGTACAAACATTTAAGTCTGCAACTCAGGGGCATGTACTGACACTGACACCACCCAGAATTTCACATCCAAACTTGGAGAGAAAACATTTGGAAAGACAGAATGTGCAGGACAAGACACAGTTGCTCAGTCATAAAGAATAAATAAAGAAGACATTACATTAGTTTCTATGATCCCTGTGAGGACTGAAATCTGATTGAAAGTAGGAATCTGGACTGAGGCACTGCAACACAATAAAGTGAGCCCAAAACAACCATTAAAGATAATATCACCAAACAACTACTCTCACAAATAATATTGTAGTATGGCATGGTAAAATGATTATAAAGTTTAGTAAAACAATGTGAATTCATGAGCTATCATACATCAATATAGAATCATTGGAAAACAATAGCCAAGCAATGTACATGCATGTTAAAACCAAAGGGAAAAATGCCAAATTACCATGCAACTTCACAGTAGGAAAATTTTAACATGTGTTGCCATGAGGTTTCTGTCTCCTAACTTAAACTCTGAGGCGGCTCTTCCAGACCTTAACCCAACCAGAGTCAATACTGCTTCTGAAGATCCCTAAAATCAGAGTGCTCCGTCCATGGCTAGCGAGGCAATGCAGAATCTAGTGGATTTGGTGTCAGCTGTGTTCTTAATTATATGACTGAAGTATTCATTTGTTTAAGGGATCCAGTTGAAAGAATTCCTCAAGTTTTTAGGTAAATGTGATTTAAAGAGAAACATAAATCCTAAATCCTTGTTTTGCCACCCATGGCCAGAGCTTGGCACCACTGACTGAAATATGTAATGACAAAAGAAAGACTTGCAGTATAAAGCAATGGTGCTAATAAGGTTGCTCATCGTCAGTGTACAGTCTCTGGTCTTCACTGATTTTTATGGGTTTCACATGTCTGGTTAGTTCAAGGAGATGGAAATCCCAGAAAGGGATTTCTTACAAGTCTCAGTTGCACAATAGTAACAGACTGGTTAAAGGGTGCATATAAATCTATCAATATAATATTAAATACCTTTGCTTGCTAGCCAGGGACCCCAAATGATTTAATATGAATTGATTGTTTTCCAAAATGTGCATTATGTAGGGCAATGTTAAGGGCTTAATAAATCTAATCATACATCGGTCTTGTCACAAGTTATCGACGCTTTCTCTCCCTGAGAGTACAGAATATGTCACAGGACATGATCATGTGACCTCTAGTGCACACACAATTGTTCTAACTTAACAGCCCAAGAGGAAAATATATATTGTCAATAAAGGAAACAGGCAGCAAGAATTGAATACCAATCTGCACTGATAGAGGCATTTAAAGTTTTTAGTTTTTTTTTCTGATTGCTCTACTGTTGAACAGGCGTTTTTTGGAAGATATAACTAAACCATGCACAATAAAAAAATATGTCAGAAACTCTTCTAAAATTATGATGATTAGCGTAGTTATTATTGTTATTAATCTGATTGTAAATTAAACTTCTGTTGTGTGCTAGAGGTTTGTGGCCATGTCCTATGACATATTCAGTACTTTCTGGACAAGAGAGTGTGGACAAGCTTCCGATAGAAAAGTGGATGTTTGCTTTTATAAATCATTTGAAATTGCACTCCAGAAGGCAAAGTTTTGGAAAATAATCAATCAAAACATTTTAAATCATTTAGGCATCCTGACAAGTAAGCAAAGGTCTTTAACATTATATTGATAGGTTTATATGAGGCCTTAAATATATTCTAAATAACACCCATGACTTCTAGTTTTGATTTTAGTGCTGTAATATTGTCAGTGCCCTTTCTGATGTCGCCTTCCATTATGCGAGGAGCAGGTACTTTAGGAATCCAATATTCTCAGCAATAAAAATGCAGACAATCTATTTGTTACATAACCAGTACAGATTCCTCCTGTCTGCTCATGTTAGTTCATCATTTCCCTGCAAAAACTCTGCAGCCTCAGTACACTAGAGGCCAGAAAAGCTATGGAGAAACTACCCTTCCCGGAGCATATATCTATTAAGTGTAGCTGGTAAGGAAATGCTTTGGGAAACGTTTTAATTCAGCTCAATTTGATATAGTACCTTTCATAAGGAACGCAATCTCAAAGAGCTCTACAAAGCCACAACAGGGTATAGCCAGTGTGCATCCAATCAGTAAAATACCACACATGCCCAAGTACCCAGACTGAGGCACTGGTACCTTCCATTCGGAACAAATCATACTTATTTGTCAATCATACCTTTATAGAATTTGTTGTACACTGATTCAGCCTTGACAGCCAAGCACAAATTACTGAATTGACATGGGCTGTGTGTCACTTGGTTGATATTAATTCAATAGCAGCCCGAAGTTCATACAACCCCCCTAGAATCTGATTCATTACTAATCCACATAGCCGTAACAGGCAGGTTAAGGCTGAGATCAAGAGAAGACAAACAATGCAGCTTGCACTTGGGTTTGCTCTCCAGGCACACTCTCAGAGAGAGAGAGAAAGTTCACAAATGGAGTTCGGCAGGAAGTCAGTTTATGACCTAGCACTCTCTCCTCACTGCAGGCCTCTTCCGTACAGGTTTTGAAACTGAGTCACACCTCGTTTTAGACATAGGAAAATAAGACAATTCTTGAGCGAGATATATGATAATGTATGTGGTTTTTGGCATCTGGAAGGTGGGAACAGCAATGGGTAAGTTGATTTAGTATCTTTAATACATAAAAGGGAACAACAGTAGGCCTGTGTTGTGAGACACCTGAGCTGCCATAATGAGAGTTTTAGGCAGACTGATAAATATTTCCTGGAAACTTCCCATCCTGCGGGTCTGGACCATGCTGTTATTGTTATATCTTCCTCCTGTCGACATCATTGATGTTGTTAACATTAATGATTTGTGGTCTCTTTGAAAAAAGTTGTCCTAGCTGTATGTGCCGGTCGATGTTTTTAATTCTTGGCAACGCTGTGTCGGTGAGTCGGTAATGAATCCCACAGCAGAGAGCGAGAGGTCCCCGTGCGCACTCGCTCTGCATTAACCTGGAACTTAAGCGCGGGTTCTGGAAGAGCCGAATACATTCTGCACCTTGTGCTGCTCCGTCTGCCTTTACTGAGAACAACCTTTAATTAGTTAGCTCTCCTGGGAAAATTAGAACCATGCTTTCAATGAGACAGTTGCCGTCTTTGTGTTCATTAGAATTGCATTACACAGGGCCTGTACTATTTCTCTCTGGGCTTTGTATCCAGGAGAAGGGTCGAATGGTAAATTGCAGTCCAGTCTCTCTCAGGAATTGAGTCGTTTCCATGGCAGCACGGTTCACAGTGTGACTGCAGCAACACACAACGCCTGACCTCAGTCTGACCATACCGTCTATCACAAACACACTTGTATGCACATGAAGACACATACACTGATCAGCCATAACATTATGACCACCTGCCTAATATTGTGTAGGTCCCCCTTATGCCGTCAAAACAGCCCTGACCCGTCAAGGCATGGACTCCACTAGACCTCTGAAGGTGTGCTGTGGTATCTGGCACCAAGACGTTAGCAGCAGATCCTTCAAGTCCTGTAAGTTGCGAGGTGGGGCCTCCATGGATCGGACTTGTTTGGCCAGCACATCCCACAGATGCTCGATTGGATTGAGATCTGGGGAATTTGGAGGCCAAGTCAACACCTTGAACTCGTGATTCATCAGACCAGGCCACCTTCTTCCATTGCTCCGTGGTCCAGTTCTGATGCTCACGTGCCCATTGTAGGCGCTTTCGGCAGTGGACAGGGGTCAGCATGGGCACCCTGACTGGTCTGCGGCTACGCAGCCCCATACACAACAAACTGCGATGCACTGTGTGTTCTGACACCTTTCTATCAGAACCAGCATTCACTTTTTCAGCAATTTGAGCTACAGTAGCTCGTCTGTTGGATCGGACCACACGGGCCAGCCTTCGCTCCCCACGTGCATCAATGAGCCTTGACCGCCCATGACCCTGTCGCCGGTTCACCACTTTTCCTTCCTTGGACCACTTTTGATAGGTACTGACCACTGCAGACCGGGAACACCCCACAAGAGCTGCAGTTTTGGAGATGCTCTGACCCAGTCGTCTAGCCATCACAATTTGGCCCTTGTCAAAGTCGCTCAGATCCTTACACTTGCCCATTTTTCCTGCTTCTAACACATCAACTTTGGAGACAAAATGTTCACTTGCTGCCTAATATATCCCACCCACTGACAGGTGCCATGATAACGAGATTATCAGTGTTATTCACTTCACCTGTCAGTGGGCATAATGTTATGGCTGATTGGTGTACATACATACACACTAACACAGATGCACACACACATAAAAATTATTTGTTTAAAAAAAAAATATATATATATATATATATATATATTATTCAACTTAATTAAAAGAAAAATCAAATACTTCAAGTTATTGCAAAATATATTAATTGCTAAGTGTATTCAAATAAATATATTAACACTAGAATTGCTGGGTTCCACACTACAGTCATTCTAAACCTCAGTATTAAAAGTAAAGAAACATTTTCAGATACAACAATAACAAAGTGTATTCAGGTGCATCAAATCAAATATAGTTACATCTGAAACACCATATTGAAATGAACAACTAGGCATACAGCATGTTTAAAAAGAAAAAAAAGTTAGTTATAGAAAATTATGGAATTGCCAAAATGTGAATATGCTTTTATGTAAACAAATTTAGTTACTGAAGTACAACTAATTTAGCTGTCTGCTGCAGTATAGATTTCTGATCCATATGTTTTTGTCAGAGCTCTGTGGGTTCAAGATAAAATCCCTCCTACTGATATTTTCTCTGATGCATTTTAAAAGTTAAAACTGTAGAAAACACTTTCATGGCAGTTATAATGTTAATATAAATTAATTGATTAAAAGTATTATTTTCGTAATTACACTTTTCAAACAATTTATGGTGCAACTGTCATAAAGAAAAGCACTGCAAATCCTGTAATGTATTTATGTATTTCACAAAATGCAAGAACATGTAGTTTTGTAAATACATATATCAATATGAATATATTTACGTTATATGTATGGATTTAAAAATACATGCCATTGTAAAATATAATGGAAGATGATTGTGAGATTCATTGCCAGAGCAATACACACACACACACACACACACACACACGCCTACACACACACACACAAACCGCAAACTCTCCCAAGACAAGCTGTCTGTTCTCAGAAATCTTGTTTTATAACTAACAGGAAGACCATTATGGAAAAAGAGTGATTATAATTGATCTTTCACTGAGAATTAAGGTTCAGCAGTGTACACAACTTTAAAGATTTAATGCAATGCTTTCGCCTGGAAGTCAGGTAAGATAAATCGTAGCAAACATTTTGAAATATTGTGAAGAGGAAGCACTAAATAAAACCAATTAAAAAATGTATCGGGAGTGCAGGCGCCATGACAGGAACTTCTCAGACAACGATCGAGTTCATACCGAAAAGGAATGAAAAAGCAAAACAACTCTGTTTAGTATTCCACAAAATGTAAAACTGCCGAAGGCATGAAGAACAGGGCTGGAGGATTGACACGAGCAGTTGGCGAACAGCTTCTATAAGACATTCACCTAGTTTCTATGAAAATAACCAGAGGAGAGACTCTTTTTTTAAGAATAGATTGAATTTACTGGGGAAGATAAAATTCTCTGGAAATGTATTAGAAACTTTTGGTTTTATGTGGAGGACGTTTGCTTCAAAATGTTTTGCTGGAAAGGTCAGGCGTTTTATTGGGGTGCACCCAAGACTCACCAGCTGTGCAAAAATTACATGCTAAAGATAAAACAGCTGCCTGACTGGAGGAAAAGGGAACCCGTTGAGATTGTGAAGCAGACACTTGCTGGCAGAATCAAGCGGGAACCAAAGAGAGAGACGGAGAGAAAGCGAGAGAGATAGCTGCACAGCATTGGCCCCCAGTGCATTATTACTGTGAGAGCAGGATGTGCTCCTGGCTAAGTCGCAGACACCGGACTCCTCTTTTAAGCTCAGAACAAAAGTAGTGACAATCATGGACAGATAAAATACAGAGAGTCTGAGAAAAGGATACAAGACAATCTCCTCCTAACCCCCATTACTGCACCTCCAACACACTCAAACACACACACATCTGTTGCTATAGTGTGTAATTGCCCATCTATCCAACAACCAACACAGAAATGGCTGCTACTCAACAATATTCCTTCTCTGGAAGGTATATTGATGGTTTAACTTGTCTTGTAAAGCTCTGTCTGATGCCATACACATTTTCAGATTTTTCCTTATGATGATTTATATCCTAATGAATTAAGTGATCATTTATTTATTTTTTGTATTTTATTTTTTTATGTGTGTATGTGTGTGCGTACATGTGTGTGAGTGAAATAAAATAAAAAATAAGAATTTAAATCAAAAAGTTGAAATAGTGTGGGGCTGTTGTGAAGTGCCATCTGCCACATTCCATGCTGGGTTGTGAGAGAAGTTGATCTTGTTTGTGATTCACAATCACTCTTTCTGACAACTTCTCTTTATACTTCAGCATTTATTTTTTGTTTTAGAAAAACACCCATCAATCATTGAGCTGCAGTCTTTCTGTCAGGTGAGTCTGAGCTTTCCAGTAACTGCCAGAAGTGCAGTGTTGTTGAGAAAAGCATGAACGGGAAACAAGGATATCCTGTATTCTAGAGCAGGTCACAGGTATAGTGTAGTGTCCACAGTACATAATACTGGTAACTCTGGAATTTCTTCAAGTGTCCTTGTGAAATTGAGATTTCCGTATCTGAAATTTCAGCAGCTGACCCATTCTGTCTTACAAGGCTATGTGCTGGACAGACAGTTTCACCAAGAGCCCTTCACCTAGAGAAACATAAAATTAAATCCACACTAAACAGTTAACACAGCAGCGCAGCATGGATTTCAATAAGGTGTTGGGAGACAACAATATCCAGAAATCAGGTATTTGATCAAATTAAATATTAGAAGGAGCAGCAGATGACACAGCTAATCAGAGCCAAGACTATTTACCAGAAAAAAAGATACATCTGAGGAAATTCTCTTAAAGGAAGTGAACAGTATTGTCATCCCCTGGTGTGATGTCAGGACAGGACATTTACAGGGACCACAGTATCCAGAATGTGTCCTCTGGACTAGAGTGAGTTTCTTTCTTAAACTGATTGCAGTTCTGTATAGAAGCAGTAAAATATATGATATATGTATTATGATAGTTAATGTGAATGTTCTCTGCATTTAGTTTACTGGGCTCTTATGATTTATAAATACATGGGCAACACCCCCACAGATAACAATTTCCCTAATTTAATTTGAGCCCAAGCCAAGCTCTGTATAGGTCACCTCTAGCAGAGTGCTTCTCAGCATTTCGGGAATTTTAAATAACCACGATTGTAAAAATACAAAAAGTAGTTTTGGCATTGTTCTGTGTAAAGAAACATTTCTGTAGGAATCAATCCAGAACGGCACAAAGCACAAAATAAGTCGAGGTTTGGGGTTCAAAAGGTTATTGAGTCAAGTGTATCTGTTTTATGGCTCTTCTTTTACCAAAAAGAGAAGGAAATCTATTATGAGAAAAAAATATATAAAAAAAAACTCCAGTTGGAGCACTTCCCATGGCCCACAGAGCAGTGTGGAAGGCCAGTGGTCCGTGTCGGAGAGCGCCTGGAGAGCAGGACAGAGCGCCGCTTCACATTTCTGGCCCCCTGTTCCTGTGACATGATTTATGTCCAGGACACACAGCTGAATGTCTGAAACTATTCTTTTTTTTCTGTTGCAGACAGTGGAACGACGTCCAGGAAAACAGGGGACTTTTTCAGCCGGTGATACCTCTCCGATCAGTGTGCGGGAGAGGGCGGGCCGGCTGCTGGGCTGGGTGTCAGTGTCAATGTCTTCAGCAGGAGCCCTGATTGCGTCTGGCACGGCAGAAGAACACGGGGCACACTCTGAATATTTATAAGACAAGCTGACGAGGCAATCAGGGAATTAACTGTGAAGGGGTGCCATTCCATGATAACAAGACAGCCGCCCTACAACAACGCAGACAAAAAGGTGTCAGAGATTGAATCTGATTACCAAGCCATTCACTGCAGTTTAAGCTTTATTATCTCCTTATCTTCTTATCCTTATAAAACAGCCACTGGGATATTACAGTGTGCATCCGTGTGTCTGTGTGTTGGGGTGTAAGTGTATGTGTGTGTACAGGGGGAGAAGGAGAAGATAATTCATGGGCTGAACTGGGGATAGAGAATTTATGTATTCATGTGTAGGTTTTTAATGAGATGGGGATTGAGAGTGAAACACTTTGTAAAACTGAAAATGTGCCTGCCTGACATAATAGGAGCATTAAGTCCCATTACACCTGTGTAGCCTAGCTGGGATTTATATAAGTTTTTGAGAAGCAGCAGGAAAACAATATGTCCTATGCAATGCTACAATACCTGGTATCTCTAACCTACTAAATGAAGTGTAAATCCTGAATCTTAAATCAGTAGCAATTAATTGCAACAGAACTGGTTTTTCATTAGGAAGCAGAGAGGAATCTTTAGAGGTGTATTTTTGTTCCTAGGTAGTGTCTGAACAGGGCAGTCTGTTCTCTTTAGCTACCCTTTACTCTAAAATATTATAACAAGGAGCACATCCCAGCCGATTACTACCATGTCAGGTGGCTCAGGCCCTTTGGTGAGGTGGAAATGTGTTTGACGGGTGTGAGAGATCGGGGCTGGATTCCGGCTGTTGCTTTAAGTCCTGTCCGCTGTTACAATGTGCCAGCAGTCTGGATTAGTGTTGAAGCAGTAAACCTGTTAGATGTGCTGATGAGGCAGAGACAGCACCAATAGCGCTCACTCCAGCAACCATTATGTGACTCTAGCTGCGATTACAAAAGCTCAGAAACCTGGCAAAATCCTTTTAATATCAATAAATGTAAAAGTGTGCCATATTGACATTAAAAATTATTTTCTAATTTCCCTGCATGGAAGCGAGAAAAGCATCTGGCCCTGTGTTTCATTTGTGTTTGTGTAGTGGTTGTATCGGTATATTTGCACTATAATATGTCCATAATAATACAGCTGTGGCTAGAATATTCACGTCACCTTGACATGCACTGCAGATAATAAAAGGAAGATTCAAGTGTTTTGGCCAAAGCTGCCTCAATGTCTATTTCATTGCTGCAAAACGGTCAGGTGAAGATTTTAAAGAAGACTGTTTTTGACACATCAGAGCCATAAGTACTGTAACCAAGAGGGCTCTACAACATCCCACACAAAGCCTCGACCCCCAACATACTCCTATTCCAGGAATCGCATGCCGAGTCTCTACAGGAGCTGAGCTTTGAGGAACAGACAGAGGGGCTTTGCTCACAAATCTTTCTAATCCTAAACTGCTTGAGTGGTATTAACCATCAGATACCAAATACAAATACCATTTTCACACAAGTAGCTGTGTACCTCTACAGATCTATAAATATCCTTATGTGTACGGGTACCATGTATTCACTTGCTCAAAGTAGGTCTCTGTCTTTCTGCTTTCTCTCTCTGTGTGAACACAGTTGCTCCAATTCATGAAAGAATGCATACTGTGTTTTTTATTTCTGAGGTATGAAATAATGTTTTGGTTTCGGACACAGAGTTGGGAATTTCATGGTCTCTCTCTCTAGGTCCTTCCACAGTGACTCAATGAACCTTCTTTTAACCGGCAGACAGGAAGCACTGAAACAGCAATATTGAGGTGACTCTGCAAGTCAGTTGAATATCTAGATGCTTTTGACATTGAAAATCAGTGCCAAAGAAAGAAAAATACATTTTCACATGGTGCCCAAGAGTGCACAATTTAAAAATGAGTGTTGTAAATATATACAGGT
Organism: Amia ocellicauda; assembly: GCF_036373705.1. Classification (NCBI taxonomy): domain Eukaryota; kingdom Metazoa; phylum Chordata; class Actinopteri; order Amiiformes; family Amiidae; genus Amia; species Amia ocellicauda. The sequence continues at coordinate 34,224,020 of NC_089850.1, read as the reverse complement.
CAAGTTATTCCACACATGTGACCTAGCAACGTGTTTACATGCTACCAGCAGTTGTGTATTAAACTTCTAATTTATCCTCCCCATTTTTCTATTTTGTGGGTTCAGATAGAGATAGATTATGTCATTGTGCAAGACATTCTGAGATTCTTAGTGAAAAATCATTATTGAAGATCTGAAAATAATTTGTATTACTCTCATCAGGTTCACTAAAGCTCAAATAAAGCACTTGAATGGTAAAAGGCATGTTTGTTTTTAAGGCACAAAATGGTTTGATGTTTCCTTAAGGGGAACTCCACTGAAAATCCATAATTTCTAAGGTTATTCTATAAGAAACATATTCTATTCTGTCGATATTATTTTATTCGAGAGACTGCCGTGTAGGCTACAGTGCATTGCAAACTACACGGCAGTCCCTACAAACTACAAACCGATGGAAAAATAGGGTGATGGGACAAACGAATGTACATACAATGTTCTATTTTAAAGATTTTCGTGACTTTTCTGATTTTCCCCATTGACTTCTAGCAAAGCAGCTCCAGAGTTAGCACCCCCATGAAGTTATGGCCTATTTCTTGATCTCTGATTTCTGGTACATAGAATGAGCTGGACGTGAGAAACTCACTCCACAGAATGTCTCTACTTATAGAATAACCTGAGAAATTTGCGGTGAAGTTCCCCTTTAATTCAAACGCATCTTTTCCCAGTTGACCTAGACCTCAATATACACATTTAGCTCCTCTCCAGGCATTGATTACTTAATCTATGGAAGGATGCTTGAAGAATACAAATTTCTACACATAAGCAGAAGATGAACAAGCAATTAGACAGACAGACAGATAGACTGAGAAATTCGAGACAAACTGCAGCCTCACACTGTACAAGGGAACAAAGGCCTGTCTGGGATGTGTTTTTGTATTCTTCTAAAGGACAGTGTATTGGATCACTGCACTTACTATCTCCTGAAATAGACTCTGAATTTTGGTTGGACTCATTCATCAAACGGTGTGGCTGTTATCTGGAAGGGGGGTCTGTGTACAGCACTTCTTCCCTCCAATCTCTCACATTTATCAGCTATGTGCACAACATCAAACACCTGCAGAAAACCAAAGTGCTCATTTAAGGGCCCAATTTACAGTCTGTTTGTGTTGGCATTAGTGCCTCTTCTGTCTTAATACAGTGTCAATACTCTCTGCAGCAATTGAGCTAATATGCAAAAAAAAAAAAAAAAATCTGTGTAGCTGGATTAGAGCTATTAACATTTTCTTCAAAGTGCTTAGTGGATACAATCTGGGGGATACTGTGTAAGTGTATAACCAGTCCAATTCACACATGTAAAACACTTTTTAACACTTTCTAAATTAGGGGATTTTGGAAGCGAGAGAGTCAGCTGCTATTAGTGAAGGAGCCTCGGGGGGTTCAATGAGAGTTTTGACTGGGAGGCTGGTAGTGCAGTGGGAGCTCAGAGAGGTGGGGGGGAAGTGAGGCATTGTGGGTCTCTCAGTTAAAGGGCACTTTTGGAAATAGTCAGGCATACAGTAGGTGTTGTTATAGTTCTGAATGGTTCTAGTTTTCTTATCATGTGTGTGTGTTGTTTTTCTATTCTGTTCTGTTTGTGTCCATCAATATGAGGTCACATTGATCCATGCCCATGTGGTTTTAGCCTCAATTAACTCCCAGTTTGTCCAGAGCATTTAACAAGACACAGGCAAATAAGAAGGTCATCATCTGGGACTTTGTCTGTTGGGTTAATGGCCATCCAAGAGCCCCTGACAGAAATCCTCTTTCCAAGGAAAAATTGCGCTGGTGACATTTCAGAGCAGCTGGCTCTGTGGATTCCCCCATTGTGTTTGTCCTTTTCTTTCTCATTACAGTCAGACCATTTCAGTTAATTGCCATCGTCTTATATGGTGCCGCCCCACATTCCTCAATTTTAATAAATTACCCCTCGCTCTTTCTCCATCACTGCATCATTAACTCTGTCGTTCACCTCCCGTCGTGTCGTCGCCGTTCTATTAAACACCTGCATCCGTCTCCGGCCCCCGTTCCCCTGCCCAGACTGAGGCTGGCTCATCACTAACTGCCTGGCCTGATGGATACTGATGACCTCTTCGCATTATAAAATGCTGTATAATATTGCTATCAGGGACAGAGGGCATGCTGGTCTGTGCAGTTTGCAGATTATGAGCTTGGAGGTGGCTGCTTCTCTCAGTGCTCATAGGTGCAAATTGCATAGGAGCCCATGAGAAACATTTGGCGAGATTTCGTGTTTCCAGGAAGATGAGTGATTTGCATTAGCTGGAGGCACTTTTTTAATGTCATGGAAGATTCACAAGGCGTAAGTCAGACTTTTTAGATTTTACAATTGTTTTGTTACTCAATGACTGGTAGCATCCAAGGGAATCTCTACACTGTTAAGAACTATCATTTCACTACTTAGGTTTAACTTATATTTCAGTTTGAAATGTACTTAATTGCAAGTCCACATCATGAAGAGATATATGCTGGGTGGAACCTTTGTCCAAAACCACAGCCCACCTATATGGGAGGGCAGTTACTAGTAGAGCACTACTAGGTCTGGCAAGGAAAGATCACAGAAATTCTGACGGTTGGGCTCAGAGGACTGCAGGAGGCCAGCTACAATGCACTGTTATATGCCATGTTGAAACCAATGTAAAGTGAAGGAAAGCAAAGTGAAGTCATGGTAAGGCATGGAGATGTATAGTGTAGAAAAGCAAAGCAAAGTACATACATGATGTAACCATAGGAAACCTAATGGGAAATTACAAAATAACCATTTCAATTTACTTTGGTAAGGTTTCATAAAGACAATATTGTAACACAATGAATTTAAACAGGACAAAATTCTGAATACAGGTGACAGTAGGCATCAAATTTCAGGTTAGATAATTGCATTGCTGGTAAAAACCTATAATGTACAATCTTAAGAAAAGACTGACTTTTTGACAATCTGTCATAGCAGACAAAGAGCAGTTATGTTTTGTTTTTGTAATGATTTTACCGAGCATACTATCAGATCTCTATAGTTCTGGACACCAAGATGTCAGTGCGCTGCTGGTGATGTAGAGGAAGATGATATTATCACTATAGCCTTGGAAAATCAGTCAGTACAGGCCTCCCCTCCCTGAACTGAACTGACATTCTGGACACACTTGTGTAAACAGGTTCTTTGATGATTTATTTACAGTAACAGACCAATAAGTGTGCATGGCATCCTCCCAACTCTGGCACCCCTGGGTGCTTTTCAGCAATGAAGCTGTGAGGAAACTGCACTGGCCGCTCAATTAAAGACAAATCAAAGAGATTTCAGCCTGGCCTTGAAGGTACTGGCTGTTTTTCTGTTGCTCTTAATTGAGAGTCTGCAGGGAGAGGAGTCCACGGGCTTGCACAGTGAGGAGAGGAGCTGCCTGAAATGTGTAATTAGAACGACCTGCAGATGTTTATTACTGGTTGTGTCGGAAGCATTTGTAATGAGTTTGAAAACCAAATCTTGTGTTGGATACCTTTAGCTGAAATATACACTGCGCTCCACAACTCTACTCGTCTGCTCTGGGAACTGCAATCCAGATTCTTTTTTTCTTTCCTTCTTTCTTTATTCAAGGTTCTTATTTGTTCCCCCCAAGGATTCCATTGCAGACAGTGTCTCCTTTCTGTAGAATTTCTGTTACATTTCTAAAAAAAGAAGCAAAAATAAATAAAATGCTTTTATTATCAACCATTCACTGTAACCCTGTTTGAAAGTACACTGCGTTAGCTCTAGCAGAAATAATATTTCTTCAAGCTTTCTACAACATGGAGGATTGTTAGACCCATGGTATCAATATGGATTGGGGTGATATTGGAAAAGGGCTATTGTCAGAGGAAGGGTTATTAGAGATTGGGGTTTTCACAGTATATTATTAAAGGTCTAAAAATACAGAAAGAAAATAAATCTCAAAATGGTTGAGGTTCTTGATGGCTCAAGTTGTGATAAGTGTAATTTGCCCCATGGTTCCTAGGCTTTATTCTTACCCACCACTGCACCGATTTATCTTATAATGCTAAAACTCTCCTGACCCATAATCAGCTACCAGTGAGTGGATCCTGGTAAAACCCTGCAGGACATGAACTCTGTCAGACAGCAACTGTGTAGGACTGAGCTGTGTGAGACTAGGCTAGCCTTACTGATCCAGACAGGACACACAGTCGGATCTGTCTTCACCATGTCAGCTCTTCGGTTGGGCTTTAGCGTGGTCCCCAATGCTGCAATTACTACGAGCTTTCAGTTATTTCTTCCAGACATGTTTACACACACAGAAACATCTCTCTCGCACTCGGCTCTGCAGCCTCAGACATGCCACCAGCAGAAAAATAGCCATCTCTAAGAAACATCAATCAGCCTGTCTCCTTCTCCCTCCAAAACCATCAAACACGGCGCTAAACACTGCCCTGCGATGATGGAGAGCTGCAAACAGTGATCGCTGTTCAAAGGAGGTTTGATGCATCTGTAAATGTCTCCTTAAGACTTTATAGGATTTCTTCTGACTAAAATCACTTGATTATTTTTGGTTTTATGGGTTCAAAGCGATCACCAGTTAGTGACAGTGGTTGATTGTCTGGAGAAATCTAAGTTTCTAACCAGAAGAAGTAGATGAACAGTGTGATGTCAGGCTTTCATAAATCCCTTATTATCAGGCTATGGCTTCCAAACACTATCATCAAATCTCTTTCGGTGGGAGGGGAGAGGCTGCGTCTGGCACATTGCAGGGGAACACAATGCAGCGAAAGACGATTTTGCACTGACACAGTGAGGAGAGACACACACATCAAACTCGTTTTCAAGCAGCTGTTGTGCTTTTATGTTTGGCTTCCTGCTAAAGAAAAGGCTGGCAGAAATTTTGGCACCAATTAGATAGTGAATTCTGATGGGTTAAATGGCCTTTTCCTGCTCGTGACCTTTACTACGATGTGGTGCTCTTTCGTTCTGATGGACGCCATTCAAGTTTAAGTTGAAGCAATTAGAATGCATTGGGCTGGCTGATCCTTACCTTTCTAATCAATCCAGTGACTCCTACCTCGTTAGGTGGCTTTGCAAAATGCCTTGATAAAAAGAGTAAGGAAGGTGTGACATGAGGATCAGGCTGCACAACCCCCCCACCCGTATTTCACTGGGTGTCCACACTGCTGTAGAGACTGCACACATACACATAGGAAGACGGTGCCTGTAAATTCACATTAAGACTGGCTGCATCCTCAGTAAAAAGCCTCAAGCACCACAACACTCCTGAGTGCTTCATCTTTCCAACGAGGTTATTATTTATGATTTTATTGTTCTTTAATTTAATGTGTTTTTTTATGATTGTTGTTTGTTTTTATGTATCAGCACTGGTGCTATACAAATGCTTACTGAACAATTAACACAGAATTGGCAATAAAGAAGCACTTCTCAACCAAAAGCACGCCCATAAAGTCCAAAAAACAAAGCTTAAGGAAGGTCTTCATTTGATAAATACCCATGTCCCAGCTAGCACAATTGGAACCACGCACTTCTCTTAATGTTTACCAAGGTGTTTTAAGAGCCAGTTAATTAGCTGACGGGAGAGAAGCTGAAATCAGTGGATTGATTTTTGAGACGGGGATTTGGGTGAGACTGCAGTCTTCCTATAGTATTCTAATTGGTGTTTTAAATTACAGTGGTATAAACACAGCTGCTTCTTGGAAATGTGTATTTTGTTGTGCAAGGCTGCCAGGAAAGAGGGGATACTGTATTGGTTAATTCATTTGTTTGTTGGCAGGGTGGGGGGTTGAACCCTTCTCATTTTAAAAGTGCCTCATTAATAAAGGAAACAGATCCTAAGTTATCATATCTACCCATATAACTATATTGATGTGCTAAAAGCTAGAGAAGACAATCTGTCTCCTGTTGCTTGTAAATGCTTGCTCCTGTGTCCTCCTCGCCTCCCAGCCAAGTATTCTTCTTTAGATTAACACTGTGCTCACACAGAGTTGGAGGAGACAGTGGGAACTGAAATATGACCATGTGACAGATATGTTCTAGCAGTGTGTGGTTTAATAACTTTTGAAAAACTTCACATAGATTATTGTATTTGTATGTTAGTTGCTGTTTTTTCATTCGGTGCAGACCATGAATAATAAGTGTAAATAATGAGTTCATTACACCATTTAACAGCCACATTACACGTTGTTACCATTGTGTAGCGTTTTTCAGAGGAGGAGTTTTGCAGAGATGTTATTTTAATCAGTATATTGCTACTGCTGAAAGGAGTTGTAAAGTGAGTATCCTGTTGGGGAGTTGGAAATGAAAAATCATATTTTGCTGCTGCCTCACAGCTACAGGGTCCCGGGTTCGAGTCCCAGCTCGGGGGCCTGTCTATGTGGAGTTTGCATGTTCTCCACATGTCCACGTGGGTTTTCTCCGGGCACTCCGGTTTCCTCCCACCATCCAAAGGCATGCAGGTTAGTTTGATTGGTAACTCTAAATTGCCCTGTGTGTGTGTGTGTGTCTGTGTGTGTTGCCCAGCGATGGACTGGCATCCTGTCCTGGGTGTATTCCTGCCTTGTGCCCTATGCCTGCCGGGATTGGCGACCCTCACCAGGATAAATGGTTTTAAAAATGGATGGATGGATTATAGTGTACTTGATTAAATTAAGATAGTTGTGAGTATTATACTGCATACAATGTAAAAATCAATGCCTAGTTTCCCTGACAAACTAGGCATTGATTCCCTGTTTTCAATGTAGTGAGGTTGTCATGAATTGGGGGTTATGCTGAGGGGTGTCCAAGATCCGCTCAAATCCAAGCAACGTCTGACCCTTGTATTTTTCTCTCTTTTCCGGCAATGATCTGCACAAATCAATGGACATTTGAAGATATCTTTGCTGTGGACTATTATAAACATGCCAAGGAAATGAGCAATAGAGGGGGAAAATGACCACACATTCCAAACGCGAGAGAGAAACGGCCTTTATGATATATGAGCCTATGCTTTTAAAGTACAGAAGGCTGAACTAAAGTGCTGTCTTCTAGACACTGTTGCACTATACCTATTATATTACTAAATTGTTTTTAACATACCTAATCCATTCTACCGGAGCTGTGGCCAGTGACTGATTCAAAGGTGCATTACCCCTGCCATCAATAGCAGGATAGTAATTGAGTGGTCTGGCATGATGCGTGCAAGTATTCTACAAGATGAACAAAAACTCATGCTGGCTTTAAAAAAGCCTTTGTTTGCCAAAAAACAACAAAGTCAATATTTATCTATCTTGTAAGTCATCCCCTGAGTGCTGCACTCTCTGCCAGAGGCTTGATTTTTATGTCCACTTCTCTCTGTGTCCAAGACAGGGTATGGATGGCTGCTGACCCTCAAACTTTGATCTGCTCAGCTCCAGCTTCTTCACGCTCTCTGTGCTTTCTTGCCAATGCTTCCAAACTTCTGCAAATGGTCAGTTTTCTTGGCATGGGCCTGCATGTTATTTATTTTTTTGTTCCTTCAAGGTAACATTAAGATTGTGGTTTGTTAGGATTTTAATTACAGTGCTGATATTTTTTCCATCCTATTTTGAAAGAGCTCCATGTAATTACATTCCATAATGAGAGCTGAATAGAAATGTGGTCAAACACCAACTACTCTGGCCACCTGTCAGAGCCCCACCCTATTGGCACGCTGACTGGCAGCGCACCACTTCTGCTGAATTCTAACTAGCCGCTACTGGCTGCACTTTTTTTTTAAACATTACAACGTTGAAAATGTCAAACAGCACTTTGTACAGTTATCCTTGGGATGATCTTAAGCATTTCAATCCTGACCTTGCAAAAGTACACAAAATAATACATGTATTTCTTCATACCAGATAACTTCATAGTCCCTCTCAGTGTGCAGGAATGACAGAGTGAATGCCCATGCTGTACTGAGGTGTGCATCCCACAAATACAAAGAGCTGCCCAATCTGGCCCCAGAGGAACCTCTGTTCAAGCAGAGCACCTGATAGCAACAGCTGTTCTGCACCAGGGCAACATGCAGTGTCCTGGACTGGACAATGGAGGGATGGACAGACAAGCAATGGTCTTGGAATTAATCTGGGAATAATTGGAATCATACACTCAGTAGCTACAATGTCACACAATCTGTTAGCAATTTCAGTGTCCCTTGATATTCTGAATACATAACGAATCATAATGAATAATAAATATAATGACAGGACTGAAACTGGAACGAAATCACACCATTCCTCCTCGCCTTCAGGCACCTCCTCACAACATGTCTGTTCAGACTGTAAATGCTCTCCCATTCCTCTGACTGCTGTGGGGCCCTGCATGGCAGCTCAGTCTCTTTGGATTGAAGGATACTATTCTTCACTTAGATTTTTCACTTTACCGGGTGTAATCCTACGGTACAGCCAAACAACTGCACTTATATAAATATATTGTATTTTTGTAAACCTAGTAAGATAAAATAGAAAAGATTAATTAATCTCTGACTAATTACCTTGAAAACATGTTAATGTTTAACAGTTTAAAACTCCACTCAGTAATTAAGAACTGGAAAATAACCAAAGCAATTGTGTGGTACTCAAGAACTATGGACACTTGAATAGAAAATCCCTTGGTTCCGTTTCCCCTCAGTTACACAATGTGCCTCAACATATTCAGGTCAACAGAATTCACCAGTCAATGGAAAAACTGATGTACCTTAGTAAAGACATCTGGCTGCACTGTGAGGAAGGACATATGGATATATTTGTGAGTGTGTTTGTTTAACACTTTCAACTAGAGTTGTCATGATTGAGAATAGATGTCTTTGTGACAGTGAAGATGAAGTTGAGAAGTTAGCAGTGGGCCGTTTGATTGGTTGTGGAACAACTCAAGCCGGATTTAGTTTGGTTTTATTCAGCTGGCCCCTGGAAGTGGTTACACTGATGGAGAAGATCACACAATCCGTCCCTCCTTTTATTTATTTCCTGATTGGTTCCTGTTGTTCGCATAATTCTCTGTCACGGTCTCGGCTCTCGTTGTGAGGTACCACATCAGGATAACTGAGAAAGCATTATGAACATGTGTGGTCTGTCACCCGTGTCATTTTTAAAAACATATGTTTGCTGGATAAGTTAAGAGGTAATAGAGAGTACAGATTATATAAAATATTTCTGTAAATTGCATGTTACACTCAAGGGGATTTGTCTTCTTTCAAAGATACATCATAAATGTAGATTTTGTTAGTGTATTTTTCACTGCCTCCTTTTTTCTTGTTCTGCACTCCTGGGGAAAGACACAAGGAATGGAATGATTCACAAATTAGGAGATGACATCTCAGGTTCATTGATTTCCTCATTCCCACAGTAGATAGGCTGGACTCGCAGCTCCTGAAACCCTGCTCTTGGTTTAGCCATTACTTAACAAAACCTGCCTCTCCAGCACAGTCCCGAGTGTATTTGACTTCAGCAGCTCTGTGACGCATTACTCAAGTGAGCCTCAGTCATCATAAATGAATGAGGGTAGATTCTGTTTTTCCCTTCCAAATCTGAACCTAAAAGCTGTTAAAAATAAAATTAAAAGCCAAAAGAACATTTTTGCTTTAGGGTGTCACGCAGCATTTTGACTGCTGAGAGGTAAGGACAACGAGCAGAGGCACAAGGATGTGAATAGGAAAACAAGCACAGACAACACACTATATATTGCTTCTCTCTGTGGATGTTCATGGTTCCTTTAGACAATCAATCAATTATGTGGATTGAGCTCTCCGAGCAGCGTAGAACGGCATTGATGTAACTTCAAAAATTGAATAAGATGCATTTCCTTGTAATAACAACAATAATAACAATAACAACAATACATAATTTGAGGTTGTTGGTTATACAATTTGCTTAAATCATCCTTTGTCTCACCTCACACTTCCAGAAGTCCATTTTTAAATGACCTCTGCTGGTCCAGATCCAATGTGCAGCCATTTTTTATCCCAAAGTTAATCCCCTAATTGGAAAAAAGCTACAGAAACTGAAAGGGCCATTAATACTCATTGGACCCCTTGTTTTACAAATGAAATTACAAACCAGCGCAAATCACCCCTATGGCAGTTCACTGCTGCCCTGTAAAAGCAATATAGAGTGATCTGAAGTACGGGAATTAGAAACCACAATGAAAGACTAGAGGAAACCATGGCACAGTACAGTAAATACACAGTAAAACACTAGGAAAACTGGTATATTACTGTGCAAATTTAACGTGCTGCCTTATTAATCCCCTAAAAAAAAGCCCAATCTGGGACAGCCAGGCCTTCCTGCTGTGTGTGTTTCTGTTATGTTGTCTCTGGCTTGGCTCATTTTGGCTGGCTGGGTGGCGGACTGCAGCATGAGGTGTAGTGTTATCAGAGAAAACTGAGCCATTCTCCATGTTTGAACAGTATAAGCCACCCTGGAGACCCCGCTGTTTGTTCATTTGGATGCACAGAGTTCATTTCATTATCGAAAGCCTCTCAGCAGAGAGTTGGGTGAATGGTGACACTTCTCTAGTGGACCGGGGAAGTAGTGCTGGGGGAGAGACATGGACCTCCACCTGCCCTCCTACTCACAGCATCAGCAGGAGGGCTTTCTAATGCCACAGTCCAGCATGGCGTCCAGATTCAGGTATTCACAAAGGTTTTCACCAGGTCAAGCCAGTAGACAACTTCAACTGTGGTGAGCAATGCAACATCACCACCATCAGCAACCGCAACCGAGTCAACTGCAGCAACAGCAACAGTCCTCAGTGGTAGTATTCTTCTCATTTTGCGCATAACTTGGCTGAGATACAACATAAGATACAATCTGCCCCAGGCCTTTTACATATATGTAGTAAATCACCAAATATGTTTATGGAACCCCTTGACAGAGGTTAAGAACTGGTTGTCTTGTCTGGGAGTTTTATAATTGGTGGCGGGCAAAACAGACTTGTCTTTAATGTTCAGCCTCAGCCAGAGGTCAGTCTGGACAACACATTTAACACAGAATGACATGTGTCACTTCACTTGTTCTTTTGAGCCGGCACTACAGAACTCCTGAGCCTCAGACCAGCCAGATTCAGAAGTGTACCCACTACTACTACTACTACTACTACTACCGGAAATACTGTGTTTCAAAAACAGGGTTGCCAGGTTTTTTATTGGCAACAAGCCCTATTGGTTCCCAAAACAACGACCACTTACAACAACCAATCAAACAGAGGGGGCGGGGCGGCTGCTGTCAACACTATATGACTGTAGATATAGGGTGCATTTATGACACGCATACTTTTGTTATTCTGCACAGACTTTGACCAATTTAGCCAATGGTTTCCCGATCAGTCTTCTCAATCTGTGCAAATTCTGGCCAGAATTGTGAAAGTCTGCATGTTGTGAACGCACCCATAGAAAACACTAGTACGAATTATTGTATGCATTAATGACGATTTTTTGTTTTGTTTTTCATATGGTTCTGGATTCAAAATTATACCTATAGACAATAATAATAATACCCTCAGTACTACACCTGAATATGTTCCCTGCTTTTATTTGTTATTATAGGCATAACGTTTTTAGATAGCTAGAAAACACAAATGTAGGCTAATAATAATTAACACCCAAACAAGCACATTCCAAATAAAACAAGCCCAAAAACTGCTAAAGTACCCAAAGTAACTGTTAAAAATAAAATAAAAACATAATCCGCGGGAAATGTTCAAAACCTCTTCGTGCAGTCGCCTTTAGTGACGTTTTTTAGTTGTGCCTCTAGTAGAAGACGGCGACACATTAATTGCACTGCGTCACTGTGGGTGAAGACATTTCGAGACAAATTTCGAGGTTGGTTTATAACAATAAAATCTTATTTTTTTTGTTCAATTTTTTATAATCAGATGAAAGTAAGCATTATATGTACATTCCTTTCTGTACGATAACTTGGTGTATATACGAACCTGTGTTTTGCGCATTGTAGAGAGCCTGCTCACTCTATTTGTTTCAAGTACTCAACTTGACTCAGATGCTACGTTAATAATAACAATAATAATAATAAAATCGGAAGGAACTGTATATAATATTGTCATAATATATGTATATAATATTATATAATATATGTCATATGATTGATTGTTTCCATTGTTTATTGCCATTATAAGGAAGTAAAATGCCCCCCCAGAGTGTTTAAGCTGCCACCAGGCCTGCTTTCAGTGTTCAAGTGCATTTAAAAACCTGACCCCTGGTTCAAGAGTTGATCCTCTGTGTGGGTTAACATACATCGAAATACACCAGCAGAAGCCCAGGTGTCAGTGTGGCCCTGTTCTCTGGACATGTGCCAGCGCTGCACTGTCCCTCCGTTCTACAAGAGCCTTCCATTGTGTCAGCCTCCTCACAGATGAGCTGCCAGAGCCACACAGAGAGGCCGCACTCTCCTTAACTCCTGACAGCAGCACATAATGAAGACAGACTGGCAGCCAGGGGCCCGGGTTTGTCATCATTTTCCGAAATCCTGAACCGAGTGGAGAAATCGCCCGTCTCTCCCAACCCGTCAGAACAGGATATGGCCAGCGACAGGCTGTAATTAGGAGGGTATGGAGTCACCTTCCTCAAACACCCCACTCTTCCCGTTCATATCCACATACTGTGAAAGGGACAAATACCCCAGTCCCACATGCAACCTCATCTGTGAAATCAAAGCTGGTTAAGATTCAAGTATGGTATGCTTGTTGCTAAGATTTCTTGGAAGAAAAAAAAAGAAAAGAGAAACAAAGAAACAACCCCTAATGTCGCCAGTGTCACTTTTTGAAAATAAGCGTGTTCATCCTGCTGAAGACAGTAATGAGAGGCTCTCGCGCTTCAGCTGTGAGGAGCAGCGAGGCTGACAGGCCAGGCTGCGAAACTCATCTAAATGACATTAAGGAATTCAGCGCGGGATTGTGGATTAGCATCATTGTCTGTTGTCAAAGTGCATGGGACAAAACACCTTAATGAAAACAGAACAGCAAAGTATTCTCGCTGTGCCAAAGCAGGAATGTCAGATTGGGCTGGCCCCCCTAATCACATTGACTGAAGATGCCGTTTCACTGGCCAGCATAAAAATACGTCAACAAAATATTACTCTTTAAAAAATGTACTGCATTGTTTTCAATGTTATTTGCCTTCTGTCATTAGTCTTATTTGACTATTATATGTTATGATGTTTTGTGGTTTATAATGAAAAGCCCTATTTTTTTGTCCTCTGAAAATCCATATAACGATTGAAAATGTATATGAATTCAAAAAATGCAATAGAAAAATCACATTTGTTAAAAAGCTCTGAATTTACAGCTTTGGAAAAAATAAGAGACCTTTCCAAGTTCAGAAATCAATGTTAAGTGGTCCCTACATTTTTTCCAGAGCTGTATAAGTAATCAGTGACTATACATAGAGTTTTCAGAGCTGGATGTGGTTTATTTTTTTATTTGTTTTTAAGAAAGGTGAAAGGTTCTGGACCCACAGAGACGAGAGGAGAAAAGACAGGAAGGCAGGTCAGGCTGAGTGTGGTCTGCTATTCTAATACACGCAGGGGGCTTTAAGTGATTACTGGCTCGCTGGCCACTCACAGTCCCAACACACAGAGGTTGAGGATGCTATCAGGTATGCAGTTCAACTCAAACAACCTTCTGGTGAAAACAGAGCAGTGTTCATCTCTTTAATGATGTGCTAAACTGTCAGACTGCACAGTCCACCCATTAACTACCTCCTTGTTAGTTATAAAGTGCACCCGGAAAGTATTCACAGCGCTTCACTTTTTCCACATTTTGTTATGTTACAGCCTTATTCCAAAATGGATTAAATTCATAATTTTCCTCAGAATTCTACAAACAATACCTTATAATGACACGTGAAAGAAGTTTGTTTGAAATCTTTGCAGATTTATTAAAAATAAAAAACAGAAAAAGCACATGTACACAAGTATTCACAGCCTTTGCTCAATACTTTGTTGAAGCACCTTTGGCACCAATTACAGCCTCAAGTGTTTTTGAGTATGATGCTACAAGCTTGGCACACCTATTTTTGGGCAGTGTCTCCCATTCTTCTTTGCAGGACCTCTCAAGCTGCATCAGGTTGGATGGGGAGCGTCGGTGCACAGCCATTTTCAGATCTCTCCAGAGATGTTCAATCGGGTTCAAGTCTGGGCTCTGGCTGGGCCACTCAAGGACATTGACAGAGTTGTCCTGTAGCCACTCCTTTGTTATCTTGGCTGTGTGCTTAGGGTCGTTGTCCTGTTGGAAGATGAACCTTCGCCCCAGAGCGTTCTGGAGCAGGTTTTCATCAAGGATGTCTCTGTACATTGCTGCATTCATCTTTCCCTCGATCCTGACTAGTCACTTACTAATAAAATAATACTTGTAATTATAAATTTAAATAATTTGTCCATTGCAACATTTTGGCAGTATTTATCAGCATCCTTTCATTTCATTAAACTATTTACACCCCGCTCCCTCCTTTCCTTCAACCTCTTCCCACTGCGGAGTGTTACATTTCATGCATCGATGCACAATCAGGCCTCGACGATGCAGGAATCACTCAGCATGGCCTGTGACTGATGACCCTGTCGTTGAATTATTCCTGCTTTTGCACGCTTTACTGGGAGAGAGTTTTGCACCTGTTACCTGCAGCCCTGCTTGTCTGAGCATGAGCAAGGCTATTGCAAGCCAAATTATCATTTGGAAATATCTTTAAATATCTGAAGATATTTTTAAATGAATTAGAGATATCTCTAAATGATTTAAAGATATCTGCAAATATTTCAAAATATCTTCAAATAATTCCAGATATCTTCAAATAATTCAAGATCTCTAAATCATTTAAAGGTCTCTCATTTAAAAGTACATTTAGAGATTTGATTTGCAGATATCCTTAAATCATTTAGCGATATCTGCAAATGACTTGCTGTTCATTTAGAGATCTCTCTAAATCATTGACAATCACTTCCTGTACATAGCCCAAGATGATCAATTCCTGTTAACTTGTTAATTCATTTCTATGTAACTGAATGAGGAAAGCGGAAGTGATAATCTCAGCCAAAATAAAGGAAGTCATTTGAAGATATCTTGAAATGATTTGCAGATCTCTCTAAATGAACAGGAAATAATTGTATATATATATATATATATATATATATATATATATATATATATATATATATATATGAATGAATAAGTTGCATTTAAAGATATCTTTGAATGATTTGCAGATATCTCTAAATGATTTGCAGATATATTGAATTCATTTCGAGATATCTTCAAATCATTGAGATATCTGCATATAATTTCAAGTTATCTGCAAATCATTTTGAGATATCTGCAAATCATTCAAAGATATCTTGAAATGCACCTTATTTAGATATATCTAAATGGTTTGCAGATATCTCTAAATCATTTAAAGATATATTTAAATGATTTAGAGATATCTCAGAATATTTGAAGATATCCTGAAATGCATTTAGCGATATCTCTAAATGACAATTTGGTTTGCCGTACAAGGCTACCCTCGAACACATTCAGCCTGCATCTTGCCATCTCGCTGGCTCCCTGCCCTCTCTCACTACTGGAATATCTCCACTCCATAATTGAAGATTCTCTGATACATGCAGGTCAGAGATCAGCTGTGCAACTTCTTCAAGAAATAAAACGCAAAGGCAAATGTTTGCTCTGACTGTTAACCCTGGTTTATAATGGGGAAGGGAGAGATTCCTCTTCCCCCCTTGCTGCTCTTCTTTCGGTTTTCAAGGGCTGGCTCTCAGCAGGGCTTGCTTGCTTCCCATTAGCAGCCTAGTCCCCACCTTGTCACTGCTCATATGTGCATCTCAGGGAGAGAGGCCCACTCACACTGCTTGCCCCAAAGCAGATGTGACAATCTCCGGTCACTGAGAGTCTCACCTGCAGGCACCATGAGTCACTCTCCAGCACAGTTCACCAGCAGAAGCCACATAGTTTGTGTATTGGAATGGTACAGCCCTTTAAATATGCAAACCCTCTCCTTAAAATAGCCACAGAACCATTTTCCCTCCTGACAATCCAGTCATTTCTCTACATCTTTAAAACAGGTAATCATAAACAATGAAGAACAGCCTGGCAAACAAGCAAGAAACAACAATTATGCGACTCTGCTTTCCTGGCTTTTCCACTTTCTTCAGTGTTATTGTTGCGGAGGCTGTGTGTTAAATGCTTTTGCTCCGCTCGGCTTATTAAGAGAGGAGTGGAGAAGCCCAGGCTGTGCTCACCTTTCACCTCTGTCTCAGTTTTCCCAGCTTCAGCCTGAGTAGCCAGGCAAGAACACACTGCTAATAAAAGAACATACAGGAGAAAAGTAATGAAACAGGTTTGTTTGGAAGTACAATACTGTGCACTCTGTTTTACATCAGAGTGACTGGCTGGGCTATAAAAAAACACTGAAGAAGCTATTCTGTGGTCTCAGCTGAGGTGAGGCAGGCTCAGATGTTTCAGGATTGTGACACAGCTAACCTTAACTGAATGAGATGTCCTAATTAGACTGTTCTGAAAAGCTTGTAACATGGCGATCCTGGCATTTTTATCAGGCAGTCCATACTTTTTAACTTTTTATGGCTCCTATTCATGCAACATTGTAAAAATATTGGTTTCAAGGTGCTGCAGTAAAAGGAGTTTACCCATGGAAAGTTCAGAACAGACCTTTATCGTCTAGGCAGGATAGGGGAGGGTGGGAAATATTTATTTCTGCGGCAATTGTTTTTTCAGAGTGGGGATGTAAACTGGTAAACAGAGGAGCAGGGAAAATAATAAGACAAACGATCAGCTCTGAGTTGCTTCCCAGGTGTCGTGTAAAGCTTTCGGTTTATGAATCTGCTAATATGGAGCTTGCAAGAATGATGGATGATCAATTTTCTAAATGGCGATATATAAAGTGGGATGGGATGATTGTTTAATGATTGCTAATTACCATCTCACTGTGGAGGTTAAACTGTCCTGTTGTCTTGGGATGCCTGCCATCCTGGCAGAGAGATGGTGAAAATCCTGGGGGAAAATAAAACAGACCACGGTGGTAGCCATATCTGCTCCCAAACAAACAAAAGAGGAATACATATATCAGAACACAGATTCTCTAAGATCCAACGTTCTGCAATCTCTTATCCATAGGTGCCTATGTCTTTATACCAAGTGTGCTGTATATGTTTAATAAGAGAACAGCACTGAAAACTGGTTTACTTTATGCACACATGTCATTTAAAGAGATGCTTATTGATTCCTCCGTAGCAGAGAGACCAAGCTGGCTAATGAACACATTGACACCCGGGATTGAGAGAAGCTGCTCCCCAGAGGTTTCACAGCAGCCACTGTGCGGATGTATATGGTCTTGTAGAGTGTATAATAAGCCTATACAGTGACATAATTTCCTCAATATTTAGTAGAGCACTCAAACTACTGTGTTAGGGAATCAGTATTTTGGCGTAGTCTGTTTGTCACTCCGTTGAGGCCTTGCAAGGGGGAGTCCCTTTGTACCTCAGGGCCACTAAACAGCTTCCCCAAAAACGTACAATTCATGGTCGCTCGCTCCTCCAGTCACCCTCCTTGCATTTCACCTTAGATACTTGTGATTAGGAGGAGTAGGAGCTTCCTAGTTATAGAGCTTTCATAACAAGGCGTGCTGTACCTGCTGGGCTGACCTGCGTCTGCGCTGCACTACTGACCTGCTTGTCTGAGATTGCAGACTGAGGCAGCCAGGGGGAACCAAAGATTCCTGACAGACTTGCGGTCAAAGACCACCCCACGTTCTGTGCTACAATATTATATATATGTGTGTATTGTTTGTTTGATTTTTGTTCTGATGCTTCATGCCTCCCAGGCTTTACATCCACTGCAGGGAGGAATTAAATCTTCAATTATCTTTGTACTGTTCCAGACATGTTAGAAACTCACCAAGAAAGCAAACGGGTATTGGCAATAGCTTTAAAACTTCAAACCCTCTACATGGGCAAATCATAACTTCACAACTACAAAGACATAAATAAAACTAATTAAATAAGCCTCTGTTTACACCACCTAGGGATCATACAGTTCTAAGGACAGGCAGGAACAGTGGCCCTATTGAGGGAACAGGCAGCTCACTTTAGACATTGCAAAAAATAAGCCCACATGCAAATGGATACAGAGCTTGCTGAGCCTTGAAACCATAAAGGCTTTGAAATAGGTCCGACTCCTGCTGCTGCAGCTCCTTTGGTTAGTCAGGAAGAGCTGGGTGATGAATGGTGCTGATACAGTCTGCACGATGAGCCCATTTAAGGAGGCGACAATGCAATGGCTGTAATAACGACCAAGGCTTCATGGCTAATTTCTCTGCGTGAGAGAGATGGAACAATGTGGCTGATCTGCCTGTTGATTTCCCATGAGTGAGCGGGTTAAGCTTTAATGGCTTATTTGGATTTCTTTATTATCCTTTAAGTTGTAATTAACTGGAATTAAATGGACTGTGATAATTGCTCAGCTTCCTAATTTTGAGAGATTTAAAATGTTTTTATGTAGCTTGAAGGAGTCTTTGAGGCGTGAACTGTGAAGCAGGACTGTGAGTGAAGCCAGTGGATGGGGATGTTAAACACAGAGATAAAAACATCAAGAGAGTCAGGTTAAACAGCTGCCAGCCCAATTTTTTTATAAAAAGCAATCAGTTAGTAGGAAGAATGGCCTAATTTTATATTATATATATATATATATATATATATATATATATATATATATATGTTGTGATTTAAATATGATTGTGTGCTGGTGTTGCTAAGCTAAAATTAATTGATATGAGGTGGATATATATTTCTCGTCAAGACATTTCTGTTAATGAACTGACTCCAATACACTAGCTTGGTGTGGCGGAAGTATGTGCAAGGTGAAATACAACTTTACTCACAATATGTAAAACACCTGATTAACAAATCTATCTAAAGAGATCCCATGATCCCATCTGGTCAATGTGGTGCGTTATGGGCAAAAAACAAAAACAAAATAAAAAGGATGAGTCAAAATAAAGGTCTCTCAGTCCCCGGTGGTTGGATTGTCACTGACCAAGGCAGCAGTCAGGAGAGCATGAAAGCAGAGGGTACTAACAATCACCGGGTACGGACAGGCTGCCATAGTTGTATGACCCTAGCTTCATACAACTGCACAACTCCCTCTAGTGAAACAACACTTAATTTAAAGAACTCAGTAAACTTAAACAGGACATTATAGGAAAGGAAAATAACTAATTGAACTGAAGAGTGGACATATTTTAGTTGTCATGGCCCAAACATTGGTCACACAAGTAGTGTTGGATTAATTATACACAGGAGACTGAAGAATAACCAACACATTTTACAGCAATTCTGATAGAGCAGCAAATTAGTAATTTGGCTAATAAAGGGATATCAACTCCAGATTGTCCAAGTCTATGATCCTATGTCAAGTTACTCTGACAAGGAAATCGAAGATTTTCATGAAGAAATAGGACAACTACATGAAAAAGGAAGATCACATGTTAAGATCATCATGGGAGACTTCAGTTTAAGAATTTGAAAACAACAACATGATGAGTCCTCCTCAGGCAAATGTGGATATGGGGACAGGAATGAAAGATATTTTAGATTAGCTTAATTTGCCCAAAATTGCACAAATTCTATCTTCAATAAAAAGCCAACAAGATGGACAAAATGGGCTTGCAAAATTCCTAATGGAGGAAAGAGTGAAATAGATTATATCTTAATGAACTATAAAGATATCATAGAAAATTCCATGGTCCTAAACAGATTGAATACTGGAAGAAACCATGGAATGGTTCAGTGCAGAATTCATCGCATTGCCAAAGTGTAAAGAAGAAAACTAATGAAGAAACCATACAAGCCAATCGACATAATGAACCTCAGAAATTGGCAAGCAGAGTAAACAATTTAATTGATTAAGTGATTTAGTGTATTTTATGACCAACAAGAAGATGTAGCCTAGATGCATCACAGTTATGTGATAAAATATCAAATGACACCATGGAAATTGCAAGAGAATTTGGAGGAGGCTCACAAGAAGATAAAAAGATCGCTCCAGAAACAAGAGAACTTATAAGAGAGACAAAATATGGTCAAGACACCAAATCAAATGTTAATTACACTGAGCTGTGCAAAACCATAAGGAAACAGACTCCTGAAGACCTAAGAAAGTTTAACAACAACCTAAATCAAAGAAACCACTGAAAATAAAGGGAACATCAAAAATGCAAACCAACACCAACACCCGTCACTGCACACACAGGGGCTTTACATACGCCAGTCAATCAATGATTCAATTAAAACAGCACACTGCACGGGGACTGGAGGGGAAAAACACACATTAAAACGTGCAGATGTGAAATGCATGTATTTATTTGAAATAAAAGTGCAAAGCGTGCAGTGGACTTGCGCTGTAATGTGTTGCATTCTGCATTTTACCATGACAGCCTGCATGTGCTATTTGTTAGTTTTGCATATTTAATGATTAACAAAATACTTGTAGTTTGAATGTCTTTGGTATTATTTTGTAGCTTGATTGAATAAAAAAAGAAATATCGATATATTGTGTATCGCCCAAACTTCTAAAAATAGACATATTATGTTTAAGTCATATCGCCCAACTCATAGTATGGATATACTTCCTTGCCCACAGCAATCTAGTCATGGGGGAGCTCTTCCAAATTCCTATATTAAATGCTGACTGGGGGAGCACTGACATCATGACCTCGAAAGCTGTTTGTTGGTATCAAGTGTCAGAAATGTATAGTGTGTAATACAATTATTTATGGACATCATTGGCAATTAGACTGAATAGCAGGTTTCACAAAAAACTCTTGTATGACAGAGTGTGGCTGTAATATCGGGTTTGTGCACAGTGGGTATGTGGTGCATCAGCATAAGTGCCCAGTGATTGACAGTTCAGAGGACTATTGATCTGCTCTCCCTCAGGAATCCTAACCAGGAAAGTGTGACACTATTGTAAATGAGAGCCATCAAGAAGGGCTTAGACCTTGGTGATTGGAGGTGGGTCGTATTGTGGTCAATTTAGTGAAATGACAACAAAGTGGAGCTAACTCCCTTCAAATGTAGTATGGCAAGCAATTAATAATTTAGAAAGGTTACAAATGAGTAGAGACTTCCTAGAGTATTTAGCTTATTCAGCTGCATCGCAAATATTTAATTCATCCAAATATTTCATCCAGCTGTTTCATGAAGGATCCTAGTGTGTCTGCTTCAATTACATGATTGGGTAACTTGTTCTAGATTCCCACAGACCACCTGTTTTCAGTCTTAAAAGCAATATCTCTTACAGTGCATCCGGAAAGTATTCACAGCGCTTCACTTTTTCCACATTTTGTTCTGTTACAGCCTTATTCCAAAATGGATTAAATTCATTATTTTCCTCAAAATTCTACAAACAATACCCCATAATGACAACGTGAAAGAAGTTTGTTTGAAATCTCTGCAAATGTATTAAAAATAAAAATAGAAAAAGCACATGTACACAAGTATTCACAGCCTTTGCTCAATACTTTGTTGAAGCACCTTTGGCACCAATTACAGCCTCAAGTCTTTTTGAGTATGATGCTACAAGCTTGGCACACCTATCTTTGGGCAGTTTCTCCCATTCTTCTTTGCAGAACCTCTCAAGCTCCATCAGGTTGGATGGGGAGCGTCGGTGCACAGCCATTTTCAGATCTTTCCAGAGATGTTCAAATCGGGTTCAAGTCTGGGCTCTGGCTGGGCCACTCAAGGACATTCACAGAGTTGTCCTGTAGCCACTCCTTTGTTATCTTGGCTGTGTGCTTAGGATTGTTGTCCTGTTGGAAGATGAACCTTCGCCCCAGTCTGAGTACAGAGCGCTCTGGAGCAGGTTTTCATCAAGCATGTCTCTGTACATTGCTGCATTCATCTTTCCCTTGATCCTGACTAGTCTCCCAGTTCCGGCCGCTGAAAAACATCCCCACAGCATGATGCTGCCACCACCGTGCTTCACTGTAGGGATGGTATTGGCCAGGTGATGAGCGGTGCCCGTTTTCCTCCAGACATGACGCTTGCCATTCAGGCCAAAGAGTTCAATCTTTGTTTCATCAGACCAGAGAATCCTTCAGGTGCCTATTGTCAAACTCCAGGCGGGCTGTCATGTGCCTTTTACTGAGGAGTGGCTTCCATCTGGCCACTCTACCATACAGGCCTGATTGGTGGAGTGCTGCAGAGATGGTTGTTCTGGAAGGTTCTCCTCTCTCCACAAAGACACGCTGGAGCTCTGTCAGAGTGACCATCGGGTTCTTGCTCACCTCCCTGATTAAGGCCCTTCTCCCCTGATCGCTCAGTTTGGCCGGGCGGCCAGCTCTAGGAAGAGTCCTGGTGGTTCCAAACTTCTTCCATTTATTGATGATGGAGGACACTGTGCTCATTGGGACCTTCAATGCTGCAGACATTTTTCTGTACCCTTCCCCAGATCTGTGCCTCGATACAATCCTGTCTCGGAGGTCTCCAGACAATTCCTTGGACTTCATGGCTTGGTTTGTGCTCTGACATGCATTGTTAACTGTGGGACCTTATATAGACAGGTGTGTGCCTTTCCAAATCATGTCCAATCAACTGAATTTACCACAGGTGGACTCCAATCAAGTTGTAGAAACATCTCAAGGATGATCAGTGGAAACAGGATGCACCTGAGCTTAATTTTGAGTGTCATGGCAAAGGCTGTGAATACTTATGTACATGTGCTTTTTTTGTTTTTTATTTTTAATAAATTTGCAAAGATTTCAAACAAACTTCTTTAACGTTGTCATTATGGGGTATTGTTTGTAGAATTTTGAGGAAAATGATGAATTTAATCCATTTTGGAATAAGGCTGTAACATAACAAAATGTGGAAAAAGTGAAGCGCTGTGAATACTTTCCGGATGCACTGTATATCCCTTTGTGTCCTCTTGTTCAGGCGGCACTGTTGATTATGAAGAACGTCAGGGTTCTCCAACCCTGGTGCAGAAGAGCCCCAGTCCACTAGGGTTTTTTTAATCCACCGTTAAATGACCAATTTATAAGTAACTGGGGAACCTTTCATTCTGCATTAAGCTATGTGAGCTATTTTTGGGATTATATTTAAGTAGACCATATTCAAATTAACTTGGGGTTATTCAAATCCATCACTTATGACAAATCTATTTTTCATAAGGCACACAATGTCCCCAAAGCTCTTCTCAAGAAGATGTTTTACAGAAACTGGTCTGGGAAAGAAAAGGGGGTGAAGATCAAACCAGTAACTAATGCATCAACAATAATAATAATAATAATAATAATAATAATAATAATAATAATAATACCATATTTGCTGATTGTACTGCATGGCATAATCTTGCATTTGAATATGATTATTACAAAATAAATAAGGAAATAATTACCCTTATTGGTATATTATTGAAGAAATTGATTATTATCATCATTAATAATAATAATAATAATAATAATAATAATAATAATAATAATAATAATGTGTTCTGTAGGTTTATGTAACTTTCTATTAGCGTAATTATTCCTTCTCACAGTGTCCAGCAGAAAACAGTGTAGTGCCTAAAAGTTACCCTGTAGCCTGTTCTCTCGTGAGACTAGGTTGCGTTATTTATACTTGTATAGTTCAAAACATTAAATATAAATTAAAACATTAAAAACACTGCCTAATAAGCATTTGAAAACCATTGTTTTGGAATGGACAGTTTACACTTTATCCCAGCTATACCAATATGTGTTAACAAGACCCTATTGATGTTAACTAAAGCATAAGGAGCACTAGCAATGCATTGGTAAGTCCTGAACAGTTTCCACTACATCAGGCACATCAAGGGTTAACTAATTCACTAATTAGCTTACGTAAGCCATTAATAAGGCATAAATCATAATCGTAAAGCACACCACACACACAGATGACCCGGATGGTACCCACCCTTCTCAACCTCTTTTGCAGAGGAAGATGGCAGCATGGAGTTCAACTATAATAGTCATACATCCATTAAAGCCCTGTTCATTCATCTCAACACTTACTACTACTACTTTGTTCTGAGAAAATAATAATTCCTGTTAAATATTTGTGCTAAGTCATTGCCCCACACATGAATAAGTATCTCATTACATCTAATAAACCATTAGATGATTAATTAGTTAACATGAATAAGCACTGATCATGTTTAGTAAAAATATCAAAACATATCAATATTTTCCTGTATGTTAACAAAGGTATTTCATGTTATTTCATAAGATCATTACATTCGTCATGGAAAATCTGGTGACTATTTTGACAACTCTTAGGATTAACAAACATCTAAATATGTCATCCTTGAAATGAGTAATGTTTACTCATGTTAACTAAGTCATTTGTTCACCTTTACTTTTCATTACTTGTTGATGCATTAGTTACTGGTTTGCTCATATTAACTAACATATTAGTTAATGTCTGACAAGGGGTACTTATTGTAATGTGTCATCGAATCACCTGCTAATCGCCGGCTATGTCACACCATCGGCACTACACCCTGCAGACTAACAATCACAAGCTCTGGACCTACATGAAACATAAAATGTGGTCTGAAGTGAATGTTAAAAAACTAGTGTGATATTTAAGTTACCACCTTCCACACTATAAAGCAAGGCAGTAAAACTGGGTTGTAGGCAGAAAACTGTTTTTCTCTCTCTTCTGTTTGTGGGCCTTCAAATAATGGGCAAATGGTTTAATTCTGAGAGCTACCAGGATTCATACTTACATCTCCTGAGGGACAATGAACTGTTTGTTGTGCAGCAGAATGTTAATACATTTGCCAAGATGTGTACAGTCACAGTTTTATTATTACACAATTATATTTGTTTATAGAAATTGTATTGGTGACAAAGGACATTATTACTCTGGATTGGGCTTATGCTGTTTCCCAGGTCTAGTATATGCTCTTCCATGCAATATATTACATTCTTCATGACATGCTAGAATAAGTATAGGTTGACTCCCAAGAGGATTGATTTTGTAGTTTTCATTTCCGTAAGATAATTTTACACATTGTGATTGCAACTACTGGGTGTTTATACATACTGATTAGTCAGCCTGTGAGAAACATTTCAGACGCCTGACATCCTATCTACATTAGGGAGCAATTATAGTCTCTTTATTACATGAATGTCTCTGAACTGTTACACCATGGACGAAAATAAATGCATAAATGAATCCATACCAAAAAAGCTAAAGAAGGAACAACATCTAAAAGGAAATTGATTGTCTACTGGTTGTAATTGGCAATATTGAACGGAACCCTGGACACAGATCTGAAGTGGCTCTGCTATTTTTACTGACCACCTGCAGAACCCCAGAAGAAAATCATTATTGAAATCCATTAGACCAATTTCAGATTACTCTTCAGCCACAAAAATCTGGACCATTAGCTCTCCCTCTTGGTCTCTGATACCACTGATGGAAAACACAGACTTGATCAATGTAATACTCACATGTTTCTTATCAATCTTTATTCAAATCTCTAGGCTATTCTGTTTTTCCAGTCCTGAGCTTAAATAATCAAATATTAATGAAACTCAGGATATGCACATGTACTGTCCACCCATCCCTTCTTTCCACCTCTCCAAAAACAAGATTATCTTTTCAAGATTATATGAACATAAGAAAGTTTACAAATGAGAGGAGGCCATTCGACCCATTGTGTTCGTTTGGTGTCCATTAATAACTAAGTGATCCAAGGATCCTATCCAGTATATTTTTAAATGTTCCTAAATTTTCAGCTTCAACCACATCACTGGGGAGTTTGTTCCAGATTGCGAAGAAGTGTTTCCTGTTTATTATACATATTTTCCCCTCATTACAAACTTTAAAAATGTAGATTATTCCTCCTTGAGCCCCAGGATATGCCAAAGATTCATGTATCTGGCATTTTAACACCTGTAGTCTCAAACATAATCAATCAGAGAAAGCGCCTGTTATATTAAACACAAATTGATATCTTAGCCCTCTCTGGAACTGCCTATGTGTCTGCATCCCTGACTAATTATTAACAATTATGACAATTATTCTATAATCCGTGAAGATCAGCATTGCAATAAACAAGGTTAAGGCTTTATGGAAGACAAACAACCTTAACTACACATTACTCACCATCTCACATTTTAATCAGGTCTTTATATAGATAATTCCTCTTTAGTCTCATTCTCTCTCTCTGTCTGTCTCTAAGTCCTAGTTTCCAACAAGCCTCAATACACATGTAATGTTGTAGTTTCAGATAAGGGTTGGGGTCAGTTCCAGTTTTTCCATTCCGGTTCAGTTTGCAATTGTATTTTCAATTCAATTCCAATTCCAGTAGAGCCCATTATGTCAATTGCAAAAATAATTGAAATTGGAATTTGGAATGGGTCTGAAATTGGAATTGAAAAAGTGGAACTGACCCCAACCTTGAAAAGGACACAATGTATAAAACCACAGCCACCACCGAGCACTCTCTTTAGGGCAAACACAGGCAATAGATCCTGCCACTTCAAACAAATGCATATCATGGCATCCCAGCAGTATGTGCACATCTAATTTCCACATCTTTATTTCTGCACATAAGGCACCCTTTCTTTTGCAGACGTGTTTATACTAACTTCGACATCAAGACTAGGTGTCTAACACCCCTGACCTTCTAGGGCTGAACTAGCTTCATCAAGATGCATCTGGAGCAGCTTTTCCCAAAGAATCACTATATACTAAACCTGTGTATTACAGAAGCCAGCCAGCCATGCAGCTGATGCTTACAGCCCACAATCCCAGAGAGAAATGGTTGAGTGAGTTTCCTGGTTCAGTAATGGGCTGGAAGGCCAACTCTTGCTTGTATCCTTCCTCGTGTTTGTTTGTTTGTATGCTAGTTTGTTTGATCTCTGATGTCCTTATGTTTAATGCATCTTTGTGTCTATTTGGATTAATACCCTCATTGGACCTATTTTAAAACTGGTGAACAGAACAATATCACAAACAACACAGCTTTAAGTATTTTGTCAGCTTTAGAAAAAACTGTAACGTTGCTTCTTGAATACTTAAAATCAGAATCTAAACTAATAAACCTCTCGTCAGTCATACACAGAAATTATTTTCAAGGTTGGTGTCTTCCAAATATACTGTTTCTGCCTTTCTGTCTCCCTCTATTTCCAAGTTCCTACTTCTTCCTCACCTGCTCCCCTGCCTCTATCAGTCTGTCTCTTTCTTTTCTATTTCTATCCCTCCTCCCTCCCCACTCTCTCTCTCTCTCTCTCTCTCTCTCTCTCTCTCTGTCTCTCTCTCTGTCTCTTCCTCTTTCCTGGATGGTTCCCTTCAGAGTCTGTGATTCTGGAGCAGGATTTGAGCTCTCTCAACATTATTGTTTTTGCTGTTCCTTGTCTTGTTTATTTGAGAACATTAAAGGAAGACAAGAAGTCTCTCTTCTGGGAGAATTTACACATCCTGTTAGAAATCTTAAAAATTGTACATCTGTGCTGTGAAACAAAATATATCAAACAATCTGCAACAATAAATAAATAAATAAAATAAAATAAAATAAATAAATAAAACACATGAAACAGCACTGAACAGCCAGCAGTGCTCTCCCTTAAGACATTAAAGGTGTCCTGGTTCTCTGTCAGATTAAATTCCCCATTTATCGCTTTACATTTTCAAAAACCGTAACTCTACTTCCCAGAATTCACAGACGCACGATTGTCTCATTCTGTAGCAGCACATCCTCTGCATGCCTGCAGTGAGTGCTTTAGTAGAAGTGACATCATTCACTGGACTGGAAGCCTACTGCCTAAACAACCTGAAAAAGTGAGGCTATAGACAGAGATGCTTACAGTATGTGTCTCTAAATTGTTACAGACTGAGCTCCAGAATGTGAAGGAGACGGGAGACAGGTGGCACAGCATCTGGAAACAAAACGAGGAAAGGGTGACATGCTTGTTTGTATTTGTTCTGCACTTCTTTAGGGATAGTCATACCTGTAATAATTTTAAATACAATCCATTACTAGCCAGACTTTCACACACATTAGTGATAAATCACCCTGAGAAGTCTGTCAGGACACTAACACAATATTGCAATTCATCATCTCTAAATATCACACTTTTGTGTGTGTCTGTATGTGTGTGTGTGTGTGTGTGTGTGTGTGTATGTATGTGTATATATATATATATATATATATATATATATATGTTCTGTTTTCTTCCTCCATACAGCATAAATATTGCCTATTGGTATTTAAGTGTTGTCCAATTATGGTTATAAAATGTACATATTGTATATGAAGGAACATACCGTATTATTGTTTCTCATACTTTCTTAGAACGGAGTGTTATTCCCATGACCTTCTAACAAAGCCACATCCTGTATTTTTAATATTTAATTCAATGCTGTAAGTAAATAAAGCTCTTGTCTCTTGAAGTTCACACTCACTCAGGCTCAACAGTGTTGGTCCGTGGAAATGGCAGGGGTGCCTTTAGATACCATACATTTTGTTTTTGTCAGTTTATTTAGATTTTTCTCTTAATGTTCTTATTCTACATGTGTCACAGCTCATATTGTACTTGACATCAGCATGTCACAGTGACATCACCCCTAGATTCAGAAGAGTGTAAAATATACAATTCACTGGACCGGTCCCTTGGCATAATGAAATCTAGAGTAGTGTAGTGTAGTATAGTGCACTGTAATGTTGTTTAGATTAGACAGTTTATTAAGTGTTATTTATTAGGGCACGTACATTTATATCACTACTCTACTTTTTATGTACATCTTCTGCATACACTTCCATATTTTACACACTGTTTAAACTTTCTATAAACAGGTGACTGGACAATCTGACTTGAACCTTCTCTGTGGGGTTCACAAGCGGGCAAAAAGGAGTGACGGTCCGAGCAAACCTCTGCATCTCAAGACTAATGCTGCTGTAAATGTAGCTCACCAGACTGACACCTTTCTGCCCTTATTCTGCTTTTAAATTGTATACAAATGATGCTACAAAGGATTCCAAAACAAGACCGCGGGACATGAAAACAAATGAGTACAGCAAATTGTAAATTGATTTTTGTTTCTCCTTCTATTTCGACAGGCATGTGACCCGTAAACAACTGAAATAGTAGAGCTGAAGGCAGTGTGCTTTTCGGAAGGTATCACACCGCTTCTTCTCGCAGAGTGTCATCACAATGTCCTTTATATGAAAGCAGAAAAGCGTCCTTTTTCGTTTGGTGAAGTCTGAAGCATAGACATGCATAATTTAATTCAAGGCCTCCGAGATGTTCACGGTATTTTTAGTTGGTGTGACAATAGCTGCTATGTTTCTCCTTTTAGAAATACAATTTTGCCCGTGGCATTGTAGAATAAAAGGCTTAGTGAATTCTACCTATTGTGCCAAATACACTATCAGTATAAATCCCATTATATTTAATTACATTATTACCCTGCTCCTTTTGTAAGCATAATAACATTCATAGTATAAAGTGGGACATATTTAGCAATGTGTGTGGCACATTGCTAAAGTAAATAAAGCAAGCTGGTTGTCATTAATTATGAATGGGGCAAATTCAAATGAATATAGATAAAATTGTTTAATTGAATTACAACGGATGTTATTCAAAGCCTTTTAGTACCAGTTTTTTGAAATCCTTAAAAGGTATTCCTACAATGGAGCCAGTGAATGAAAAAGGTGTGTCGCGTTTGCAGGACAGGCTGCTTCTAAGAAGCCCTGCTGTTGGGAGTTGGTGGAGCCTAGACCTGCAAGTTATTATTGATAAAACCAAAATGTGCAAAATGAGCCAACTGGCATCTTTCAATTGTAAACTTTGTGATGTTGTTGTGTAGACAAAATATTCAATTGGCATGGTCTACTTGTAACATGGGCAGAGGGCTGCTGAGGCTGGAGGACATGGGTTATGGGTTGGGGGACAGCACAACGGGGAGAGGCAGTTTGAGGGAGTTGGTCTGGAGGCTAGGGTTGTGGTTTGGGTGCTGGGGCTAGGAGAAGCAGGCTTGGGGGAAAATCTCCTGGCACTGTTTCCTTATGATGCTCAAACAGCACCTGACAGATTGAGCACTGGGAATGTTTAGATATTAATGCTGTTCAACAGTTTTATTACATATTATTTCATCATCGTAGCTTGATAAGGGTAAGAATATAAAAGTAATTTACATAAAAAAGTAGATATTAATATATTCCGCTCTGATCGAACAGGATGCCCTTACATTTGTTTTATTTAAACATCACTAAGAAGAAGCTAACCTGCTCGTTTCTTGCTAAACATACATATCAATCCATCTATTAAATTATTCAGTAGTCAGGCAGCAAAGATCTAAACTAAGTGAATAACACGTGCAGGTTTGTATAATTTTTCTTACCTGGTTGTTCTCTGCTCTAAATATAGACTTTAATATCTCTCCTGTCCCAGACCTATATTCACACATCATTAAAGTTACACATCAAGACTACAAGGTGCTCCTTAATATACCTTTTTATCTGCAATTTACTTGTGCTGCTCCGATGAACTCTTGGATATGCTTTTTTGGTTAGATTCCAATTCAAGTCTAACACTAATAATCTCACAAATAAACCCTAGTAGATTTGTACAGAAAGTGGTGGCTGAGGATTTTCAGATACTTCTCAGAGTTTTGCAGGGGACAGCAGCAAATAAAGCTTGGGTGTTTAAATGTCTTTTGTGTCACCCCCCATTTTGAAAAATTCACTCACTGGCGTGTTGGTCCTCCTTTAATCATGAAGAAATCCAGAGGTGCAGATGTGCTTCCAGCCCTGGGCTCCCCCTCACCCCCCACCCCGAGCTTGGTTTGTACCTCAAAGAACAGAGACACTCTGACATCCTGCTCCTGTGCTCATGTGTTTATCTGTAGGCCTATGCAGAACAACACTCTGGATTAAAAGTCCCAGTGTAATTAATAAACGCTGGAGTCAGTACAAGGCCCCATGAGCAAGGAATCTTGAGCCGCTCCGACAGATTGCTGCGTCGTACTGTGGAATGCAAATTCAATTATCACCTTAAGTCATACTAAATTGATGAAGAAATAAATACATCACAGACATTTATAGAGAATCTATGGGGTATATAATTGATATTAAAAACAGCACTGATGTCTTATGCTGATCCCATTTTCCTTGAAGTGTGCAGTATTTCTCTATCTCAAGATCTACATCTCTGGGCTGATCCCATTCTCTGCTCCAGTCTTGGTGAACTGGCACTAAGCTGGCACTTCCCCTGCCTGACAAGACAACTTATTAAGTCTTCATCCTAGACTAATTTCTTGTCTTTATGCTGTAACTAAGAATTAGTAAGCAGGAAGATTTCAACCAGTACCAACCTTCAACCTTCAATGATGTAAGAATTAATGCCAGACTCCAATATGTACAGATTCATGAAAAACACTCCAATTTAACTGAGGTTAAGTACGGAGTACCACAGGGCTCAGTCCTCAGACCTATACTTTTTTCATTGTACATGCTCACTCTAGGTGATATCATTCAAAGCCATAATATTAACTTTCACAGTTACACAGATGACAAACAATTATACTTGTCAGTAAACCCTAACAATACCATAGACATAGAAACACTAATCTGCTGTCTGTCCGAGATTAAAACTTGGATAACAAGTCATTTTCTTATGCTTAATTCTGATAAGACAGAAGTCCTAATTTTAGGGGACAATCAAACTGTTCATCACACACTGACAAAACTGAATAATGATAACTTTAATTTCTCCCCTAAGGAGATGGCACGAAACCTGGGTGTCATCTGTGACCTTAATCTATACTTTGAATGACATGTTCAGAATATGTCGAGATCTTCCTTCCTCTAGCTTAGAAACATTGCTAGACTGAGACAATTCCTCTCATTACATGACACTGAGAAATTGATACACAAATTTTTACATCTAGATTGGATTACTGTAATGCTATTCTGTCAGGCAGCACAAAGAGAGCTAATTCTGCACTTCAGTTAATTCAAAATGCTGCTGCAAGAATCCTAACTAAAACTAAAAAACATGAACACATCACTCCAGTATGAGCTTCTCTTCACTGGCTGCCTGTGCGC
This sequence comes from Amia ocellicauda, assembly GCF_036373705.1. Classification (NCBI taxonomy): domain Eukaryota; kingdom Metazoa; phylum Chordata; class Actinopteri; order Amiiformes; family Amiidae; genus Amia; species Amia ocellicauda. The sequence continues at coordinate 34,191,910 of NC_089850.1, read as the reverse complement.
TACAGGATAGACTTTAAAAGTTATTTTACTAACATTTAAAGCACTAAAGGGACTGGTACTTCCCTACTTAAAAGATCTTTTTGAATACACTCCAGATCGGCAGTTGAGATCCCAGGAAGCCAGTTACTTAGTGGTCCCTAAAATACACAAGAAAACCATGGGTTGTAGAGCATTTACTTATAGGGCTGCGTCACGTGTCTCTGCGGTCCTGTGCATCAAGCAAGTGCTGGTGCATGGCTGTAGGTGCTGCAGCAGTTCAGAGAAACTATGTGGTGACATATGAAAGTATTTCATGCATCTCCTCATCCACGAAACACATTTGTCATACTAAAAAACTGTACTGGCCTGGACATGTGCAGAGGTCTCACAAAACAATGGGGTGCTGTTTGTATCATTCATAATTTCATGCACATAATGAGTATTTTGTCCCTCGAAATTCCTACGTATTTTGTGCTTGGCAATTTTATGGACGAAAAGTAAAACGTACTGGAACAGCCAAGTGCAGTGCGTCCATGAAATTATGTAAGGAAAAATACATTTTGTGCACCAGTCAACCTGTCACCAGCCCTACACCTGATACAAAAGAATTAGCATTCATGATCAAACAGGTGACTGGTCGAGGCATTGGGTTTTCAACTTTATCAAGACTGAATTCCAAAGGAAAGTTAGAAACTTGCTGACAGGCAGCCAAGAGCTAGATCAGGTGCAAATCTAATACAACACATAATAATAATAATAATAATAATAATAATAATAATAATAATAATAATAATAATAATAATAATAATAATGAATATATGATGTGTAGAAAATCGCATGTTTCGCCAATCAACATGATTATAAATCTTTCACAATTACTAATTGTATTGCAAAGACCAGATTGTGGGCTATATTATATTCAGTATAACCTGCATAATCTGCGGGTTGGTGGTTGGAGAAGAAAGTATTTATAGTTTGAGGAGTTTACATCTGAAACTCTCTATATGTATTTAATTCAAATATTTAGTAACATAAGAACGGATATGCGGGAGAAATTCACATACGCAGAGAGATTTACTTTTGAATTGAAAAAGTGTCTATGGTGGTTCTAGTGTTAAGTCTCTAGCCAACTATAGCAAGACAATATAGATCTGCACATACAGGATGCAATATGGCATGACATTTGTGTGTGCAGTTTCCGTATCATGTCATTAACAGTATGTGTGGATCCTTACAACCCTATGTGAACCATAGAAAACGGGTTTCGTTTTCTTTACATTGTGATGTGTAAATACGACACTGCCCCCTATCCACGTGTCAACGTTAAGGGCAAGTATGTTGGCAGACACCTATGCAAACGTCTGTGTACAACACCTGCGCATGTACACAGAGACGAAGATGCAGAAGCATAAATCAGCCTTTAGCCTTTAAATCACAGCTAAAGACTCATCTATTTAGTCTTTGTTTTGCCATGGACATGCAAAGCACAATTGTATTTGGAGATGTCTTGCATTGTATTCCCAGCACCTGAGCACAATTTTATTTTATCTTCCAGCAATAGCCCCCTCTGAGGGTCAGACGAGGCACCTCGTCCCACACTGTGGAAGCCCAACGAGTCCCAACCCACCCCAGAGGCTCCCCACCACTGAGGGCTAACAGTGCACCCACACCCCAAGGTCTGACGAGCCATCGCCACCCAAGGGCTGTTGATGTTCCAACCCCCCCGAGGGCCAGCGAGAGGCCCCCACCAGAGGGAAGAGCATAGCCAGCAGCACCGATTAAGAACTTTCTGATCTCCTTGCTGCTGTAATAACTATATTGCCTGGAGTGGAGACCACCATCAGGCCTAGGTCTTAAGCTGTGGACCCCCAGATATTTATTTTCTCCTAGATGCCATCCATAGGAGTTTTTGTTTTCTCTCCTCCATGTCTAATGGTTTATTTATTCAATGTTCATTTACTTTGTTTTAGATAATTTCAACTGTTAAAGGCCTATTTTTATGTATTTTATTGTATTATGTATGTATTATTTTATTTTGCTGTACGTTTGTTGTATGCTTACTACTCTGTAAAGCACTCTGTGGCTACCCTGCAAAGGGCGCTATACAAATAAAAACTGACTGATTGACTGATTGATTGATAATAACATTCATACAATGGCATAGCATGGCTTTTAAAGGTAGCCCTGGACTAAGGAAAAGCAACCCAAAACTTCTTTATATGAAACTAAAAAAACAATGATGAGTTGTAGTGTGGATGGAGGGGTGAGAGGTGAGTTACTGGGATTGGAGAGGAGGATGCAGGGGTATCAGGCTCAGGCAGAGGGTCAGACTCCCTGTAGCTGGAGGACCTGAGTGGGGCAGACCACACAAGCCAAGACTCCACCTGCACCACCACAGTAAAGTCATCAATAATTCAAAAGGCCTCCATCAGCACATTTCAACAGCAGAGGTAACGGCCTGCCTATTTATCACTGCCATGGGCTGTGGACTTCATATCGGTCCAGCATACACAACATCAGCTGAAGCACCGGCGCAGGTAGGAAATATACGGAAATATTTTGACGGATCGACTTTCAAGCAGTTTTGCTCAACTGCAATCAAGTGCACCATGGTTTCCTTTAAACTTTCAATAACAAAAGTATAACAGTAATAACCTTCCTTTAATACAGCACCATTCATAAAGAATAACCCAAAGCAAAGGACAATGAGAAATACAGGAACACATGGAATGTAACAGCACCAAAATGACAATATAGTTACAACTATAATAAAACTTGAATGCAAGCTAATAAAACTGAAACCGCAGACAAATCCCGTATGTGAAAATAGTTTTTCAGACCTGATTTAAAAACATTCCACAACCTTGGTTCACTAGAGTAATCTGGGTCTGAACAAAACTGACTGCCTGTTAAGGGAGGGAAGGCAGCCGAGAGCCCTTTAATAGAGGATACAGGATCATTCAAAGCCTTATAAGTCAGCAGCTGGAAGTTAAAAATCAATCCTAAATTGTTCCGTTAACCAATGTGAGGATAGCTGGAAATGAGTTAGTCACTGAATATAGTTTTTTTTTTTTTTTTAAGATGCTGGTGTTACGGGTCCTCGATTAAACTGCCGAGTCCCATGGCAGATTAATTCTCCTGCAAACCCAGTCTGCCCTGAATATTGGTTAAAACAAGAGACCGAATCAGTGCTGCTGCTTTCACTTCAGTAATCAGGGAATTTGTGATTTATGTTCAAAATCAGATGCCTAGTTCATCAGTTCAGAGGCAAACCTTTAGTCTTTCTTTTGATAACTGTTTATGTAATATCATTTCAGTTTTCCAGTCGTACATATTACAGAAACAAGCAGACTGAATTGGTGTTGCTGTCATCAGTGAAGTTCTGAAGACTGAGTAACCAAGCATTGATTGGTGCCATTAATGCGTACTATTGCTGCTGTACAATGATTCTCCAGGACCATGGTTGCAGATCACTCCAGAGGCATGTATCAGTTTGTCTGCACCAGAAACAATGGGAAAAGATGGTAATAGGCAAAACTGTGTAAAGGAGAAAAAGACGTCTTTGTAATATGTTGCATATGAGCCTTATAAGCCAGCCTAGGATCAAAGATAATACCAAGGTTTTTAGCCTCGGAGCGAGACCTAATCTGGAGTCCATCAATAACCACACTGAACCTGTCAGACTTACATCAGTGAGGCACAGGACCCAGCAGAATCACCACCGCCTCGTCATAGTTCAGCCGCAAACAAATGCTTTGAATCTATAATTAAATTTCTGTCAAACAGTGTGAAAGTACAGACACAAACACTTCAGTCAGGTTAAGACTGCAAATGAATTAGAGCAGCAACAACAGTGCAGTGACAGGCATGGTGAAGAGGCATCTGGCTAAGAGATCATTTATATATGTCAATGCCCCCCATCCCCATCTTTGATCTGAAATTCTAGCTATTAATTTACTCTGATTAAAATGTTAATGTAATGCCGTCTCCCATCCCTGTGCATATTGTCCCTAAGCAATCATGCCTACAGCAAATGATAATAACTATTATCTCTTTACAAGAAATGCAACAATAACACTACTGTACTGTATGGTTACCATGGAAGAAAGGCCTGTATCTAAAATATTATACATTTTATTGTTCTTATGTTACTATGTACAAAATGTTTTTTTCATCCATCCATCCATCCATTTTCAAAACCGTTTATCCTGGTGAGGGTCGTGGGGACGATGTTTTTATATTTATAAAATATTTTTATTTTTATAAAAATTCTGAAAAAATTAAATGGTACAGAATACCGGTTAGTTACTTTGAACTGGATATACTCTTATAATTGTGTTATATTATTTCAGTTAAATCACATTTTATGATCACATTCCATAAATGACTTTGGACTCTGCTCTACCTTTGTTTTGTAAGAATGCCAAGTGTACAGGCCAGTTAGTCTACCTGCTGTGAACAATAATACAATGGCAGCATCCATAGAGATCACACTCAATTATTTTGACTTAACATCAGCTCCTAACCCCCTGGGTGTTAATTTGTTAGAATCCAGAACTAAACAACAAGACCCTAGAAATGAGCCTTGAGGGACACCTGAGAAAACAGCTGTGAAAACGCCTATTGACACTAATTGCTTTCTACAGGATCAATGGGATTTAAACCAACAGAGTAGTGTCTGAAATACCTACAAAGCTGTACAGATGGTTCAGCATCATGATCAATACTATTGATAGAATTTTACAATTACTTGCAGAAGACGAGGAGCAAATTTTTTGCTCTGAAGCAGAATTCTGTCAATTAACACTGTGGCAATGCAGCAGTGTGGAAGAGACACTGCAACACTTTTCACCACTTCTGTGGACAAGATGCGACTTCACCCCCAAAAACAACCCCCCCCTGCCAGAGGTGATTTTAGGGTATGTGGGGGCGGCGGAGCTTTCTCCCGAGAGAGCGGGGGGGGTTCACATTTGGGGCCCCCCCTCAGCCTGGGGCCCCAGGCAATTGCCTAGGATGCCTACCCCCTTGCGACGCCCCTGCCCACCGCTAGCATGCAGCTTCCCCTCTATTTGAACTCATCCACACAGGCAGTTGCCCCGAATAATGGTCTCTGCCAAAAGAATAAATAATACAAAATAAAAACATGAGGATGTGTTGCGTGCTGCTCTTAGCAACTATGCGAGGAACGTTGGTCCTGTTCTCCTCAGCATAGTCAGGCTCCTGAGAGATTTCTTCATCCATTCGCTATGGCAGACCCTGCAGTTCATTCCCAACTCAATCAGCGTGGCTGATGAGAAAGCAGATAAGAGTTTGTGTTATAACGTCCCTGTACAAAAAGCACCGTGGAGCCTGAATCATGGCGCTACACCAATAGGGAAAGAAAAAAATTACTTATTTTTCTGCAGAAAAACTGAAGTTTGATTGTCAATATATATTTAGCACCCTGGTAAACGTGTGCCGTTAATGTTGATGGAAATCTTGCTTTTAAAGCACGTGCTGTCCCTGGCGAGAGACCACAGCCATGCAGGGTGTTCTGGGAGCTGATGCAGAGTGCCAGAGATCAACTTCAATCACATCAAGTCAAAAGTTTATTTTTATAGCCTCTTTCTTGCAGTGCTTCAAAGCACTTTACAGCACAAACAAAACCAAATACTTCACAACAACAAAAAATCTAAATACTGCATTTATGCAAGAACTAAAAGCTTAAAAAAATGCTTTCATTTAACTAAAACGTATTAACCGATATAGCACAGCTGGTGTATGAAAGTGCTCTACATGCCACGAGAGAGAATCAAGAGAATGTATTCATCTGAAATTAAGAAAAAGCAGCTAGAGAAAGCATGTTGGCGTAAAACCATTAAGTGAATCTGCTTCTCTTCTATAAGGTACCTCTGCGCTGCACAGGCTGACGACACCGGAACTGCACTCTCCCTGTCCTTGTTGTGATTATTACTGGAAGGTGCAGGGGGTGCACATGGAGAGACTTGAAATCATGTTATGTAAGAGATATGGATTAAAGGTCATTCAATATATATTCAAATATTTTACCAAAATATATATGTATTCTATTTAAACAGATTCAAGTTATGCGTAAGTCAGTCGTATTATCCTTGCAAATTATTTCTGAACTCCACTGGGAGCCAATGGAGAGAGGCCAGTAACGCTGTTCATTGCTCTTAATTATTTGGCCCGAGGGGAGTGTGTCAGACAGCAAGCGTGGAGAGAGGGGAGATCACTGGAGAGGACAAGGACCCGTGCAGACGATGCTGGAGAGTGCATGTGGAACAGCACTGAGGAGGAACGCGGAGCTGGATGGATTAACACAGTGAAGTGAAGACAATGGTCTGTGCTCTGTGAATTCCACTGCTCCCATTCAGTGAAGCAGGAAAAAGGCCCCAGTGTATTCTGTGCATTGTATGAAATCTCGAGGAGGTCGGAGACTGCATGGAAACAATCATTTATTATACTTTCATTTTTGTTTCCATTTATATACAGACTATATATATGTTTTTATATCCATCAAATCACAAGCTTCTGGAAAAAATGATTAGACAGAAAAAAGAGGAGCATCTTAATGAAAACCATATTCTTGGAGATAGTCAACATGGGTTTAGATGAGGCAGATCATGTCTTAATAAATTATTAGAGTTCTTTGAACATGCAACTGCAGCTGTAGATCATCTGAAAGCATATGATGTGATATACTTTGATTAGGTTCCACACCAGCTGACTGACTGACCTCTGAATTTAAAACTCATAGACTCATAGCCTCTCACAGCCAGCTGACATAAGCAGTCTGAGATCTTTGAAACTTGCACCCAGTTCACCGATATTCCCAATAAAACAATCCTTTTATTGAAAGAAAGTCTGGCGTTAATTGAGGGACAAGAAAGGGTGAATCAAAATTTGTACTGGATTAACAGGATGTGTTGCATCCAATCCCACTATTCCCCTGACTGCAGTGTTCCTGAGCACAGTGTCAGCGTCCCTCAGCTCTGCACTCTGTCCTGGTGTCAGTGTGCCATCTAACCTCTCTCTCCTCAGTGAGGTGATCCCTCTCCTCACCTTTACAATAAATATTAATCTCTGCTATTAATGCTGACCAGAGCAGACTCGGAGGCATGTGCGAGGCGACGTGGACAAAGATGATGAGATCTGATTGTGATCTCAGAGCTCTCAGACCTGTAGTGTTTTGAATCTCTCTCACTGTACGGAGACAGGACCGTGATAAGGGATGGTGCTGCAGGAGCCATTTGGGAGATCGAGTACATATATTTTGACACCTTCCATTGTGGCATTGTCACTGAACACCCTGGGGTGTTGTCAGCAAACACTCCACTTGTCGCTGTTGTCCTGTCCACCCCACTGTCTGTGAGATTTGTCATTGATCAATCAGAGGGGTTTATGCACCTGCTCTTCTAACATTGAAAAGCCAAACATAACTTCCACAATGACCATTGATTCACATTGTATTTTTAAATAAACTCAGGCACATGCCCCTAGTGCAAAGATAAATTAATGCATACTCATCTTTACACATTTAAATTTGAATGAAAAACTACTTTTGCAAGTAATCAAAAACCTCTGCTAGTGTGTTTTGTCAGGTGCATATTTAAGATTAAGCAAAGTATAGCTCAGGTTTTCTTAATGAGAGCTATGTGGGAAAGAGCTACAGGAATGTAAATAAACAGAATTGAATCTGGTAGTTACAGTTAGGTCCATAAATATTTGGACAGTGACACAATTGTCATCATTTTGGCTCTGTACACCACCACAATGGATTTGAAAGAAAACAATCAAGATCAAGGCAAAACGCCCCAAGAACAAGCAGGAACTAAAGACAACTGCAGTGCAGGCCTGGCAGAGCATCACCAGGGAAGAAACCCAGCATCTGGTGATGTCTATGGGCTCCAGACTTCAGGCAGTCATTGACTGCAAAGGATTTGCAACTGAGTATTGAAACACACAATTTAATTAATGATTATATTAGTTTGTCCAAATTTCTTTTGAGACCCTAAATTGGGGGTACCACATATAAAAATGGGTGTAATTCCTACATTGTTCACCCAATTTGGATGTAACTACCCTCAAATTAAAGATGAAAGTCTATACTTAAAGAATAATTGCTACACTTAATTGTTTCTTTTCAAATCCATTGTGGTGGTGTACAGAGCCAAAATGATGACAATTGTGTCACTGTCCAAATATTTATGGGCCTATCTGTACTACACAGGACTACAGTCTACAGCAGTGATAGAGGATGATATAGTTTATGTAACTACAAAGAAACCATCAGACTATTTTATATCACGGGTGCAACTGAACATTAGTAAGAAAACGACAATTGATGTAACTCTGTGCAGGGGAGTTGCTGTTTTGAGTGTGGTGGATGTGGGAGTGAGAAGGTCAGGAAATGCCCTGCTGACCACACCACAGTCTATCTTCTGCATAGGCACATTAATATTTACAAGTTCCAAAATGAATTTGCCATGGCTTGAGGGCTTGAAGAGACGGTCAACTCTTTTCTGAGCAAAGGCTCTGACCTCCAAACTCTTGTCAAACACTCTGCGTCACACTGCGCCATCCTGGTCCAGCAGGCCTCTGCAGTGCCTTCAAGTGAGAGAGGCCAGTACAGCATGTTTGGGTCCTAGTTTGAGAGTCTGAAGAGAAAGCTTCGCAGATCCGTGCAGTTTTTGGGCTTCCCGATTAACACACAAGGAATTCAAACGCTCCATTCTAGTGCTGTAAAACCCATGAACACACAGTCATGTTCAAACACACAGACTCACTCAGAGGTGCGCACACACACATACACACACACACACGTCTCTTAGATCTCAGCCCAGGAGTAACTGTCCTGCTTTAAGCATTTACAGTCCTGAAGCGGTTGTAAATTAGATAATTCATTTCAGTTTGTTTCTGGTTTTGTTTTTCTTTTATGAATATTTATTTCTGAAATTGGTAATGAAATGTAAACAATAAAACACAATTAAAAAGGATGAGCAGATGGAAGCTGCCTGGCTGTACTCTGACTGTAGTGCGCTGCACACAGCTGGAGCTGGGGGAGCAGGTTAAGTGGTACACGGTCACGCTGCCCACTCTCTAATTAGGACGACACTGCCAATGTATTCACTTGTACTTCCCTGATTTATACAGTTCAAATGGAGCCACAGACGGGTGCATCTGTGCAGCTCGCTATATATTGTACTTTTTTTTTTTTTAAGCTTTTAAGTCACTGGAGAGATATCATTCCCAACTAATAGTATTCTATGTGATCTCTGTTACTGACTGTCTGCTGTGCAAGCCTGCCCCCTTGTGACAGCTGTGGGACCTACAGTTTTAGGTGTGTGAGGGTGTGTGCACGAGTGTGCGAATGAGTAATTGTGCGCACCTTCCAGTAGCAGTAAATATAGCTCACATAATCATCTTACATGCCTTCTGATTTCGGGAGGTTTCACACACATACTGCAAATAACGCCAGGAAACGAATCTGTATCCCATATACACCTTACAGCGAGGGCGGAGGGTTAGTACTCGTGATGCAGTGTCGTATCAAGTCACTAAGGTTTATCAGTCTTACCAGAATAACTCTAACCACAAATAAAGGCAAGAAGGAGGATAGACAGGATTTCACTCTGAGCCCCAAACACTGAGCCCTGGACTTTAGAGGCAGTTCTGTCAGCACAGCAACAGCAGTGTCTTCCACCTGAGAGGAAGTCTGAAATCTTGTTATATTAATAATCAATACATCAATAACATGCTCTTTCAACAGGCCATTGTGATGCATTAAAACACTATTAATTTTGGTTGGCAGTTTATTGTACCTATTTATACATTTTACTGTCATTTCACACCCGTCATCAAACGTACGAGTCGAGTCTGGGAGAGTGTGTCAGTGTGACTCAGTGTCCCAACCCAGGCAGCCAATGTTTAATGTCACTCTGTTACTGCGATAACAGACCCACACACTCGGTTAGTGTAAACAACGGCATTCAGTCAAGTTGCTCCAAAACCACATTGAAGCAGCAATCAATGCTGTTTATATTGTCTATAGTACAGCCCGAAATAGATTGACAAACAGGCCAAAAAAATGTCAAGACCAAGGTCAGCCACTTCAATTGTAAAGCACAAAATCTGCTGGATACAAGAGTCCAGTCAACCCTCGCGACCAGCTTTATTATTGCAACTGGTTTCCCAGGCAACTACTATTATTATAGCTAATGTTTATATTAATGATATTAATAATAATAATAGAGATAGAGGGGAGGATGGCGGGGGGGGGACTGCCACAGGTGTATCAGTTCCACTGGTTGTCACATTCAGTTAATCTCCTCAGTACAGAGACCGCACAATCCCAAGAGCAGCAGACGGAGACATTGGCTCCCTTTTGCTCCTCTCCCTGCTCCCACTCCCACACGGTGTTGTCCAAGTGAACATGGCCTCTTCTCTCCTGTAGCTCTTTAATTAGACCCACAGTCCTCCCCACTCTGGGCCCGACATGGCAGGGCAGTACAGAGCACAGGGTAACAGACCTGCGATTACAGCTCCAATCTGCACATAACCAACACTCTCAAGTAAAGGAGAACTTGTGTCATTATTGAACTAAACTGTACTGGCATCTCTCCGCTGGGGAAAGGTCTTTTTTATTTTCCTGGTGAAAAGTTTTTTGAACAAGTCTAAACAGAGATAAAGTCGATTAATCATAGCTCTGCTTCCCCACCGGGCCTTTTCACTAATAATGAGCAGGTCTGTGCTGCGAGGGAAAGCACTCCCTCTTCCTCCCTCACTGCTGCGGTTTATTAGTGTCTCAGGCTGCACGTAATTTATTACATATACACTCAGGCAGACAGGCAGACAGGCAGACAGGCAGACACTACATCTAGCTTTGAATCGTTGTTTTTGTTTGAGTAATTTTTTGTTTTGTACTTTTACCTCTACCTTTTTACTCTAAACCACTGGCACTGCCCGTGCCTTTATTTTGTTGTTTATTGTGACAAAAGCTAGTTTGTGCATGTCTCACTTTCTGCATTATCCTGCAAACCAGGGTTTGTAAAATTCTGTCCAAGAATTATTTTGGGGAAAAGTTTGAAGCTTCGCTTCTTCCCTGTCAGACAGTCCCAGAAGACGCAGGCAGTCATGGGGTGACAGAATGTAAATGCATTATAATGCAGCATAATAAAATCCCCAGGGCCTCTCGCTGCAGCAACTCCTTTCTTGTCTTGGGCAATTCCCCCTGCGGTTCCAAAAGGGCTCCAGCAGGTCCGTCACTCTGTAACCTTTCTCTTCAAAGCATTATCCCTGCTCTGCTCGGAGAACAGAAAGAGCCTTTCACACCGCAAAGCCGGCAATGTGAAGCCAATCCAGCTGGGACTCTGTGAAAAGTCACAGAGACAATGAACTAAACCAGCCGCAGCAATGCACGTCTGAGCCGGGGAAGTGTGCGCGGAAATGTCAACGCATTCCAGATCGGTCTCAGTCGCCTTGTGAATGTCCGTTTCAAATGGGAGGAGGAGGAAAAAAAACAACAACAACATATACACACGATAGAGAGAGAAGCTATTCACACTCACACAGCTCCACACTAATCAGATCGAGCGTCTTTGCTGTTCTGATGTGCTGATATGTCTGAACCTGGGGGTATGCAGTTGCAAACTGGACACGATGCAAGCAGCCCTGTCGACAGTGCAGAACTGCACTCACACTCTGTCATTAGGCTGTGCTGCCAGGACCTTCGGGCGGACACAGAGGGACAGTGATGGAGCAAGATCTGAGTGTACAGGGTCTGGAGGAAGGGGGGCATGAAGAGAGGGTGGCAGAAGCAAAAGAACCAAGAGCCTAGTGCAAAAAGCCTCAAGTTTTGGATATATTAAACAAGGCACCATTTCTTTCATATCACGTATTGTCTTCATTGTTGATTGTTGAATTATTTTGTGCATACCTATACTCTAGGAACACTTAAAAGGATAAGTGAAAGGAAACTTAATTAACTGCTGAGGATATCCTAGATAAGCACGTGGAATTACCCAGCCAAGTCACTGAAGCAGACACGACAGGACCGGATGCAATGCTTGGCTCAATGACCTAGATGAGATATATGGGCCAAGAAGCCTCCCCATGTTTGGAACCTTTCTAATCAACTACACACTTGACATTTAGACCCCCAAACTATTTGAAAGGGTATATCTTTATTACAGAACCACTAAAGGCACCTTTATCTGTTAAGTGTTGCTCTTTAGGTTCTTTCCACCAACAGTCACTCCGAAACGTGGGTCTTCAGCCCACTCCTGACACATTGTCTATATGGTGAAGTCTCAAGAGCTAATATAATTGGGATAATGCAAGTCTAGATCCCATGTAGAGATGGCACTGACAGCCAGACAGACGCACGTCTCACTGGCAGCAGTGGTCAGGGTTTAATATGCACCACCTTCCGCTCTCAGAGACGGATGGTGCACGGTGATGCTGGCAGCTCCTCCACATGGCGTGGTAATCGCTTTTTAAATGCTGTTTAAGTGATTCCAGAGAAGCCGTCCTCCGTCTGTTAGTTCTGGCTGTGGAGCTGCACTTCTCTCATCACAGCAGACTCTGGTATTTATTCATCGATTCTTGAAATTCTGATTCACAAGGCGCTAGTTTTCTCAAACTCTAATTTTACACTGTTCTAACCACCTGGATCAAATCACTTCCAATTTTGCATCTTCAGTTTCAGCTGATTTGAGTCTGTGTGCATTTGCCATCTATCTTATTTGATTTGATGGAAGAGTCAGCACTCTGTGCCCGCTTCTCCTAAGCAGAATAAGTTATCTGCAGGATACCTGCTTCATTATTTTTGTTATCTGTATATTTTGTCAAAACGCTTATTGAGTGAGAAATTAATTATGTCTGTGTCCCTGGATGTGCTCTGTGCTTAGTGGGTTTTGTGAGGTGTAGGCAGATAGGCGGGATGGGGGCTGGGGAGGGTGGCGAGCGGGTGACATGTCGTCTGAGCATTAAAAGCAGGGTGATGCATCCCCCTCCACCCCGCCCCCCATAGGGTGACACTCAGATGATACGGTATCTGGAACAGTGCAGCAAGGGGGCGGCAGTCTGTGGCACATTCCCCAAAAACAAACATCTTCATTCTGCAATGCTCTGTGCACTTCGCTGACTGCACTAATATATGGATTGTGACAGGACTCAATTGCAATGTATTTGGTAGCAGCTACAATCTGTTCTGTCATACATCAATTTCACAGCACCTCTCCTCTCCTCCTTGTCCTTTTCTTTTTCACCTTTCTCTGCCTCCCTCTTTTTGATCTAATCCAAGGAGATAAATGGACAGGAAGGTAATGCACAGAAACCTCCTGCAGGACTCTCCCCAAATCCCCAGGATCCTCTACATTACTGGACAGTGAGGGACAGGCTAGGGCGATATACCAGTCTCAAAGTTGTAGGTCAATAAAAAATATCAGGTGGAGAGAATCATACCGGTGTTTCCAGAGGCACTAATAAAAAAATAACAAATGTGTGAAAGGAAGAAAATATAATGTGTTAACCTGAACAAATGAAAGCTATTATATTAAGTATAAATTGTGTTTTAACATAGGTTTAGTTTCTCCCCCATGTTCATTTCGAGTCTCATGGTCTGATCCATTTGAACTGCATAGAAAGATCTATAAACTAGACTAGTTTTGTCAATTGTATTACATTATTACTTTATATAAAACCTCTAATTAAACCATTTAATTAAACAGGTCATCATGTCCAACTTGTTCAACAGCATTGATGAACCTTCCCCAATTAGTCAGTTCAGAATTCATTAGTATCTTAATCAGAGGGAACTAGTAATAATGGTGTTTGGAGTGAAAGTGTTAAGAGCAAATCAGTGAAACGTAACCTCCTTCTAATATGAGCTGATCAATACGAAAGGAGCATCTTCAGTGGTGTTTTTTTTATTAAAAATAAACTGAGGAATGTACTGTCAGTTCTAAACTATGTTTGAAAGCCATGCAACATGTCAAATCTGAATAGAGTGTAATATAAACTGGATATTGCCGTCTAGAATACAGCAATATATTTTTTGAGCTATATCACCCATTCCTAGTGGTAGGAAACAGGTGTACATAATTCTGCATATCACATCTCTGTTTGATATATTAGCAATTTTATATATATATATATATATATATATATATATATATATATATTAGATATATAGATCTATATATTGAGATTCCCCAGTCTTAATCAGCTAAGCACACTGTGTTGCACTAATTAACACTGGCACTCCTGGCAGGGTGTGCACACTCATCACTGGCTGCAGAGGGAGTCGGACTTCATTGTATTACATTATTACTTTATATAAAACCTCTAATTAAACCATTTAATTAAACAGGTCATCATGTCCAACTTGTTCAACAGCATTGATGAACCTTCCTTCATTGCCTAAAGTTATTCACAAATGTCTTGTGTAAACTGTATCTTTACCAAGTATATAATTACAAAGTGTCTTAATCATGGAGTCATCCTAGCATATAGTCAGTGTTTTGTTGTTTAGTAGACTTTTTATGATTCTATGAAGATTAGGAATCAATATAAAACAAATTATATACAGAGAGAGACAAATATATGGGCTATATATAGACTGGATGTGTCTAGTATTGTGAGTGTGTGTGTGTGTATATATATATATATATATATATATATATATATATATATCCGTTTGTTAGCTGGGATATAATTGTTCAGTCTACTTTGTGCCTTAGAGATCCAGAAACTAATGAGAAATATAAATTGTATGACTGTCTCCTGGTCGACATTCCCATTAATCTATACTGCTGGACCGATTCTGCCTGTATCCCCTATATTGAAAATAGTGGCACTCCACGTTCCTCAAGTTTCCAGCAATACATTCCTCCCTTCATTAGGGGCAGAGGGAGGAAGACGCTGCCGAGCCGTGTGTGGAAACGGGTTTTCAAACGGAATGAATGAAGCACACACAAAGGCTTCAGTCCCATTGATCTAAGCTTCCGAGTATTGAAATTCCTTCAGCAAAGAAATCTCTGTGAAGACAAAGCAAGGATACAGTATTTCATGTGATTCAATGTGTAAACATTGCCGGACAGAAAGGGAGCATGTCTAGGTGTTGCCTTTGATCTCTGGGGTAGTTTGATGTTCTGCCATTCTTGCTAATTGTTGTGATGCCAAAATGCATCTGTCTGCAGCAATATGGTTACCGAGACTCAGGAAGGTGTAAGTCAGTGGTCAGTGGAGCTCTGGTCCTGGGAATGTGTGTCCCTCAGAACCAAAGGGGAGCTATGGGTGAGATGTCTGGGAGGAAATTACCTCCTCTCAACTGTAAACTCACTTACGCACGCATGATCTTAGGAAGAGCAATTCTCTGCAGAGTGCACAGATCCCCTTCGCTACAGTGCAGTGGGCTTGATGCTTGTTTTGGGGCTTGTTTCTTGGGCGTCTAGAGATGTGCCTGTAATAGCCATTCATTTTGGAGGTTTGAGGGCACATGCATATATTGCAGCCGTGCCATGGCCTGGATTACATCGATTGATGGCTGATTGTTAGTGGATTTGCTGCAGCGTGAGGAGGGAGGGAACAGGACATGGCTTGTGGTGTATTTACATACACGAGTGTCAAGGTGTTGTACATCCCTCGGTTCTCAAGATCCCAGGTAGTTGGGGACCATTCTTTTGGCAATATAGCTTTATGGCTTACCTGGGCTATGCAACTCAGGCACTGCAATTTCTGTGAAGGCACATTGAATCCATATGGAGTTCCAGTAAGCAACACAGTGGTTTTATTTTTACAGAGGATTACAGCAGGAAGACCAAGACTATGTGTGCAAAATCAGATGTGTTTGCTCAGTTATTTTGTCAGAAAAATAAAAATAGCTGAAGTTTGGACAATGTCTGCTTTCAGAGCAAGCTGTTGGTTTGCTGCAGAAGCGCCCTTCACATTCCATGCTGCGTCTCCATAATAGAAACAGTCTCCTCAAGTGCGCACTGATTTCTGTTATCCCCGTCATGAGCGGTTAAGGGAATCTATCCCAGCAATAATTGTACGTCAGTATGGATTGAGAGGCGCTATGATGATTCTTCCCCATGCAATTTCTAACTCTTAATTATCAAAATGAGGCCTGACTGCATGGAGCAGCTGTGTACTGATCAGGGCTGAAGTCTCATCTCTGGATGAATATTTGCTGGCCTCCATCTACTGCTACTGCTCTTCCTTCTCATCCCTACTGTCAGAGTGGAGGACAGCTCATCAGGTTCCTGTAAAATTACTGGTCGTCCCCCACAGCGGGAGAGTGTCAACAGCACTGTAGGGTCTGCTGCAATAGCTAGAGACTCAATTCTGGTTTATCTAACTGTAAGACTTTATACCAACACACTAAAAACCCATCTAAAGAAAACAACCTTCCTCACAAGTCTCTCAGCTCAAACCACTAACACACAGAACTGGATGGTACTGGAAAGCCACTCGTCCTGCTAGTTTTAAAGGGAACGTTGCATGGTCAATGAGCAGAGATCCATAAAATGTGTTTCTGGGAACAGGGCTGCAAATATCGGTACTGCATAGTGCTGTGGGACGATTGAGGATTCCACCGTTTTACAGGATGCATGTTCTAATGTGGCAGGGCTATGGGGAGTGCTGCATATGTTCCTCTCTATGCTCACCTGCAGCTGCTCTGTGTGTCTGTGTGTGTGCACGTGTGAGTGTGTGGTAGACAAGACATTTGGCCTGTAGACTGTGTGCATCTGGGCAGTTCGTTTGGGTGGAGGAATAGTACTGGCTACAGGAGCGATAAAAAAATATATGAAAAAAAGACCTGTAAAATCTTCTCATTTGAAGTTGTAAATTGATCTGGAGCAACTTGCCAAAGCCATTAATAAACATTTTCAGAGCAATTCTCTCTTGCCAGATTTAACAGATGAAATGAGGATTTTATGCATGTACAGACAACTGCCCAAAAGACATTTAAATTAATGAAGTGCTGAGGAAAACACTAACGTTTGGCAGCATTTCCGAGGCAGTCGCCAGCTCTGCAGTATTGTCTGGGGCCAAAAGGATTTCTGTTTCCCAGAGACAAAACTTGTTTTCCGTGACTGTCAGTGTTTCCCGGTTATTCCCATACCTGGGATCTTCAGTTAGTGACTCTCATTTTACACAACCCCAGGACACAAAAACCCTTCTTTCCACAACTCAGCGTATTCCTCCCCCTTCCTAATAACGCAGGAATAGCATATGATTAACAGAGTGATTCTGTTTACATAGTGTAATTTATTTTAAAATAACGTTCATATTACTGGATCACCTGTAAAATCCTCTCCCCACACTATGCTCACCACCACACCCCTGGAATTTAAGTCCAGTTCCTCTCTGTATTAATCCTGAGCTTCCATGACAAACATAAAGAGATCCCAGGCATGTGGATTTCTGTAGCCTGTATTAAGCACATGACGAATTAATGGCAGTTCCCAAAGTGTCAGATTAAATCACTATCCAACAGTTGTAGTCCTATTGGCTGGAGGAGAGCAGGGTGTGTCCTATTTGATGGATGATTGGTTTCCAATCATGAGCAAAGTTCAGCAATTCCAAATCCCAAAAATTGGGAATATAATTTAAAATGAAAAATATTTGAAAATAATACTGATTATGCGAAGGCTGTGTTCTGCTTGAAGGAAATCACAGACGACGGAAAGTTCCCACAGTTCTGATGTAGGACTGGAAGTTTACAGATGTTATTGATTTCTGAGCTGAAGGCAGAATTTTATAAACACAACCATGCTGTTCATTAGGTAAAGAAGCTCATTAAAACACAGACATACTGATTACTGTGTGGGGAGAGGCTGCTGTTTTTTCCACCAGAAGACAATTAGCATGTTCCTTTTGAAATAGCCCTAATGAGGAGGAGCACTGTACATAATTCAGCAAAAAACTTTCTAAAAATAATCCTGGTCCTCATTCTCTCTTCTCAGGGAAAAAGATTCATATTTTGTTTCTTTGTCTGTGTGATACATTTTTTGCTTTGTTTAAACGGAATTGTTAAAATCAGCATATTCAAACATAAAATGTAAATGTGTATTTTATTAGAAAACAATTGCCTCATTTTATTATCTATATCGAATCAATAGAAAAATAGCTTTGTTGCCCTACATCGTAAGTCTATGATACACACAAGACATTTGACATGAGTAAGCAGACTGCCAGTTAGGACTGTACTGTACACAGCTCCGCCAAGCTGGGCTAGCCTTCATCCTTGTGAAATTAAGCCATGTGTTTTGATGCTGTGAATGTGATTAGTCCTCCAGATTGCAGGATTGCAGTATATTCTTGGTAGTGGGTCTGTGGCAAGGAGTCCTGGGAGGAGACTGCACTGGGACAGTGTTGTCAAGAGTGACCATATGGCTCCATAGTTACAAAGACATGACAGCATGTGTAAATTGCCTTCAAACAGAAGGCAAGAGTCTGCCTGGACTTGGAGGAATCTGCAGGATCTTCAGCATTAATTGAGAGTTGACGTTTTGCACTCATCTGTTGACTGTAAACTCCAAACGAATTTTTAAGCCAAGGTGGAGACTCATTTGGGTGCACAGCTATGCCGAGAGCCACACAACTGGTAAATGAAGTACAAAAACCACAGAACAGGGCAGATCAGTCACATTGACCTTCTGGGACTCACAGCTATGAAAAATACAGCTATGGCATCTGTCATAATCAGTGATGGGGCTAACTATTTTTTAGGGGGTTATTTTTCAATTTGTGTTATTCTAGTACATGGACATACAATCCACAGCCCATGTATGACTTCCATTACACTCATGGTTTAGTATTTTAGAAGAATGAAAATGCAGTAAAGCATACAGTAATCTTATCAAAATAAGATTACAGACATACAAGAGATTACTTAATGTTACACATTAATACAAAATATATAATCCAGGAAATACAGGAGCAACAACCAGAAACTACAACTGTCACAGCCATTAGTAAGTAATGTCCCTACAACATGCAATGCACACTGACCAGATCAGGCAATCCATTCTGGTACTGGAGAGGTTATAAAGTTTCTGGTGATAATTAACATAGCAGTCCTAAACAAGGATATGTTTTACTTAAAAAGAAAAGTGGGATGTAAACCTACTAAAGAAAAGCTAGAGCATCCAAGAGCAGCATCGAGTGGTTAAAATTAATTCTGTGCAACCAAAAAGCAGGGTAAGCCATATTGTTCACTTTGCTCATCTTACCTGTTAGTTTGCAAGACATATAACATGAAACGACACTTCCAAACAAAGTACGCAGATTTCAACAAGTCCCACCCCACATATTTCGTATTTGCTGGCTTCTTGCAATAAAATGCAAGCCATATAGCAGTCCCACTGAGTTTGGTTTGTCTTACACTGCCTTAAGTGTGTATATAATACAAGTGAATTGTGCTTAAACCTCATAAATAGATATTTAGTTATAGATAGAAACCATGTATTGCAACTGAGGTTGAGTATTGCAGGTAACACTGAATTCAAATATTTTTTAACTACACACGTTTCAAGAAATGGTTAAATAAATATTTTAGATATGCGGCCATCAATAAAATTTGATTTGCTCACCTTTGTTCTAGTATCTACAATAACACCATGTTTCATTTATATATGTGAAATGCATGTGTAGTTACTGGACAATTATGATGCTCAAAATAGTAATGGCAT
The DNA here is from genome assembly GCF_036373705.1 of Amia ocellicauda. NCBI lineage: Eukaryota > Metazoa > Chordata > Actinopteri > Amiiformes > Amiidae > Amia > Amia ocellicauda. The sequence continues at coordinate 34,172,228 of NC_089850.1, read as the reverse complement.
CAAAGTTAACTAATAGCTGCAAACTGTCATGAATAGCAAGTGAATTTCCCAGGAATGACTGCTGCATATCATATTACATTTTCAAAAGGCATAATGATAAACACTCACAGCCCCCCATACAAATATACACAATCTGAATAGCCCATTACCTTTAAGTGTAACTGGATATTTAAATAACATACACACATGCACACATACATAAATAAATACAATTATAAATAACCAAATTTAATTACTTTTTTCTAGGTACACTGGCGCATATGTAATTCTCCAGAGAAAGTCTGATTATTGTGCAAAGTAATTGAATACTACTATAAATAATCTGGTTCTTTATTTCCAACCATCTTTCTGCACTGCATTGTTGGCAAAAAAAAATGGCAACATCCATCATTTATATTACTTAAAGTAGAGAAACATTTTACAGATGATGTGTGTGTTCAAGGCAACTTAATTTTGATTTAGGCTATGAAAATATAGCTAATTTATTCTGCTGTAAATATAAACGCCTGCATCTTTTATCATGAGGTGTTTTCATCAGGCATGTGATTCTATTGTAGGGCTGTTTTGGTAAGCTGAAATGTTAATTCAAACTCGGGAGGGGAAGGTTTGGTCACGGTGATATTTAAATATGTGTGTAATTTAATTGTAGCGTAACTAAAGTATCAGTTGTACAAGGAAACTTCAGGAAATAAATGCTTTCTGCTTTCAGTGCCTCCAGACACATACTCCAATAACAATCCCTTCCTCCCTTTGAATACCTGCAGTCCACTTCTGAACAGATGCAGAATATTGCTAATTGTTTGTGCACAATATTTATTTATGTTCCTCTAAAATGTATTCATTCAAAATAAGAACAAGTGCCTAATAGCTATTTGCTTAATAAAATCCGCAATTACAAGAAACAGCTGTTACAGGCTTTTTAACAGAGACAGTGTTTGTTATGAAGCCATTTAAATACAAATCAAATGCATGCTTCCCTCTCTCTGCACAGTACTATTTCTTGGGAACATTGTAAATATAAACTTATTACCAAAAAAAAGCTCTATTACACAACTGTCTAGCATTCAGCAGTGACAATTGAACAGCAGGGCTTTAAGACATAAAATAAATCAATGCGGTTTCCCCCTGGAGACTATTCTTGGAGTTTGTAAGATGATCAAGGTGCCATGTTAGAGTTTGTAATGGAAGTTAACACTAAATGATAACTTTTATTTGAACTCAAAGCCAGAAAACTAATCTCACTGATAGGTTGAGCCTGACCAATGCTGGACCAGAGGTCACGATCAAGGAGTGTTTTCAGAGAGAGAGAGAGAGCCAGGCCAGCAGTTAGAAGACACTACTCTCTGTCCCACTGATGTATCTGCTCATATGGTCCAGAAGTACAGTAACACATGTTCCTATGATTGCGTTTGGGACCAGGTGCTTCAATGAATGGAAGCTTCTGTTGCCCTATAATTTGCAATTATATTTGTTCTTGTGTCTTGCATGTTTTATATGCAATAATAGATATGTTAACTGTATACTGCATATTATGGTGGTCTGTGATACTTTAATACCACAAATAGCAGCACTACAGTACAGGACCTTCTACTTCTGTTGTCTGATCTCTTTGTTACTAATTCAGGCTGATTATTAGCTCAATTGATCCACATCGGCCATGTCCAAGTAGGGAGTGACAAACCCTGCAGGACTGCAGCACTACAATGCCCAGTGTTTGTTAAAACCATCAGCAAAACATGTCTTGCTGTTTTGAAAGACAAGTAAACAGTACCCAGGTCGTTCTGAACAGTCAATTCTTAGGAGATTAACTGTATACCAATCAAGTAAATTTATTCAGAAGTGATAAATAAATAAAAGACTTCATATAATTTTTCCTAAGCATTGATTGCTTTTCATTGAGCCGAGCTGTATATACATTCCTTGACAAGCAATTTGCCTGTCGTTTTATTCTCTGATACATGTTGTTAAATGCAGATCAATGAATAGTGATGAAGTGAATGCCACGGTAGCACTCCCAGCACACCCTGGAATCTGACTGATTCTCTCGGCTCCATATGTCCACAGTTGTGTTCTAAGTGAGCTTCTGAAGTAAACTGTATCCCTCGACAGCGCCTCAGAGGCCTGTTCAGTTCTGCACTCTACAGGACACAACTCCTGCTTTCTTAGTAATGTATTCCACTTGCTTAGAGTTCATCAGCCTAATCATTCACATGACATCTAAAAAGTTATGAAAATCACAGTAAGACTGCATATACTTATAACTTCATTCTGTGACTTTGTTCCAGGATGTATCCAAAGAGGACCACACCCAGCCCAGCAACCAGGAGAGCACTGGACAGACAGCTGTGAAGTGGCTACTTATGACACAAAGGAGACTTCACCCCAGAGGGCCTGCTAACACTCGTCTAGTTGCTTAAGGTCAGCAGCTGGATTCCCAATATAGACCCAAAACTGGAAACAATGTCTGCAATAATGATATGACCAGGAGCAACAGTGTGCAGGCAAGAAAAAAGCCTAAGCTGAAAAATATAGTATTTTTTTTTTGTGATAGCTGATGACGATTATTATGACCCAGGTCTCTCATGAGTACAGCCTCTACACTGAAACATCAATATCATGACCCAGATGCTCTGGTCTGATGGACTCTGTTGTCTACAACATGCAGTATAGTAACCTGCTGAGATCCTGAAGTTGAAGTCCAAGGTACACCTCCCTTCCCTCAGCACAGAGGGCAGCGACACCCCTCAGGAAGGGGCACATAACTGTGGTGCACCAATTCAGCTGCCCACCCCCAGCAGAGGGAGAGGATTGAGCTCAGAGACAGCCAGGAGAGGAGGGAGGCCAACACACCTACGTCTGTTCAGAAAAGTACAGAGAGAACACAAAACATGTGTAGTAACACCTTTCCCACAGAGGAAATATTAGAGATATATTATTATTGACACGTTTCTCGCTCGGCTCCAATATAGTCAAGTGCTCGAGCGGGGATCTTATAGTGCAAATTGGGCAGCTTGAAGGAAATGGAAGTAATTTCCAACATCCTCATCATGTGGAGTCTATTGAGCCTGAGAGCTGCACAAAACAGCACATTCACCGCAATAGAGGAAATGAGATCTGGGGAAAATGACAGCAATTGGTATGAAGGGAGGGAGACCAGCAGAACACAGCTGTGGTGTTTAAAAACAAAGACAAGCCCGCAATTACAATCAGCGGTCTGTCTGTTTATAACCGCTGTTATTATTATTATACTTGTTGATATTCATTATTAGTTGTGATATACTAGATTCATGTTTGGTGTAGTTTAATTTAATTAGGGAAATATATTTTTTTGTAAAATGAAAGACTTTTTACTGACTCAGTGCCATCATTGATACACATCACATCTCATCTGCTATTTTACTCCCGAAGCCCTTGTCCAGCTATGAAGATGACAGCCAGTTTCCTCATCACTAAATCAATCCGTCCTTCTGCTTGGAATACCATTACATCGATTTTAAAACCGATTTATAATTAAACAGACAAACAAACAAACAAATACAAAAGCAATTAATGAAGAGTAAAGGCCTCTGCTCTCAGAAAGAGACTGACCATTTTTTTTTTTTAATAAAGCAAGTGCTTTACAGCTTTTCATACAGCGGCAGTACCGCAATCCAGAAACAATTAATACCTGAAGCTGCTAAGCTGCCCTCGGGGCAGGCCGTTTGTTCACCCCCAGTCCATCCATCACTGATCCTAAATTGGACAGAGGTGGTGGTGACAATGCGTTCGCGCAGGCCGGGGCGCAGTGACATCACAGCCCGTTGGGGGTGATTGATGGCGCTGACTGTGTTCTACCTGAGCAGCCGCCCTGACAGAGCGCTGAGAGAGATGGAGCGCAGCGCACAATGAGCGGCTGCCTGTAATGGACTGTCAGACAGTGATGGAGCAGCAGCACGGAAGGGAGTTCTGGAAGGACAAGACCTGGAGAGGGGAAGATAGGTGGAAGTTGCGTGTGTTTTGTTTGTTTTTTTACAACCTAATGTCAGAAAAATTGAGCAGGGAAGAAAACTGTAGTTCTTTGGAGAGCAGGAAGGAAATATAAATTCTTTATACTTTGATTTAACACATGAAGTAGTAAATGAGCCAAATTCAATTAACCTTTTGAAGCAGAAAATTTGTTTTGGGAAAATTACGCTTGAATCCCTGAGGTAAAGTGATCAATATTAACGTGATTCAGTAATCTTCCACAGGGCTCACCCATATATCACCTGACAATTGGAGTACACGTTCAGTTCATCTCCAGCTCTGTATATGAACAGCTGTATGCAACAGTAGTCTGTGTCATTAAGGAAGTCCTAGTTCTGGTAACTCTTCTCCTTCCACATACCTCAGGATTCTTCATGCAGTAATAATAGGTGCTGTGATGGTGTGAATAGTCTCCGATTGCAAATCTAGTTTGAAGGTTTGAACTGGACAGGTCAGGTATGAACTACAGGACCCTGATGAGAAAGTCATTGTTCAACACTCTCGAGATCGAAGGTTCTTCTGGACAGAACCAGTATTCTATTGTAAGTTGTGGGTTTCATTTTTTTGTGCCAGAAGCCATAATGGGAATGTGGGTCAACAGTGGGAACCATTCAGATGAAGAGAAACACAGCTACCTCCTGTGGAGTGACCCTGTGTCTTGATCTCAGCCCTGCAATAAGAAGCTGTTGTCTGTTTCCTATACTTAGCCATGTCAACAATCTGATGATTTTTTAATTCATTAAGTTTGTTGTTTTATTCAACAGAAATATATGCCCTTTCTAACTGCTCTGCTCCACTCACCATTAAGCAGCTTGTCACTCTGCTATGAGCTCTGATAACCCCAGACATACAGAAATAATCACCACAACTCTGTTACATTTTAAAATGGGTTATTGCACCTCCAATTTGCTGGCATTGTTAAACTACTAGCAGAATAGGAATCACATCCCTAAATATCCCTGTCTTACCTTATGTAACCAAGCCTGTCTGCATTCTTTCTGTGGTAATGAGGTCATGAGCAGTATTACTGTGAAGTGCTGTGCTGGGTATATATACATCCAAGTCAGTAATCAACATGAACACCAGGTCAAAACCAATCAATCACACACACATGTAAATTTAAACTGCTAGCAGACTCGGGAAGCTTAGAGTTTGTATCTATGAGATATATTTATATATAGGCTGAATACTAATTTTCGGAGTCTCACGCACTGTAAGAACTGTTCAACATGCAGTTTTTACTCTGCAGCCTCCAAGTCTCCATCAAGGTCAGAAGGAGCAGTAAGAAGGCACTGCCGGTGGATGACATTTGATTGGACAATTACAGCAACATCCAAATGTATTCAGAGCCATTATGAAATGTAAATAATAGTTGATTTTGCAAGTATTTGCCAATGCAACAGTAAATAAGAATATAACTAGCAATATCGCATGTATAAATCTCATATCTGTCCACAATAGTTACATCTAAATACATTATATTCAGCTTTATTCAGACACCAGTAATCAGTATTTTGTGAATCCACTTTAGCTTTAATAACATGCAGGAGGTGTTTCATGTGGGCTTTAAATAGGTTCATCAACTTCTCAGGAGGGATTTTCAACCAGTCCTCCCTAAAGAAACTCTCTTTGTGTGACTCAGTATTTAGTATTTACAGTTTAAAACATACATTTTCATTTGTATTGAGGTTTGTAGATTGTTATGACCATTGAAGATCTTTAATTCTGTGGTCTGTTCACCATCTGTTTGCAGACTTGGATTTGTGCTTTGAATCGTTACTAGCTAGAAAGTCAATCTGTGACCAGACTTTCATGTGTTGACAGAGAGAGACGGGTTTCTTGGATTATATCTTTTTATTTTGGAATCTATCCATCCCTCAATTTTAGGGAATCAGGACAGGATGAGGAAAGATAGTCCCAAATCAGAAAAATATGCATAAAAAGAGACCAAATAACATATGAATTACTTTCATTACTGGGATAATGTGTTGTAGTCAGATGAAACAAAAACAAAAACTATATATATATAATATATATATATATATATATATATATATATATATATATATATATATATATATATATATTTAACACAGAGTCTAGTATTTTAAACCAGAGGTATGCACTTAGAAATATATGCAACTGTGTTCAACGTATCTGTGATTTATGTAGTCAATATTCAAAGTTGTATGATGCCTTACTTTTGAATTTATTTCAATCAGAAAATAAGGTGTATGCCTGCATCTCCTTGCAGATCAAATTCTGAATAAATTTAGAATCCACTGTATATATTCAACATGTACAAACATGCTGTTCTGTGGCATTTTGACCTACTCTCTGCATTTATTATATTTCAGTAACTGGCAAGGTGATTCTGCAGTGGATCCACAGACACCTCAGTCTCTCAGAGCGGTTGAACATTGACAGATACGAGTGTTTATTGTGTCCTTACCCCCAGAATTCAAACAGCCCTAGCGCACAACCCTGTCACCTCTGTTTAAACACAAACACTCTCTGAGGGAGTTCCACAGGGAATATTCTAGCATCCCGTCAGGTCAAAGCTCAACTGCAATAGATATTGAACTAATTTCTTTACTTAAGATCCTACAGGATTTAGCTCTTGGACTAAAACGACAGTGAACGAAGCTCCTCTGAAAGGCAATGAGAGCAACGCTTTATACGTTTCTCTGTCAGAGATAAGGTCATTTCTGTCAGCCCAGATGTGTGGGAAGCCAGAGAATCATTAACATGCAAAACTACCAGCTAACACAGGGCAATGGACATTATTATTGACCTTTTTCTTTCCGTGTTCCCATCTTTTTTTTCTTGCCAACTGTCCAACTTGATTACTGGACTAGCTAGATAAAGTATACACACTTCAGTATCACACACACACACTTCAGCAAACAGCATTAGGCTTTATACCAGTATTCAATCCATGTTTACAGTACATTATGTAGCTCATAAACTGCACATTTTCCATATTCATCTTAAAATGAACAAAGAATGAAAATAAAACTTAAATGATTAATATTAAGTTTATCAATATAAAATTAACGTTTGACCTACATTAGTTTAAGATAATATGCTCATTTCAAGACATAATTAAGAGTGCTTTTAAATTGCAATCATATTTTAAACTAACATACTACTAACTAGTAATAATTACTGCCTATCTTAATGTAAAAGTCCATTTACAAAAAATAAATAGAAAGGTTGTCAGAAAGAGTTAAATAAGTGGAAATAAAAGGTTTAAGCTGCACATTTACGTAGTTATTAAAAAAAATAAGAAAAACGATGACTCTGTCCCAGAGGAAACAAATCTTCAGTTAGCACAGTAGCACAGCTGTAACTGGTGTGATAAACCTTAATTCACATATAGAGATTTGTGTAACCTTATTTTGTTCACTTTGAAGCAATAATGAAGTTTATCATTAATTTGATTGACTAAGCATACTTGAGGTCAGCGTATAACGTTCCCCTGTATTGCAGGCAGATTACATATATAGATCAAGTGGTCCTTCAGTATAGCACAGTGGCTCAGCCTGGGTGATACTAATGTAACCAATTATCATATCTACAAGGATAAATGTGAATGACCCACACTCTACATAGTGTGTACATTAATGCTGCTTTGAAATGCATTCACACAAAAAAAATCTGTAAATATATAACAAATGAAATAGAGCAATATGTAGTATCTTATACAACTAGAAATTAAATTTAGCACGCACAAAAACACCATTTAACACTGAATTAAACTGCAGTTTAAAATATATTCTTAAACGTTTTATAGCCACAATGTGAAATATACACATAGTAACACTTTTACACTCACTCAATAAATAAATATGTGTGCTGTAAATAATAAGTGTTATACCTGTTTTCTCCTCTATTAGCGTGTGTGTGTGTGTGTGTGTGTGTTACTCATGTTTTTGCAATGGCAGCACACAATTCAGTCCGACCCCCGAGCGAAGAAACACGTTTCAACTTTAACACTTTAACAATAACTCGCGTTTAGCTATAGGAAATTAATAGCGCGACTACAAAATATATATTTCTCAACATTGTGAACAGTCTATTTAAAAAAAAAAAAAGTTCTCCCCAGAAGTTTATTTCTCGTGTTTTTTTTTTTCAGCCTCGAATAACATACTTTGCCCAGGGCCGCCCCGCCTTCAGACGGTTAGAGGGTATCCTGAATTGTGATTATATACATTATAATAATTAATATTAGCTAACGCCAGCGCACAATAATAACACTTAAACCACAACATGTACCGTATATCTATGGTTATTGGTTGATTGGTATCAATACTCAGAACGCATAAAAAAGTATTTGATCAATGCATACCACCAGTGCTCACTTATGTGTGTGAAACCTGGTCACCTCATGCAAAATTGCATGGAAGAAACATGGAAAGATGTATGCTTGGAATACAAAGAAGAGACGAAAAGGAAAGGAATGGATCTGAGAACAAACCAAAATATGTGGCATCATTGAAAGAGTGAAAATGTTAAAATGGCAATTTGGACCTGACACATTGCAAGAAGAACAGATCAAAAATGGACAAAGGAAGCTATTTAATTGACCAAAAGATGAAAAAAGGCCTAGAAGACGACCACATAAAAGATTAAAAGATGAAATAATACAATTTTCAGATTGACTTAGTGCTTATCTGAGAAGCTGTAGATCAAAGCAAGTGGAAACATCTTGGGGAGGCCTTCATGAAATGATCAGTCTATAATTTTAATGGTAGGTGTATTTTAACAGTGAGAGACAGAATAACAAAAAAATCCAGAAAAATGAATTTCAAAAAAGTTATACATTGATTTGCATGTTAATGAGTGAAATAAGTATTTGACCCCTTCGACTTAGTACTTGGTCGCAAAAACCCTTGTTTGCAATCACAGAGGTCAGACGTGTCTTGTAGTTGGCCACCAGGTTTGCACACATCTCAGGAGGGATTTTGTCCCACTCCTCTTTGCAGATCCTCTCCAAGTCATTAAGGTTTCGAGGCTGACGTTTGGCAACTCGAACCTTCAGCTCCCTCCACAGATTTTCTATGGGATTAAGGTCTGGAGACTGGCTAGGCCACTCCAGGACCTTAATGTGCTTCTTCTTGAGCCACTCCTTTGTTGCCTTGGCTGTGTGTTTTGGGTCATTGTCATGCTGGAATACCCATCCACGACCCATTTTCAATGCCCTGGCTGAGGGAAGGAGGTTCTCACCCAAGATTTGACGGCACATGGCCCCGTCCATCGTCCCTTTGATGCAGTGCAGTTGTCCTGTCCCCTTAGCAGAAAAACACCCCCAAAGCATAATGTTTCCACCTCCATGTTTGACGGTGGGGATGGTGTTCTTGGGGTCATTCCTCCTCCTCCAAACATGGCGAGTTGAGTTGATGCCAAAGAGCTCGATTTTGGTCTCATCTGACCACAACACTTTCACCCAGTTCTCCTCTGACTCATTCAGATGTTGGCAAAATTCAGACGGGCCTGTACATGTGCTTTCTTGAGCAGGGGGACGCTGCAGGATTTCAGTCCTTCACAGCGTAGTGTGTTACCAATTGTTTTCTTGGTGACTATGGTCCCAGCTGCCTTGAGATCATTAACAAGATCCTCCCGTGTAGTTCTGGGCTGATTCCTCACCGTTCTCATGATCATTGAAACTCCACGAGGTGAGATCTGCATGGAGCCCCAGACCGAGGGAGACTGACAGTTATTTTGTGTTTCTTCCATTTGCAAATAATCGCACCAACTGTTGTCACCTTCTCACCAAGCTGCTTGGCGATGGTCTTGTAGCCCATTCCAGCCTTGTGTAGGTCTACAATCTTGTCCCTGATATCCTTGGACAGCTCTTTGGTCTTGGCCATGGTGGAGAGTTTGGAATCTGATTGATTGATTGCTTCTGTGGACAGGTGTCTTGTATACAGGTAACGAGCTGAGATTAGGAGCACTCCCTTTAAGAGAGTGCTCCTAATCTCAGCTCGTTACCTGTATAAAAGACACCTGGGAGCCAGAAATCTTGCTGATTGATAGGGGATCAAATACTTATTTCCCTCATTAACATGCAAATCAATGTATAACTTTTTTGAAATGCGTTTCTCTGGATTTTTTTGCTGGTATTCTGTCTCTCAGTGTTATAATACACCTACCGTTAAAATTATAGACTGATCATTTCTTTGTCAGTGAGCAAATGTACAAAATCAGCAGGGGATCAAATACTTTTTTCCCTCACTGTAAATATATATATATATATATATAAAAACGTGTAAATAAATCAATTTACAAAATAAATATTATATATTGATATATATAGAGAGCGAGAGAGTGAGTTACAGATCAATGACCCAGGCTTCCCCACCCTCAATTTACTGAAGGGCTGGAGTGTTGTCTCGCTGGCATGCTGTGATTGGTTGATTGAGCAAATTGAGAATGTAATGCTTCCTTTCTCCCTATAAGAAGAAAAGTGCATTTCCCATCTACAGTGACATCACGTTTCCACCTTTTCCTCCCGTATAGCAATGAGCAATCGTATGATTATGGTCTTTGATTTAATGTTTCACAACTGAGTGAAGTCCTGTGGTGAAGGGATTGAAATGGGCAGATTTACACTGGGGTTAGTGACAGACAGGGAAACTCAATTCACTTGTATACTTCCAAAACTGAAAAGCATGAAATTGGAAATTGATTCCTTTTTAAATATATGTTTCCTTTAAAATGAAATTATGATACTGCAATTGTATGAATCAAATGAATTGTCTTAGTAGTTGATGAAAGACATTTCTATTTGCAACATCTCAATAAAGTGCAGAGATGCACAACAAACATGACACGGCTGCCTGTTTCAAAACTTCTGTTTGCTTTAAAGTTTAAAAAAATATATTAACTTTTAAATCAATAGACTGAGCTTCCCTGGGGAAGGCTGATAAAGACAGAGACTAGTCCTGCCCCTGTCCAGGAAAACTGTACAAGTTCAGTTCTCTAATGGTGTGTGTCCAGGGGCCAGTCAAAGGTTGATAATAGTAACGCAGTGAAACGCAGCAGAGTGTGTCCAAAGACCTTGCATGCTTTCTGAACCAGGATATCCCGATAAAGATTAAAGACATTCACTGTGGCAAAGATTCCAGCAGAGGATATGTATTCCTGCTTTATTTGGGCTCCACTGATATTTTACAAAGTGTGTGATAGATGCGTAAAGGCTAAGACCACATAATAAGCTTCCATATCACATGCAAATGTAAGCCTGTATTCACACCATGTACGGCTTATAAATATTTTTTCCTTAACTGCCACCGACAATAAAATGTTGCCCTTTAAAATAATGTCCAGAAATGAATAATTAATAACTAGTAATATAACAGGACTGACTCCTTAAGATCGTACCAGCTTCCATTGAGTTTCCTCACCTTCCTCTGATATTCATCACAATCTAAGGTAACATCCAACTTTCACCTACATGAATCTGAAGCCCAGATCAAAACCCCTGATCCTAAACCTTAACCCAACTCTATCCTTAATTCTATCTCTAACGGTAACGCTAAACCCAAACTAAATGCATATCTCTGAACTGAATCTAACCTTAATTCTATCTCTAACCCCAGAACCAACCCTTATGCGATCTGATCAATGTCAAACAACAGAGGGAATTAAGTAAATGTTCAGCGGTTCCCTGTGAAAGATTCTGAAAGAGTGGCCCCGTGTCCATGTTTTGCCTCCAGTCCTGGGATCAATGAATCAGGAAGCTGGGCTGGAAGGGAAGCTCCCTGGAGGAACTGGTTCAGTGGCAGAATCGAGAGGCACAGCACACACAGACATCTGCTGACTGCTGTTCCCATTACCAACTTCTCAAGAACATATTGAAGCACTTTAATTAATACTGATTAGCTCCACTGTAGGTATTTGTCTTTGAGTCTGTTTACTCATCATATTCTGCCTCTCCAGGAATAATTATAGAAATGTAGCAAAAATGTGGCAGACACATGGCTAATTAAGATGAAGAGAATGTGTTTCTATCTGTTAGGAAAAGAGGCTCTTGCTGTCAAAAATTTTAGATGTGAAAATACTCCAACAGCTCACTGCAGTTGGCGTCTTTCGCGTTCAGGAATACTCGCTCCAATGAGACCACTGTCTGCCCTTACTTCAGTCCAGTGCAGTCAGCTCAGTCTGGTGAACTGTGGAGATCTGTGGCAGGAGAGTAAGTGTCATGGACGGTGTCAATGAGCTATATCTGTGTTTCTTTTGCCTATGGAAAAATATTGAGATTCTTATTAGTACTTATTGAAGAACAGTGTGGTGTATAGCTATTTTTATGTGTATATTTTTACTAGCATTTGGTTTTCTTTTTTTTTGTATTTAGTTTTCATTAGGTTAGGGTTTTAGCTTCTTTTATCACCCCTTTGAATTAATTTTTTAGTTTTATTCATTGTTGTTTTGCACACTGTTTTATGATTGCAGACTTCATGCCCTGCTTTCATTTGTGATAATTGGAATAAATACAATTTACTTACCTGGGTCTATTGTGATGTTCTGGGGTCCTGGTCCAAACCTGCGTGCGAGGTGTGGTTGGTGGCACGAGTTCCCTCCCTCGTTAAACAGAGGGTGGGGTGGTCGATAGTGCTCCAGCTAAATTGGCCACCCTTAGCTGTGACATATGTTACTGTTACCACGTTACAGCTAAAAATAGAATTGCTAAAATAGTAATATCAATATGTGGCAGAGTTCCTTAATTAACTGCAGGGCTGGAGTGCTGTGTCCTGGGTGTGGTGTGATTGGTTGATTGAGCAGCATGTTAACTTTCTCATTAGTAATGGTCAATCAGACCATCAGAAACCTGGGGAAGACATTCAACCCCACTTAAGGCCTGTTTTGAATGTAGTTTGGGTTGAATCTTTGCTTACTGTGAGGTATAGTGTTCTTAGAAATAGATCCAATGGCATCTAAAGCAAAGTCTGGTGTTCCTAATCTTTTGTGATGTAGTTGAAGACATCCTGTGTGCCCAATAACTACACATCTAAGACCTGTCTATAGCTTAGGGTCAGTATGTACCACCACTGGTCAAGGAGCCACCATCACCACGGAGTCCTGGGTCTGTCCTGTATAGATGTCTCAGCACTGCCTGCCTCACTGAGATTAAGCAGGGGTTGGTGGGAAGACTTTTAATCGACTGATTGGTTTGCATAGTAATCCCAGGAGAAAATCATTCCTGACTGCATGGTTCATTGCATGAGTTAATGAAGCATCTATACCACATTCACGCTGGACAGAAAACACCTGGCAATCAAGAAAGAACCAGAGATCAAAGCACAATACACACAAACGTCACTGAGACCACTGATATTGATCCACAGTCTGGTACTAAGAAAAGCTCAGAATAATCCCTGAGAAAAGTCTGTTCTTGTTTTTTGTTTTGATTTTTACTATTAGAGGTCACTTTGTCACCTTGTTTTAGTCATCATCGCTGAAGGGAGATTAGATCAATGCATTCAAAAGGTCCAGACAAACCATTTGAAGATGAATCACTAACAGGTATGACTAAGAGTCTCTCTTCTTAACACAAGTGGGCGCAGGACAGTGCAGTCAGTGGTTAATATAATGCAGTTCAGTTCAGTGCAGTGATCAGTATATTGCAGCTAGTACAGTGAAGTGGTCATTATAAGCCAGTGGACAGTATAAGGCAGTGATCAATATAATGCAGTAGTTAGTATAATGCAGGACAGTTAATCATGCTACAGCACGGTGGGGCTGGGATATGTTGACCTACACTCGGACCACTGTGCCCTGCAGAGAGTCCTGCAGCCCCGTAAAGTTCATGAAAAAGCAAAATAATAAAATCTGATTAAAGTCAAAAGTAATGAAAGGTTTTAAGTAATTGGAGAATTAAAGCTCGTCTATAACTCATATTAGTTTGCAATCTAACTCCAATTGCACAAATCTCAGGTGGCTGAGGGGGTGTTTGTTTTATGGCCATAAATATATGAGTACTTCTAATTAAGTCTTCATGTTGCCTCTTTTATTACACTCTGACTGTAGACTGCTGGTAATAATTATAGTCAAGCCTCTTTTATGAATGTGTTTTATCCCCAAATTTAATTACTTTTATTAATCAGAGATAGAATATCTCTGAGATGGCTTGCTTATTTGTTCTAGTTTTCTAGTTCTAGACTGGGGATATTGCATTTTGCTTTGCTTGGCTGTAATTGGATCTAATAATGATAAATTATAAAACATTTCAAACAGATAAAACATTGCCCGAGCTCTTGTTGGAAGTAGGTACCTCATGCATCAAAGTGAGAGGTGCTAGACTGCCACCTCCCAGACTGGGTGTACACTGGAATCTCTTTGGGCTTTATGAGCAATTATTTTTATTAATTTCCATGGAGGAGGAAAACGGCAATAAACAGAGTGTAGGGTACATACAGCGCAATAAGAAAGATGCAGAGAGGGCTTTGTGTACTGGCGCTGAGAGCTCTGAGGGGGGCCGAGATTAGCCTGTTAAAAGACCAGGACACCACCAGAATGACAATAGGGCAGTGGAGGATGGAAGCTGGAAAAGAAATGTCAAAACTGTGGCACACTCTGCTGAGCTGTCACTCTGCTGAGCTGTCACTCTGCTGCGCGGATGGCAAAGGGGGAAGACAGAAGCTTTCTGCTTGTTTAACAACTCTGTCTATTTGTAATGCACACTAAGGTTGCACCGGAAGGCAGGCACTCTTTGAATATTTATGTCCACAGGGTGGGTGGGTGTAAAATAATAGACACTCACTGCAGCTGTGGGTGATTAGAATGACGGCTCATTTTCGGAAGAACAGAACCTCATCTTTTTCTAAGCATATAATTATTATTATTATTAACAGACACTCATAGCCAGGGTGACTTACAGTTGTCACACATTATACACATCTGATGAAACAGTACTCCTACAAAGATGTTGTGTAGCTAATGGTCAGTTCAGTGTTTGTGAAAAGGACAGTGATCCCCCAGAGTGCATCTGTCATGCTGAGGACAATGCTTCTCAATACTGTCTCGAATCTCCCTGGCAGAGGTACTTCAAAATTTAAAATATTGGTTGTGAATAAATACAGGAAAGATGTGGATTACGAAATACAAATAAACTTAGGAAATGAAATGCATGCAATGATTATTATTTTAATCATTCCTTTTGGCAGACATAGCATGTGACCTTTATGAATAATTTGAAGAAAGCAGTGAAGAGGGATTTCTGTTATCTTGTTTGAAATGCTTGATTGGCTGTAATCCTTGTTGGACTCCCCTGTCAGTGCTGTGGACAGTGCGCGTGGGGGCCAGTTATTAGACAGCCTCCCTCCTCTTTGCCGTTTCCACTTGGCTGGCCTGCTGCTCCCCGCGGAGTACACACAACCGGCCGGCCACGTCTGTCTTTGTTCACATGTCACCAAGACGCTCATTTGTCTGGCTGCAGGCAAACCAGCTTGTAAGGAGAAGAAATGCACTGATCCATTAAAAGAAAAGTTAGCTTGCTTTATTATGTATTTTCTAGAGGTGAAGCTGGAGGTGCCAACCTTGCATTAATCTGATGATATGGGAGAATAGAAACAGTATAATCCCTCCTTCAGCCTCACATGTGAAACAGGTGTTTAAAAAACAATCTCCTGTTTACTCCTGCAAGTACTGATACGGCGGCCCACACACGGGGCTCTGGAGAATACCAAGGAGAGTGTCTCCTCTGCACTTTCCATCTTCTGTCTGATTAATACCAGCTAGAGCAGTGTTCTCCATCCTCCACAGTGTCCTCAGAGGGAGGACTACCTCTACACACTATCCCAGGGAACCTCCATTGTGCAGAGGCAGCTTGCTGAAGTTAACCTGACTGAGACAGGCGGCAGGATGGCCTTGGGCTATGGAGTGTGCACCTGGTGTACCAGAGAGGAGGCTGATAAAACACAAACCAAGTCTACGTGGTGCAGCTAGATGGCCGTGGATCTCAGGACTGCTCTGACAGACCTCTACACCCCTGCTTCGCACCTGCTGTTATACTGCATTGCTGCTCTTCCATTCACCTGTGCAAATATACTGCTGATATGTGTCCTGCACTGTATAAACCACTGTGCTTCGCACTACACTACTCAACTTACTATGTTTATTTGCCCGACAGTGGCATACATAAAACATTGTTCTCGAATAACTCTGATTGTTGTAAGTTGCCCTGGGTGAAGACATCTGCTGAATGAATAAAATAAAAATAATCATCATCATCCTCAATAGCTTGGTACAGACTTGTCGGGGAAGACAGATTATTTTTAATTAAAATTGAATGCATTTTTACATTATGTATTTATGTATATGTACACGTACAATATAAAATGCTGAAACAGGGAGAGTATCAAATTGCAATTGCTGTTTTTGGACTGAGGGGAATATCGTAAAAAGGGAGTGGCCACAATAAGAAAAGCAACTATATGCCTTTTATGTATGTTTAAAAAACCATTGCACATCAATTAGAAAAAAGCCAAACCAAAGCAGAGGTGCACTGAATTGACATATCAGGCTTTCTATTGAGTGGTTGAGGGATAAATAGAGCAGAAGACAAAAGTAAAACAAGCATTTTCTAATAAGGCACTTTGATGTCTACAGTTTTTAATATATAATAATACAGATTGAAGTCCTCTAAGGTTAAGAGTAATAACTCTCTCCACTGCTTTCCCCAATTCAGAGGCAGTTAATTTGCAATGTACTGTATTCCATGCAGCTCCAAGGTCATTTCTTTGTCCATTGAAAGCACTCCAGTAAAATAAACACTAAAGATAATTAAAATTATTTAAATAAATAAAGCAAAAAATAAAAAAAACATAAAATAAGATGGGCTGCAACTGAGATTCAATGTATTCAAGCCTTTCAGAAAATATAAACACAGCAACAAAACAAAATTGGCTGCATTTCTTAGTAGTTTTATTTTCATTTTTGTAAAAGCTGCTTTTACCGATTGTCACACTCCGAATCCACAGTGCAAACAGCAGAGGGATAGTATCGTGATGGGGGTGTCTGATGCAGCTCTCACTGATACCACTGCAGGTTCACAGGCGCCAAGGACAACACAGGAATTTTCTTCCAATTTTGGAATTGCTCAGACAGTTGTGTGCTTGGGAATATGGGGGCCAAGTCTTTCAGAGTTGTTCTGTGCTATGTGCTCACTGTCTCTCACACACACATGCGCAGACACACACAGCGATCACAGACACAGAGAGGGTTGTATGATTATTAAAACAGGGGAACATATTTTATATTTGTTTCACCAGCTGAAGACCCCACAAGCTGCAAGCAAAGAAACACACTGGTGCACCAAGGGTATTTTTTATTATTATTATACATACATTGCCTTACAGATAGAAAGAGCATTAAAGTATGAAAGCAAATGTGAAAGGATATTTCCGATGCATTCAAAAAGAGCTAGTTTCTGACACTGTGACCTCAGCCCTGCAGCCCGTGGGAGAGTGGGAGCACAGGAGCTTTCCACACACAGACTGCCTCTGTAGCTCCTCCATTATATCCATCACCTGTCTTCCCTCTCTCCCTGCTCCATGGGTTTCTATTTGTAATGAAAGAAACTGGATGTTGAGGAAGTCCAGCTTCCTCCCAGTTCTCTGGGCCTTCTTAATTGCATGTATGCGTTTGAGTTATGGAAATAATAAAGATGGAACTGTGATTTTTATCCCTCTCCTGTCCTGCTCAGTTGACTTTCAATGAACTAATGTGGTTTTATGGAGCGCTTTAATTCACCTCCCGCTGCGGTGTACTCGGAGAAGTGAAATGAAACCGAACGGAGTGAAGCCATCAGTTGCTTTAATCTTGACTCTGGTGAAGCTACAAACGTCAGCCAACAGGACTAATTAGCACTCAGCAAATTAAACCAGGAGCAGGGTGAACAAATTAAGATGAGGACAGAAAATAGGGTGTATGTCTTTACACAAAGAGTTGGGGGGGTCTGGAACTAATTGCCCCAGGCTTGGAGATGAATCTGAATTCTATCAAGCAAAGATTACATTCTACAAGTGAAAAGCAATTGGAGAAACCAAGATAATGTATGTGTAATTTCCTACAATACCAATCTGAGGGAGTGAAGGCAGGAAAGACACTCAGGGGTCCTGTGTCCTTTACTCCCAGAAGAAGACACATCTCCCTTCTGCTTCCACACACAGCCGGGGACTCTTTGTAATGCAATACACGGCGGCCCGGGCAATTATTTATTAATGCAGGGTTCAACATTGATCATTTATTAGCATTTCCATTTCGGTTCAGTCCGCTCTTACAAGCTACATTAAGTCTGAAAGAATGGGCCCCGTTTTAAAGAAACAGACCCTTAATGAGAGATCACAGGCAGAGATTTATCCTGTGCAATAAAACATGAGCTCTCTTTGTTTGTTAATAAGGTCCCCTGGGGTCTGTACAGACAAGGATCAGGGATCTTCAAAGTGCCGCCTGAGTGAGAGAGAGAGAGAGAGAGAGAGAAAGAGAGGTAGAGTTTCACTTATACAGAAACAAAGATTCATATGCAGCTCTTTCCTTACCATTAGTGTCTCTTGTCTCATAAACAAATCTGACATGGGGGCCTTCGCTGTAATCCTTCTTGTCTTTAAATTTCCATAAACAGGTTGCAAATCCCCATAACAAACCAGCTCGGCAGTGTGAGCAAATGAAGAGGCCTCCTGTTAACTGTACTACAGGGCTGCTGCCTCCAGTGAGAGGATTCTTCTGCTGCCTGGGCACTGAGTGTTAGATCTGGTGCAGCAATACCTATATTAAAAAAAAATACATCAACAACAAATAAATATCAAACAGAACCTTCCTAGCCTTCCTGCTTTCCTGCACCACTTTACCAACTGCTATTTATAATTGTGCCCAGGCATTACCTTGCTGTCACTCAACCGTGCCTACCTGAGACCCGAGCAGGGCTCCCGTCTCCTCCACTGCCACAGCGGGGCTCCCAGGGGACACACGTGTGCTGTCTCTAATGTGCTGAGACAAAACTCACTCTGTATTCACTCAGCGGCGCCTCTGCCTCTTTGAAGAGTGGTGGTAATTGGTCTTGTCTTCCTCTGGCTTTGTTGGAGGAATCAAGAGAGAAGCAACGCACCCTGCTTTTTTTTTTCTTTAGATTGACATTTTTTTGTTGTTTTTTTAATTTCCTTTCTTCTAGTTGTGTCGGTAAACAGCCTCTGAAATGTTTGGAAGCCCACAGAATCGGGCTTCTCATCTGTTTAATTTTGAAACGCTGCATCCTGAATCACTGACGAGAGCAGCACTGAGACGGACACCATCGCTGCACAGGCGTACAGGAAAATAAAACAAAACATACACATCCATCCATCCCTGTATCCATTGTTGAAAAATGGCTGCATCCAGTACAGGGTCACACTGCCTCAGAGCTTAACCCGGCAGACACAGGGCAAACACCGTACATACAGGGCCCAAAATAAAGGCCTTGTCAAAAGCAAAACTTCTGAATTTGTACTTTAGAACCTCAATTATAAAACCACGATATGACCTCAGTGATAAGAATAGTAATTATTGCAATCAGAGCTGTCTTGTGCCAGGGGATTATTAAGCTTTGTGACAGAAATGACTTCTTTACTCATTCTCAGCCACTGCAGGGAAAGATTTGAAGCAACTTGTCATTGAAACACACACACTCACTGACATACTCACACTGGGACAGACACTGACACACAACAAGACATTCTCACACACACTCACCTCAAAGCATTAGTTCAATGTGATGAATGACCACACGTTGGTTCAGACACTGACGCTCCAGTGAGTGTGCGTCCCTGTGATCTAGATACGTTAGATGCTGGTCAGGTCACTGGCGAGAAAGCTGCACTAACTGTTTGCATCAGAAACAAGTTTCATAGTTTGTACACACAGGGGCCAGAGAACACAGGTGGGAATTAAGAGAAAATGCTTCTAAGGCTGAAAACAAGGGGCACATCTTCTCACAGAGGGTTGTGGGAGTCTGGAACATGCGTTCAAGACAGTCTGCTAGGATTCTGTGAGCAACACTTTGATTAAATCCTTGGATGAGTTATATAAGCAATGCAACCAAGTGGGCTAGATGGGCCAAAAGGGCCTCCTCTGATTTGTAACCTTTCTTGTGTTCTTAAGTAAATAAATAAAGATAAAACACACAGTAATAAGGGACCTCTCTTGACCTTTTTGATATACTTGATTTAAGAAGCTTCAGTTCACTACTTCTATTCTCTGATCATTAATGCACTCAATCTGTGCAACACATCCTTCCTCTTTCTTAAGCATATTAGAATAACATCAAGTTAGGATTACATTACCAGATGAAACCTCTACCAGATAAATTCAATTTGTTGGAAAGCCTGATCTGATTATTGTAAAAGGAAACGATTTTAAGTAAAGGGATGGATTTCCAGTCTTGTTACCGAAGGCTATGTTAATGCTTGTAACTTGATTTAAAAAACTGATGACATTTCTAGGGTGTACAGACACACAGCATCAACCAAATTTCATTTAATTATTATTTAAGACATAGATCGATGTCTACCTGCAAAGAACAACAAACAAACAGAGAAGCAAGCGAAACAGACCATTCAATTTAGACTTTTTGAAAATATTCACTGTGGATTACAAGTACTATACAGCAGTGATCTTTTCTTTTCTTTCTGTTTCGGGATTTCTCCACTTGCTGTGAATGTCAGAAGTGCAGTATACTGCAATGCAGTTTAAGGTTAATATTGTGTATACACTGTTCAAAATGCTGGGAACCAGTGCAGTGTACTGTAGTTGTACTTTGTGTTACTGTGCTACTAATAGCTGAGATGTGTCTGTCTCATAAGTGTACAAATTCGGAGGTAATGGAGGGAATTAAGCTCTCATAAATAATATGCCTTTTATGAAGGCAAGAATGGAATCGTTATCTGTCAAGGTGTATTAAGTGTGCTCCCTTCTTGGACTGATTTACTTTACTTCCTTGGCACAGTCAAATCCTCCTGCTTCAGAAAAAAATAAGCGCAGTATAAACAGATCCTGTACTTGTCTGTCTTGGTGGGAATGGGACACAATTTATAAGAGATACATTTTCATGTGGCAGACAAAGTTGAAAGACATTCAAATGGAAGCAAGGACAGTGACTCTTTAGTTTAGGGGTGGCAAATGTCAACGTATGAATGATTTATAAACACATCTGTGGAATGACATGCATAGGGGACCTAAGAGAACTGAGCACAGCCATAAGGACAATGGGACTTTGATTTTATTTTCTAGGACTCATCCTGGGTATATGACTCTTCCATTTAATCAGTGGAATTCATCTAAGCCAGGGGTCCAGGAGGGCAACAGTCCAGACTGGCAGTGTTTATACGTCTCTCTAAATAATCAACGCCATCAGAACGGGGGAATATCATGACATAGACCCCATTAAACCAAAGAAGAGTGGAATAAATGTGTTAGGAGCTGAGGGTGGGATGAAGGCCTGAACACAATGCGGTCCTTCACAACCAGCCCTGTGCCGCCCTGCTTTAGTTCATCCATTACAATCACTGGCTGCTGAGCTCCGATTGTGTGGCATTCGATTGGTTCACCTCAGTGGCTGATGATGAGGTAGGAATGGAAACCAGCCCAGCTCCAGGTCATTTTCAGTGACTGCCCTGCTTCCCAGAGTCATAGACTGGGCCATTTTTCCCACCGCATTGAAGCCTGCAACCTGTGTCTGCGCTTGTTCCTTCTGGACATGTTTACAGCCATTTAAATAATCAATTTCCACCAGCTGCTGCTTCTGCATAATGAAAACAGGGCCCTTCTCTGCCCTGCCCCACATTGGGTGAACTCTGATACAACAATTTAAATGTTAACTTTGTGACAAGCTATTACAGTGTTTTAACAGGAGACATGTATTTTGTATACAAGGAGAAGAGGACGCCTGTGTTTAAGTAAACACCAAAGCCTGACCTTGGTTCCAAAAGATTTGTTTTTTCTTTTCTTTTTTCTTTAGTCTGTTACACCCTTGTGCAAGCAGTGAGGACATCTGTCTCCGGCTGTTTGACAGCAGGTTACCATCCGGCACTTTGCACAAAAGGAATTTGTTTGTGGAGGGTGTGTCAGGAAATCAAATGTCTTCCATTTAGAGGGCAGTCATCAGGGGACATTCATAGGCACTGTGACTGTGAACAGAGGCCTGGCAGTGGGGGAGCAAAGACCAGTCTATTGACCAGAAATGGGGGCTGGAATGTGACATTTACCTTGAGTTTGCCTAGATCACCTATTGGTATATATATATATATATATATATATATATATATATATATATATATATATATATATATATATCATATACATATATACATATATACACCTGATAGAACATAGTTAGATAAGTACCACAGGGTGTGTTGGCTCCTCGTCTGTAACAGAAACGCATCTGCTGTCACAGTGAAGACCGCCGCTCCATGGAGAGAGAGTGAAGGAGAAAGCTGGACCTGATAGCACAGTGTAAGACGAGTTCTGTGTGCAGGAAGAGACACGCTGTCACAGGGGCTGAGTGACTCATCCAATATGGTGCATCTCTGTTGATCCCCAGAGAAAATAAATCAGCTTATTAAATGTATATTATTGAATTGTATTTTGTAAACAGTGTAAGGGAAAACCTTCAATGAGCTGCCACTCACTGCATTTGCATTACATGACATGTTCCCAAAACGAATGTATTCGGAAAACTGAATCAGAAATAATATAAAATTAAAATAAATATAAATAAATAATAATACAACTGTAAGGGTAGCCTCCTACCAGTAAGTGGCGCACAAAGTAAGGAATAGCAGTATCATAGAAGGACACTGTTGATCTAAAAGGCGTCAATGGTCATAACATGAAGAGAGGATTATTATTATTTTGCAGAGGACAGACTAGGAATGCAAGGCCAGACTAAAGTAAATAAATTGCACCTGAACTAAATTGGACTCACATTCTGCACACATAACAATACCAAACAACTTCTGGCAGAGGTCATGGGAGCTTCTAAGTAAAATGTAGTGCACTGGTACAGCTGCAATTGTTCGACAAATAGAAATTAAGATCTAAATGTGTTTTCTTTCTAATGCTCTTTTCTTCCAAAGACTGTTCTCAGCAATTTTACATCTATTAAAGAATAAGGCCTTGGGTATCTATTGAAGAGCCAACTTAAGAGCCTGATTCAATTTTAACTTCAGCCCACCTGCTTATCAAAAATTACAACCCAGCACTTGATGTTTTGTTTGTTTGTTTCTTTCTATCTTTTTAATGAGAAGAAAGATGCCTCTGAGCACAGCTTAGGTAATTTCTGAAGGATTAATTCAAGCCCCATAGTAAACCTTGCGAGTGGTTGCTTACCTGGTTGACCCGCGGCGCACTGTCTCTGTACACGGGCCCAACAGGAGCTGAGAGTCACACTGAGGTGGCTATAGTCTTCCACAAATCAGCTTATTTTCCTAAAGATAGATGGAGTCAAGTTTGTTCCCAAATGTAGCTGCTTTTGTTTGAGGTACAGCTCATTACACACAGAACAGCCCTCCTCACAGGCAGCAGAGTCCTCCACCCCCGGGTGATGATCTGTTTGAACAACACCTTTGCTGGGCAGGGCCATCTCCTGAGCCGCTGGTGCATCGGCTGCAGAGCACACTGCGGACACCAGCCCAGCTCCAGCCCTGTGCTTCGCTCCTAATAAAGGAGTATTAATGACAGAGCTGCAGGCCACTGAGCCCACAGAGAACATACCTAAACAGCCAGGCCTGAATAAAACACTAGCCCAATAAATACTGCAGTAAACAGGCAATTAGCAGGCCGATATTGCGTCCTCTTATTACATTGCGGCAATTAACATACAGGGCTGTGTACCTAATAACTCCCAATTTGTGTTGCATTCCTTCTCCAAACAGCAATTTATTCAAAGCGAGGAGCCACTGAAGATGCCGTTAATAAGGTGAAGGTGAGAATAAAGGCAGGGGGATGGATGAGTGGCCATGTTTAATTTCATTTTCCACTCCCTGCCCAGACAGAATGGCTTTGCTCTGGGCTCCCCTTGCTCCTCTGTTTCAGAGCGAATGCTCTGCGGTGTCTGCTGCAAGCCAATCGTGAAGCCCATGTGGGTTGTTTTTTAATAAAGATATCAACAGTAATTAAGGGAATTATTGGAAGGGAGATGGTCAGGAAGGGTCCAAACCAGGCGCATCTGTCACTGTCCCACAGCAGAGAGGAGAGTTGCCCACTTCACAGCCCCTGCTTTTGACCAGAGGTGCGTGCAGTGGCAACTCCCCTTCACTCCCTCACAGACACTCAGACACTCCTCCCTCTGTCCAGTCCTCTTCCGGAGTGTGTGCCCCGGGGAATCCCCTGGATGGGCTAATTGATGTCTGCAATTTTTTAAATGCATTCTTAAGTGCTGCCTTTGATCCACCTCCACTTAATGAACACCTGAGCCTGTAAGCATAGGCCGGTGTCGGCTCCCCACCCCTCCAGCTTGCCCTCTGCAGTCACAACGCCCCGACAGTCCAGCTGTCCGCAGAGAAACACAGCACATCACTGGTGTCCCTGGCTCTGCTTTCTGTCGATGTAAACTCAATGGCTTTTGAACAGCAGCCAGGTTGTGTAAATGAAAGGCAGCTCCATTCCGCCCACCTTGTTCTGTCAGTGGCTCAGTAATGTCATCGACCCCAGAATCTCTAATGAGCCGCTTCTTCAAGAGTCACATTGAGCCAGCTTTAGCTACCTGGCTGTGTGGGGAACACGTCTAGTTTTATTTTGGGTTTGCGGTTAGACATACAGAGCTGTGTGTTAAAGCTCCTGCTCTTAATGTCCCCTTGTGTCCTCAGATCCTCACGGACTTGTGTTGTCCCTTATGTTGCCTATATCAATATCTCGGATACACTTTAATGTAAATCTCATATAAGCATGACCAATGAGACTCTGGATCTCTAAGCTTTTTAGAGAAGGAAGCCACTGAGCAGTGGTGATTTTTGAAAATTCTTCAGGTATCAGAGAGAGCCTGTGGAATATAGTTACTAACACTACAGTAACACCTTAAGGTTTATCCTACAGATATCTGTTCAGTTCCTTGCAGAATTCCCAACATATACAGGGAAAAGTTGCATTCATAAGAACTGTTCTCTGTGAAAAGCACAGCGACTGTTTGCAGTGTTTTTGTAGTTCTGTTACTTCCTTTTTCTGACAGCAGTATTTCTCTGATTCATGTTGCACCTCTGCCATCTTGTGGTCAGAAGCAGCACAGCAGCAAGAGCTCCCTGTTGGAATGACTGGTCCAAGTTTTCCTAAAATTGGTTAAGAGTTTTCTGCTGTAGGAGAAGATTGAACAGACTCATTGCAGTTACATTAAAATCTTGTAAAACCAACTAGTAATCCTAATGAAAGCTGTAAATACAGTTAGGTACTGTAACACCATCTGGTGGTGAAACGGTGCTGGT
This sequence comes from Amia ocellicauda, assembly GCF_036373705.1. Lineage (NCBI taxonomy): Eukaryota > Metazoa > Chordata > Actinopteri > Amiiformes > Amiidae > Amia > Amia ocellicauda. Next base: position 34,146,771 of record NC_089850.1, on the reverse strand, counting down.
AGGGTGGGGGCTCTGATGTATGTTGGGGAGTTCCCCTTTCCTGGACTAATGTTGGATTGGTGGTCAGTGAGGAAGGGAGTGACTGTCTATGAATAATTGAGGTGTAAAGACGAATTTGTGTTGTTGTCCTGTGTTCCCTATTTCCTTCTGTGCTGACCTTCATCTGTCCCACACTGTGTCAGTTGTCTGATACAGCTTTCCTGCCTTCCCTTCTGTCTGTATCTCAGAATACAGCTCAATTTCGTTCATGTCAGAACTATATGAGCTGTTTCTGAATAAAAGGCAGTTCCTTTTGCATTCCAGAGCACAGTGTGTTCTTTGTCTAAGAATCTCAGTTTCAATACACTTTCTGCGAGCCTGTATGTGATGCTTTTTTTGTAATGCACAATACCAGTCTGCTATACACTGTTGTGTTTGTGTCTGTTCCCTATTGTGCTTGGAGTTATATCTGTTGTCTCTAATAATGCTATGGTCACCTTTTGCACCAAGTTTTTTTTATCAGTGAGGAAGAGTGAGCAGTCATTTGTAATTCTCTATGGTGAACACAAGAGGGAGCAGCCTTGATGATTACTTTATCCATCTACCTACCTCTATACATATCTATCTATTCATGCATTTATGTATAAGTGGTAGATATTACAATAAAAGAATAAACGCTGTCAGTGTGTGGTTTTCTGAATGCTTTATTTATTGAAGTTTGACTGTACCCCGTCTCTGTCTCCAGCCACAGCTGTGTGCAGGGAGAGATTTCACCACTGGGTGTCTCCACCTGCACACCAGCTAGGCAGAGAGGGCTGCAGACTTACAGATTCAGTTAGCTAGTAATGCAACACAGGGTCAAAAACACAGCGCACAGTCAGTAACAAAGCACATGGTCAGTAAAGGGATAAAACAGTGTATATGAGAGCATATCTTCAAGCTTAACATAGTTGGCTATATTATAACACACATATGGCTCTACTGAGTCTGGTGAAGACTAGTGCTTCTCCAGGGTCTCTGGCATAATTAAGCAAATAACAGTGAAGCTCTGTGGGGTCAGTGTGTGGGATGTGTGTGTGAGTCAGCAGATGTGGGTCAATGTGGGGTGCAGGGTACTCTGAGTCAGTGTGTAGGTCGGTGTATGGTGGCAGGGTAGGGTGCAGGGTACTTTGAGTCTGTGTCTGGTCAGTGTTAGGGTCAGTGTCAGTAAGTGAGACCTCTAGATCTAGCTGCAGTCATTTGCGCTCCGGCTGCGGGTCAGCGGGGCGCTCAGGGCCGAGTGGCTGAGCCGGCAGGAGAAGGCATGTCTGGAGCGCCACTGGGCAGCTGACAGCTTCAGGAAGCTGCTGATGGTGAAGGTGCCTTCAGGTTGGCGCTGGGCACTGCTGCTCACCACCCCTGCATCCGCACGTGCCACACCCTCTTTGGCCCAGGACACAGACAGCGAGTCAGGGTAGAAGCCCTGTGCCATGCACACCAGCGTGGCACTGCCCTGCTCAGACAACTCTTGCTGCGAGGTGGGCAGTAGTGTCAGTATGGGGGGCGAGGGGGAGCGGCCGCCTGAAGGAAGTACAGAGACAATTAGATGACCAGTCTGTTTCATTGGTATTGCATTATAATGTGGACTGCAGTTAGTGAACAGAAAACAGCTCATGAGTGCAGTCAAATACTAACGTCCTAATGGAGAGATATGTTATAGCACACAGAGAAATGAACATAAAATACAATATAGCAGCTCCAGTTGGGGGCAAAATCACGTAGGGGGAGTTTGGATGTTACTGTAAATATTAACCATGGATCTACGACAACAGGATCCCACTAACCAAACAGCTGAACTATACAACACAACACAGTGTAGTTTAAGACAGCAGCCTTTGTAGCACTGCCTCCATGAGCTGTTAAATAAAAACACTGCAGGTTCCTTATGGTAACCAGTAGATATAAATGCTGAGTTATTATAATTCTTATCATATACACACATATAATTTGGTTTTGAGCATTCATATAAAATATTTCAAGGAAACAATACAGTAATCTTTTACGAAGGGATGTTAATCAATGAGGAGTCCATTATCCATTACAGATCCCTCTTGGTTCTACAAAGCATTGCTTTGCATTGGTTCTATATGACCTTGCTAGTGTAGTCTGGTTAAAAGCGGGTGACTAGAAAGTTGAATTTTTCATATTTTTGGTAACTCACACTGAGTTTCCAGTCTATCAATGCATATCTATAGTAGAGTTTTTGTATTATTATTATTATTATTATTATTATTATTATTATTATTATTATTATTATTATTATTATTTAATATTAAACAAATATCAAATGTCAACAAATAACTCACTGGCCACGTAAGTTATCATAATACATTGTGATGCCTTACTGTTATTTTTTCATTCATCACAATAAAAACAAGCATAAGGCTGTATGAGTAATCAAATAATAAATAAATAAATAAATAAATACATGAATAAATAAAACGGGACAAAACATATCAACTATAACAAGTATGCTTCCTAAGTTCTGTAGCTTAATTGAAATGCTTTCCCCAGTTAAATGTTGAACTATTTTCATAATTTAATTAAGCAATTTTGCAATAGAGCCCCGCAGCGCGACTGGGATCCTGCGAGTCCGCTGCTATAACAGCTGCTATAATAGCGGATGAATTAGATTTGCTGCAGGCGGGATTGGGAGGGAAAAAAAACAACTCTGGTAAATTGCGGGAAAACTCTAAATATCTCTTAACTTTACCCAATGTTACGTATTAGAGAATCACACTTTATTTAGTTATTTATATTTATATAGTTTTTTATGTCTATGTAATGCAGTAACATTCTCGCCACTGAAATATTCGTGAATGGGACGAATTTTTATTTGAAATGTGTTGTTTCAGTTTCAAAAAGTTTTTGTAATTAGCTATTTTTAGCCTTTGTTAAAAGTCAATACTCGAACGGATATGATTTCCATGTAAAATTTAAATATACTGAATATATTATTAAAATACTAAAAGACTCCACGGCATGTCAATATTACGTTACATCACATATTATTATTATTAGTCACACAAAAAAATCCAATGCAATTGTATAGCTTCTGTTTAAAATTATATTATGGCTATGAAACACATTAAAGCAACCTCTAATTTTGTGAACTCACTTTTTCAAAAAGGAATGGTAGGCTGATCCTGTTTCACAGTTCTTAAGCAGGTTTTCTTAAAAGACTGCACCTGCACTTTAAGCTGACATTATGAATCACTTCGATTTTGAGCCTTTTTCTGAAAAAACAAACGAGTGCTGCGATGCGAGTTTCCCTTACGTTTTTCTAAAAGCCTAATCATAACCACATTTCTTAAAACATTGCTAACGCGATTTTTTATAATAATTATTATGATATCTATTTTTGTAAGCAAGATGTTTTGCAGTTTTAAGCATAAAATGTAAAGCATTGTGTGGTTCTTTGGTTCTCCTTAGTTAAATAAATAAATAAAAAATAAATAAAAATCAAAGCACAGTGGCAGACATACATTTTAATACTCACCAACAAACATCTGAGTACCTCCACCGAGGATAGCTCCTCACAGTGATTCGCACCATGATCAAAAGCCTTTCAACTAGCATCTGTCACTTTTCCTTACAATATGTAATCTGCTTTTACAATGTTCCAAAAATTAAGACTTTCAGAGACAAAATAAATGTCTGACATTTAGAAAAATGCTTTTCAGAAAGCTCTTGTGCATTGCGCTTAATTGTATAGAACTTTCTGTATGAAAAGTGCTATATATGAAATAAAATACATATAAGCAAGAGCAGTAGCAGTGTACCTTTGACAAATACATTAATTTACTCACTTGAAATGTGAACTTTTGTTCCTCCTCCAAAGAGTCCATATCACAGTGATTCAGCCCAATACAAAAACCCTCAATGATTCAGCTCAATGAGTCTTCGTTTGTAGACCAATCCACCAGTATCCCATGCAGAACGTTTGAAAATCCATCCAAGAATCTTGAAAGGACATCACTGTGTCAGACATCTAGAGAGATCACTGACATGTGTAATCCACCATAAAGATACTGACATTTTAAATCAGTTTAAAAAAGCATGTTTAAGTTGGTGCTCTAACTAGTCTGATAGCTGTTAGTTTTTGGATGGGTGACAATACAGACTTTCACACTGTGGACTGAACTTGTACGCAGGCACAGTGTATACAGCCTCATCCTCATTCTGCACGTTGCTGATGTGCAGCTACTCCTTTCTGCCAGAAGACCCCTCAGTGTAGGAAAATCTGTCCGACAGTCCAGGAGCTCTATTCGAATCAGCTAGTAGGAATTCAGGCCCAGTTCCAGGCTTTTGCTGGTAGCACGAAATAGTCCAGCTGCCACTGTTGACATCACAGGATATCACAGCCTTTCCCCCAGCAGCAGACAATGTGAGGGTCTTTTGCTGGGTCAACACAAGGGCCTCCAAACCTAGAAAGGCAAAGGAACAGGGTGAAAAGAAAAGTTTGAATTTTCCCATTGCATAGTGGAATTCCCCAAAGCTAATTAGTGGAATTGTAGTTAATTAGTTAATCAATTGAATACTAATAATGTACTTGTGAGGAATGATATAAGAAGTTTGAAAAGAGATATGTGGAGGAAAATATAAATCATTTTGTGCCTTTGTGCTTTGTGTGCTGTGACCCTGGAGGTTTCTGGCAAGTAACTATTAATGTGCCTGCATTCTTTACAATGAATTATGAAAACCTGTTCTTTTCTAACTTCTCAGTCACGCCTTTTTAGTTTATCAGCAACTTACATTCTCTACTTGTTCCTTATTAAAGTTTAATTGTATTCAAACCTATCATTGTTAAGGGTAAATGACCTTCCAAATGTAGCTGGCAATTTAGAGGATAATAATTATTATGCATGACTAATAATTGTAATAATATTGATGAGATGGGTAGGCTTATTTTAGAATGCCAATGAAATTAGTCTCATAGTTATTTCGATGACCAATCAGACACTGTTTGTAAAATGTCAAACCCCTTGAGGGTGTGTCCCAAAATGGGAATAAAAGCTATGTACTTCCTTGAACTCTTTGGAAAAACAGCATTATACTTGTTTAATATTTTCTGTTGCTGTGTTCTGCTGTTTCTTCCCGTGCACGTAATAAATTCTGATTAGAACTTCTGACTCCAAGTCTTATTTCCATAACAGTTTGGCGTAGTCAGCAGGATTGATGGACTGGAGTGTCTGAGCCGACCTGCCCGGGGCTCCAGGGGAGGAAAACTGTGGTGTCTTAAAGATGAAGGGAAACTCTCTGCTCTCTAAACTGAGTTAAGAGTCCTGCTCCCCTCGCTGATCCCGGACAGGCCTGCTCAGCCGTGAAAGAAGACATCATTCAAAGAACCTTATCAGAAGACACGTGGTGAGTCGGAGATTCTAATTAGTGAAATAGGTTTTTTTAATCGTTTTTTGTCCTGAAAGAAAAAACGTCCGCAGGTTTTTTTAATCGTTTTTTTGTCCTGAAAGAAAAAACGTCCGCAGGTTTTTTTAATCGTTTTTTTTGTCCTGAAAGAAAAAACGTCCGCAGGTTTTTTAATCGTTTTTTTGTCCTGAAAGAAAAAACGTCCGCAGGTTTTTTAATCGTTTGTTGTCCTGAAAGAAAAAACGTCCGCAGGTTTTTTTAATCGTTTTTTTTTGTCCTGATAGAAAAAACGTCCGCAGGTTTTTTAATCGTTTTTTTGTCCTGAAAGAAAAAACGTCCGCAGGTTTTTTAATCGTTTTTTTGTCCTGAAAGAAAAAACGTCCGCAGGTTTTTTAATCGTTTTTTTGTCCTGAAAGAAAAAACGTCCGCAGGTTTTTTAATCGTTTTTTTGTCCTGAAAGAAAAAACGTCCGCAGGTTTTTTAATCGTTTTTTTGTCCTGAAAGAAAAAACGTCCGCAGGTTTTTTAATCGTTTTTTTGTCCTGAAAGAAAAAACGTCCGAAGGTTTTTTAATCGTTTTGTTGTCCTGAAAGAAAAAACGTCCGCAGGTTTTTTACCGTTTTTTTGTCCTGAAAGTAAAACGTCCGAAGGTTTTTTAATCGTTTTTTTTTGTCCTGAAAGAAAAAACGTCCGAAGGTTTTTTAATCGTTTTTTTGTCCTGAAAGAAATAACGTCAGAAGGTTTTTTAATCGTTTTTTGTCCTGAAAGAAAAAACGTCCGCAGGTTTTTTAATCGTTTTTTTGTCCTGAAAGAAAAAACGTCCGCAGGTTTTTTTAATCGTTTTTTTGTCCTGAAAGAAAAAACGTCCGAAGGTTTTTTAATCGTTTTGTTGTCCTGAAAGAAAAAACGTCCGCAGGTTTTTTACCGTTTTTTTGTCCTGAAAGTAAAACGTCCGAAGGTTTTTTAATCGTTTTTTTTTTGTCCTGAAAGAAAAAACGTCCGAAGGTTTTTTAATCGTTTTTTTGTCCTGAAAGAAATAACGTCAGAAGGTTTTTTAATAGTTTTTTCGTCCTGAAAGAAAAAAACGTCCGCAGGTTTAAATATTTTAATCCCTAAAGAAACTAGTGTGTGTGTGTGTTTATGTTTGTCTCAGTGATATCCTTTTTTATCTGATTGTTTAATGCGGAGGCAGATCATTGGAAATATTGTTGAAGTGCCTAAAAGAGAAATTCTTGAATATTAATATTGCAATATTAATCATTGTATTTTCTCTTCCATTCATTTTAACCAAGTGTGTATGTTTTATAAATGCAAGTTTAAAAGTAAATTAGTTGTAAAAGCAAGACCTTGGTGAAACATCTGTGCTGCTGATAAGCAGGGAGTCAGGTTGTCTCCCGGCATAGTTGAGGCCTGCATTTACTCCCTACCCTCTGTGTTACTTTCAAGGCTAGGTTGTCTTGGGAGAAAATATAAATAAAATGTGTGTGTGTGGGGGGGGGAGTTTGCAAAATAGAGATACAGAGCTAGTATTTATGATATGGAACGATTAATGCAAATTAAGAAATGAGAAACCAAAGCTAGCTAGCTTAAAACATTCGTTACAAAAATAAAATACAATCTAGTCTAAGCGAAATGCCCCAAAGACAAATGAAAAAGAAGTCTTCAGTATTAGTGAAAGCCCTCAAGATACTGTGGGAAATTAATAGATAAATAATAATGAATAAGGGTAGTTTGAGACACTGCAGGTCAACAAAACATGCCCAACAAAACTAGTATCCGAATTTACTTTGGATATAAATTAGTATGTGTTTATTTGTATGTTTGTAAGTGTAAAGTTTGCGCAAGGTAAATGTTTTTTGTATGTATTTGTTTATACTGCATGGTACAGAATAAGATTAAGAGAGTCATAAATAACGAATAATAATAGAATTATAGTGTTACTTTATACAGAATGCTATTTAAAAAATCAAATAGGTCTTACAAATAAATCAATGAATGTATGTATAAATAGTAATAATTCAAATCGATAAAAATAACTTAAATATATTTCTAGTAAGAAATTAAGGAAAGGAGAAAAGAATAGCTGTTAGGATGCAGAACGAGGTTAAAAGAAAAATATAGTTGATGAGGGTTTGACAGCTGTAAAGGCTTGAGAGACTGGAAAAGGAAAGTTTGTTTTGTAAAACGAAACTGTCTGGCAGTAATCAGGTTCAGAAAGTAGCCTGAGAGGACTGAAAGAGAGAGAGAGAGTAAAGGTTGCATTATTAATAATAATAAGACTGATGTTGATACAGACAAATAAGGAAAAAACGAGATGAAAAAAACTATTCAAAATTATATTGGGAATTGTTCCTAATAATATGAAAATAATTACAAATGTATGTTTTTAAAACAAACTGAAACAATAATAATTGATTAATAACTGCAAATATCAACCTAATAATTATTAACTATATTGTCTAAGGAGTTGCTATAATGACTACTGATATTAATAAGATAGTATGAATATATCTGTTATGCACATTGCGTCTCATATCCCGATGAAACTGATATTTGACACTTATGACTCAGGCAGGATAAAAACAATCTGGCATGCGCTGTGAAAAGCTCCAGGAAATTGTAACTGGCCACTGCACCTTCCATAAGAGAGCTCAAATATCTTCTAAGGCAAGGTTGCCCCACGGGCACTCCTTCCCTGGCTTGCCATCTGGCACATGTTGGCCACACGGGCAGGGAGGTGTGAGGGAATGTGTGAAGCAGTCTTTTTAAATTGGTGTACCCCAGATTTCATAGTAACAGTTCACACCAACTGCAGATTTTCCCCCTTGGTGTTCTTTTGTTCATATACAAATAGATTGTGTTCAAATGTCTAAATGTTGTGGTTATGAATATATACTTGTAATAATGTATGTTTTCTAAAATGGGTTGAAGCCTATCCCTGTATGAAGGCTGATGCAGTACAGTAGCAAAAATACTGTTAAGAGGTCATAAAGAATAAACTGGCTAAAATTTGCAAACAGGGTTCAAATGTCCTATAGCCCTAATGACAATGAGGCCATCAGCAAATCGGGAAAAAAAAAGCTCCACAAGAGATTATTATTATTATGAGACGTTCTGTCACTTCTCCATTGTCTGTAAGGGAAATGGACATCCACTTGATGGATGATGATATGTTTTTTTTTTTTGTATGGGACTAACAGTTGCAATCGAAGCTGTCTACTCACAGGTAAAAGCTGCCCAGTCTGAACCAGCCCAGCAGGACTGTCACTCATTTTAACCAGATGACTAAGTGTACGTCAAAGCACACAAGAGAAAGTCCTCCCTGCAGCCCAGGAGGACAGGGCCCTACCAGGTGCTCCTGATCATCCACACAGCTCTGAAGTGCCAAAGGGAAACGACACTGGTGGAGACCAGAGGGATGCTCTCCTTTTCTCCTGGATCCTCTTCCTCGCTGCCTGCAGGACCATCGTCTGCATCATAACAGCCTGGGAAAAGGACGTCTTCAGTGCCCAGCCAATGGGATCATCGCTGACTGAGGAAATCAGTCCAGAAGTAGCTGACATCAGCATATTTCCATAACAGATGGTACAGAGAGTATTGTTGAATTTGCTGTATGTGGAATATGTCTTACCAGAGAGACTCAGCAGCAGAGCTGAGAGGAGAGTTGTGCTGGGCACCATGGTTGCTGAGCGAGTCATTGGGAGAGGAGAGAGAGACTGAGAGTCTGCAGTGTCAGTCAGCACACGATTGGTTCTGTGCATTTCGGCACCATTCTTAAACACAGCCCAGCTCCGCCCAGGAATAAATTACACAAATACACAGCCTGGACTAATGAACAAGCCAGACATATTCACATATTCATTAATTTGTTCTGTGCAGGATTCTGTAAAGTATTCTGTAATGTTGAGCACGTCTAAAAGCCCTTTACAAGTCATGTTGTGAGAATGATATAGTCTATTGTGCTTTTAATCTAATCGCTGGCTCTTACCTGGATTCTGCAGTCCCATAAAATGTAACTGCCGAAGATGTATTACATGTATTATAACTATTTGTGCATAACAGAGGACATTATTAAACTATTCAAGCACTATAGAAAGACACTAGCTGCCTATATTAATATAGCATCACACTGTACACTCCAGAAGTTGAGTATCCAATTGCTAAGAAAGGAGCAGATATACAGTGTCAGAGATGTGTACAAAATAACAATTATTATAACAAATAAAAAATATAAGTAGTTGTTGTAGTTGTAATTGTATTAGTAGTTGTAAGGAGGTGGGCTGTATGGCCTTCTTTCTTGTATTATTAACTGTACATTTCTCTTGGTCGCCCTGGTATGTTTAATTTCTGTCAGGGAGCAACCAAAGGAAGTCATTGATCACTTTGGAGGTCTGAATGCTTGCCAGTTACTCATTTGAGAAAACCTCATCAGTTTATTACAGTTAACAGGTAAATACTGAATAATATCAGTATAATCGCTTCAATGCAGTTAAAAAATATATACACACCTTAAATTCACAGATCACATGAAGGTGTTTGTTTAATTTTATGGATGACATTAATATTGAATATTGAAATAAGTCAATATACCTCTGTCTAGCCTGTCTTTTAATCAGCCTGAAACCACACCTCATCAAATAGACTCTGATTGAAGTTAAATAGAACATTTAGAATGAGTACATCTAAGAACGTAAGAACAGATTCGTGTATTAGTGATCCCTCAGTGGGGATTCATCTTGTGATCCAGAGTTACTATAATCAATAAGAGTGAATTGTTCAGCTGGGGAATAATACTAAAAGTGTTACAGGGAAAGAAGTTATAAAATCTGGGTCAGGGATGCATGTGTTTGGAGTGCAGTGATCTAGCTTTTGGGTGTGGGGGGGAATGAACGGATGTGGAGTGGTGTGTGGCTGGGTGCAGTGCTTCAGTTCCTCTCAATGTCTCTCTCTCTCACCAGCTGCTGTCTCACTCAAACTGTTTCTGGCAGGGGGAGATCCCTCTTAGCACCGACAAGCTAAATATAGCTGGATCTCAGAACTTCTGTGCCAATTAGGGGCATTGGTCTGAAACTGAGAACATTTTGCTAAGTACAACACTGTGTTCGAAAATGTGTTTTGGAATTGTTAATTTTATCAACAAGGTAAAGTAAAAAAGCATTTAAGTTTTGATTCATATTCCTCAATATACAAAAATGAAAATGAGAATAAACTAGAAATGTGAAGAATCTACTATGGGTACTATTAATTTCAGTGAAATTTGTGAACGAGCTTAAAGCAAATTGGCTGATAAGAGCCAGCAGAAGGTGAACGTTGTCCAGTGGCTCTGTACAAATGTCTGAGCAGGGAATGTTCCTCGGACCATGTAAAAACTGAGCAGAAGGAATGGTGAGCCAGGGCTTGGCATACATGGTCAAGGCCAAGGCAAACCTTCTGCATTATCCTTACTTTATCCCCTTTCTGTGCTCCTCCCCACAGCACTGTTTCCTCCCTTTAACCGTTTCCTAACCCACATTAGATGCACGCTACCATAATAATAAATACAGTAGGATGATGATTCACCTGAGGCATGTCAGGTAACAATTAGTGCCAACCAGTGTGATCATCAGGAATGGCCTTGACTTGCCAACAACTGGAATGCACCACCAGAGCAAGTTTGGGTGTAAGCTGCAGGTGGATTTTGGAATACGGAAGATATAATGATTGCACCAACATGCACCAGGAATGCACCAGGGAGCACCACGAACACCAGATGCCAGTGTTGTACCAAGTTGAACCGAGCGATGTCGAGATACACCAGGCTGCACCGAGACACCTCGAGCGACAGCTGCCCCAGAGTGCTGAGATGTATTTAGCAGCACCTACTGAATAATCACACTGATATCTAGTAGTGACTGTGAAGAGGTTACTCAAGGTGTGGATTGAGGAGAGTGAGCAGTGAGGAGATAAGAGTACCACCCTAGTAGTACAGAGCCCTGTAATAGTTGGGGGAGCAAGATCCCAGCTGTAGCCACAGTCCACAGCCCACTCACTCAGCTATAGCTGAAAATGAAGCCTTGCAAACAAAGGTATGGTTACTTTTACAGCTATTAACACACATATTGTGAACTGGCACCCAGAAGGCAGGAGGGAGAAACAGATTTATGGTGAAAATAAAGTGCTTTTATTTAAAGCAACTCAAAACAAAATCAACAGCACATACTGAAATACTAAAACACAAAGGTTTCACTGTTCTCCACAGTTCTCAGTCTCTCTCTGTTTCTCTAGTCCATGGCAGCCTAGGCTCCTTAAAAAGGGTGTGCTGCTGGCCCAGGGAATAACCGACTGATTGGTCAACTATAGATGAGGCAGCAATGTACCGCATTCTCATTCTGGCCAATCAGTCAATTAAGCATCCCAGACCAGACTAAAAAGAGCTCTCCCTTTCATACTTCCCACACTCCATTTTTTATCACCCCCTCTGGTCATTATAAAAGTGTAGGATTTAGAACAAGGGCAGTGATGTTCAGACTGTACAATGCACTAGTTAGACCTCATCTGGATACTGTGTACAGTTCTGGTCTTCACACTTCAAGAAAGATATCGCTGCTCTAGAGGCAGTTCAGAGGAGAGTAACCAGACTTATTCCAGGTCTGAAGGGAATGTCCTACTGAGAGACTGAGGAACTGAACCTTTTCACCCTGGAACAGAGGAGACTACGTGGGGACTTGTTCCAAGTCTTCAAAATCATGAAAGGCATCGACCACATCAAACCAGAGGAGCTTTTCCAGATCAGCAGGGACACACGCACCCGGGGACACAAATGGAAATTGGGCTTCAAGGCATTAAAAATGGAAAACAAGAGACACTTCTTCACACAGAGAGTCATCACAATCTGGAACAAATTCCCCAGCAATGTGGTAGATGCTGAAAATTTGGGAACATTTAAAAATAGACTGGATAGGATCCTTGGATCACTTAGTTGTTAATGGACACCAAACGAGCACGATGGGTCGAGTGGTCTCCTCTCGTTTGTAAACTTTCTTATGTTCTTGTGTTATATTTTATCCACAGTGGGCACACAGTATATCCCCACTTCTGATTTTCCTTTGTACATTCACTCTTAGAACTCTTAGAATCTTACATAAGACCAGTACAGTAAAATATAAATAATCTGATTTGCCTGTTTTTGCGGTGGTGCTGTGCTGTGACCTGCCCACTCAATCACATCACATCACATTAACATCACATAAATTGTTGTGGTTTACGGCCGTTTGTATTTTTTAAACGTTTGTTTTACTTGCTCTCCATAGCTATAGCTTCTGTTACATTTACCTGTAAAGATCAAAGATTGAGCTTGTTTGGCATGATATGTTTTGCAATAAGAATTCAATGAAATTGATTATATTGTTAAATAAATGTTTTACACAAACTGCCCGATGATTTCTCTCTCATTTGAAATTGCACTTCTTCAAGCTAGTCTTCATTGTTGTGTAGTCGGAACTGTTCATGTAGTAGCCCAAGCTGAGCAAGCCAGTTATGAGGTTTTAGTATGCTTATCCTTGATGGAAATACTTTTTTCAATGATTCACACATATTATTTAATGTTTCCCAGATGTATTATTAGAAATATGGCCAAACAACTTAGTGAACACTGAGAAAGAAGTACCCAAACAACCCAATCTTAAAACACAACCACAACCACAACCACCCCCCCGGATCAATGACATTCCACCAGCACCTGCCCCCAGCTCTCTCACCCCCATACCCCCCCCCCCCGCCTCCGTTTTTTTCACAAATCATACTCTGTATATATAGATGTTGTGGCACTGTGGTGGGTTGGACCCAGTGCCAGGGATCTCAGGTAGGAGTTTAGGAAACACAGAGATAGTTTATGATGCAAAGTGAGGTGAGGATGCAGTGCACCATGATCAAAATAAACAGACAGAAAACATAAATAAAACCCTAGCTCATCTCAATTCTAAATTTAACGCAGGTCCCTGAACTACACCTATAACTAAAAGTAAGACAAACAGCAACCATACAATGTCTGTGATCAGAATTGTTGCTGTAATTCAAGTCCCGTTAATCTAAGCTGTAGTCCAGTTCACTCTTCTCTCTCTACTCAAACACAAAACACTCTCCATCTCCTCTCCTCCTGCCTCTCCACAACAGGAAGTCAGGGGGAGCCAGTCATCAAGCAGCAATGCATCAGCTGCTGCTCCCAGTAGATTGCCTCACAGTCTCTCAATGCACCCCCCAGCAGTGCATCAAAATGTATAAACAAAAAGGCAGTATACATATCTATATAACAATGATAACAGAAGTCTCGTGAAACCCCAAGTGAACGGCAAGAGAGGCAGGATGTCCGTGCGCTGAGGTAGTTAAAGCAGGCAGAGGGAGGGGTCGTCTGAGTGATAGCGCACAGCGGCCTATAGGCAGTTTTGCATTGAAATTCGTCATGAAGTCCACTGCAACGTGCAATTACCTATTGTCCCTTTAGGTGTTATTCTTGACTTGAAAGATAGTGTGCACTTAAGCACTTATATAGAAGTGTAGAGAACATTTAATCAACCTGCCATTGCTGTGATTAGATAGGCAGCCTCAGTGCTGATCATACATATTTTTATGTATCAGGAAAATAAAACTTGATATAATTCAACACCTCTTGGCAGAGCATATAATCCACATAGGTTTCAGAACCTGCAATACAGAGCTGATTAGATCTGCATCAAGGTCACCCTCTGCTTAGGGTGGTGGAAATGTAGGTTTTTGATCCAAATTAAATATTCCACTCCGTATATATAAAACATAAATAAAACCCTAGCTCATCTCAAGACTAAATTTAACGCAGGTCCCTGAACTACAACTATAACTAAAAGTAAGACAAACAGCAACCATACAATGTCTGTGGTCAGAATTGTTGCTGTAATTCAAGTCCCGTTAATCTAAGCTGTAGTCCAGTTCACTCTTCTCTCTCTACTCAAACACAAAGCACTCTCCATCTCCTCTCCCAGGCTCTCCTCCTGCCTCTCCACAACAGGAAGTCAGGGGGAGCCAGTCATCAAGCAGCAATGCATCAGCTGCTGCTCCCAGTAGATTGCCTCACAGTCTCTCAATGCACCCCCCAGCAGTGCATCAAAATGTATAAACAAAAAGGCAGTATACATATCTATATAACAATGATAACAGAAGTCTCGTGAAACCCCAAGTGAATGGCAAGAGAGGCAGGATGTCCGTGCGCTGAGGTAGTTAAAGCAGGCAGAGGGAGGGGTCGTCTGAGTGATAGCGCACAGCGGCCTATAGGCAGTTTTGCATTGAAATTCGTCATGAAGTCCACTGCAACGTGCAATTACCTATTGTCCCTTTAGGTGTTATTCTTGACTTGAAAGATAGTGTGCACTTAAGCACTTATATAGAAGTGTAGAGAACATTTAATCAACCTGCCATTGCTGTGATTAGATAGGCAGCCTCAGTGCTGATCATACATATTTTTATGTATCAGGAAAATAAAACTTGATATAATTAAACACCTCTTGGCAGAGCATATAATCCACATAGGTTTCAGAACCTGCAATACAGAGCTAATTAGATCTGCATCAAGGTCACCTTCTGCTTAGGGTGGTGGAAATGTAGGTTTTTGATCCAAATTAAATATTCCACTCCGTATATATAAAACATAAATAAAACCCTAGCTCATCTCAAGACTAAATTTAACGCAGGTCCCTGAACTACAACTATAACTAAAAGTAAGACAAACAGCAACCATACAATGTCTGTGATCAGAATTGTTGCTGTAATTCAAGTCCCGTTAATCTAAGCTGTAGTCCAGTTCACTCTTCTCTCTCTACTCAAACACAAAACACTCTCCAACTCCTCTCTCAGGCTCTCCTCCTGCCTTTCCACAACAGGAAGTCAGGGGGAGCCAGTTATTAATGGACACCAAACAAGCACGATGGGTCGAATGGCCTCCTCTTGTTTGTACATTTTCTCCTTCTTCTTATGAATAAGCTGCTGTACTACAGGTCTTGAAGGTGGTCAGGGACTGTGTGGTCCTGAGCTCAGTGGGAAGGTCGTTCCACACTTGGGTTGAAAAGGAGCAGCTCTGAGGAAGGGCAGTGGAGAGGGGGTAAATTGAGTCTTCTGGCACAGGAGAACCAGAGAGGTTTGGAGGGAGTGTAAGGAGAGATGAGAGTCTGTAGGCAGCTAAGTGCAGTCTGGTCGAGACTAGAGTAGGTAAGAGTTAAAGCCTTAAACTGGATGCGAGCCGAGACTGGAAGCAGGGAGCAGAGTAATGGAGTAGCGTGAGTGACAACACCAGATGAGCAGCTGAGTTCTGGATGAGCTGGAGTGGGCAGGTAGCAGTGCCAGACAGGCCAGCCAGGAGTGATTTGCAGTAGTCCAGGCGGGAGAGAACCGGGACAGAACCAGGGTCTGTACAAACATAGCAGCGAGACAGGATGAGTTGTTATGGTGTTCATCTTCAATACATAGTAGACAGCTTTTTCTTCTGGGTTTTACATTGTAGTAGTAGTAAGATAAGCAGTAGTGGTTGTAGTTACAACAGTTGCAGCAGCAGTGCCAGCAGTAGTAAGAGATGTAGCGGTAGTGGTAATAGCAGTAGTAGTAAATAAAAATTAAAATGATTTAAATAATTTTTTATATTAGTCCAGGTTTCCTAGGAACTCATATCTGTACAAACACTTTTGAAAGCTGTTAAGAGTAAGTTCACATACATTAATAGGCTGATTATAATCAAAACAAATTTATGAGATTAAAGAGTTCAAATTAAACATTAACTATGATGTATGTATATCTGAAATCAAAATCTAGGCTTGCGATGGTATATAATGCATTTCTGCTTGATTCAGAACACACTGCAGCCAAGCGCAGACAGTAAAGACTCTCCTTTGGACTCCTGAAGGAAATCTCTTCTCTCACCATGCGGGCCGGGCTTGTTCTCCTGTGTGTGCTGTGTCTGTATCAGAGCTGCACGTCTCAGCTCCTGGGAAGAAAGGTGAGCATGAGTCCAGGGTTGGCAGTGAGTCTCAGTGTCTAGGTACCATTAGTGCCTTTTGTTTTCTGTTCCACCAGAAAGGTCAATAGCTCGCAGTTCAAACTATGCCGTTAACTAAAGCTACAGTAACCACATTCACATGGATGCTGGAGATAAGTGCTAAATTGATCCAGTAGACCAATTATTACATTTTTACTTTCAAGGACTGAATCTGAACAGTACTGCAATAACCACCGCTGAGGTTCCTTTGTCTTTCTAGTGCTATTTATTGGGGCTGTGGAAGAATGAACTGGGCTCCAACTTGTCAGTGACCGCATTGAAAAATGGATTCTTCGAAGGAGTCTACTACACAGCTGTCACCTCCCAGGAGAATTTGGTCAGCAAGGAGTCTCCTGTCTCCGGCTGGGAGCAATGGAACAAGGACACTCTTCAGCCTGTGTTCGGCTTCCTGGTCAAATGGAGCTTTGTGGGTGAGGACATTTTTTCAGGTCTGCCAGCTGTAACATTGTGCCCTGTCCTGTCTACATGCCTTCACTGCCACCAGCAGAACTGATAAACTGTGTCCGCTCCATAGTCACATTAAATATGACTATATATATACAGGTTCAATGAAGGCCTGGGCTGTCAGCCTGTGTGGAGTGTACTTGTTCTCCTCTTGGCTACATGAGTTTTCTCTGGGTGCTACGTTTTCCTTCCAAATCATGAAGACATGCTGCTTAGGTTGATTGGGTACTCTCAATTGCTCTGTAGTAGTATGTTTGTGTTGAGGGGAGGGGGTTCTCTACAATTCAATCTGTAATACTTTGTATATGCTGAAATATATTTCATATTCTGCAATATATGTAAATATTTTCTTGTTCATATATTTCAGAATATATTTTCCTTTCATTAGGGCCATCTGAAGCGTTTCCCTCAATTGCATATCTCTCAACCTTTTGCTTCAGATTATTTGTAAATAAACTTAACAAAACTATAAAAAAATGATCAAACATGCATCTATTCAGTTCATACTATAAATTTTGGATTGAACACAAGGCAACAGTAAGCATACTTTTACATATTTTCATAAGGGTGAGGTGATAAAATGGAGAAAAGGTCCCTGAATATTTTGGAGATCTTGCACATTACAAACTGTACTGCCTGCTTTTGAGCAGGGAATGATAGACATACAAAGCCACTGTGTGTGCCTCCAGTCTGAATGCTGCTTCTTTCTCCTGCAGAGTCAGTGACCTCCTTCGTTGGGCAGTGCTTTATGGAGAAGGATGGCACTGAGCGTCTGGAGACCATGTGGCTGATGAGAGGGCAAGCAGCAACAGCAGCAGAGGACTGGAAGCAGACCTGGTGAGACAGCAATGCGTAGAACAACAGGGCTCCCTGTTCACTGTGACATTTTAATAATCTGGACAGGCTGTAGTTAAACAGAGCGCCATTGATATATCCCCTGAGGTGGCTTTGTGTTCAAACACCTGCTGTCTAGTGTGGGTGGGACAGGACTCCTGATCTCTGCCAAAGTGTCATAGTTACATTACTCCTCTGGCTCCCCCTAGCCAGCCTTTGGCCTTTGAGTCGCCGGTCACTTGTTTGGGTAGATGAAACACAGTTCTTTTCCAATTTACTCTTCTCAAACAGAGTCCCACTTTAAAAGTTCTTTATTCTACTTCACATGAGTGGAGAACTCAATTTTTTTGGTTTTGTTTTTGTTTACAAACTGCTTACATTTTGACCCATGTCTGCTGCGAATGTCTGAAACCCCTTAAAATATAATAAACCAGAATAGGGTAAAAGGGTTAATTGTGATTTGCATACAGGTTCAAGTTTTGATTTGGTCTAGGCCTTAGAAGGGGACTTTAAAATTTTAGAAAACTGCCAAATTGTCTATTTATTCTAGAAAAGAGGACTGCAGAGATGCTAGTCTAGCATGTCATTACCAATATTGTTTCTCTTCTGTGTCATAGGGTTGGCAAAAATGTGTTTCATCGGGTGACTGGAGGACCCTCAGCAAAAAGAACATTGTGAAAGCAGTTAATCTGCATCACTACAGCTCTTCATTCAACGTTCATCAGTGATTCTGCTCATTAAATCAAGATTTGCATGTTTGCATGTCCTAGTCTTTAAATAAAAAGCATCACAGAAAGCTTAAAACGTGCCCAGGCTCTTCACTCCTAGTACTGCAGTCCTGCACAGTACAGACTGCCTGTGATTTGCGTGCAGCTGAAAGCTGGGGGCAGTGGACACAGAGGGAACATTCCCAGGGTGGTGTGGTTCTCAAATCTGCCTGCACAGCTGGAGGCTCACATTATCACTCCCCCAGGGAGAGAAGGACGCTGTGGAAATACAGCAAAGAATCAGAAAATCAGGGAGGTTACAAACAAGAGAAGTCATACTGCATGGTTGTATAGAGCTCACTCTCAGTTGCTTGGCTGGGGAGTGTCTTCCAGACCCCCACTACTCCCTGTGTAAAACATGGTGCACATCCAGGGTGGGTGATGAGGAAAGTATAGGAAACAGTGGTGTAACCTCAGGGCCGGTGAATTACAGCTCAGTGACACACCAACACTCATATAAAATACCTCATATAAAATACCAGTTAATTATTTATTCTGTTTTAAATATAGTCTTTTTTACATGCTCTGGACTATATCCAAGCCCCATACACAGACAAGTTATAACAATGCATTCTAGGTATATAGTATAATACTGCAGACAAAGTTACTGAAACATAAATTGTTTTACATCAATTCCTACATATTCTTCACTTCATATATAAAAACTGTTAGAAATGTGTAAGGAATGCACAGGACCACGGTGAATCAATAAGATGTTTATTGAATAATGGTAATAAAATAATATAGAGAAACAGGTGGCAGGGTTCAGGGAGACCTCCAAAGAAAACATGGTCAAGTCTGTATATGGGAATAATTAGGAATAATCAATGAATATCCATTAAATACTGATTAATATGCAAGGCTATCAGATTATATTGGTTACTGAATAATCAACAATATAGCTAATGGGTAGATCAAACCCTCCGATACATTTCCACCGCACCACTTCGGTAACCTTGTGGATGACTCAGAAACAGGAAGGTTTGTTATCATTATAGCCATGTTTACATCATTCTGTGAAAGTGTCAGGGTAGGGAAATTAGATGTTTTTAAAAGCTGAGTGTCTCTGTCTGCTATAGACTTCTCAAGACACTGACAAAAAGGAAGATACACACAGGCCTGTTTAAATTAATTTGGATGTTCAATATAGCTGCTAATCAAAACTAGAAATTCTTACAAAATTAAATCCACATCATACTCCTTTAGTATAAGAAATGCATAATTGAGTGAATTACCAAGAGTTTTTCATAGTAAATACATTATTATGTATTTTGATAATGTTATCAAATAATTGGTGTTCATTTTATTTTGATCACGCTGGAGAGGACATCATGCTTTTAAACTTTATGAAAATATACAGTATGTCTTAGAAAACTGCCTTTAAGGTTTATATATCAGTGTTTCATATTATGGAGAAAAACAGTACTACTTTAGGACATAAAGAGAGTAAAATTCTTAAATCTGTATGCTCCAGATCTGTCTACAGGTAGGCTGCAAGTGCAACCAGTTAATCTACCGTAGTGAGAAGTTTACATTTTGCCAAATTAATTTGTCAATATTGTCTAAGGTTTCCTTAAATAATTGTCTTGCTGCAGATACCTGAGGATGGTTGTCAACTATGTAATGTAGTCAGCCACAGGTTAGGAATTGTGCCAAAAACATGCATGTTTAAAACTGACTGAGTGTGAACCAAATACACCCTCCACAGATACAGATCCGTGATAATATACTCTAGTGCACTCAAATATAGCACATACAGTAAAGGGCATGTGATCTACCACTTCCATATGCCAACAAATATACTCTTTATATTTTGGCAGGAGGGTCTCAAATTCGTGCATATATAGTGTGTTTGCAGCCATGGCCAGGTTCTTATCGATCTTCCACAGTCTAGCCAGGTGGATGAGCAGGTGCATGTGGAAAGCTGCTCCATTGAGCCAGCCCCTCAGTGCTCTGGTGTTCATGTGTCCATGCTTCACCATAGAGTTGTACACTTTATTAATCTGAAAACCTATCTTCTGGTCATAGCACACTGTCTCGATAAGAACGATAGATAGCTGTCCTGCATAAATCTGAAACCTTCTGTTATATGAGTCTATCAGGTTACCAACCCCTGCAACCTTCTCCTCTGAGAAAATATCGCGGATGACCGAAGCGGGGCTCTGGTGCCTGGCTTTCTGAGCGGCGACGTCAAACACCAGAGACAGCATTAACACCATGACTCCGACAGCACCATTCGGGATATGCAGTGTGTTTCCCCGCAAGGATACCAGCTCGAGAGAATAGGATTATTATTATTTATTTTTTTATTTTTTTATTTTTTTATTTCTTGGCTGATGCCCTTATCCAGGGCGACTTACAACATAAGTGCAAACAAAGTGCAAGAATACAGTTAAATACAAGACATCAAACATTACAAATTCAAATTTACATTAAACAAAGCAATTCAAGATATAATACATTTTACAACTTCCAATTTACACAGGTAAGTACATTAAGTGAGGTCATAAATCCTGGACAGTAAAAGCTAAGTGCTGTCAAGATGTAGGGTCACAGTCAAGGGCTATGGGAAAGGGAGCAAGGAGGAAATAATCAATAATACAAGTATTAGCAATGCAAGAAGCATGATAAAATTCTGTGAAGTGCTATCTAATGGGCATTAAAAGGACTAATATTACAAGTACTGTCTGAAAAGATATGTCTTGAGTAAGCCCCGGAAGGAGGTCAAGGACTCTGGTGTTTTGACTTCGGTGGGAAGGTCATTCTACCACTTAGGGGCCAGGGATGAGAAGGAGTGGCTCTGGAGAAAGGGGAGAGAAGAGGAGGCAGGGTTAGTCTTCTGGCACCAGAAGAGAGCAGTGGTCTGGAGGGGATGTATGGAGAGGTGAGTGTCTGAAGGTAGCTTGGTGCAGTGTGGTCGAGACAGTGGTAGGTTAGGGTCAGTGTCTTGAACTGAATGCGTGTGTTCGTTGGGTGGATGGCGGCGCATCGGGAGAACACATTCACACATGCGCACTGGATGCGAGCGGGTTTTAATGTGATGTAACAGATGGACAGGCCTGGCTACTGTAGCTAACGGTAAAAACATTTGAAAGAGGAAAGATCTGAAGATACAACTATAGGATTGTGCCTTACTGCTCTTGGACAGTCCAATGAACGTGTTGTAAACTGAATACGAAAGAAATGCAGGTTTCAATGGTAAATCAGGAAGTCTTAAAAATAATCCACATTTTTTCTATGATCAGATTTTGGCTATGGGCTATTAAAAGCAAGCTAAGGTAGCCTATGTCAAACATCCAGGTTTCAAACAATGATGTCTGGCTAGACATCGTTATGTAATTATTTGGGTTATGTAAATGTATAATCATTCTAAAAAAGAAAGTCATTATAATGTTCGACATTTTCACTCTCTCCCTGCCTGTCTGCAGGCTGAGGTTTGTTTTCCAGGAGTTGCTGTGGCCTTTGAATTGTCTGTATAGTATCAAGAGAATATGGTTGTGTGATCTACCTGGCCTGAAAGGAATGCACACTGTAATAAACATATGCAACATTCGATTTTTTAGTGGCATACGACATGGACAATTTTGATGTCTTCCTCACTGTCCAAATTTGTGGAATCAGGCTAGTGGAATCTGAGGCCAGTTGTACTAACAGAATCAGAAAACAGGATTGTATTGCTGACAGGTTTATTAATTAAACATTCAATGAATTAGTCTGTAATCTGAAAAGTTGTCTGTCAAGGACATTGCCCATTGGATCCATTAAAACCTCACTAAGTACACAACCTTTCCAGTTTCTTGCACTGGTGTACGTCTCACAAGCTACGCCACTGTTTCTTTAACTCCTCAACTACAAAAATAATATAATAATAATAATAATAATAATAATAATAATAATAATAATAATAATAATAATAATAATAATAATTTGCCAATAATCATTTGTATTTATAACGCACTTTTCTCATACCCAATATCGCTACAAGTCAGTCAAAACAGACAAGATCAAACAGGCAACACCGCAGTAGCAACTCGAGAGTATTTAAAAAAAACTTGCAACTAAACTTTAAAAAATGTGAGTTTTAAGAAATGTCTTAAAGTGAAAGGGAACACACTGAAACACATTATTTTTAGTATATTGTTGTGTTGTCTTGTTTAACAGGGCAGAATATCTCCATGGAATATTGTTGTTTAAGTTAGAGTTCAATTAATAAATTAAATGATTAATAATGTAATGGATGTTTGTTTTTATTAAGATGCATTGTCTTTTTCTAAACACATTTAGTTTATGTAATGTCAGCTGTCTATGTCAGAAATACACAAATTACTTAAATAGTGTTGTAAATAACCTAGTCCCATGTCGGCATGTCAAAATGCAAAAAATCAAGTATTTTAATTTTGGGACGGGTCAAGTTCAGTTTTGGACGATTGAAATTGCAATTTGGGACGGTACCGGGATAGTGAGGAAAAAAGTTAGTTGCAAGCCCTGTGCGTGTCAGCATGGTGATGTGCTGGGTGAAGGAGAGCGCAGGATCGAGGGTGACTCCTAAATTTTAAGCAGAAGAAGGAGAGAATGTGGACGTAGGAGGAGAGCGGAAACTTCAGAGAACTTCGGAGATTACGGTGGAAGGTGACAGAGGGAGTGGGTGGAGTGGGGAGAGAGGGGAGGGAAAGGGAGAAGGAGATTAAGTAGTGGTCTGAGATGTCCATGGATGTCACAGAGAGTGTCGAAGGGGAGCAGCCTCTAGAGAAGATGAGGTCTAGCTGGCGGCCTGCCCTGTGAGGGGGGAGGAGATGGGGAGAGAGAAGTTAAAGGAGTGAATGAGAGGAAGAAATCTGGCACAGTGGGAGCGGTTGGAGAGGTGGATGCTGAAGTCTCCCAGGAGGAGACGAGGGGAGGGAGCAGAGAAGAAAGTCGAGTTCATCCAGGAAGGAGGTGAGTGGACCAGGTGGACGGTAGAGAAATAGAAGGAAGAGGTGAGAGGGAGAGGTGATTTCCACTGCATGGAATTCAAAGCTGTGGATCGTGATAGCGGAGAGAGAGGGGGACAGAGAAGAGGACAGAAGGGGAGAGCAGGAGCCCTGTTCTTCCTCCCCACCCCGGTAAGATGAGGGGAGTGGGACAGGACAAATAGAGAAGATAGGGCAGCAGGGGTGGTTGAGTTGTCCGGGGAGATCCATGTCTCGGTGAGAGTGGGGAAATCCAGAGAGTGGTGGGAGGTGAAGGCAGAGATGAAGTTGGCCTTGTTGGAAGCCGAGTGGCAGTTCCACAGGCCAACAGAGAGTGGAGTATAGTTGAGGGAGGAGGAGGGGAGAGGCAGAGAGATGAAGTTGGAGGGATTAGGGAAGCAAAGAAGACAGAGAGAGCAGGACAGGAATAGGAGATATCGTCATGGCTCCTTGGTGTTGCTGTGCGGCGTCTCCTCACAGTCTTCTCCTCGCTGGAGTCCCGCAGCTTGAGTCCCTGCCCTTTGGAGATGGGGCCCTTTGGAAAGGGGACACTGAAGGCTGCTGGCACTGACTGCTGACACAGAGGTCCAGGGGGCTGTTAAATACTCCTCCTGTAACTAATTAGGACAGTGCACACCTGTGTTGCGTTGAATGACACAAGACTGTCAGGATGGCAATCCCTCCCACGCAGGACTGCTAATAGCACAATTAATGGCCGCTTTATATTTGAATACAGACAAAGACCGAGCTGTACACACGCAGTTACACTGAACAATAGTTCCTAGTAACGCTAAATAAATGCTAAATAATAACAGCCTACAATGTAGCCGCTTCTGAATTACAGAAAGTGCATGTCGAGTGTGCTACGTAAGTTGCTAAATAACTAACAAACAGTCGCTGCTCTTACTACAATAGAGGTGCAAGACATATAATTATTAACTAAACAAGTAACCATGTAAACAATCAATGTAACTCTTAACTAAACTAACAAACACGTGAGAAAAAGCAATACTTAACTGTGGTGAGTATAGGCGACTCTTCAGCTGGCTTGCCCGAGTGTCCAGTGGCAACGACAGCAACACACCGGCTAATTTAAACTATATTTAGACAATAAACTCACAAGGCTGTCAGGATGGCACTCCCTCCCATGCAGGACTGCTAATAACACAATTAATGGCCGCTTTATATCTGAATATAGACAAAGACCATGCCGGACACATGCAGTTACACAGGATCGGGGCCACAGACCCACTGAGAAAATCAACATAATACACAGTTGGCTAGTCACAAGAGTAGCCAAACTGAACACAACAGTATATACAGCGTGGCAGCAGGCGTTCATGCAGGATCATCCTCGCTCAACTGACCAGAACAGAGCAGACAGCTCCAGAGTGCTGTTAAATTTACAACTTACAACTATATACACCATGGGGTGCAGGAGCCTGCTCATGCGCCACATGCGGAACATCAGAGCGGTGGCCGCTTGCTCCACTAGCACAGCTAGGAGCGAGGCCACACCAGCTCTATAATGTCATCACAAATTAACTATGTACATTTAGGGGCACAGGAAACTTTTTATGCGCTCTCCGCACAACCACAGGAGCGGTGGCCAGTACTAGCATAGCTAGGAATAAGGCCACACCAGATCTATTGTGTCACGACAAACAAACTATATACATCACGGGATGCAGGAGCTGGCTCTTGCGCTACACACAGAACACAGGAGCAGTTGATGTCTGCCAAAAAGCACAGCTAATGCAGGCCAACTGCAGCTCTTACCATGTGAATAAATTAACTACGTACACAGCGGGGCACTGGAGAAGCTCAAAATGCCCTGCGCTGGATAACAACAGCAGCAGTCCCCTGCTCCACGGCGTAATGCAGCCAGAGTGGGCCACAGACCTGCTGACCAAGGAATTATATACACAGCGAGGCAGCGAGAACAGCTCGAGCGCCAACAGCTGGAAACAGCAGTAGTGACGCTCCAGTCTACTAATCAAGGACGGAGCCACAGACCTGCTGTTTACACAATACATACACATAGTGCAGTACAGGCCAGACGCATGCAACACTGCAACACAATGTAACAATGAACAAACTATACTACGATCCAATGCGATGGCCCTGTGTGCGCGCTCCATAGGACACAAAAAGTCTGTCACCAGCGGGACATTGAATAATGCGTGTTAGCCTATTTTAATTTTTTTGCTTTGTATTTTTTTCTCACTATAAATCTTTCTAATTACCACTATTATTATTATTATTATTATTATTATTATTATGTCTTATTATTAAGTCACGTTTGTTTACTTTGCTTTTTCCCACTTCACGTCACTGATATGCATTAGTTTTATTCAGGATTGATTGGATTTAAATACACATATGGCTAATCACGCATTCACGAGAGCACCCGCTTATTCGCCAGGTTATACGAGCGTCAATAATTGACGATGAGGAGCACCTGAAAGGCGAGAGGTGAAAAGCTCCCAGGTTTGGAGCTGGGGAGGGGAGATTGCAGAGCGAAACTGAGCGGGAGAGCGGGAACGACCGCTGTAACGACCGTTGTAACGACCGCTGTAACGACCGCTGTAACGCTGACCAGAGTATCCAGGGAAAGGACTGCATGCAGGTTTCTTTTTTTTTTTAACGATAGTAGTGTTTTACCGAATACGAACCTGTGGACATTGCTATTTTTACATTTTTATGTTTCCACTGGCATCCCCTGTTTTTAGTATTTTTTGAAGATCTTTTATTTTTCAATTTTACTTTTACCTTTGTGGATCTATTTGGTGGACTTATTAGTATTGTTTAGCCACAAATTAACTATTTAAAGTACAAGGCATTTGGGTTTTTAGTTATCTTTTAAATGACAGTTTTTATTTCCTTTTAATTTGGCCATTTTATTCTTGGGACTGTACATGGACACTGGTTTCTTTGGATCATCAACACCGGAGGATTGCAGAAGCTGGATATGTTTGTCCCGCCCCTCTTTTTACTTTGTTAGGACACGTGGACTATTGCCTGCCCCATTCCAGCTCCTGGTGCTGCCTGAAGAGACCAACAGTCCCTGCAAGAACTTTAATTTTATTTTTTTGTTTTATCTTTTATTTGTGTTTTTAGTTTAAAGACGTCTGTCTGATTTTGATGCATATTTTTGTAATAAATTTGATTAATGGTACTGTCCTGTGTGTTCCTGGCTTGTGAACCCCCAATTTAAAGATCCCAAATCAAAGGGAGAGTTAAGAGGTAGTTTGTGTAGACCAGACATATTTGGGGAATTGACCACCTCTCAGCGGGTCCTAGCGCCTGTGGATAATGGCTAGGTGTGTAGTCGTGCTTGCATACTAGTTTGTGGAGTGGAGTAACTTCCACACAGTGACATGTCCTTACTGCATTACAAATGGTACCTGAGGGCCCGCACGGGGCAGAGCAGGTGAAGCTGACTCTTTTGCTCTGAAGAGAAGGGAAAAGGATGGAAAGCCATCAACTCAATAGGCCTGTTGACATGGAATGGAGATGGCACTTTCGGGAGGAACGCAGGGTTAGGCCGTAGCGTGACCCTGGAGACATCTTCCGCAAAACGGACACATGATGGGTGTACAGACGTGATGTGATTGCCAGCTTCAGCTCACCTGAGTTCAGTGGCTCAGGTGGGGCTTGGGAAAGTGTGTCCAGCACTACATCAAGGCGCCATGCGGGCAATGAAGGGGTGCGAGGAGGCTGTAGCCATTGAGCTCCCTTCAGAAACTGCACATCCAGAAAATGAGACCTAGGGGGCTCGCCATCGATCCGAACATGACATGTGGAGATGGCCGCCAGATACACTTTGAGCATGGACAGGGACTTGCCCTGGTCCAACAGCTCCTGTAGAAATTGTAATATGACCTCAATAGGGCAAGTGACTGGGTCATGACCTCTAGGTGATAAACGTCCACCAGCAGAAGGAGTATTGCAACCTTGTAGAGGGAGCTCTCACCAACTGGATAGTGGCTACTACCGCATCTGACAGACCCCAGGCCATCAAGCAATCCCACTTGGGGACCAAGCCCAAAGCTGGAGCAGGCCCGGGTTGGGGAGCCTGCCCTGCACCTGGGACAAGAAGTCAGCTCATAGTGGGAGCTGCCAGGGCTCTCCGTTCAGGAGGGAGGTCAGGTCTGTGAACCAGAATCTGCAAGACCACCAAGGCGCTATCAGCAGAACTATCACTTGTTCTCGTCTGATCTTCTCCAGGACCACCGGGAGAAGGGAGAATGGTGAGAATTAATATAGGAGACAGCATGTCCATGTGTGAGCTAGTGCATCGCTCCCTAGGGTTCCTGGTTGGTCTCAGAGAGAGAACCATAGTGGGCAGTGGGTGGACACTGTCGAGGCGAAGAGATCCACTTCTGCTCTGTGGCAGACTGGGCCCTGGGGCACACTGAGGGTTAAATTGTGAGGGCTCGTCCACCAATGGAGTGCCTTCCAACACGCTGGAGTGATTATGACTTTGCATGCACGGTCGCGGCAAGGATGCGTCCGGAGAGACCTGAACCACCACTGCAGCGGCCTCAATTGTAGGAAGCCGAGGGATGCAGTCGCTAGGAGGCCCAGCAGCCTGTAGCAAAAGGACACCCTGTCGCGGTCTCTCAGCCAGAAGAGGGAGAGACGTGCGTATGGAAGCAACTCTCTCATTGCGAGCATGGCAACGGAATTGAGGCGCAGTCTAAGGAACTGTGCTAGCTGAGTTGGCGTCAGGTGGCTCTTCTCTCGATTGACAGGGAGGCCCAATTCTGTGAGACAGCCGAGAATCAGGTTCGTGTGGCTCTGAACCTGCTCCCTCGTGTGAGAACAGACCAGCCAGTCATCTAGATCAGTGGTACGCCAGACAACCGTGTAATTTATTGTGTTCACAGAAAAAATGATAATTAAAAAATAATTATTGTGTGGGCCTTCAGCACCCAGAAACGCACCTCCCCCCGCATGGACCGTACTTTGTCTGCACCCAGAACTGCACATCGCTAACACAACCCCCCCCCCACCCCCGGCACAACACACATCTTCAGACATTGGCGGAGGTTGGAAGAAGGTGCCTGGGCTGTGGCCTGTGAGCCGCGGTCAGGGGGTGGTCCCAGGCTGCCTGCATTGCTGGGCTGAGAATCGGGCGGTCCTCCTCCCAGGTCGCTTGTCTGCAGTCCCCATTCGGGGATGGAGCAGACAGACTCCCCTCTGACTCCAGCGGCGCGGTGTGGGCTGGCGATGTAGCATCATAGTGCGGAGGGGATGGGACCTGTTGTGCTGCTGCAGCCTGCGCGGCCAGGAGAGCCCAAAGCCCTGTTCAAAGCAAGGATGGCCTCATTGCGCTGCCTGTCCATAGAGCCGGACCTCTGGCACCGATGCCCTGGCTGGGAGGGGGGCAGTGACAGCGCACACCTGGGGTGCGGCAGGCAGGACAGGCACGGATGCCGCGGAGGAAGCAGCTGCCATGGCAGGTGCAGTCGCAGCAGAGGGTGCAGCAGTGAGCACAGCAGGATAAACTGGCAAGGGGGGCGCAGCAGTCTCTGAGACTGCATGCCTGGAGGAGGAGACAGAGGGGCTCGGAGAGAGGTGGAGATCCAGGGCTCCGGAGCCCCCGCTGTTACTTGCCGGAGTGGGCACCAAGATTATTTTTATTTTTCAAGTCCATTGCTGCTTGATATCTGGTATGTCAAATTGCAGTGTTTTTTTGTAAATAAACTATGCAATTTATGTAACACACAAATGCTATCTTATTTCTTTGGTGCTTGAGCTTTATTTTCTGAAAATATTTTGGATGTTCAACATTTATAGACCCAGATTAAATATTCATGAAAACAGAGTGACCCAAGTCTCTCCGGTATGTGAGTACAGTGTGTGTGTGTGTGTGTGTGTGTGTGAGAAAGAAATTGAGCTGCAGTTCCGATGTAGAGACACTGACTATTCATAGTATGTTCGAGTATAGTATGAGTTCTAGTGAAGTAACCCTTTTGGACCACACTGTCTGCCACATTGAACAACTCCGGGTTAAGTGAATTATCACTTCTACCACTAATCAGCAAGAATAGGATTCATTCATGCTCCTTAAATTACCTGATTAGGGTTACACACTAATTTTCTGTCATGGTCTATGGACCCTCTGAAGTAGCCTTGGCCACCCCTTGGCCACCCCATGTATAAAACTCTAGTTCTGCCACTGATCGACGAACACGGCAGCAGTTGCAGCGGCATCCTGCAATGAACCGTGCCTCCAGGCATGCCGAAGTGTGACCTAAAACTGAGGCCTGCACACACAGACAAGGAGCAAAGCAGAGCTCAATCCTAGCAAGCTGAGAGAGCAAGATCTACTACAGCCACAGCTGCGGGCTGTAGTGCGGGCACAAGCTGGTGTAGGAGCACCTCGCGAGGGCGAGATCTCTTACAACACACCGAGCCTTAGGCTGGGCAGCCGGGCCTCAGATTTTACTGCCGCTGTCTGTACTGTACTGCACTATATTATTGCACTTTTGTAATGTGCTTATATGTTCTGCTAATAAGTAAATAAATAAATATAATAATAAATCACACCTAGGAACAACTGGAAGGATCTAAGGGAAGAGCTTTTCTAAAATAATTGTTCCATGCTACTTTTAAGTTTATGTATCGTTTGATGTACCACAGTATTATTGTACAACCCAGACAGAATAATACATATTTCATTACCGAAAGAAGAGACCTTGTTAGGGCTGGTAGAACCTGTAATTTTGTATAGATAAGTGAAAACACTTGGTCTCTATAACAGTTAGGAAATGTGTCACTGCAATGGGAACAGATACATGGGGTGCTACAGGACTACACAGACATGGATCGTAATCTATTCTAGATCTGTGGTTGACAGCGTCACACTCCTCCCAATCACAGCCACGCCGAAGCTTCCGCCCCTCACAAAGATGGCGCCACTCACACGGCATGCTGGGAAACGACAGCGCGGAAGCGGTTGTCCTCCCTCCCGGATTTCTGACTGTTTCTCAACCAGCAGCTGGAGGCAGTGAGTAGCATGGCGAAAGGAAAAAGGGAAACAACCAGTATCGCTACAGAGGTCAGTCAGGCTGTGCTAGTAATGTGGAGATTCCCTGCAGGTATCTCAGTTACAGTCCAGTACGGAGAGTCCCTAGAGCAGCTACGCCAGCGCAGGATTTCCACCGCTGTTAATGCTTAGAAACTATAGTCTATAGTCTATAATCTATAGTCGAGCCCAGTTGATTGCGATTGCCTGGTAACTATAAATATGATTACAGCTGAGCTTGCCACACGTATCATTAATATAGGCGGGCTGCGGCTGAACTGGGGGGTCTGTCTGTGTGCAGCAACACCGCTGACGGGGGCTGCTACACACCTCACCCGTCTCACTATCTAGACACACTCATGCGTCACTTTAACTAAAATATCATCTGAAGGGAGTGATTAGGATTTGAGTGTAATCGTGCCCGGGTGCACTGCTATGTCTGCACACTGAGTAACAGTAGCACACAGTTGTCCAGTGTGGGTATTAAGCAGTTATGCCTGGTGTACAGTACTGCTATGATAAGTCATTGATCACTGTGTACAGCGCGAAGACTTCGGCTCTCAAGATTGCATGTTTTACTGGAAACAGCTGTCCACTGCTTACACAACTTTAAACACAACATGCACATCCCTGAAAGTCCCTATCCTCTCTCTGGTGGCAGATTGACCGAGTGGAGGAGCGGCGCTCTCTGTGCCAGGACAGTCTGGAGAGAGCCCAGTACAGACAGCGGCGGGAGGACGTCTCCGAGCAGGACAGGTCAGTCCAACACAGGTCTAATAGAGTCTCTATAATGCCAGAGCAGTCACACTATTATGTGTTCATTGTTGTGCAGATAAGTTGGTACACAGAGAGTATGGCCCTGTGCATTGAATGTGCTGAACACTGTTCTCTCCCCTCACTCAGACAGGCACTGGAGGAAGAGGTGACCATTTTGACTGATAGACTCTCAAAATATGGTAATTAAGTGTCTGTCAAGTGTTCAACAGATCTGTCTGTGTGCATGCCCGAGTCTGTCTGATAGGAGCTGGCGTGTACGCGGTGTCTGTCAGGGGTGGAGCTGGCATGTGGGAATATGTGTACTGGGCACTTGCTGTGTTTTAGTGCTGTAACCTGCTGTGTCTCCTCAGACCAGGAGCTGGCAGTTCTGCGGGGGGAGAACAGAAGGAACATGCTGCTGTCTGTAGCTCTGCTGACCTTCAGCGCACTCATCTACTACGCCCTGCTGTACTGAGCCCTGACCTCTGACCTGCTGACCATCTTAATCCACTGTGTACTCTGTGGCCCGGCCCAGCCCCACCAAGCCAAGCGTCCAGACACCAGAGCTGGGCTTCGGAGAGATGCTGCCTAATAGTCCCCCTCCCAGGGCTGTCTGCCTTCAGTTAAAGGACTCCGTCAGTCAGACTTGAATTCCTGTGTCACAGCTCCATGTGCCTTCATTGTGATGTTATTAGTACAGTGGTGAACAGCTCCAGCCCTGGGTCATCTGGATTTGTGGTTCCTCTGCATTTGGCACTGTTAAATTATATGTAGTGGCTGAGGTACCGGTCAGTGCCCAGTGCTTTCCACTGCAGGTCTTTCATACACTCTTCTCCTTAATGATAATATGATAAAACCAATTATCCATTAATAAATACAAGGATATGGCTGTCCGAGAGCATTTACACTGTTCATTGGGCATCCAGAGGGGGTAACATTGCTTCACTAAAACTGGGGGCAGTCAGGTGGCCGACACTGTCAGTCCTGCTCATTGCAGGTCTTTGGTACAGCTGTCTGCTTCATTGTTATACAATTAATAACCTAATGAAAGAGATAATGGGCTGGGTGGACCAAACCCCGGCAATGGAATAGGACAGAGCTGTGATGGACATCCCTGGTTCTGGAGGGCCACAGTCCTGCTTGTTGGTTTTTGAAAGACCCCATCTGGAGACAATGTAGAATGTATTGTTTTGCTAGGAGATTAGGTGTCCCTGAACTGTGCTGTACTGTGGCCCCCATGGACCAGGTCTGCCCCCTCTTGTGGTGGATCTGCTTTGTCTGATTCTGATCTGTGTCGTGAGCAGATCCCACATGACCAAAGACAGTCTACTGATCCTGCACATATTTGTGATTAAATAAATGTTTTGTAAAATGACAGAATAAATATTTTTCAGCTGGTTGTTGCTTCTGTCTCGTTCAGTCAATAAGAGCTTCATGGCATCCTCGCCTCACATGCCGTAGTGAAAGACAAAATTACTGCTGGAAATTTCTTCTCTGATAGCCTTCAGATGATCTCTAATTGAGATAATCTTATGGTACTCCCATTAAATAACCAACATTAAAAATACTAATAATTAATTCATGGGAACTGCATATTTAAAGATTTTTGTGTTTTTAATTCATAACATTTCCTGCAGATGGCGATAGAATCCCACAGAGAGTGCGGGTTGCATTGTGTGGCCAACTGGTGGGTGTTTGTTTATTTGTTTAGGTTGTCCAAACTGGTGATATTCATCCAACAGCTATTATGTGACATTCTGCTGCATGTATTACCAAGTACAATATATTAAAAACTGCACATTAAATATCAAAGAACAGATTATTCTGGCCAGTAGTTGTATATTGAAAAAATGTGAAATATGATCATTAATGGCTATACTTTTTACTCATATTCATGGGTTGTGCATCATATTAAGTAATTTGAGGTCTTCAGTGATAGTCTTCACCCTGTTTACTGACTGGACACATTGGATGTTTATTTAGGGGGGGAAGGGGCATGGGGACACAATTAAAACTAATGTTATCAAGTCAGCTGATATATTTCATTGCAGCTAATTTGTAAATAAATACAGTGGGGGAAAAAAGTATTTGATCCCCTGCTGATTTTGTATGTTTGCCCACTGACAAAGAAATGATCAGTCTATAATTTTAATGGTAGGTGTATTTTAACAGTGAGAGACAGAATAACAACAAAAAAATCCAGAAAAAACACATTTCAAAAAAGTTATAAATTGATTTGCATGTTAATGAGGGAAATAAGTATTTGACCCCTTCGACTTAGTACTTGGTGGCAAAACCCTTGTTGGCAATCACAGAGGTCAGACGTTTCTTGAAGTTGGCCACCAGGTTTGCACACATCTCAGGAGGGATTTTGTCCCACTCCTCTTTGCAGATCCTCTCCAAGTCATTAAGGTTTCGAGGCTGACGTTTGACAACTCGAACCTTCAGCTCCCTCCACAGATTTTCTATGGGATTAAGGTCTGGAGACTGGCTAGGCCACTCCAGGACCTTAATGTGCTTCTTCTTGAGCCACTCCTTTGTTGCCTTGGCTGTGTGTTTTGGGTCATTGTCATGCTGGAATACCCATCCACGACCCATTTTCAATGCCCTGGCTGAGGGAAGGAGGTTCTCACCCAAGATTTGACGGTACATGGCCTCGTCCATCGTCCCTTTGATGCGGTGCAGTTGTCCTGTCCCCTTAGCAGAAAAACACCCCCAAAGCATAATGTTTCCACCTCCATGTTTGACGGTGGGGATGGTGTTCTTGGGGTCATTCCTCCTCCTCCAAACACGGCGAGTTGAGTTGATCCAAAGAGCTTGATTTTGGTCTCATCTGACCACAACACTTTCACCCAGTTCTCCTCTGAATCATTCAGATGTTGACAAACTTCAGACGGGCCTGTACATGTGCTTTCTTGAGCAGGGGGACCTTGCGGGCGCTGCAGGATTTCAGTCCTTCACGGCGTAGTGTGTTACCAATTGTTTTCTTGGTGACTATGGTCCCAGCTGCCTTGAGATCATTAACAAGATCCTCCCGTGTAGTTCTTGGCTGACTCCTCACCGTTCTCATGATCATTGAAACTCCACGAGGTGAGATCTTGCATGGAGCCCCAGACCGAGGGAGACTGACAGTTACTTTGTGTTTCTTCCATTTGCGAATAATCGCACCAACTGTTGTCACCTTCTCACCAAGCTGCTTGGTGATGGTCTTGTAGCCCATTCCAGCCTTGTGTAGGTCTACAATCTTGTCCCTGACATCCTTGGACAGCTCTTTGGTCTTGGCCATGGTGGAGAGTTTGGAATCTGATTGATTGATTGCTTCTGTGGACAGGTGTCTTTTATACAGGTAACCAGCTGAGATTAGGAGCACTCCCTTTAAGAGAGTGCTCCTAATCTCAGCTCGTTACCTGTATAAAAGACACCTGGGAGCCAGAAATCTTGCTGATTGATAGGGGATCAAATACTTATTTCCCTCATTAACATGCAAATCAATTTATAACTTTTTTGAAATGTGTTTTTCTGGATTTTTTTGTTGTTATTCTGTCTCTCACTGTTAAAATACACCTACCATTAAAATTATAGACTGATCATTTCTTTGTCAGTGGGCAAACGTACAAAATCAGCAGGGGATCAAATACTTTTTCCCCTCACTGTAAATACATAAATCTTGTTAAAGTACATTTTATTGATTTGTTTGTCCTTGAAAGATTATTACCTTGGTACACATATATCATTCAATTTCAGATCTGAAACCTTTGGCTTTGAAGGAAGACTGAATATTACTATTATTAGCAGATGTAGGAGTAAGCTACACATATGCAAGTCACAAGTCCCCCCTTTCCAAACCGTTTAAGTGCTTTCAGAACAAAACGGAACACATTTATAGAAACCAACAAAATATTGTAGATGAAAGAGCATTTTGGATATAATAGGGATAATTAATGACCGTGTAAATAAAGGTACTTAGAATATCTCCAAGCACTTCGGAGAAAACATGCAGAATGTCCAGTTATGTTATTTTATTTTGTCCATATCTGGCATAAATCCCAACTATGATACATAGCATATTAAGCATATTTTATTCATGTAATTATTTATTGTTCATTTTGGCCATTTAAGTACATTACAAACCCATAAAAGGTCAAATACATGCCAAGTCATCCATCCCAAGACCAAGTCGAGTCCCAAGCCAAAAATCATCTAGTCACACTGCGACAATAGTCAGCTATTTGCGACAAGTCAAGTGAT
Organism: Amia ocellicauda; assembly: GCF_036373705.1. Lineage (NCBI taxonomy): Eukaryota > Metazoa > Chordata > Actinopteri > Amiiformes > Amiidae > Amia > Amia ocellicauda. The sequence goes on along the minus strand of NC_089850.1, from coordinate 34,111,300 downwards.
CTGACTCGATACCCCCATCTCTGACTACTGCTATTTCTATTGATAATAATTAAAATAATACATGCAAAATTTGCATCTCCAAAAGCTTTCTTCAGCTGACATCCTCGCATCCCATATGACGCAGCTTTGTGCAGGCAGTGCAGATAGCAGCAGGGCTGAGGCAACTCTCTAGTCAGGTCTCTGAGGAAGTCCATTTTGTACACAGAGAACCAGTGGAGGCAGCAGTAGGGTGAGGTTATGCCTGGTGCCTGTGCCACCAGATAGACATCCGTGTCTCTGTATCTCACGGCCGGGATGACATTAATCCACAACTCATTCGAGAGGTTTGTCACCTTGAACATGCAGGGGGAAGCAGGGTTGAACTTGGCCTCGGTCTTGTACTTGTGGATTCAAGCCATCCCCAGCATGATTCTCAGCCATGCAAAGACCTTGCCTGGCTCCAGCAAGAGTCTATCGGGGACAGGAGGTTGCTGTCTGTACTGTCAGAATGCAGGTTGGGCTCTGACCGTCTGTGAGACCGTGACTATCACCTTCATATCCTTGCCATAGTGATAGCGGGGAGGCACCCATGACACGAGCTGTGTCTGGTATGAATAGCCAGGAGGGGCATTTAGGATCACCAGAATGTCATATACAGGCGCTGACTGGCCACTGCCACTTCTCCATCATGCTGCCCACCCTCAGGCAGTCCTCTCTCAGCACGGCAGCAGAATGCTAATTGAGACCACGGGATGTCTGTAGGAGAGTGTCCACGAACCGCTTCGCAGACTTGCTCTACCTGTCGAGCGTCTCTGCTTGACCCCTCACAGACCTGGGTCTCATAAATGCTTTCCAGCAGTGACAGGAGCTCCTCAGAGGACTGCGGGTCAGGTTGTTCCCTGTCCTCCACATCTTTGTGCTGCATTTCTTCGCGCTCATCCTGTCCCTTGTCTTGAAGGCTTTCCTTCTTCCTTAATCCTTCCTGCAGCAGGAGAATAAAGGCCCCAGCAGAATGCTCCAGAAGACCAAATAGACCCACATCATCTGAACACTGAGCTTGGCCTCCAGGATGTGGCAATCAATCTCGTGCTGTAGCAGCTGCATCTGTTCCTCCAAGAACAGCTCTCTCTGCATCTCCTGGGCCAGGAAGTCCTCATAGAGCTGCTGCTCCCCCATCACCTGCAGGCAAGGGCCCAGGCTCCCAGTCAGCAGGAAAACATTCAACAGGGTGGCTACCATCTCTTCCTTTGTTTTTGTTTTTTTCAGAATTGAATACATTCAATTTGTAGTGAATGTACAGTGAATGAATTGTACGTTGCCGTGGTTAAGGGTGTCTGTTAAATTACCTAATAATACAAGTACTTTATTTATCCAAAACACTAGTCAGGTTCTTAAAAGCTAAACACATTGCAATTTCAAGATGGATGGAAAACTAACAGAAACGGTATCTTGTTGGCTAGAGAAAATATAAGAAATGAGATACTTGTCCGGGGTTTAAGAACACAAAATTATTTTATTCTTAATATTTTGTCAGCTTCTTTGAAACAAAAAACATTTTTTATTTTTCCTTCAACTGGCTGACATCAGTATGAACACATCCTGCAACACAAACAAAACCAGAGTAGGCCAGGCAGAGGGAAGTGCGAGCTGGCAGCGCGTGAGGAGCCTGCCGCTGTGAAGTGCAGCACGGCATCCCTGCGCTGCCCTGCAGGAACAGAGCTGTGTGACACACCAGGAGACGAGGCTCGCCATGAAAAAGCATTTGAATAAAAGACAAAATAACAAAATGGTTTACAGGCTGTGGGTTCGGCAGGCTGGGCTGCCGCTGAGTGGGAGGGGAGGAGAAAGAACCGGAGGAACAGTACAGCTCCATCAAACACTCAGGACAGGACACTGAGCCACAGCTGCCAGGTCCTCTAGCTACCCCACAGAAATACGGTTCAGCAGAGTGTCCCCCAACACTGGCAGGCAAGGTGCAGCACTGAGAGCAGGACTGACCACTCTCTTAGAGACTCGTGTGAACGCTGCTGTCAACACTGCGCCTCTGCATATTTATGAACAATTCAAAACTAGACAGTGGATATGAAATCAAGCAAGAAAAACATAAATGATATCTAATGAAGAAGCAGGGTAGCGATAAGACCATTTCCTCCAAGCCCAAGCAGTTCAGACTGTGAGCCGTCTGTATGACCAAGCCTCAATACTGGGATCACCAGTGTCCCAGGGTATCCCACAGCTTCCAGTAAAGCTGCTCTGCTGGGCCCAGTCCCACAGCCAGTGTTGGGTTCCAGTTCCTAAGAAAGCAGTGTGGGGGAGGCAAGACTCCCACAGAGCAGCAGACACAGCCACTTCAGGCATTAGAGACTGGGGAGGTCAGCTGTGTCTCAGGGTAAGGAGCTGGAGTATAGAGTATAGGGTCTGTTTGGAGAATTAGATCAGAGGGTGTGGGGCTGTTAGTCTCGAGGTGGGGCAGCCCATATCCCTCTCAGGGCTGGGGATGGGGGGGGGGGGTGTCTCAGGTCTGGGGTTTTGGGGGAATTTTCTCAAGGCTGGTAGTGCTGATGGATGTATGACAGCACATCCTCCTTGGACAGCTTCTCAGGGTCAACTCTACTCTGGGAGTCATGAACTCTGACCCCATCCTCCCATGCCCAGAACAGACGCTCAAAGTGACAGACGCTGCAGGTAGAGGGAGAAAGAGTGAGAGAAAGACAGAGGGGAGGAGAGAAGGGGAGATCATGGATTAGTCTAGCGCCCTTCTTCCTTCAAGTAGTCAGGTCACTCTCCTGTCCCATTGTGATACTCCTGTTTGCAGCAATAACATGTAGTCAGACACTGCACCCCTGTTTACATGCCACAAATTATACATAAAAAAATCTAAAAATAAAAACTGTGTGGGTGTTATACTTGTGGTTTGAAGCAGAGTCCAAGTTTATGTCTGAACATGTATGACAATGTATAGCAATTAGACACAAACAAAAAAAGTTTGTATGAGTGTGATGTCAACCCTGGAAAGTGAACATAAACAACAGTAGAGGAGATGTAGGTGTAGAGTGCATTGTACAACTGTTCAGACTGTCATCTTCAAATCCCCCACCTCATGAGAACTGGACACTCACTGAAAAGGGGCTACTGCGTTGCCCGGGAGGGCGTAGGTTGACTCTTTCGTCAGCTTGTTGTAGAAGAACTTTTTCTTGGAATTCTTGCTGTATGCCATTGTCCAGGGCTCTGCAATGAGAAAGTCAGAGATTACAGAGGGAAAGAGACAGATAGGATGTAGGGAAGCAGACAGAACGATGAGTCATAAAGAAATAGCTGGAGGGAGAGAAGAATCAGAAACAGAGAGAGAGACAGGTTGGGAAAAGCAGCCTCTCTGTTCCTGCCCTGCTCCCTGCATTGACTATGGCAGTGACTGTGTGTGTCAGTGTGAGTGTGAATTCACTGTGGGTATCAGTAGGAGTGGCAGTGTCCTTGTAGCTCTCTCACCGTTGACAGTCTTGATGATGTACAGGCCAGTGGGCAGAAAATGCCTGTCGTCTCTGCCAGTATAGGACAGGCGGGGGAACCCTCCAGAACTCTTCGTCACCTTCATCTCCAGCCTATAGACAATGAACACTCAATATTCACTCCATCTCCAGCCAGGAAACAGCACAGACAGTAACTATCTATGATCTCTAGACTTACACTGTCTCCTGCATGGGGGGAACCATGAAAATGTTAAGAGAACACTAACTGGGAATCAACTGGCTATGCTGGTTGACAAACACTGACCAGTTCACTCCTCTCCACTCCATCCACCACCCCGCCCCCCCACAAACACCATTCCCACTCTCTCTCACCTGACAAATATTTTCTCCATCTCCTCCAGTCTGTACACCTCCTTTACTCTGAGGAAAGAGAGTAAAAAAAAAAATCAGTACACGGCACACACCTGCAGAGTGACAGAGACCCCTTTACTGCGTTACAGATTATCAGAACCCAGTCTTCAATATCTGATCGTCTGTGCTGTGCAGTACAGTTGAGCTGCCTCACCGGATTGGGTTCATGTCTGGCCGGCTGGGCTTGGACACGGCTCTCACAAGCTTCTCCGCCATCTGGATCCTGGGAAGGAAACACGAGAGCGCAGTCACATGAAGGCACTGTGGCTCAAAGCGTCGGCCCAGCAAGACCATGACCACACAGATCAGAAGTAATCTGAAGGGACGTGCAGGAACCTGCGTTTAGTGACACCGGGGTTAGCGCTCACCGCTGATTGAAGTGCTGGTCACGGACGTCTGTCCCGTTTAGTACCAGTGCGTCCAGGACATGGATTGCGTTGATCCTGCGCTGCGCCTTGCCCTGCCGACACACAAACACACACATTATTACTCGAGAAGACTCGCACGCGCAGACGGGCACTGTTGTTCACCTCATCAACGCTGTTCTGAAAGTGAAGATATACAGAGCACCATTTAACTGTCCTGCCTACCCCCCTGTTTATCTGCTAAATAAACAAACACCCCACTCAGCTGTGCTGTCACCCCCACTCTTCCACAGCACAGCGGCCTATCAGAGTGCAAGCACGGCTGCTGCCCACCTCCCCCTTCAGCTCCTGCACAATCTCCACACTCAGCAGCGTCTCTCTCGGCAGCTCTGTCTTGAAATTCTCCAGCTTCTTCCAGCGCAGCGGTGGCTTCCCGTCCCACGTGTAGATCTGGGACTTCTGTTGGACAGAACGAAATACACAGAAGGATGGATAGATTCATAAGACAGAAGGAGACAGTTGGCCATATGCATCACATGCATCAGTGTCTTGAACCTAACTTACTTCATCACTCTTACACTGCGTGATGCAGCCCAGTGAACTGTGAAATTTCTTTGAAATTATTTTCATTTGTATTTTAGCTGTATTTAAACATAAACTGAGCATTCACCCATCCCTACCCACTCACCCCCAGGCCGAGCAGGAACAGCTGCTCTCCCCCTCCCACGATACAGCGGTAGTCCAGGACATGGTGCACCTTGTCTAGCGTGCTTGTGCTCAGTGGGGTGGGCTTGTAGTTGAAAGTCTCAATGTCAGAGCCCTGAGAGACAGATCGAGATGATAGCTCAGTGCAGTGCCACAGGGTTTCGATTAAACTGTTTCAAATGCATAAACATCTCATTGTAACTCAGAAATGCATTCATAGGATCTATATTTCACATGACATGGTCACATACAAATATCCTAAAATTATATTAGTAAAAAATAACTAAACACCAGCTAAAAGGCAGACAGACATACAGAGTAGATAGACATTTCCCTCCTGACCTTAATGAGCTCATAGAACTTGGTCTTGGGGTCAGAGGAGGAGGGGGTCACTCTGGCCTGGTCAGGGATCTGGAGAGAGAGTGACTTTTTAATCTCTTTATTGAAACAAAAAGCAAGGCAAAAAAATGGTTCAGTACAAAGCAACAAAAACAACAGCAGCAAGCAGCAAAGGAACAAATGCTATTGCACAGCAGGGTAAACAGGCTGGACACACCAGGTTTATGGACACTGCAGGCTCTTGTATAGATTGTACTGATGAGGTAGAAGGGTATCATCAACCCAGTTCACCTCTCTGCTCAACCCTAATTCAACCATCTCTGCAGACAGTTAGTCATTGACCAATCAAGGCTGGACTCCCCCCGATTTTATTTAACCAGCACCTGATGGTTTATATACAACAGGCTGTAGCTTAAACATCTTGAGGAGGATAAGCTGCCAAGCACCCGGAGTCAGGCTCTGAGCTGCACTCACCCCCCACAGCTTCAGACACTCCTTACGAATGTCCGCCTGCCTCGCCTCCGAAAGCGTCCTGAAACACAGACAGATTCGTCAGATATTAGAGATGGATGAACACCACCGAGAGATGGGTCAGAAATTATAGACACAGAGACCAGATCAGACAGTTTGGATGGACAGAACCATGGACAGACATGCAGACAGGGTCAGAGGTCACTGATAAATCAGACACAGATGAAGGCACAAAGCAGGAGTGCAGACAAACGGACAGAGTGACAATCGGAAACAGAGATATGCCGACACACATGGTTACTCACGTTTCTCGAACAAAGGCATGGATCTTGGCCAGGGCTTTAATCTGCACAGCACAGTGACTGCAGGAAAGAGATGAGTGTCACTCTATTACTGATGCAGCTGCCGACATCTGGCAGAACACCTCACTGGTAGATGTTGCAGCCTGGGAGACTTGTTTGTGTCTTAAGCCTGATTTATGCTTCTGCGTCTGCGTCTCTGCGTACAAGCGCGGGCTTCGTACGCAGACGTTCGCATAGGTGTCTGCCAACATACTTGCACGTAACGTTGACACATGGATAGGGGCCAGCGTCGCATTAACACACCACAATCTACAGAAAACAAAATCCATTTTCTATGGTGCACCTAGGATTGTATGGATGTTAATTACATGTTACAGAAACTACACACACAAATTGCCATATTGCATCCTATATGTGCAGATCTATATTGTCTTGCTATAGTTGGCTAGAGCCTTAACACTATTTTATATTTATAAATATATTTGAATTAAATACATATATGGCACTTCAGCTGTAAACTCCTCCTTAAGATATAAATACTTACTTCTCTAACCATCAACCTGCATTTTATGCAGTTGGCTATACTGAATATTATATAGCCCACAATCTGATCTTTGTAATACAATTAGTAATTGTGAAAGATTTATAATCATGTTGATTGGTGAAACACGCGATTTTCTACATATCGCATATTCATTATCAGTATGTGTTGTATTAGATTTGCCTGTATTGCCTGTCCTAATCGGCTCAGCAAGTTTCTAACTCTCCTTTGGAATTCGATCTTGATCATGTTGCAAACCCAGGTCTCTGGATCAATGCCTTGATCAGTCACCGGTTTGATCATTAATGCAATTTTTTTGTATCAGTTGTAGGACTGGCGACAGGTTGACTGGTGCACACATTTCTTTTCCCCTTACATCATTTTGTGGATATAATACTCAGCTGTTAATTCCATCAACGGAAGGCGAAGCACATTTTACTTTTCGGACACAAAGCATGAATTAATTGGGCATTTTGTGGGACAAAATGTGAATTATGTTCAAGAAATGTGAATTATGTTCACAAAATGTTGAGGGACAAAATACTCATTATGTGCACAAAATTATGTATGACACAAATGGTGCCCCGTAGTACAGTCTGTTAGTACGACAGATGTGTTTCGTGGATGAGGAGATGCATTTGAAATTACTTTTGTCACCATATTGTTTTTCTGACCTGCTGCAGCGCCTACGCCTATGCATTGTACCTCAGTCGCCCCAGCACTGAGCGATTGGCCGTGACTTTCAAAATCTCCTGCTCAACCAATCAGCACTTGCTTGACACACAGCACTGCAGAGACGTGCGACACACTGTTGAGATTTCAGAGGAATGTTCGTCTGCTCCTTTGCAAGACTGTGCGGGCTACGCTTACGCAGAAACCTATGCATATCTATGCAGAACCATAAATCGGGCTTCAGTGTGTGCATGTGTGTGGCAGTGTTTCAGGGTGTGCCAGTGGGCTGATCGTTTGGAGCTGGCTATATGACAGTAAACAAGCCATGGCCCTGTCAGTATGGCTGATTGTGGGTCAGTCTGGGTAAGGCTCAGTGCTGACCTCTCATTGGAGCGGACCATGTGCTGGTAGAAGTCGCTGTCGCCTTTCATAATCTCCAGAGGGACAACCTCGTTGACGTCAGAGTTGGAGTTTCTCAGCTGGTTCAGTTTAAGGTTCACAGAAAACAGGTACTCCCTCACTGGGTCAGATCCGGGCTTCAGGCCGCGACACACCAAGTACCTGACAGACAGACAGACAGACAGGGAGGGAGTGAGGGAAAAGAAAGAGAGATATGCCATGTACACATACAGATTGCTTTCCATAGGTTTTTAGGAGTCACAGAGAGAGTAGCAAATGATGGACAGATACAGGGAGACACATCACACACACACAGTCCCACAAAAGAAACAGACTTACCTCTCAGAGTTGGCGGGGCGGCTGGTGACGGGCTTGAAGAGGGAGACTCTGTCGAAGCAGAGGTACAGCAGGTACACCAGCCCCACACTGAACGGGGTGAACAGGTCAAACGTTTTACACATGAAGTGACCCCCTGGAGAGAGAGAGTACAGGGAGTGCATCAGCTGTGGACATGAAGAAAGAGAGCTAGCTACAGCAGTTGAGCAAAACTTCTACAGAGGCACAGCAGTGTGAGAGAGAGAGATATATCAAGAACATTAAGAGGTGGAGGAGTAAGAGGGTGAGAAGAATAAAGTACCTGTCCTCAGCGTTGATAGTCCAGTCAGGAACTGGCAGAGCAGCAGCTGTTTGCTCAGAATCTCCTGGATATTCTCCTGCCCCTCCACCGAGAAGCCCTTCAGAGGAGACAGCCAATCAGAACACAGTACAGCACACTATCACCCAATCAGAGAACACAGCCAGGGGATGCATAGAGATAAAGGATCCAGAGACGGACAGACAAAAAAATCAGTCATGACATACAGAGATGAACAGAACACAGGATCCCCCCACCCCCGTCCCAACATGAGGATAGAAACCAAAGACAGAGCGCACACCCCTCACCCCATCGGCCATGAGGAAGTGCAGCCCACGGCGCTCTGTACTCTCCATCACAAAGTTCCGGAACGCACTGATATTCTCTGGACGAGTGATGTCACCGTCTCCATCCACTCCTCCCTCCCCTGAGAGAGGAAGAGAAAAAAAACACCAGTTAACTCTTGTCATGAGAGAGAGAAACAGAGAGAGATTGAGACGGAGAGGAAATGGTTGAAGACAAGATGATCGAGAGATATTAAGTTCAATCAGCACTGTAAAATGGCTTTTGCATTTCCAATGTCAATTAAATGGGAAGGCCTGGTCAATTAAAAATGAAAAGACTCCATGGGTATGTAATTTAGGACATGACAAGAATTCACCGCAGTACGCTCAAACATCTCACGGACTCACCCCTGACTCACCGTAGTAAGGCTCGAACAGCTCGCTGGGCGCAGCAAAGAAGTCTTCGAGACGGAAGTCATTGGCGCCGCGCAGCGTCATGCCGAAGCCCTTGGCATGCCAGCGCCGCCGCCACAGCACATACTCAGAAAACCCCCCCGGCCCTGCACACACATCCCCAAAATAAAGCAGCTCCCCGTCTCGGTCCCGGGTCAGAGGCTTCTGGAGGAGGGGGTTGGATGCGGAGAGTGTAAGAATTAGTGACTAATGTAACTAGTATCTAATAAATAGTAACTATTTTTTGTTACGTACAGAGTAAGAAAAGAAGAGAGTGAGGAGGGAGAGAGAAAGAAGGGGAGAGAGAAGTATTGGAATATAGGGGATATAGCTTAGAGAGGGTGAGAGCAAGTGAAGATTATAGAGAAAGGTTGGGGGAGACAGTCTCTATCGTCACAGGGACAGAAACACAGACAGAATGCATTAGAACAAATTGACAGAGGCAGACAGACAGACAGACCCCTCTCCGTGGCAGGCAGCCTTACCCCCTCGGCGTCACGAGGGTTGGTGAACATGTTGTCGAAGACGTGGTCGATGTTGGCCATCTTCATTGCGGCTCTGAGGAAGAGGAGGTTGGAGTTAGAGCCACACAAGGAACAGACTGCAGGCCAGTCACAGGGTGTTCATCAGCTCTACAAAACCACAACTACAACATACAGGGATGGATGTAAGAGTCTTGTTGCACAAAACAAGTCCAATACTGACCAATGTAAGTAATAAAAACAGCATTGTCCAAAACACCTAAACACTTTAAGGGACAATTAGGGGAAATGAGAACCTAGTGGAAAACACCTGAGGCCACTGTCCCGGGCCAGTGTTTGAAGGTGCAGGTGAGTGTGTTTATAGGCGATGACACTGAGTGTGTGTGCAGCTATGGGCGAGTGTCAGGGAGTTACCGGTTTAGGAAGAAGGCTCCCCTGATGGTCTCGTAGGGGTTGGACCGAGTCCGAGCACGACGCATCTCCTCCCCCTCCAGGTCATCAAACACACTCTGGACAGAGACACGCCATCACACATTGTATACACTCCATTACACAAACTGTACACATGCTGTCAAACATGTTATACACTGCGCAGCCAATGGCACATATTAACCACACACTGTATATAGGCTATATATAAACTACGCACTGCAATCCCATACTGGATTTTCACATGAGTAAGATAATTACATTGAAATACTATAATTATGGCTGCTACTACAAATTATTATAATAAAAACAACAACTACATGCAAAAAGATAATGCCCAACCTTGCATTTCAAGACACTGTGTAAAAGTTCTTCACTGCAAAACTCTGTCTCGTCTTCTATCCGCAGCTTTCTCTGACAAGAGGGAAAATACTCAATCTCAGCGAGGGAGAAACACTCAGGACTGCTGAACATATGGTCAGTGTAGCCCAGCCACTCCACATGGGCAGAGAGAGTCAGGGCATCAGAAGTGGGAGCATCTCTAAAATCAGGAATATGACAGAATTCCTAAATGGCACAACAATTAGCTCGCCAAAATGATTCCGAAGTGATACACACCAGTGGCTATATTCTTCCCAAAGTTGTATGTTCATCAGCAATTATTGAGACGATGTTTCAGAGCATCCTGCCTGTTTCAGAGCACATACCTCCCCCACGATCATCCATTCGGTCAGCTCCTCAGAGTCGGGGAACTCAGCGGAGCATTCTGGAAACCACTGCACATCCTCCACTGCGCTGGGCTGGGGGAGAGGACAAGAGAGAGGGTGAGAATATTTCATTTGCACTGTATCATCATAAGAAAGAATCTTTTTGAGAGTTTTCCAAAAAACATATATAATAGTCAGATTTTTTTTTCAAGAAAATGACATTCTTTTTGATATCCCAAAATGATTTAACATAGGATGTTCTGAAGAAATGCAGTTTACTCTGTGCTATCAGGGGGGCACTGTGATGTACTGCAGTGTACAGTGCTGTGACAGCTCTACTATACTGCAGTGTATGGTACCGTGAGCATTGTACCTCAGGCTCATCCCTCCAGTCGACATTGAGCTCTCCCTGAAAACCCTGCAATGTGAGGCCCAGACCCCGACGGCCGCGCTGTGTAGATGCCTCCACTATCTCCCGCCGGCCCTGGCCAAACTTCCCCAGGCCGTCCCCCGCACGGAAACCCATCTTCGCCTGCAGGGAGGAGAGAGAGACAAGGGGGGGAAAAACAGGTTAAAAAATAAAATACAAAATTGAATGATAATGACTTTATGAATACAGAGACAGACACAAACATGGACTCACAGAGACAGATGTACAAACAAAGACAGAAAAAGACAGTTTACCATGAGTTTTTGAGAGACACTGTTATAGATGGAGAAGTTGCTGGAGGAGCCCTCCAGCACTGGCGCTGGCTGCAGTGCATGCTGGGACATTGAAGATGCAGCAAAACCAGGTCTGATGTCCTCTGGATCACTAAGGGAGTCACTCTGACTGGAGTCTGCAACACACACTGCATACACTGCACTATTCCACACAAACTACAATATTACACTGCAAGTCACAGACTAATAAATACTGCACTGAAACACTGCATTTTAACACACACAAAAACACAGCATTACAACATCGTGTCAGTGTACACCATCTCTCTCACCATCAGCCAACTGTGTAGCAGCCTGTAGTGGTAAGAGTGTCAGTAAGCAATGTGCCTCAGTGCCAGTATGTATCCATCTGTACTGAGTCTGGACGTGCCATACCTTGGCTGTCTGGCCTTGTCCCCGGAGGATCATCATCCGAGGTGGAGCTCAGCTCCTCACAACGCTTCCTCTTCTTCTTGTGTGGCTCTGCGTAATCAGCCCTCTTTTTCATGACTGTGACTGGAGAGCACATATAACGCTGATCAAAATACATACACACTCAGAGGCGCAACACACAACTGAGCAAGACACACAGCTCCACTCATACCACTCAGCACAACATCACAGGTATGGAATCAGGTCAGGTTTCATAGTCAATGACTGGGTTCTTCATGTACACTGGGGCAAGGCTCAAGGACCACAGTAGGTCTGCTCTTCAATTCACCCGAGCTCTTAATTATGTCACTGAACTCATTATTAACTTAACTGGAACATTTTAATACCTATAAGAAAACCAGGATTGTGGCCCTAGAGGTCTAGATTTGACGAGCACTGGTTCATATTAGCTCTAGGCTGTGGTTCAGAAACTCAGCCCTCAGGACCTCCCGAGTTCTGCTTTTTGATGCAACTGTTCCCTTAATGCGTCTATTAATAATGTTGTGTGATCTTAAAGCTGACAAAATGTTAAATGAACCAAAACATAACAGCGTTTAACTTGCATGTTTCCACAAGACTTAGGGCACAAAAACAAATATAAACAGGTTGTCCGCAGACCAATCAAACTTATACCGAGTCATCTATTGAAAGTATCCCTAGTTCATCATTGTGCACAGACAGCTTAGACACTTTTAATCCACTGCAGTTTTTAGCAGATGTGAACTGAAGGATGTGCACAAATGAAGCAGAATGCAGTCGTGTATGATTAATGTTACAGTAGTTCAAAATCTCGGTCGATTGTTAGTAACGTAGCATAACACAGACAGATTCAAATTCCCAGCGCCTGTCAGTGCATAGCAGCAGAAACACAGCGAGTCTGAATAGGAAACTCGCTGTACAGTGTGAATATATCTTCCATTCCAGAAAAGGGGGCACACAAAGCGATGGCAAGGGATTTAAACTATACCTGTGTGTGTGTATGTGTGTGGGGGTGAAATGTACTCTTGACTAGTGCAGCCGTCTCATTCCCGCCGCGCTGCCCCCCCGCACGCCGGCCCGACTCGGCCCGGTTCGGAACAGACGCCTGCAGGCAGTGCACGACCTACGGGCTTCCCTAGTCTTTCCCCGATTCGGTTCAGGGTGCCGTGGTTCTGACAGACCGGGGGCGGGTTAAGCCTCTCTCTTGTTACCGAGCTGGACCGGTATCGACTCTCCAGTTTTCACACTGTTGACAGCGCAGTCCCGGCCGCTCCCCTGCACATCTCTCCCGACTTCTCCCTAACAGAGATGGCCGTGCCTCGGTGCCATGTATGTCGCAGTATAGCTCCACTGCCTCCCCGGGACCGCCAGCTCTCTGTCTCTCTCACTTTCCCACTTTCCAGTTTCGATTTCCAGCGCTGAAGTCGCCGGGGTCCTTCCAGCTCGGCGGCTGTCATTAGTGACGTATCTGTATTGAGGTGCCTATACAAGTGCCTGACTGCGCCTGAACGTTGCGGGCCTAGATGGGGCGAATGCGTTTACATGTACGTCTGAACATATTCGTCCCATGATGTTTGGTATAGGCTTACTTTTATTTGTCTGTGTATGTTATCACTTCAGTAGCATCTGTATTTAATCAGATACAATATGAATTGGTTGACAATTGGTTAATATCACCCTCTACTGGATATGTTTTGTGAAACGCAAATCAGTACTATGTGCAGTGCTGTACTTGTGTCACAGGAGAGAAGTGCCTTTATTTTAGAGTTTTATGAAGTGTGGTTATCTGCAGTTTTCGTTGTGGAAATAATGTTGTTTGGCCCATTGCTGTATGGGTCAGATGTAACAAGAGAGTCAGATGTAACAAGAGAGTCCTGTTCTTTTTAATGATTATTTGACACTAGGGCTGTGCGATATGACGATATATATCGTATGACGATAGAAAAACGTCTCTCGTTTAATATTATGTTATATCGTGGAGTCGCAAATTGCAATCTTTACGGCAGTATTTTTCGTCATTAGGACGCTTTGCGTTCTTCCCGGTTCTTCCACACGTGTCGGATGCGGCAAGAAATGAGCATCAGAAACACAGACGGACACAGGAGAGAAGTGACACATTAACCAACACAACCAAGAGATACTTTAATGCGCAGGCGCACACGCTGCGCCCCGCTCTCGTCGTCGGGCTGAACTCGATCTGCAAGCACCCCCACCCCGCTAATTTAGACTGATATCATTTGTATAAAATTAATAAACATTTGTTTGCATTTTAATGAATTAGAAAGCAATGCAAACACATGCAGAAAGTATAATTTTCTTTTTATTAAGATGGTGAAGTGGTTCAACAGTTGTATTATTATTATTACTATTATTATAACTATATTGTATTAACAACGTGCTGTATTTGTAAGTAGAATCGAGACGCGACAGTCAGAAAGAAATGTCTGTCTAGTAGATGTTAATGCGTCACTATAAACCCGGCTGTAGTAAATCTACCTGAATCTGTACCATTTTACAGCGCATGTGTTGCGTGATTAGTATTACTTGTGTTATTGTTGTTATGTGACAGTAAATCATAATGTGTATATGTATGGCAAGCCAAATTATCATTTAGAGATATCTCTAAATCATTTAAAGATATCTGCAAATATTTCAAGATATCTTCAAATAATTCCAGATATCTTCAAATATTTCAAGATATCTCTAAATCATTTAAATATATCTTCAAATAATTTAGAGATATCTGCAAATCATTTAGAGATATCTTCAAATGACTTCCTGTATGTAGCCCAAGATTATCACTTCCTGTTAACTTGTTCATTCATTTCTATGTAACTGAATAAGGAAACAGGAAGTGATAATCTCAGCCAAAATACAGGAAGTCATTTGAAGATATCTTGAAATGATTTCCAGATATCTTTAAATGATTTAAACATAGCTTTAAAAAGCACCTTATTTAGATATCTCTAAACCGTTTGCAGATATCTCTAAATCATTTATAGATATCTTTAAATCTTTGAAGATATCTTTAAATGCATTTAGAGATATCTCTAAATGATAATTTGGCTTGCCATAGTATATGTATATATGTGCTCTGAGGAAGATAAGTCGAAACGCGTAAGCATTATGATGTTCACTTTTTCTCTAATACATCATTTTTGAGACATCGGTGAATATGGACTGTTTTTAGACGGGAGCTGCTGTACCATCCTAATATAATACGGATAATTGTTCTATATAAAATCCCTGGGATAAGGCACCCCGCATTTAAGATTTATTAAAACACCAGCTATTTTTAAACTTATGTATATATGTATATGTATATACAGTATACATATATATGTGTGTGTGTATATATATATATATATATATATATATATATATATATATATATATATATATATATCATAACAACATAACACACATAATAGTAATCACACAACACTTGCCCTGTAATGTGTTGCATTCTACTTATATTTACCATGACAGCCTGCATGTAGTATTTGTTAGTTTTGCTTATTGAAGGATTAACGAAATACTTGTAGTTTGAATGTATTTGGTCTTATTTTTTGACTTGATTGGATAAAAACAAGAAATAGCGAGATATATACCGTGTATCGCCCAAACTTCTAGAAATATCGAGATATTATTTTTAAGTCATATCGCCAGCCCTATTTGACACACTTGAATCTGCTTTGTAAATTAATGTACCTTACTCTATCTATTTTCTTCTGACCATAAGACAAGGAGAATCACTTGCATCAGGCCTATACAGTACAATAACAAAGGAAAGGAGGAGTTGCTGTAATCCAAAAATGTGTTTATTTATTGAACAAATTGAAATATAAACAAATAATTATTGAGAATGATGCATTTTAAAACCAGGGTGCATGGAATTGTATTTCCTATGCTAGAGTTATAGAAAGTTTAACAAGCAAAGATAAACATATTGATTTCAATCTAAGAAATTGTACCAGCTACAGCATGGAAGCTCTGGAGTGAAGATGGTTTGTAAGCCCCTGTCTGAATCACCAGAACAGAGGAGCACCAAGAGAAGCTGCATTTACACAGCCAGAGCTGGGAGAGCTGGGGTCTGCTGCGATTAACTGGATTCAAACTCCTCTTCCAGTTGACAGCTCTCATTAAATGCGAAGAAACACATTTTTGCCAGTCCTGTCACACAGAATAGAAAAAAGGTTGTTAAAGATTGGGGTTTCCCAAAGAGAAACCTATTATACATGACATTCATATGATTAATTCATTTCCTCTCGGAGATAATTAAACGTGACAGTGACCCCACTGGATCCTGCCATTTAGACTTTGAGCTTTATATTTTATAAAAAAGGTAACAGGATGTTCACTAGGACAGACTCATCAAGGCAGTTTAAAAGCCTGCCAATTGCAAACAGAGCTTATCAGATACAATCTTATTTTTGAGCGTTATTATATGGTTATTTCTTGTTTTTTGTATTTCCCCCCAAAACACTTTATCCACTGCCAGTTTGAAATGGCCCACCCCTGTATAACCTATTTTATGGGCCACATATAACATGTGCTTTAAACTGCTTTAAATTGCTCACCACATCTTAATCTATTCTGCTCCCTGTTAGCAGTGTGTTCAGGACCTCTGACCTGTGCTCTCCAAGTCAGGAAAGTTTAGGAACTGCCAGGGAGCATAAACCTGTACAATAAACAATGACAGGGAGCTTGTTGATCCCTTACAGATTTGCATGTTGCCGTCTCACCTGGTTTGTGCCCAATCATCGCCAGCTGATTCTGCGTTTCCTCTCAGGAGCCACATGGTCTCCAGGTGCTCAACGTCATTGCTGTCCACAAAACACTGGCCAACCCAGGATGTCACGGATTCTACAGAAGAACAATGACATTAAGATCTGCTGGAATCTGTGGTAAGGATTCACTTGGATTGAAAACTCAAGCAAAGAAACCTGTAACTGGCCTGAGGCCAATATTACAAGGATACTGCAGGCGTTTGTTTCACTCCCACTTCTTTATTTACAGCATTCCTTTTCTTAGTTTGTATTACCAGATTTTAATTGTAAAGAGCAAACTTTTTTAAATGTACACAAAGCTACTTTTCTCAGATAATGTATTTGCCAGTTCTGTAGTTTTGCTCAAATTTAAAATAGGTGTATCTCAAGACAGAACTTCTGGATTTAATGGAACAAGTAGAGTGTGATGCCTTGACCAGTCATTTCACCATCATCAGATGTCTGAATTGACAGGGTACTGGCTATGCTTCAGCAGCTCTGATTATGGCCATGAAGACAGACAGCCAAGACAGGGGGACATACTAGAGCTGCTAGCCCTGAATAAAAAAACTCCTCACCCACAAAGCTCCAATTGACCAGGAATCCAAACACAGTAGATTTGCCATTAATGTTCAGGAATCCAGACAGAGGAGACACCTTGACAACTGGTCCTTTCTATGTGGTCACAGCGGTCATGTAGGAGCCACGGAAGAAGCCAGCATTGTTCATACTCTCCACGGTCATGTTGGATCCGAGTTCATTCCTCTACTGCCCTCTTAAATTGCACTGTATTGAAACACAAACATAAACTGTTTTCAATTCAGTCTATTTCTAGTCTGAAGTGGATGCTAGCCATGTCACTTTAATTTGCTGTGTCCGTGATGAACCAGTGAATGTAGCCCTGCAGCAGCCTTAGTGTAGAGTATAGCTGAGAACAGGGATATTTCGATGAGAAAAATGTCCTCTGTTGTATTTCTACCTGTGTGCAGAAGTGTTCCCTACATTGAACTGTCATTCTATCTCCATGTTAACACATTGTCCACAGGGTCATCTGGTCCTGGTCTCTGTGCTTTTCATCTGCTTAATTTTAATTGAAAATTAATTCAGTTCAGATTAAGATCTGCTTTCCACACAGTCTGCTTAATTAAATGGATGCCCCTGTGATTCTGCTAACACACAAAGCATTAGAGACACACCACTATTATTTTATTTATAGATTTTTAGCTGGTTTAGTTGAATGGCTGCCAGCATGACTGTGCACAGTGCAAACAAAACCAAACAGCAGAAGAGTATGTAGTCAGTGTTTAATAGTCTTGATTAAACAATCAGACTAAATCTTCCTGTGAAAGGTTTTCCTTTCTTTTCTTTTTATTTTCCCCAAGTAAATAACTACCAAACTTTTGTTCCTAATGTCTGTCATGTCTTGGTTTTTAATTTGGCCATACAACACAACTTCTCTTGTAATTAAAAACACAGAACAGCAGAGTGCAACCTTTATCAGGGTAAGTGTGACTAAAGAATGAGAAAAAAAAGAATAAAGTAAAGTGACCTAAACAGCCCTACAGTGTTGACATGCTTACCTTTTGCTGTTTGCAATCAAATGTGGAGATCTGGTAGAGACAGATCAGAGAGAAAAGCACAGTGCCAGTCCTCATGTTGAATTGAGATTTCTTCTGGATTTAATCTGGACGTTTCTCCACTGTCTCTGTGTCACGGCTGCAATAGGTTACAGAATCAAGATGCAGTAGAATTTATACTGGCCTCAATGACAAGGGAAATAAGGAAATGAGTTACCACTTCCTTGTTCTGATTTTCTGCAAATCTAATTTACAAGACTTTGTTCAGCATTTATTATTTCTTCTCATATTTGATACCAGATAAAAACGAAAACCGGAGAAAACACAGTCTGCTCCCCCCCCCACGCTCTAAACAGAAAAAACAACGTAATACTATATACTAATTATGTTCTGGCCTGCAGAGTATTATCACTGAGAAAAATTGGCCCGAGGCCAAACCTAGTTGCTGAACCCTGTCCTAGGCCAATTGAAAGTAAAACAATAACAGTAATGATAAAACAGTTTGTCCATTGCAACATTTTGGCTGTATCTTATCAGATCAGCATCCTCTCATTTCATTAAACTACTTACATTTATTGGAGGTTCCACTGAGATTAGCAACGAAGCTGTTTTATTGGTATTACTAAAAGCTTTATGCGGCTCAAGAAAAAGCAGAAAACAAGTTGCACCATGAGAATTTTATCACAACTAGTAAATGTATTTAAACATAATTACATTACTAACTCTGCAACAGATTCTAGACACTATTGATAAACTTTGTCTCCTATCCAGATTATTTAGATTCATTCTAACGACTTCTGTGATACATCCTGACATTCTTTCAATAGTGATTGAGCAACTGTTTAAGCGACACCAATCTGTGAGTTGGTGCTGTAGCATTATGTTGGTTGTATTTTGATAAGAGCATTTTAGCTCTGAGCTGAAGCACTGATCTAAGGAAGACCTCTCCCCCCAAAGTTATCAGATTTCTTTAAAGCGTGGGACTGGTTTACATCAAAGTAACAGTTGTGGGAGGATGGCACAGAGCTATGAACCCGGGCCAACTGGCATTTCCAACAGATGGCATGGATTGACATCAGTCATAAGTCAACCCCACCTCCAATAGGACACTGGGGGCTGAAACCGAAATCCAATCTCACAAACTCAAGAACCAATCATCTATTGATCTGACAGGCGTATAAATGGTAGTGCACAGTCTCTTTCTCTCTCTCTCTCTCTCTCTCACCTGAACCAGTAACTCGCTGCCACAGCTCAACCTGTAGCTCTGTTGCCCGAACCGGAACCAGAAACCAACTAAGTCTTTGCCGGCAACAGAAGAGTTAAACTGGGAGAAGGAGATTGAGCCGTACGAAGAATTCTTTTAAAGGACTTTATTAAATAAAGAACTTTACAGACTGCGCTGCCCACCTGTGCCCACCTGATCAGTGGAGTTTTACAGCTGGACAATTGACTAAGTCGACTGTATACGAAAGTGTCAGTCATTTAAATAGCTATTTGAGTCTTAAGAAACTTGACCCTTGGAACAAACAGGGCCCTGCTTTCCTCAAAGACTTCGTCTTCAAGTAACTACGGTGGAACCCCTGCTTACAAAGAAGATTTTGTGCACAACCTTGGAGCCTCCAAACCAGTGGAAAATCTGTTTGGAAACGACTCTACATTCGCGAAACCCCAACTTCCAGGTGCATCGACTGAGTGGAAGTTCTTGGACAAAGCCGAACCGGACTGCCTTTGTTCCAAACCACACGGACCTCATGCCGTGTGCTGTTATCTGAGCCCGAAGACAGAGAGGCCTCTCTGCGACGAAGTTCAGATAAGTTTAACAGTTTGGAGTTTGTGATTCATGACATTTGAGAAATCAATTAGAAATGTTAATCTGTGAATCTAGAATGTGTAATATCATTTAGTTTTCTTAAATATAAATGTGTGTTGCATTAAACTGTTTTGTTGATAATTTTAGAAATAAAATCTGTCAACGCCGAGAAATATCTTCTCATTCCTGTTTAACTGTTTAGTCTGAAATAGACATTAATAGTTAATAGACATTAGATTATTGGTGGCCCTGCCTATCCTTAATCATTGAATAATAATCAGTTAAGGGAAATTGTGGTAACAAGTAATGATAGGATCTTTCTCGGCGCCTAAACGTAAATGAGACTGATATATATATAACGAGAAGTTACCTGACATAAATACTAACCTGCGTAGTTATTTAATGTCTGACTAACAATACTAATGAGAGATTCACCTTCATCTTACTAACCGGTATTGTAGTCAATGTGTTTATAACCTTTTTTGTTTAACGATTTGTGTTATCATATGCGATCCCATGGTCTTTGATTTGGTCACAGAAGTGATTTGTCTTTGATTTGTTGATCTAGAGTTGAATTTTAATTAGTTTTTCCCTTTTGTATAATTAGTGTAGTGCTACATTTAGTCTTTGTTTTTGAATAAATTGGACAATTTATATCTTTGGAATTGGTGTCTGCGTCCAATTATTACAAGATTCCAAGATTCGTGATAAGGTGATACTATAAATTCACTTCTTTAATTGAAATTTATAAGTGTACCTTACGCTACAGTGCTCATAGAGTTGCAGTCTCAAGCCTGGCTATAGACCCATCTATATGCTAGTTCTTGGTTCACTGCAGAAGGAAGTCACAATAAACACACATTTGTACCCTTACAAATACAGCAACCGTAAACATTTTTCATTAACCCATAACTACACCATTTATAACAATCCTTTTGTTTAGTATATTGTATTTTTGACATTTTGCATAATGTAAACAATCCTATTGTTTTAAGCCTCCAGTGTCTCTCTCTGAAGCTGATACTGACGTACAGAGAAGATATCCACTCAGATGATGTTTGATGCCCACTACATGTGTTTGCTCTAAAAAGTATTTGATCCCCTGCTGATTTTGTATGTTTGCCCACTGACAAAGAAATGATCAGTCTATCATTTTAATGGTAGGTGTATTTTAACAGTGAGAGACAGAATAACAACAAAAAAATCCAGAAAAACGCATTTCAAAAAAGTTATACATTGATTTGCGTGTTAATGAGGGAAATAAGTATTTGATCCCCTATCAATCGGCAAGATTTCTGGCTCCCAGGTGTCTTTTATACAGGTAACGAGCTGAGATTAGGACCACTCTCTTAAAGGGAGTGCTCCTAATCTCAGCTGGTTACCTGTATAAAAGACACCTGTCCACAGAAGCAATCAATCAATCAGATTCCAAACTCTCCACCATGGCCAAGACCAAAGAGCTGTCCAAGGATGTCAGGGACAAGATTGTAGACCTACACAAGGCTGGAATGGGCTATAAGACCATCGCCAAGCAGCTTGGTGAGAAGGTGACAACAGTTGGTGCGATTATTCGCAAATGGAAGAAACACAAAATAACTGTCAGTCTCCCTCGGTCTGGGGCTCCATGCAGATCTCACCTCGTGGAGTTTCAATGATCATGAGTGTTAAGGTATAACGCTTCAGTTGAAGCAACCCTTCGGATCCAGTGAATCAGGCAGTCAGGCCAGTTAGCATTTCAGCCACAGAGGAGACTGTTCAGCAGGAGACGAGCGTTTGGGAAGAAAAATGCACAGACACAGAAGTAGTCAGTTCGTTTATCTTCAGTTTATTGAAAGTTTCACACAGCCTTTATACAGTCTAACAAACAACTTCAGTGACAGTTACGGGGCAGTCCTGATACATAGTTACACAACATAATAGTACTGATTCATTGGCTAAGGCGTTTGGGAAAGAAAAAGGTTTGCAGTGTTCCCACAAGCCGGTGCACATGTCATGCCTCGTGGGAATGTTATTGTCCGAGGATGTGTGTAACCCATAATATATTTCTGTTTCGGGAAGGGGAAAGTGTAGCACACAGCATATTTTCTAACAGTTATACAGTGGGTATATACAATACATAGGAGGCAATTTTACCCTAACAATGAGAACGGTGAGGAATCAGCCCAGAACTACACGGGAGGATCTTGTTACGAAAACAATTGGTAACACACTACGCCGTGAAGGACTGAAATCCTGCAGCGCCCGCAAGGTCCCCCTGCTCAAGAAAGCACATGTACAGGCCCGTCTGAAGTTTGCCAATGAACATCTGAATGATTCAGAGGAGAACTGGGTGAAAGTGTTGTGGTCAGATGAGACCAAAATCGAGCTCTTTGGCATCAACTCAACTCGCCGTGTTAGGAGGAGGAGGAATGACCCCAAGAACACCATCCCCACCGTCAAACATGGAGGTGGAAACATTATGCTTTGGGGGTGTTTTTCTGCTAAGGGGACAGGACAACTGCACCGCATCAAAGGGACGATGGACGGAGCCATGTACCATCAAATCTTGGGTGAGAACCTCCTTCCCTCAGCCAGGGCATTGAAAATGGGTCGTGGATGGGTATTCCAGCATGACAATGACCCAAAACACACAGCCAAGGCAACAAAGGAGTGGCTCAAAAAGAAGCACATTAAGGTCCTGGAGTGGCCTAGCCGCTATGGAGCTGAAGGTTTGAGTTGCCAAACGTCAGCCTCAAAACCTTAATGACTTGGAGAGGATCTGCAAAGAGGAGTGGGACAAAATCCCTCCTGAGATGTGCGCAAACCTGGTGGCCAACTACAAGAAACGTCTGACCTCTGTGATTGCCAGCAAGGGTTTTGCCACCAAGTACTAAGTTGAAGGGGTCAAATACTTATTTCCCTCATTAACATGCAAATCAATTTATAACTTTTTTGTGTTTTTCTGGATTTGTTTTTTGTTATTCTGTCTCTCACTGTTAAAATACACCTACCATTAAAATCATAGACTGATCATTACTTTGTCAGTGGGCAAACATACAAAATCAGCAGGGGATCAAATACTTTTTTCCCTCACTGTAGGGCTGCCACCTGACCCGCAATCCTGGGACATTTTGAGACAGAACGGGATTTAAAATTAGCTGCTAAATTGAAATAAATAAATGTGTTAATAATGTGGTTGCTGAATGACAACAAACAAGTCATTGCGATGATCAGTTCAACATCCCGTCTCCGAGCAGCTGAGCAATGTTACTGACTGGGAGAGTAATCGCACATTATGGCAATTTAATACAGTATTAACAAACATGAAGTAAACGATTTTAACATATTAGTGTCTGCATATGATCAAAGGAAACATTATTATGATTAATAATAATTAAATACATGAAACATATTATTGTATCCATTATTATTACTCTAATTATGGCATTTTGCCCTGCATGATAATTAAGTACTATTATTAGTTTGAGGTGTAGGAGCTAATTATCAGGTTAATTTCACTCAGTTAAGTAGTCTGTCTCAAAGTATCCCAGGATTACAACAGCACCGTGCACTGCTTATTAATAAAATAACATAAAATGTGTATATGTCATCCTGCTGTCCTGTATCTGTATCAGGGACTGTGGGGGTCAATGTCCTCATGTAAGGAATACAAGGTTTTGTTAAAACGGTCCCACAAGACTCTATATCCTTAAGTTGTGCTTGGATTTAAAGGAGGTTGAAATTATGTGGCTGTTCTTTTTCCCTTTTCCTATATTTTCACTTCCTTTTTGAATGTCAGCTTTTCCTTTTAACAATTTCTTCAGGCCTTTCTCCAGTTTTCCTGAAAGATACAATTATGTTATTTTCAGCACCTGAAAAGGAATTATGGAGTTATATACCTTCTACAGTTTAAATAGTTGAGACCTGGACATCGCTACCCTCCTGTTGGATCAAACAGAGTTAGTTTCTTAATTACTTTTACCATAATATGGTTTTGCTTGAGTCCAATGTTTCAACCGTGCCTCCCCGTCCTGTCCATCCACACTGGTATCAGTGGTCATGAGGACGGTATATGGGCCGGCCACAAAGTGCGGAGACCAATGCTAGAGGGGAGAATATACAATTTGATGTGTCATGGCATTTAGGTGTGGGACCTGTGGGATGAATGTGAGAGATATTCATTGTTACTGGCCCCTGTGAAGACAGATACAAGTTGTTATTTTTCCATTCTTCTGTATCAACATCAATATTATTATCATTAGTAATGAAACCATTGTATCTTTCCCTTTTACATTACTGTTTGTTGACACTTTGACTGTGTTTGTAGTAGTTTTGAACCCTTGCACTTAGTTACAAGGTCGCTGTCTTTTCCCTCTCTCACAGTCATCTCAACGTCTGTGAGAATGCTGTCTGGCAGGCATGCAGAGGGGAACTGAGGCTGCAGACAATGTCACTACCCCCACCCCCCCATTTTCTGGGGGGTGGATAATTTCCTCTATCTGCTTGATACTGTCTCCCTGTTTGTGAAACTGATTACTTCCATACAGTTGCGTGACTTGAATTGAACTCTTCTTTGAATCTGAACTTGTCAGTTCAGGATAACGTTCGATGTTCTTCATTTTTCCCTTTTATTAACATAGTATAATGAGGCAGTTGCTGCATTTTGTTTTAGGTGGGGTTCCTCACCCAGAATCTGGTTGGCAAAAGGGTCTTTGGGCAGTTTGGGAAGTTTGTAACCCTTGGTTTAAGCGACATCAAGGTGGGGATATGGGGAAGGTTTATTGCAAATTGTTGTGTTGCAAATGGTAAAGAAGTCTTAATCAGGCCGGCCCGGAAGAAGAACAGAGCAAACTCGTGTTCAAACTGCTTTATACAGTTCTAAACAAAAGGTGCATAATATCCAATCAGCAGAGGGCAGTGTTCCGGATGTGCATGTGGATTGGCTCAGCCCTTACTTCTCTACTTCCTCTTCCTCCTTTGGAGGGTGGAGTTACCAAGCATCGGGGCGATGTCACCACTTCCTCCACATAGCATTCTGGGATATGCAAAGGACTGTGGGAGAGAGAGAGTTTTGCACAGAACCAGACAAGGAGAAAAGTGGCTGTGCAGAGGTGCAGAGGGAGGGAAGAGTTGTTCCACGTGTTTTACACTATGTATTAGTATAGAAATGGAATGAGCTAGTGTAGTGTGTGGCAATATATATATATATATATATATATATATATATATATATAGCCACACGCTACACTAGCTCATAGCTCTAGCTATAAAAGAAAACGAAATAGAATGAATTATTCTGGACTACGCCACCTTCAAATAAGGACCTTATTTTAACCACACAGGTTTTGGACAGGGCAGAACATCAATGACTGGCATGGACTGTATAAAATCACCACAACACCGATACAAAGTTAAAACATTTATTTTACAAAAAGTTACAACAGAACCCAGGTTTAAAATATTGCAAGTTTATAATAATAGTATAACAGGAATTAGATGTGTATGAAGAATGTAATTGAATAACAGGAGGGGTATCCAGGGACATGAGGGCCATGGATAGTTCACTGGCACTAAATAAACTAAAATCCAACTATAACACCAAAGCAAAATAAATACATTACACACATACAATAGTGATAAACATTCCAACTCAAAAACACCAATCCCAATAATAAAACACTCCACACTCAATTAAGATAAACCCCCCACTAATTTAACCTAAGCCCCCTATTGTCACGTGCCTCTGGGGCTCAGAAACAGAGGACCCAGGTGCAGTGCTGGATCGAGGGATCGTCAGGAAGGCGTGGGTTGGGCAGAGGCAAGGCAGAGGCATGGCAGAGGCAAGGCAGAGGCAAGGCAGAGGCAAGGCAGAGGCAAGGCAGAGGCAAGGCAGAGGTCACAGGCGGTGGTCGGCGGGGAGGAAACGGGGCTCGGAGTCGTAAGCTGTGCTGATGAGACTTCACCCCAAGTGAGCGCAGTGAGGGGTTTAAGACAAGGAGCAGGAACAGGAAAGAAAGGTGCAGAGCCAATGAAAACAGAGGACAGGAGCAGAAGTGCACAAGGGTGTGGAGGAATGTTAACTGGGTGATTGACAGGTGAAAAAAGAACAATGAAGGGAAAAGGAAAGATGGAGACAGCGGCCTCTAGTGGCTGGAAACCATGACACCTATGACTGCCAGGTAGTGAGTTAATTCTCAACCAGTTATTCACACACACTTTAATATTAGACCAGGCAACATCAAATATAAAAAAAAAATACCAAAGGAAACGGTGTACAATTGGTACTCGACCATTAGTCTTGCCGTCACTCAGACTTGTAGAAAAATGTTTTACACATATATACATTATAAATATTATATATATATATATATATATATATATATATATATATATATATATATATATATATATATAAATGCTGTAAAGTAAGATTATTTTCAAAAATAGACATGTTAATAGATTATATTTATCAATTAACAAAATGCAAAGTGACTGAACAGAAGAAATTTCAAGGCAGACAGGGGTTTCCAGATGTGCTGTCCAAGCTCTTTTGAAGAAGCACACAGAAACGGAAGATGTCCAGCAGTGCCATCAGCTCAGAATTGGCAGAAAACAGTGGGACCCTGGTACACCCATCTACTGTCTGGAGAAGTCTGGTCAGAGGTGGCCTCCATGGAAGACTTGCGGCCAAAAAGCCATACCTCCAATGTGGAAACGAGGCCAAGCAACTTAACTATGCATGAAAGCACAGGAACTGGGGTGCAGAAAAATGGCAGCAGGTGCTCTGGAGTGATGAGTCAAAATTTGAAATATCTGGCTGTAGCAGAAGGCAGTTTGTTCGCCGAAGGGCTGGAGAGCCGTACACGAATGAGTGTCTGCAGGCAACAGTGAAGCATGGTGGAGGTTCCTTGCAAGTTTGGGGCAACATTTCTGCAAATGGAGTTGGGGATTTAGTCAGAATGAATGGTCTCCTCAATGCTGAGAAGTACAGGCAGATACTTATCCATCATGCAATACCATCAGGGAGGCATCTGATTGGCCCCAAATTTATTCTGCAGCATGACAACGACCCCAAACCTACAGCGACAGTCATTAAGAACTATCTTCAGCGTAAAGAAGAACATGGAGTCCTGGAAGTGATGGTGTGGCCCCCACAGAGCCCTGATCTCAACATCATCGAGTCTGTCTGGGATTAGATGAAGAGAGAGAAGCAACTGAGGCTGCCTAAATCCACAGAAGAACTGTGGTTAGTTCTCCAATTGGCTTTTGCATTTACATTTTAATAGTGTCTTTGAATGTGCATACTAGTATATGGAAATGAAAATGCAAATGGGATTATTGCATTTTCATTTTCATTTTGTCCCAAATAATGCTGCACACAATTGTGGGATTGCATAATGATGTTCCATTTTGCATTAGTCAATGATGAAAACTTTATCACATTGAACATGACTCTGATCTTATTGACCAGTGTAGATCCAAACTACCATGCAAAAAAGCAACAGTAACAATATAACGTGATATACTGCATTTTGTTTTAATAAAGGGTTGAATGCAGCCTTTAACGTGTGTTTTCCATAATTAACCTGAAATCCTTGAGTATTGTAAACTTAAAAACAGTAGCTACACTAAGTAGTACTACTAACAGGTATACAAATACACAGGCAAAAAAAAAGGTCACGTAACAGGTACGCTCTATTGGACATGCATTTGGAACCCCATTTTCCACCAACGCCACAGCCCCATCCTTGTTTTGTCCATGTTAAGGACAGCTTCAACGTGGTGTTAAACTAGGACAGAAAAACAGTCTTTCTTTGCACCTGAAATGTTTGATGAATCGCTCCCCTTCCCCTACTTGTGCTTTGAATTGCACTGTATTATGTAAATTGGAATTTGTAAAATTGTATGCCTTGTACTGCACTATATTTTTGCACTTTGTATTGCGCTTATATTTTGTAAGTCGCCCTGGATAAGGGCGTCTGCTAAGAAATAAATAATAATAATAATAATAATAATAATAATAATAATAATAATAATAATAATACTTGCATAGGCAATGATATGCTAATTAGG
Organism: Amia ocellicauda; assembly: GCF_036373705.1. Lineage (NCBI taxonomy): Eukaryota > Metazoa > Chordata > Actinopteri > Amiiformes > Amiidae > Amia > Amia ocellicauda. The sequence continues at coordinate 34,083,339 of NC_089850.1, read as the reverse complement.
AAACTGTCTGTGTTTTCAGGATTTGTTGGATTCCAAAAAACAGAAGCTATTTGACCTGCCATGACATCACTCAGTTGTGGGGAAATGCGAAATCCACATTTAATGAATCACAAACAGTTCTTAAACTGTTCTTATTCTGTCCATAATAAGGATTTTTTAATCCGACACTTTGATGAATAGGGCCCAATGTCTCTATAACAATCTCTAAATCTCTCTATCTCTCTCTCTCTCTCTCTCTCTCTCTCTCTCTCTCTCTCTCTCTCTCTCTCTCTCTCTCTCTCTCTCGTGAGTGTGGGAGGAGCTTGGTGTGTAGTGATGAGAGTTTGCTGGAGGTCTGTACTGTTTTTCCCTTTCTCTTTTCTCTGGTTTTACACTTTTATCGTATTTTTGTGAGTTTTGATTATCAAAGGAGGTGGTTATGTAAATCATACAATAGAAATGCATATACCTTCCTAACTGAGAAATTGAGGATTGTGGTAAAGGACTTAAGGAGACAGCTTTGAAGTTCTGTGTTCAAGCCTGTGCTCACCAAAGGACACAGATAACACATCCATGCTGGAGAGCCCCCCAACTGACAAATGGGCTGCCATGCCTGTCTCCACAGAGACTAGCACCACATTCCAATTAAAGATTTCATTTGTGAAACAGACATTTAAGGTAATTTAAATATTCCATAAACCAGGGCAACAAACCCAAATACAAACTACACATAGTAGATCATTGTATCTGTGGGGGGGTTGTTCATGATCGGTTCACAAAAACTTTTGTTTAAAATTCAAGATTGACAATCATGATTACGCTATTTTTGTAACAACCGATGGGATAAAGTGCTTCAATTGCAGGAGCGAGGCTCATATAGTTCAGCATTGCCCCGAGCGACGGGAGAGACCCGAGCAGGAGGAAGCTGTGGCTGAAGGTCCGAGTACTCCGGCCTCCGGGTAAGGTCGGCGGATGGTGGAGAAACCGCTGCACAGGCAAGAGTGGTGAGGAGTGAGGAGGAGATGAGGAGATTAATCTCATGGAGGTATGCTGGGGGATGGCGTGGTGGAGGAACAGGTGGATCCTGGTTTGAGAGATAAGGTGGTATAGAGAGAAGAGGCGGAGCAGGAGAAGGTGACTTAAAGTAGGGAGTTTGAATGTAAATGAGAGCAGGGATGTGTTAAAGAGAGCGGCTGTGTTTGAGTATGTAAAGCAGAAACACCTGATCCGTGATCCGTGATCTTTTTACAGGAGATACACACGGACAGTGCGCTAGAAGCAGAATGGTTCAGGGATTGGAAAGGCGATATTTTTTTTTGTCATGGGTCACCACAGAGCGCAGGAGTTGCAGTTTTATTTTCAGAGCATTTTAAATTAGTTCCTGTTTTAATGACTGAGGTGGTGGTGCTTGTTGTCAAGGCAGTAGTTGAGGGACGGTTGTTTGTTTTTATTAATTTATTTGCACCGACAAACGGCAGGGAGAGAGTGGGGGTTTTATAACAGCTTGACAATGTTCTGGGGAACAATATTGACAAGCATACCTGGTTTTGGGTGGAGATTGACAAGCTTGACAGGAACCACACTGAGCTGCACTCCCAGTCTGCCAGGAAGATGAGGAGGCTGCAGGAGAGGCATGACCTGCAGAATGTGTGGTGGAGTTTGAACGGGGCAGAAAGGCAGTATAGCTGGTAGCAGGTGTGGGGGGACACTCTCTGCCTCACTTTTATTCTTAGCTGTCAGAATAACACAGGTACATGTCACTAAGCAGTGGTCAGACAGAGAAGTTGGTGTGATAAAACTGGCAGTAAAAACACTAAAATGCTTACTAAAAGCTCTCATTTTCATTTTAACAACATTTTAACCAGTGATACAAAATTTAAATCCTGTTTTATTTCTTTTTTGCTACAGTGGAGTGGTAAGATTAACTATTTTTCTTCTGTGAGGCAATGGTGGGATGTGGGCAAGGTGCAGATCTGCCAATTCTGTCAGCATTACACTGGCAGTGTCACCAAGATCATTAATGAGTCAATGAGGTCCCTGGAGACTGAGATTGTGGAGATCCAGCATGTTCTGGACTCAACTGGAAACAGGGAGCAGAGCGATTCCCCCAGCAAGTATTTTTTCAGCCTGGAGAGGAAGCAGGGCCAGAGCCGGCTGATACACTGCCTGCGCTCGGCTCAGCTAATTATCAGGTTAATTTCTCTCAGTTAAGGAGTCTGTCTCAAAGTGTCCCAGGATTACAACAGCACCCCACCGCATATTAAACTAAATAAATTAAATTAAAAGTGTATATGTCATCCTGCTTTCCTGTATCTGATGTTGGGACTGTGGGGGTGAATTGTCGTCCACATTAACACTTTCACATGAAACATCCAAACCAGTAACATCATTTTACTGTTATCTACCATTGAACGCCAGTGGTTTGAATCAATGACTTTCAGGACATATTTAGAAAGTATATAGGTACAACTTTTAATGTAAAACAAAAAAACATAAACAAATGATGATACCCCACCTTTAAGAGCTCAGGGGAAGGGGACATAAGGGGAATCAATATAAACAACACGAGTACTAGCAATGTTATAATCCCGGGACACTGTGAAACAGACTCCTTGACCGAGAGAAATTAACCTGATAATTCACTCAAATTAATAATTGTACTTAATTATCATGCACGGCAAAAAAATGTATAATTAGATTAATAATATAAATGGATACAGTATTTACTTTTCATGTATTTACTTATTATTAATCATAATAACATTTCATTTGATCAAATGCAGACACTAATACGTTAATCCTGGTTCATGGTTCATTGCTATTCATCCTGGAGATTCTCTCCACAAACCCTGTTGAGGCTGGTATGCTCAGAATGCAGGAGATGATGGAGAGCATATTTGGCAGATCAGCTGCCTGAAGTACAGCTATCCACTTGGCTGCCACACACTGCCATTGATCCCCTTGCTGGAGCTTCTCCACAACGATGTTCAGTGTGGTGCACTCATCATAGAGGTCGTCCATGTTCACTCTGGCCATGAGGTGAAGCTTCTCACAAATCTTCTCCAGGTCATTGAAGGTGAGTTTGCCATGGAGAGAGAGGGGTGAAAAACAGTGAAGCCAATTGCTTTCAGAGAAGTCGAACCATTTTTTGATGTACCTGAGAGCAGTAACATTGTGTAGACCCCAAAGTTTAGATTTGTGTTGTCGGCGCTGAAAACTGAAACTTGCTCTATTTTCAGGCCAGGTGTTTCCAACGAATGCAGTAGGCACCCCACAATCTCCTCTACTGATTCATTGGGATTTTCGACAAAGTCAATCATTTTATTCACCACACCACATTCTGGTGTGAAGAATTGGACTGCCATGAGGAACATCTTTATGTTGCCTTTGTTGGAGGCATCCGTCTGTATGGATAAAGGTAGAGGTGTTTCATCTTTCTTCAATGTCCCGACCACATCTTCCTCGGCCTTTGGTGCTAGCACATCCTTAACCAAGGACTCCGCCTTTGTTCTCCCACAAGAGATTTTTTGGGAAACCTTTGAGTCTGGCAACATTTTCTGGGTGAGCTTCTGTGCACAATCGATACTATTGTAGCTCAGGTTGTGCTTCACAGTGTGGTAAACCTGAGTCAGCTCTGCAGCCCTTACCTGGAAGGGAGGAATCATTAAATAGATTAAACAATTGAATATAACAAAATGATTGACCATTGAAAAATTGTTGACCTTTTGTTTGGTAAAATTATGAATTTGTATTACTTATACATTATCATGTTTAGGCCTCTAGAGTGTAAACTATAAATAGCATGTAAGTAGGCTATTTTATTACCCTTTAAGATCCTCAACTATAGATTTGTATTTGGGTTTTTTTATATTTATGGATGTTGTGATGGAATAAAAAGTGAATGGACAAGGTAGCTCCAACAGTATAGGCTTTATTCTAAGACTCTGAAGTATACAGCCAGTTTTAACAAATAGCTAGAGCTAACAACTTTCTGATAAAGCCTTGCCCTTGTGTTATTACCAGTGGACAGTAGAGGTCCACGCACCCTCTGCTGGCTAGACTGTATCATAACAAAAGTATTCTCTTACAGCATATTATCATTTGTAGGCATTATAAAATAAATCAAATTTTAACCTTCAGTCCAACACCTTTCAGGAAGGATGAGGTAGCCTAGCTTTTTCTTTTGCTGCTCCCAAGCTCTGTAATAGAGCCCCCACATTAAGTCCTGTTCCACCATTGACAATTTAATATCAAATTTAATGACCCACCTTTTTTATCTTGCTTTTAGTTCAGTCTGAGGTTGCCCCTTGGTTTTTGTCAAGTCCTTGATTTTATCATTTTAGTTTTCTTAAGTGTTTTCCATTTTATTTGGATGTAACGTTATTCGCCAACATTTAAAAAAAACGCCCGTCTGAGTCTCCGTAACCAGGGCAGCAATGGCGCTGAGTGACAGTGACAGACAGCTCCCCTGTCCTTCTGATTTCATACTCTCCGCCACATCTCGTCAAACTCTTTGCCCCCTTGGCAGACATTTGTGTGGCTGCAGCTTGGGCTTGCCACTTACATTTGTCCGGTTTTACAGGTTGGACTTGACGGGCCCAGTCCCTTCCATTGGGAACCTGGTGTTGGCTTCAGTCGAGCCCCAGTAGCTCTATTACCAGTCTGCCCCTGTTAGCGCATCCTGGATGGAGCTAGTTTGAACCGTGTTTTCCCTTCCTACCAGTCTATGCCTTCCAGTTGAGGACCCAAGGGAGCTGCTCCTGGGCTTGCTGACTGCCCTGTTGATGTGTTCCCAGGGTCTGTCATGCGGCCTCCAGGTACGTTGCCTTACGAAGCCGCCCTGCATATAGTTTGTTTATTATTGCATTGTGTTGCGGTGGTGCATGTGTCTTGCCTGTACCCTGCTGTGTACATACTATGTGTAGACAAGAGGATTGTGGCCGCGTCCTAGCTGTGCTAATGGAACAGGGGGCCACTGCCACTGTCCCCAGCGCATGGTACTCGAGCTGAATCTCGCTGCCTTGCTGTGTGGGAAGTTTATTGGACAGCAGGTCTGTGACCCTGCTCTAGCTGTGAGCTAGTAGAGCAGTGGACTGCTGCCGGTGTCCTCAGTGAAGGGCTACTCGTGTCCCGCTGTATACAGAATATTTGTACCAACACGGAAGAGCTGTCGATGGAGGCCCCCAGCTCCAGCTCCACACTGCTGCTCCAGCTCCGGCTGCTTTTAACCAGCTCCAGCTCCGGAGCTCCGGTGGCAGCATTACGCAAAATGGATGCAGCAAAGTACAGAGAAATCATGTGCAAAAAACCTGCTGAAGTCTGCAAGAGACCTTGGACTCAGGAGAAGATTAATCTTCCAGCAGGGCAATGACCCCAAACATACAGCCAAAGCCTCACTGGAGTGGCTTAAAAATAAAAAGGTCAATGTCCTGGAGTGGCCCAGTCAAAGCCTGGACCTCAATCCAATTGAGAATATGTGGAAATAGTTGAATATTGCTGTTCACCAAAGGTTCCCATACAACTTGATGGAGCAATTGTGCAAAGAAGAATGGGCAAACATTGCTGTGTCCAGATGTGCAAAGCTAGTAGAGACTTATACACGTACAGTGGGGGAAAAAAGTATTTGATCCCCTGCTGATTTTGTACGTTTGCCCACTGACAAAGAAATGATCAGTCTATAATTTTAATGGTAGGGATCAAATACTTATTTCCCTCATTAACATGCAAATCAATTTATAACTTTTTTGAAATGCATTTTTCTGGATTTTTTTGTTGTTATTCTGTCTCTCACTGTTAAAATACACCTACCATTAAAATTATAGACTGATCATTTCTTTGTCAGTGGGCAAACGTACAAAATCAGCAGGGGATCAAATACTTTTTTCCCTCACTGTAGACTCATGGCTGTAATTGCTGCCAAAGGTGCCTCTACCAAATATTGACTGAAGGGGGTGATTACTTATGCATTCAGTTATTTTCTGTTTTGTATTTGTAATTAATTTAGAAAACAATGCAGATCATATTTTTCAGTTTGACATTATGGCAGTGGCAAAAACTCCTAATTATGTTCATGTTGTAACAAGCATTGGCAGTAGAATGAACTTTACTTAGAGCTCAATGACTTTCAACGTGGCACCATCATAGGATGCAACCTTCCAACAAGTCAGTTTGTCAAATTTCTGCCCTGCTAGAGCTTCCCTGGAGAGCTGTAAGTGCTATTGTTGTTAATAGGAAACTCATGCGATAAATCTGACATATGCAACCAGTTAACAGATCAAATATTCACATATCCCTGTGATCACCCAGATGAAGGTTAGTTTTAAAGTAAACAACAGTTTAATGTTTAACTAACAGTTTGCTAATGACTCATAATTGTATCCTAATTTAGTTACTTGGTGTTTGGTAATGAAGGGCCTACTGTGCATCAGCAACACTGACTCAATGACAAACAAGTCATTCATAAGAAGACAACTGATGGTACCTGTATTCATAGCAACTAGATTCTAAGTAATTAATCATTTGATTGTTAATCATAAATATAATAAATTATGTGTCAGGCAGTCATTCATGCAATGTTATGCAAAATCATGATCATACTAAACAGCTACTTCAATTACGGTACAATCATTTAGCAATCAATTATTTATTTATCAATCATTGGACACCTATCTGGAGGTTGAAAACAAACATTTTAGCACTTTGTCAACAATTATTAAATTATCAATATGTTTTGATTTTAAATGTAGCCAGAAACGTAATCAGAAAGTAGCAACAGAGCTTGCCAAGGAGTGGTGGATGGGTTGACAACCTGCTCTTTAATGGCGTTGCAGCACAATGTTGTTAATGACAATAAGGCACGTGTGTGCATTAAACAAGTTAAACCATATCATGGCATTATAATGTAATATTGTACAAGCTAACGTTAACTGTGAGGGCTGCTACTCGGGTCAAATAGTTAGCTAGAACATTACATATATTGGTGAATGATTTAGCTTAGGCTATTAAAACGAACACCAAAACTCAACATGAACTGTTAAAAATTGTAGCAATTTATGCTAAAAATCGATGGAAAGCTGGCAACCTACACGTTTCTCACCTTGACCTTCTTCTTCGGGTATGGATCAATTTTCTGTTCTGATCTCAACAAGTCTGGGCAAGTTGGCACCAATCAGAGGCAGCATTTTTATGATGTCATCATGTAGACTTCTCACAAAGTATTTTACAGTATTTTTAAACTACAAAATACAAAACACTAAAGTATTTTGATACAAAATATGAAGCCATTTCCATCAACCATATCAAATACAAATTACAAAATCCTATTTTGTGTTTGAAATACGTATTTTAAATACATGTAGCACATAAATACCGCCCATCCCTGGAAGCAACGTCAGCAGAAGAACTGTTTGTCAGGAGCTTCATGAAATTGGTTTCCATTGACAAGCAGCCGCACAAGCCTAAGATCTCCATGCGCAATGCCAAGCGTCGGCTGGAGTGCTGTTAGCTAGCCACCATTTGACCTGGGAGCAGTGGACATGCGATGTCTGAAGTGATGAATCTGCCACCATCTGGCAGGCCGATGGAGGAATCTGGGTTTGGCGGATGCCAGGAGAACGGTACCTGCACGAATGCATAGACCAACTGTAAAGTTTGGAGGAGGAATAATGGTCTCAGGACTCGGCCCCTTAGTCCCACCGAAGGGAAATCTTAACACTACAGCCTACAATGACATTCTTGGACTTTCCAAATTTGTAGCAACAGTTTTGGGAAGGCCCTTTCCTGTTTCAGCATGACAACCCGTGCACAAAGTGAGGTCCATACAGAAATAGTTTGTCGAGATTAGTGTGGGAGAACTGGACTGGCCTGCACAGAGCCCTGACCTCAACCCCATCCCACCTTTGGGATGAATGGAAAAGCCGACTGTGAGCCAGGGCTGATTGCCCAACATCAGTGCCCGACCTCACTAATGCTCTTGTGGCTGAAATCTCTTCAACAATGTTCCAACATCTAGTGGAAAGCCTTCCACTGTGGAGGAGGCTAAGTGGAGGCTGTTATTGCATCAAAGGGGAGACCTACTTCACCTCTTCCTCTTCCTCCTCCTCCTCCTCTAGTTCTCACCCCTCTTACTCTCTGTCCAATATCGGCCTCCATTGTTGTCCAAACCAGATGTTTACCTGTGGCCTATTTATAGAGCTCAAGCTCTGATTTGTAAGTGAACTCATTATCTAAAACTGTTTTCACATGTGTCAATGTGGAAAGGCAACTGGCGAAATAGTGTAGCAATGTTTTGCTAGAAGTGTGTTATTTAATTATTAAATTGCAAACTGAGTGTAAAGGAGAGAACGTGCATTCAGTTTGGCACACTGGGTAAGTGCATTGTTAATGTTTAATGGTTTCAGAGAGAGTGCTTCAAGAATCTGTTAGTGTTTAAGCATTCAGAAAAAACTGTAATCAGTATTTAATGGATAGTCATTGATTCTTCCAAATGATCCCCATATATAGGTTTTTCTTTGCTCGGTTTCAAGATCTCAACTTTAAATAACCGCACTTAATTTATTTGGGGAACAGAGCCTTCGCTGAGTCCAGGGATCCTCCATATCTCTGTCACCGGTCTCTCTATATCAGGGGTGTCCTGGTCCTGGAGAGCCCTATCCAGCAGGTTTTAGAGGTCACCCATTTATCACCAATTTATAAACACCTGGAAGTATTGAGGTGAGGTGACAAGGATCTACATTTATATCAATGAGTGTTTCCTTTTTTTTCGCCTTGTCATTTCCTTGATCGCTGTGGTTTTCTTTATTTATTGTGTTTTATTATTTTACCTTAATTATTCAAAATTTAGAATTTGGGATTTAAAAAGCAACCACATGAGTGAGTCAGGAGATTCAACCGGGGCATTCAAATCAAGCATGAGAAGGAGTCCGACTGCAGCGCAGAGGGCTGCTACACGGCGGAGAGCAGGCAGTTCGAGACAGTGGGTGCATTAAAGTTTTGGGAGAAAGACTTTGTGGACTTGTGAAAGAGAGGTCCGGAGCCGAGGACGGGTAATCCAATTGGAGTGCATGAGGCTGCTGAAAGGACAAGGACAGTTCCTGAGAGCAGCAGTGCCAGAGATGGGAAGCCTGAGAAAGCATTCGAGACAGATGCGGTTTGGAAGTCGTTTATTACACTGCAATTACCTGTTGCCCTGCAGCTCCCCTGGTAGCTGGTCAATTAATGTCTAGTTGAAGAAGTAAACAAATACTTTTGAATCACAGTCTAGCCATTGCAGTTTGGGAACTACTATACTTGCCTGCAGATCTACCTGGCAGTGCGGTGTTTGGAGTCTGCAGCAGCTTTGGAAGAGTCCTGCCCCGGTGTCTGCAGCTGCACATACATGAAAGAAGACCAAGTGTTGAACTACTGGATTATTGCACAGAAAAAAAAGACTCTGGAGGAGGGGGAGCCCACTTGAGTGCAGGACTTGTTCCGTTTCTTTTTTCTACTCATTTGAAGCCTGTTGGATGGGTTGTGTTGATACAATTCGGATTAGGAAGATTTAGTTTTATTAGAATAGGTTTTCTTTTCTTTTTTTGTTGCTTTGTGATTCATAGCATAGGGAAAAATTGTTTTAGGATTTTACGCCATGGTTTATCACATGGTCAACAATAATGGCACATATGTTGTTGAGACCAAGCTGCTATTGAGACCAAGAAGTAAACAGAAGGATTTACAAGTTGCCCTAGAGAGACACAGGACAGTACAGGTAAGAGGTGCTGCACTCTTTCTCGGTAACAAAAAATCAAGCAGTCAACCAGGGGAGAGAAACCAAAAGACAAAAAAAAACTTTCAAAATTTAGAAGCATGTGGCCTCTACAGTGTCAGGTTTGCAGAATGATTGCCTTCCTGGATGAACTCATCCAAGAAGATTTCATTTGTGAATGTTGTCGGCAGGTTGAAATCCTAGAGATCAAAGTCTGTGATCTTGAGGCTCAGCTCATTGATCTGCACTGTATTAGTGATATGGAAGAATTGGTCAATCAGCCCAATAAAGAGATGGTGTGCACACCAAAACCCAGGAGAGTTGAGACCTTAGAGCAGAAGAGTGTAGAGAACTGCTGTGTTACAGTAGGTCGTAACCGCAGAAAAGGGCGAGCACAACCGCTATAGACACCCCAAGAGCTAGAAATGCCCAACAGGTTCCAACTGCTGGACACCGAGGGTGATGGGAGGGCAGTTGAGCACCAGAGCACCATGGTGCCCACTCCCCCCAAGAAGAGGGAGGTAGTTATAGTAGGAGACTCAATTCTTGGAGGTGTAGATCACACAGTGTGTTCTAGTGATAAGGAGACCCGCATGGTATCTTGCCTGCCTGGTGCTCAGGTTGCAGATCTCCCTAAATTAGTAGACGGGCTACTGGCCAAAGCCAGGGGGAATCCACTGGTCATGGTCTACATTGGAACCAATGACATAGGAAAAGTTGGGGCAGAGGTTCTTTAAGAGTTAAGAAAGAAACTAAAGAGCAGAACCTTGACAGTAGTTTTCTCCGTAATACTTCCGGTACCACATGCATGGCCAGGGAAACGGGCAGAGATTAGAAAGTTCAACACGTGGTTGAAATCTTGGTGTAAGGAAGAGGGTTTTATCTTTCTTCTGTGATAGATGGGACCTGTACAAACGGTCTACATCTAAGCAGAAGGGGGGCTAATGCATTGGGAGAGCGTATGTGCAGAGTAATTGAGAATCTTTTAAATTAGGGACCAGGGGGACAGGGAGCTCTGACAATGGGAGATGTTCCAGTAAGGAAAGAAAACAAAGGGAAACTGCTGGTAGGAAAGTCCTGAAGTGTTTGTACCTCAATGCCAGGAGTATAAGGAACAAGATGTTGGACTTAGAAGCCACAGTGCTGGCATGTGACTATGATGTTGTAGGAGTGACAGAAACATGGCTTACAGAAAATGATGGGGATGAATACAAGTTGAAAGGACACACACAGTTTAGGAGAGACAGGCAAAATCAAAGAGGGGGTGGGGTAGCATTATATGTGAAAAATTACATTGAGGCAGAAGAACTCAAATTAGATCCTAGTAATGAAACTGAATCTTTGTGGGTTAAACTTTTGAATAAAAGATTCAGAGGATTAGTGGTAGGAGTGTGTTACAGACCACCCAATTAAGGAATTCAGAAAGATGTTGCATTGTACAGTGTAATCAAGACTGCATGTAGCAAGGATGTGGATGTTATAATGGGGGATTTCAATTTCCCAAACATAGACTGGGAAAGCCTGGTTGGGACTACAGAAGCAGAAATAGAAATGGATGAGATGGTAAATGACTGCTTTCTAACTCAATTTGTCAGAGAACCAACCAGAGAGAGTGCATGCATTGATTTGATCATTTCAAATTAACAAGATCGAGTCAGAGGGATGGCAAACTGTGATCACAATATGGTTAGCTTTGAAGCATTCTTTCAAAAAACAAGGACTAAGTCTAAAACAATGGTCTACACTTTCAGAAAAGCAAACCTTGAAGGTATGAGGCGGCACACTGGATACAGATTCAGTTGAAAATGGATGGTTATATTTTATATACTACTTGAGGCTCAGGAAAAATTTGTACTAAAACTTAGCAAATTGAGGACCAGAAAACATTGGCCAAAATTGTTTAATATAAGTATGCAAAAAAATATCAAGAGAAAGAAAATGTTGTATAGCGCATACAAAAGGGATAGAGACGAAACAAAACACAAAGATTATCTAGAACTCCAAAGAGATCTTAAGAAAGGGATCAGGAAAGCAAAGAGGGAACAGAAAGAAACTCTTGGAGCTAAAACTAATACAAAGAGCTTTTTTCAACACTACAACAGCAAGAGGTCAATTAAGGAGGAAGTGAAACAGATAAATGGCAAAAATGGAAGTATCTTCGAAAATGAACAAGATGTGGCAAATGTTCTAAATGAGTATTTCACAGAGGTTTTTACAAAAGAAAAAACAGATAACATGTCACAGGTTAACAATCAGTCCAGTCAAACCCTAAGAGAGATCAGGATAAATGAGGAGGAGGTACTAAAGGGACTAGCAGAATTAAAAACAAACAAATCACCTGGGCCAGATGGTATATTTCCAACAGTAGTTAAAGAAATGAGGGAAATTATTTATAGGCCGCTAACTCAAATATTCCAAATGACACTTAGAACAGGGGATGTGCCAACTGACTGGAAGACAGCAAATGTCATACCAATCCACAAGAAAGGGGACAAAACTGAGCCAGGAAACTACAGCAGACCAATCAGTCTCACTGTTACATCTGCTCTCCACACTTCACCAGTTCGCCTCCAGAGGTCATCATCTCCAGAATACTAATCCTGTCTTTCACATTCCCCAGCTCCGAGAACAATTACCACGTCACTTGCCTTGCCTTCATTGCACCGGTTGCCAGTTCCCGACCCAAACCTGTTCAGACCAAGTCTCTTCCTGCACCTGACTACACTGACTCTGCGGAGTCTAGTCTGACACTCACCTGCATTACCTGTAAACTGTTGGGAAAAATGATTAGACAGAAAATAGAGGAGCATCTTAAGGAAAACCATATTCTTGGAGATAATCAACATGGGTTTAGATGAGGCAGATCATGTCTCACTAATTTATTAGAGTTCTTTAAACATGCAGCTGTAGATCATGTGAAAGCATATGATATGATATACTTAGATTTTCAAAAGCTTTTGATAAGATTCCACATCAAGGACTGATCCTCAAATTGGAAGCTGCAGGCATTCAGGGTAATGTAAGTAGATGTATTATGAACTGGTTGATGTATAGGAAATGGAGGGTGTCAATTAGAGGAGTTGCTTCTAACTGGAGTGAGGTTGTTAGTGGAGTTCCACAGGGATCAGTACTAGGGCCTTTGCTTTTTCTAATCTATATTAATTTTCTGGACTCTGGGATAGTTGGCAAACTTGTCAAATTTGCAGATGATACTAAAATAGGTGTCTCAGCAGATACAATCTCGGCAGCACAGGTTATTCAAAGGGACTTAGATAATATTCAGTTGTGTGCCGACACCTGGCAGATGAAATTCAGTGTGGACAATTGCAAGGTATTGCATGCAAGTAACAAAAATGTCCACTATAATTACAGTATGGGAGGAATAGAACTAGATGAAGTAACGCTTGAGAAAGACCTAGGAGTCTACGTGGACTCCTCAGTTTCTCCATCCAAACAATGTGGGGAAGCAATAAAAAAGGCAAACAGGATGTTAGGGTACATTGTCAAAAGTGTACAATTGAGAACAAGAGCAGTAATGTTCAGACTGTACAATGCACTAGTTAGAGCTCATCTGGATACTGTGTACAGTTCTGGGCTCGATACTTCAAGAAAGATATCGCTGCTCTAGAGGCAGTTCAGAGGAGAATATTAATCTTCACCAAACGAGCACAATGGGTTGAATGGCCTCCTCTCGTTTGTAAACTTTCTTATGTTCTTATGTCTTTGGAAGAATCTGTTCTGTCTTCCCCTTTGAGCTGCTGTACCACCGCGCACACACACCCCTCTTCCTCTATGGGCTCCTGGCTGTGGAGCCCCGCTTTCTCTCTTTTGTCTTTATTTTCTGACTTGCTCCATTTCATGCCAACACCAACTCATTTTTTATATGTGATTATGGACTGATTGCTGATTGAGCAATTGAACAATGAGGATTTGCACATGTGCAGTAAAGATTCACACTTGTGAGAGTTTATGTTATTGACTGTGAACAAATATTCTAATTTAGTTTGACAAGACTTACCCAATTGATTTTTGTGTCTAGTGTAGGGAGTTGTGTTTACTGTTTTGCACAAATGTGCTTCGCATTTGCATTTTGTATGAAAGCAACTATAAATGTTTTATTGTTTTGAAGAAAATGTACACTGTTCTGCTCGTTTGGTCATGTGGACCACAGTTTCCTTCACATTGACTTAGCAAATGAGAAAAACTGAAACAACCAGAGCCAGGCTTTCATCAGCCACTATGGAGGCATTTCTCTGCCCAACCCCCCCAACCCCCCTCACTCCTCCCGTAATATTGGGACTTCATTATGTCATACACCCGTAATATTACAGACAGGTTGCTAAATAAATATTGGCCTCTTAGTTCTGGCTGCACTACATACCGCAGTCTAAGCCATTCAGCCACCCGTTCAATCATATTTGGTAAGGGTTTGTGTATGTTGACAAATATTTCGGCAAGTTCAAGCGCTGTATCAGTTCAAACTTATTATAAGCCAGTTTATCTATAACCTCAGAGTCCATGCCCACATCATGACTGTTAAAATTTGAACACCCCCCATAACACACTTTTTCTGACAATTGATTTCCTCCGACCTTACCTCATGGAGATTAAAATCAATACCATTATTCCCCTCACCACCACCACCATTTTGCTGTAGGCCTACCATGTTTAAAGCCTCTAAAAGCCCTTCAAAAATATCAGCACGGTCAATATCAAGGTTGTCATTTCCAGAAACGTCTGTAGCTGTACTGAGCTCTAATTGATTCTAATAATTTTTAACATTAGCTCCTAATAATATACTTAATAAAAGTAATCAAAAGTAAATGTTTACACACAAACACAAAAGTGCACAATGTTGTGTATTATTATACAATTATATGATTATATATCATCTTGTATTGTAGTGCTTGTAAGAGGAGTTTTTCCTGTGTATGATTCCTTGCCAATTTTGTGTTACACTTTAACTGAAACTAATTTTACCTCAATTAAATTATTTTGGGAGGGAGGACACGTCAAGTCACAGGGGTGCAATAATAATTGATTTGTGACAGAATTAATGTGAAACTAATATCATTTGCTTAAATTCCTGAAATATGCAATATCAGCTTCTTTTAAGTTACAGAAAATAATGCATGATCCCCATAATTTTCTCTGCTTCTCGCAGAGCTTGTGTGCTCAGTCTGGTCAGCAGCAGGCAGCCTGGTGTGTCTTCTCTCTCGTCTTCCTGCTGGTCCTCCTTCTCCTTCCCCTTTGTTCAGTTTCATCAGAATCAATCATACTGGAACAGCTCTACACCATGAGCTCCACATGTGATAAGATAATATATTACCAAGAGCTCCATCTCAGCCTACACCTAAGGCCATCAGGTGAACACAATAATGCACTGGATCCTATCTGTTTGGAGGAGTTCAGACCATATATTAATGTGAAATGGTTAAACTGCAGCCTGTTAGGAGACATCTTCCATGGTAGAGAAATGTACCCTACAATATCTTACAATATGCTTATGAATCTATTGCCTTCTAATGTTATATGATCTATGTAACACAAGAAGGCTCACAGGAGCTGTACCATACTCTGCTAACATATAGGACAAAGAGGAAAGAGCCAAGGGATGCTTTAAACTTGCAGTGATGTTTATTTAGAAACTGGTTAACACTAACCCATAAACATTGATAATGAATCTTTTAAAATCAGCATGCATAGAACTATTCCTCAAGGAAGACTACAATATACAAACATTTTAGTACAGAATAATGTACATATTTCAAACTTAAGAGTTAAACCACTAGAGTCTGGAAGTTGTGGTATGGAGAGGGAATGTACTCAGTCACCCAGGCAGGCGAGCACAGAGACAACCTGTACTGACACTACAAGACTGGAACAGCGATGCACAGCTGGACCTGGGAGAGCTGGGCTTGGATTTATACTGTTCTTCCAGTTACAAGCTCTCACTGAATGCGATGAAACACATTTTTTCCAACCCTGTCACAAAAAATAGAAACAAAGTCTTTAAAGATTGTTTTTTCACATTGAGAAACCCATTATATATTTATTTAATATGATGATTGATATGAGTCCCTACTAGTTATGTAACTGACAGCTAGACTTTGAGCTTCACATTTGATCAAAAAGGAACCAGGATGTTCACTAGGATAGACTGTTCAGTGCAGTTTAAAAGCCTGCAGACTGTAGTCACAGCTTATCAAATACACTCCTATTTTAGAGCATTATATTAGTTTTTCTTAAATGTTTTTTTCCTGCTCCCCAAAACCTTTTTTCCATTGAGAGTGTAATATTGTCGACTCCAGCACAATTTATTTAGTGGTTTGCAGATAATGTTTTGAACACATTCGTGAGTTCTGCCACACAGAAATAGATTTGACAGTTCAAGTTATCAGTCTTCCTGCAGGTCCCTGACTGCCCACTTATTTTCCTCCAACAAGGACCAGGATATTCATTGGAACAGACTCTATAGGGTAGTTGAAATGCCTGCAGATCAAAACCCTTAACCCAATATTGCTTACTGTAGCTTAATCTTTCCTGTAGACTGTCTACTCCCTGTTTTCTCTCTACACAGCTGTTACAAGTGTGTTCAAAGACCTCTGACCTGTGCTCTCCTTGTAAGGAAGGCATGGGAACTGGAAAGGATGACAGTGCTGAGGGGTATGAACCTGTACAATAAATAATGAGTGGCCTTGCTGTTTTCCTGACAGTTACATTGCCGTCTCACCTGGTTTGTGCCCAATCATCGCCTGCTGATTGTGCCTTTCCTCTCAGCAGCCACATGGTCTCCAGGTGCTCAACGCCATTGCTGTCCACAAAACACTGGCCAACCCAGGATGTCACGGATTCTACAGGAGTACAGTGACATTAAAATCTGCAGGAGTCTGCCGTTAAGGATTCACTTTTGCTGAAAACTGCTACAGGGCTACAAAAATCAATGAATGCCTACATTTTTATTTGATATAGTGCCCTTCACAGTAAGTTATCACATGGCAATTTCACAGGGATTTGTTTCAAACCCAAAAGAAAAGAAATTGTGTTTCAAAAAGGATTTACTTTATTTATAGCATTCCTATAATATTTTCATAGTTTGTATTCCTAGTTTCTAATGTAAATAGCAAACTCTTTTTGTTGTTGTTATTTAATGCACACAAAGCTCAGATCATTTCTTTTCCGTTTGTACGGTTTCATTTTCACATTAGGTATATCTCAAGGCAGAACTTCTGGTACAGTGTTATTCAGTGACCAGTCATTTTGCCATCATCAGATAGCATCTCTAATTATGGCTATGAAGGCAGACAGACAGGGAGACATATTAGAGCTGCTAGTCCTGAATAGACAACTCCTCACCTACGAAGCTCCATTTGACCAGGAATCCAAACACAGTAGATTTGCCATTAATGTTCAGGAATCCAGACAGAGGAGACACCTTGACAACCATTTCATTCTGTGTGGTCACAGCGGTCATGTAGGAGCCACGGAAGAAGCCAGCATTGTTCATACTCTCCACGGTCATGTTGGATCCAAGTTCATTCCTCCACTGCCCTCTTAAATCGCACTGTAATGAAACACAAACATAAACTGTTTTCAATTCAGTTTGTTTCTAGTCTGAAGTGGATGCTAGCCATGTCACTTTAATTTGCTGTGTCCGTGATGAACCAGTGAACTCTGCGCCTGTAGCCCTGCAGCAGCCTTAGTGTAGAGTATAGCTGAGAACAGGGATATTTCAATGAGAAAAATGTCCTCTGTTGTATTTCTACCTGTGTGCAGAAGTGTTTCCTACGTTGAACTGTCATTCTATCTCCATGTTAACACATTGTCCACAGGGTCATCAGGTCCTGGTCTCTGTGCTTTTCATCTGCTCAATTTTAATTGAAAATTAATTCTGTTCAGATTAAGATCTGCTTTCCACACAGTCTGCTTAATTAAACGGATGCCCCTGTGATTCTGCTAATACACAAAGCATTAGAAACACACCACTATTATTTTATTTATTGATTTTTAGCTAGTTTAGTTGAAGGGCTGCCAGCATGACTGTGTGCAAAGTGCAAACAAAACCAAACAGCAGAAGAGTATGTAGTCAGTGTGTAATAGTCTCGATCAAACAGTCAGATTCAATCTTCCTGTGAAAGGTTTTCATTTCATTATTTATTCCAAGTAACTGACTTCCAGCCTAATTGTTCGTAACATCTGTCATGTAGTGGCTTTTAATAGGCCATACAACACCACATCTCTTGTAATTAAAAACACATTAGTGAAACACAAAACCAGAATTGCAGAACAGAGTGCAACCTTTATCACTGCAAGTGTGACTCAAGAAAAAAAAAAAAAAAAAATTAATGTGACGTCAACAGCCCTCCAGTGTTGACATGCTTACCTTTTGCTGTTTGCCATCAGATGTGGAGATCTGGTAGAGACAGAGCAGAGAAAAAAGCACAGTGATAGTCCTCATGTTGAGTTGAGATTGGGTTTAGTCTGGACGTCTGGACGTTTCTCCACTGTCTCTGGGTCACAGCTGCAATAGGTGTCAGAATGAAGAGGCAGTGCAATTTATACTGGCCTCAATGACAAGGGTACTTGCTCAATGAGAAACATTTCCAGTATTAATGATATTGAAATAAGGACATTTGTTACTACTTCCCTTTTCGGATTTTCCAGAAATCTGCCCAGTATATTTTGAGACATCGAATTCTTTTTTTTTCTCCCTGTAACATTATCTGTTGATTTTTCTGACTCACAATGTCTTGCAATAGTTTTCTTGCAGAATTTGCAGGTTAAATTACATTAATTTCACATTACAGTTCTTGCAAAATATTGTAGTTTCTGTGTCTTTTGAGGATCATTGCCAGTCTGTTTCGGTGATGTCATGGTGTTACAACATAGGGGTCAATAGGAAAAACAAGGTCTGCACTCAGTAGGACTAGTCAGTTCTTTACTAGCATATTCTGTATTTACACACAATCAGCCTCCTAACTAGGATCACAGACATGGTTCAGCATCCGCTTTCATTGTTGTAAAATATGCAAATCGTCACACCATGTATATATCAACAATACGATTCAACATTAATTGCTATTTAAGTCATTATTTTATAATCAAATTCAATAAATACTATCAAAATGTATTTCAACTAATTAATTAGTTAATACACACCAAACATTACTTTGATGATATGAGCCATGTAAAACAATTAATTAAAACAAAGTAACAATCCAACAGATTTAAGAGGTCATCACTAAATCAATTACATAGTAATCTCTGTTATTTGAGGTAAGAATGTAGCAGAAGGAGCAGTAGATGTAACTGTTTAACTAAATGATCCCTTGAAGTTTGTGTTTATATGCAAAAAAAAATTACATGACCAAAATCTTGAAAAACAGTCATTAATTGAAGGTCATTTGCCAATATCCACAAATGTGTTTTTACTATTTATTGGTTTGATTTGCTCAGACTTGGGAAAATGTGTGGTAACAACAGAAGGGGTGTTTGTTTTCAATTTCCCAGGTTCAGGTTTTGGTCAATCTCTGTCAATAAAATTAAACTTTGCCAATTCCAGACTCAGCCCTTAACAGGAGATTTCCACAAGGCAAACAGAAGCCCCTGAAGATGATGTTGCCATCAAGCATACTTCAAATGCTCTTCAGCTACGTTTCACTTTCACCTTATTCATTAGAAAGTGGATACCTTTAAATCACTTATATCATTCACCATCAAACATCATCCTCTTCAGAGATGGAGAATTCGTCATGAAAAAGTGAGGTTTAATTGATTTGAACTTGTAGAGGATCAGAAGCTCTTGCTTTGATTAATAGGAGCTCCTAAAGGTACTTGCAAATGCATTCAAACCCAACTCTACCAAGTGACCTGCTAGGAATTTGTGATCAAAGATGGGTGGTTAAAATATTTCACTTGATCCTGGCCAAAGATAGCTTCATTACAGCATCAGAAAAATATCTGGCTTCTGACAAGGAAGAATGCTTTGTGGAGCCCAGCTGTGACTTGCAGGGTGTGCAATGTTTGTCAGGGCTCAATAAGCCTGTATATCAGCACTGACACTCCCTGCCCATTTTCTGACAACACAACATAACACCCAGCCCTTAACTGCACAGGAACTGTCTACAGTTTACACACAATCCTGATCAGGGCTAAATTGTTTTGTTCAGCAACACTGCATGTTTATGTGGGCTTGGCTTCATAAGTGAATTATTATATTTAAACACCCATTAGGTTAAAGAGGTAAACAGTCTGTGCAGGAGTTCAGTAATGTGGGTGTACCTGAATTACATTGATGGCTGTGTGTGTGATTAATACATGTATGGTAATTAAGTGTAAGAGCTGAAAAGCTGGTTTGTGGTTAAGTGTATATAACAGCTGTGGTGCGTGTAGTTAATCAGTATGTTACAGCTTTAGTGTGTGTAGTTAATCAGGGTGTGTGGTTAGTGTGTGTAGTACAGGCAGTGTGTAATAATTTCAACAGTAGAGATAAGACAGCATGCATGTTGGATTGAGCCCTGCCAAAATTCATAGGCCACAGGCTCTTATTAAGGCAAATGTCCATTTTTTTAAATTACAGAGCAAACAGACTAGTTGCCATAAGGTTGATAGTACACATATATTATATGTGTTTTCTCAGAGCTATTTGTATGAGAGCCTGTAGATAAAATAAGCTCAGCGATATGGAAGCTAATAAAAGTTGGCTAGCAGAGCAGATTGCTTATTTCCCTGACACAAACACAAAATTAAGTCCGTTTAATACATTTGTAGAGGCTTGACCGCGTTTGTATTTTGCTGTGACGGGTCTGAAGTGTAATGTTTATTTGTGTCGGTGTTTATTCCTCCTGTGATGATATATTATGAATACAGATTCACACGGCATCCCTCCCCCCCAGTCGGAGCAGCACATTGCGGGTTGCCGACTTGTGCTTGCCTTTGGCGGCAGGTCTATATATTTTTTACAAATCAACATTTGTTGTATAATCCTAAAATAAATAAAACAGACACACAATAGGCTATGTCTGTTGAAAGGATGGGTTATTAGTCCATTGCCGGTTTGAACTAGAGTACCCCGGCTGGCAGGTAAAAGTAAAAATTGTCGACACCAGTAAGCAAAATACTGTTGGTGTTTTGGCGCTGACATGCTGCGGTGCCGGAGACGCGCCGCCCCGCAGTGCTGCTCGCCTCCCTGCCGCAGAGCCCCGCACCGCTGCCGCCGCCGCTTCCTTCATTCCTCCGCCCTGACTTCACACACCGCCTCCTTCTGAGCAACTCCCTTCCCCGGGAGAGAGGGAGTGACAGCGGGCAGCGGCGGAGACACCAGCAGAGCCGAGGATCTGCACTCACTTTGCCGGACCAGACCGCAGCAAAGAAGCGCACCTGGAGTGGAGTGACACCCGGCCAGGGGCAGGTAGCGCTGCGTGTGTGCGTGTGTGCGCAGGGGGTTAGACTGCATGCGTGTGGCACTGCTGTGTAGATCTAAAACTGCACATTTCACTTCATGTGTGTGGTGGTCAAGGCTGCAAGGGTTAACATCTCTCATGAGGGGAATGAGAGTTTATGCTTCGCGTTTCCTGTGCTTTCGTTGTCAGGTTATGCCAATTATACAATCAAGAGATCTGCCATGCTAATTGGGACGTTTGACTTTTTTTATTCGGCACCCCAGAGGGGAAAAATAGATGAGTGTGTGAAGATGCAGCTCCACTGCGCTCCTCTCCTCTGTCCACCAGAAGCGGCTCCTCTTATTTCTTCATAAAAGGTGCTGATTAATCAATATTATAATCCTCAACGCTGCTGCTTCCTGTGAAGTATTTTTTAATCACCTCGGTGTGTCATTCACTCCCTCGGGGCAACGTTAATTGTTTTATACTTTTCTCTTCCTTATACTGTTCAACGAAATCTTTAAAAAGTTATTGTAGATTAGTTCATTAAAAAAAAAAAAGTTTGTTAATTTGTTTTTCTACTGAACTAAGTATGCTCCCAGTTCCTTGTTGGATTTTTTTTGTGTTTGTTTTTCAATTTATAGTTTTAGAAATGTAGTCAAGCTTCTGAAGATGGACAATGTGGATTTTGCACTGGGGCAGACATTTGTGGTCACATCGGATTTCTGCCCTGCTGAAGCCAGTCGGCCTGTCTCTGCTCTGAGGGGCTGTTTGGGTTCGAGAGCAGAGGGATGTAGGTGTCCTTTTCGCTCCTCGGCCTCGCTGGGCCTGAAATATGAGTGTAAACAAATGCAGAGAGAGTGTTTGGTTTGTCTGGCCAATAGCAGCAACTGACTGGACTAAACAAATTCCTCCTGGGCTGCGTGGGCTCCTGTTGTGGAGAGGATATTCAAAGTGTGCAAATTCTGCTCTCGGGAATTCTTATTAAACCAGGAAAGAGCCCTGGAGCTTCAGATGCCGTGTTTAGCATACTGAAGACAGTGTATTTGGTGTGCTATGCACTGTGTATAGATTGTTCAGTGTCATGAGTGTGGTCTGTTAACCGTGCTACTCTCTGTGTCCTCAGGTTATTCCCAGACTGCCTAAGGCCATTTGGTGCTGGAGAGAGAGGGTGCCACAGTGTCCCCCGGCCTGCAGGAAGGAGGCAGTGAGAGTGTGGAGTGCTGGGGCAAGAGGACGGCACCATGGGCAACTTCAACACCAAGGAAGGGCACAGCTCTGATGGTAATTAATTGCGATGCAGTCATTCTGCCCAGGGATGGGTGTTGATTATGCAGAGCTGTGGTTCCCAAACCTGGTCTTAAAGGACCCATATATCTGCCAGTTTTAATTCCAGTCCAGCTGTCAGCATTGTACCTGAATGATCTCCACCTACTGAAGAGCTGAAAATAATGCACAAGTTTGACATAAGACAATCATTCATTGAATTAAGGGTTCAAATAGGAGCTCAGTGTGAATGAAAACCTGCAGACTAAGGGGTTCTCCAGGTCAAGGGTTTGGGACATCTGATGCAGATAATCCTCAAGTTGCCCAGTGGCTGATGAGCTCCCATTGCAGGCAGTTTAATACTATATTCTGTGGGTTGGAGATTTTTTATAAAAGCTGATTATTTCAAACCTATTCAGTTCTTTTGAGTAAATATGCATATATTTGTATGGAAAGATTAATTATAGGGAAAAAACTAAAGTTTTTTTAGTTAATCAGCAATTTGTACAAGAGCCTCCAGCTGGTTTAAAAAAAAAAAAAGAAAAAAAAAGAAAAACGGATCAATTTTGTGTAAGGAAGACTCACCTGTTTCACTGTTAATTTAGAAAGTGACAAATAGACAGAAAAACAGCATATTGGATTAATTGGTTACATCCATACAGATAATTACAGATAATCAAAATCATTCATAGCCCATACATGTATTCACAAGTTTGAAGGCTTTAAATGGATACTTTGTTCACCATCAGCTGTTAAAAAACTGAAATAGGAATTCCATTTCAATAGCCCAGTCAATCCAATTAGGTTGCACCTTCAGTTGTGAACTAGAGCAGGTTCATTTCTCCTCCAATCTGGGGGCTCCTCTTGTACATATCCAGTCAGGTTTAGTTTAGTCCCACACTAATCTAGCCCTAATCAGCGTGTAGTTCCTCATGGAGAATCGTCTCTGCTGGAGTCTGCTCACTGCTCACTGCCGCCTTTCACTGTGGCTAACAGCCAGTTCAGGTACCCATTTTCTCCCGAAAGAGCACAAGGGTCTTCTGAGTTTCCTTCCAGATAATTACATTGTCTTGTCTTAACTTCAGCTGCTGATCCAAGATCATTGTGTTAGGCTAGCAACTGAGGACCATCTGTGTGTGTGGGCTTGTAGCTCTCTCCTCATGTCCGCACAGGGAATCTTCGGTTTTCAGGATTTGGACTATTGGATATTCCTACCCTGCACATTTTCCTGTGGCTCAGTTTAGAACAATGTAAAAATGTACATGTTTATCGATCTGCAGGGCTGTCAAGTCCTGTTCTGCTCAGTAAGCAGTTCTGCACACTAGAGGTGATTACTAGTCTCAAAACAGGAACACGTTGTTCATTGCCGCTTCCATTCATGTAGTTCCTCAGATGGTCAACATGCTGGAGCAGGAGATGTATGAAGCAAAATTAAGAATCGTATGAATGCTGTATTTCATGTTTCTGCAGGGCTCCAGAATAGCGGAGGACAGAGTACAGACAGTGATGTGTTCCACACGCCTCCCACAACACCCTCTACTCACTTTCTACTGGAGACCTCAGCTTCTCACTCCTATCCTTCCTCCTCCCCAGAGGGGATGACTGGGGTGAATTCAGCACTAGGGGGCTTGAGGGTGGGTTCCAAACGGAGCTTGACTGCTGATTGGAGGCAAGACTTTAAGTCAATAAGTCTAGACAGGAATATGATTGGCCAGGAAGCAGTAGCACCACCTGACAGGACAGTAAGGGACGCTCTCTCAGCAGGGCAGAAAGTGGCACCTGGGAATGAGAGTGAGGGCTATGGGACTCTGCATGAGGACTCAGGCCAAGCCAGCCCCCTCTCCTCTCAGAGTAGGACCCCACGTGAGGGCTGTCCACCCCTGTGCCTGAGCAGGGATGGGCTGCTGGTGGACTGGATGGAGAAGGACAGTGGGCTGGACCACTCTTCGGAGCAGGAATGCAGCACGGGGGAGCTGGGGCTCAACAGGAAGAGAGAGGAGCTGGACCAACTGCTGGCTCAGTACCAAGACGCTTTGGGTGGGTTCACAGGTCCAGATGAGGCACCGAGTGTGGAAGGTGAGGCCTATGCTGTGTACTGAGAGAGGCAGAGTGTCAGTGGACAGCTGTACTCTGCAGTTAAGATCCCCTTTAGTTTAACATGCAAGTGGCCCTTGACTTTAAAGGCCTCCTAATGATCCTAGTATTACGACTAACATACTGATGCTAACCTTTCAATTTCCTTATCAGTATTGACTGGGACTTGGAACTTGAGACATATAACGATGTGTATAAGCATCCTTGAAAGAATAGATTGTGACAGTGGGGGTTTAGGACGTGTGCATCCGGGGATCTGGGTTGCAAGTCTCAGAACTGGGGAGAATCAAAAGGAGAGACTTTTCAAAGACTGTAGAAGCAATGCAGTCTCATGGTCGTTCTGGGGAAGTGTGGGTCGTGAGCCGTAATTAGGTTCATGGTCTGGTCCAGATTGGGTTCTGACTCGGGGTCTGAGTCAGGCAAAGGTGGTCAATCTGTGTTTTCACTCCTCTCTCTGTTTTCAATCACTGCTCGAAACCTCTCCAAATGCTCTCTTTGCTTTTTCCTTCAAGTACTCTGCAATGATATGTGTGAGGAATGGCTGTTTTATAGTGCTCTGGTTCTGATTGATGGCAGTTGTTTTCCACCCCACAGGCTGTCAAGTGTGTGCACATGCTCAGTGCCTGTGGGAGACTTTGCCCTGCAGCCTGTCCGCTTGTGCAAAACACTCTCACCTGACAGCTCGAAGAGAGGAAGCCAGTGTGTCTGGATATATCTCTTTGCACAAATTGTGATGACCCAAAACGCACTACAGGGTCTTAATACTGACAAGGGGATTGAGTAGTTTACATTGATTTAAAAAAAAAAAAGCTGGAAAGCTTAGGTTATTGGGAACTCTTTAAGGGTATTGTACAAAGTATCTCAACAGAGCAAAGTCAATATACTAGATAATGGAAAAGCTGTTGCATTTAGTACTCTAATTCTGAAATGCTAAAGGTGATTTATGTAGCTTGTAATACCTGAAACAGATTAACCTGGTCACTGAGAGTCTCTTGGTAATCCTTGTGCAATGCAGGCTCTGTGTCCAGTCTGGTCTGTAAGTCAGAACATGAGCACTGCTGTCTTTAGATTTTTTGCTGTAAATCCAGTGTTTTAGTGACCGCAAAACATCAGGTGTATTTCTTACTGTTACCAAGGATAACTTTGTCAGTGTGTATGCACTCTGGGGCTGTGTCTGTGTTTAATCTGCAGTTTCTCTTTCACACAGATCTGGTGCGGAGGTTGGTGGAGGAGAGACGGGCAGTGCAAGGGGAGCTGAAGAGCTTGAAGGAAGCCATACAGGTAAGCTGCCCTGTGCTCCCCACTGTTCTGTGGACTGTCTGGGGTTTGCCACTATCCTGTAATATTCTGTACTCTACTGTGTCTTACTCTTAGAATTCTGCATCAATAAACGTTAGGCAAAGGTTTGTGTTAAGAAAAGCAATTTGTTAAATTATTTGTTATTGAAGTAAGTGAATGCTGACTTGTCTAGAGGACTAGAAGACTCTAATGTCCCATGGATGTGTAATGTGAATGTGTAACCTAGCGGTGGCCTTGGCAGTGAGGCGAGAGAACGCTCAATGCCCTGGTTTTGCTGTTGTAGAGGCCGGTGCAGATCTAATCACTGTAGCACTGTACAGTGTACTGGATCGTTAACTGTGCAAAATGAGGCCTGAGACTGCAGCTGTCATTGGCATGCTGATGGGGTGTAATGCTTTGGTGGAAGCAGCCCTGTAGACTATGAGGGAGAGATGTTTACACAAAACTGTAGAAAAACTCAGAGTTGCTGTGTTTA
Organism: Amia ocellicauda; assembly: GCF_036373705.1. Classification (NCBI taxonomy): domain Eukaryota; kingdom Metazoa; phylum Chordata; class Actinopteri; order Amiiformes; family Amiidae; genus Amia; species Amia ocellicauda. The sequence continues at coordinate 34,057,103 of NC_089850.1, read as the reverse complement.
AATGATGGAGAGACTAAATGAACTGCGATGCAGCACCAGACACAAAATGGCACAGATCAATTTAGCAGGATCTTGTAGCCTGGCCTTCTGTATCATGCAGGTCTGGACACAGATGGTCTTGCAGAATGGAGATGTTTATCCCACGTGGACGTGTTTAGGCGTGTTTATTTTAATCTGGCAGACCATTGGTAAAAGCTGAAATGAAGGTGATTCTTAAAAATGAAAAAGAAAAGAATGGAAAAGAGAACTTGAATATAAACAGTTAAATTCCATGGGTATTACTCCATTATTGCATTACTGCAAGGTTCAGATACATTTCTGTTTTTTGTAATTTCCTGTTGCCGTTTCCCCACTGCCCTGGGGCTCCACACCCTCCCTGTCTCTCTCTGGGCTGCTCTCCAGATTGCTGGATGAGATGGGTCTGCTCTCACTTGTGGAGTGGCTTCTGCACACTTTCTGTTCTGCACTTTCACACAGATGGTAACCCTCAGATAGAATAAGAAAAAATGCCCCTGTGCAGAAGCTGAGCTGCTTGGATTTTTCATCACCCTGATGCTGTGATAAATTTGCTCTGAAAAGGACTTTCAAATTCTTTGGCATCTGAGAAGAAAAGTTACTCTTAATTTTATCCAAGTCATTTTAACATCCTAAATTCACAAATCATGTCAGAGACACTGTAGGCCAGGGACAACAAAGCAAATTAATACGTTTCCTGTTAATAGCTTTGTCAGATCGGCAATTTAATATGCAAGAAACGAGGAAGCTGTGATTGTCTAAAATCTTCTCATGGTAATCTGCATTCCTGAGTTTGAGTATCTGAGGTTCAGTCCCCTGTCCTGTGCCCAGAGTCGGTACAGTCTTGTAGGTTGACTGGTTCTTAGAATTCGTCCACTGACTGAAAAGGTTCCCTGTCTGATCATCTTGCACAACAAATGAAATCAAGCAACATTGAAATGTTGCTTTATGTACACATGGCTTTCTAATTTGTATCTAAAATATAGTAGTGGATCAGCATTACTATGGAGAGCAGTGCATTTTCCATGGTATGAAAGGCAGGTTTCTTTAGAGAGCCTGGCAGCAGCCAGTGATGAGAACAACTGGTTTTGGGCTGCAAATAGCAACAGGGTGAGGAGTTAATAGTTGGAGCTGAGCGATATGTGGGGCTCGGCCAGTCGGGTGTGTGCAGTGCTGCGTCGGCACACCGATGTGCTTCATTGTGCGTCTTCACTGAGGCGTCAAACAGCTGAGGCATTTTCACACATTTGCCTTCCTGGAAGAGTCGGAGATCTTGGAAGAACACCAGCCCCTTCCTGGGCATGTAGCGGCTTGTATGTTCGAATTCACTGTACAAGTTATACACAAATGCACGTTCTTACTTGGATTTGTGACCGATTTTTAAGAATACAGAATTAGGAGATCAAAGGTTAATCACTGTAAGTTCCCAGTGTCCAGCACTGCTCATTTCCCCTCTATTATATTCGGCAAACTGTAAAACCACATGCATCTGCTGGAGCTCTGCTGTAGCCGACGTCAGGAGTGCTGAAACTTTAGGTTGTTTTAAGTCAAAACGGAAAATCTTTCTCAATGTGCTTTTGTGTGCTGGGACACTGTACAAAGCTTCATTTGTGCGGTGAGAAAACGAGAGGGAGAGGGGCTGTGCTGTGTCTCAATAATGAGGAGCAGCTGCTGCAGTGTGTGGGCAGAGTGGAGCCTCTCACCTCGGGGAAACATCTGGTTGCAGCACATTGGAGTTTCCCTGGGAGTGTGTATTTTGTTGCATCTTAAATAAATCCTCTCGTTTTCTGTGTAGAAAAAGCAGAAAGATATTTCGCTATGAAGTAGGGTTGGGCGATTAAATCGATATCAATAATAATCGCGGTAATTGCTTCTCTCGACAACGATATAAAGACGTTTAGATGAATTTTCGATAATGTCGATAATTCGGTACAGCAGTCCAGTTCCCCTCTGTGACACAGCAGGATCGTGTGGAGGAGTGACAGTATCCCCTGGAGAGGAGCAGCACTGAAACACTGCGCCTCGGCTCCACTGGCTGCAGCGCCCCAGAGCTGTCTGTGAAACCGGGCCGTGTCAGAAGCTCATTTGTTGTGGAGGAGCAGAGCGACTGTGGGTTTGGTTTGTTTCGTTTTAAAAACAAAGACCGAAAACAACACTACCAGCGATAGAGCCTGATGTGGAAAGGACTTTTTTGTCTATTATATTCTTTCTGCTTTACATGATTGGAGACAGCGTAATAAATACACGTATCTGTTAAGAGATACTAGGAAGAGCTAAACGTGTATAGACAACATTATATTCAGACACGCATTACGTTACTGTAAGAAAACTTTTCCATGTGCAACAATAAAATATTTGCTATTTATTATTATTGTTATTATTGTAATCATCATCAAGATATGTGCTAGTATATGCATTTTAAACGGCACAACGTGACTCCCTTAACTTATTACTCTTACTACAGATTTGTAACTGGAAATGACACTGCCGTATTATTTTTAATATACTTAGCAGACGTCCTTAACCAGGGCAAGTTACAGTTACAAAATACACATTTCATGATTAATTATCCAGCTACAATATAGCAGGTTATAGTTTAACTGAAGTGTGCACGTTTCAGTCATGGCGTTTATGGACGCATTTATTAAACCAGTCCTTAATATTTTAGAGGGAAACCCAGATCTGCTGTATTTATGTATTTATTTACTTATTTATTCATTTAACTTGTAAATGGGCACACATTACCTAAATCGTGTTCGCCTTCATGCTGATTGTCTCTGCGGGGCTGTTATACATCAGACTGCAGATATTTATTTTGTTGAGGAAAAAGGACTGAAAGGGGATTTTACTTAATTTTACTCATGCATATTTTTATGTTGAAAAAATATTTTATTATAATTGTTCTGAATGTTCTACCTCAGGTTTGTGAAATGATCCACTGTTGGGCAAGTGTTTGTCACGTTCTGACCATAAATAATAGTTTAAAACCGCAATTAACCATCTGGTTTCTTCAAGTTTTACTCCGGAGCAAAAATCAGCCTTTAAACTTGAAAGAAATAATGATTTGACATTTATCGTGATAATCGATATCGACTGATATAGATTTTTTTTTATTGTGATAACATTTTTCGCCATATCGCCCAGCCCTACTATGAAGTAATCCTCCTCTCTCTCTCCCTCCCCCCTTCTTTCCATTCCTTCTCTTTTTGTCCCCTTTCTCTATATGTCCTGTCTCTCCCCATATCCCCCTCTCTCTGCAGACGGAACGTGGGGAGTGGATGCAGTTCCAGTCTGACCTACAGGTGGCAGTGTCGGTGGCAGAACGGTTTAAGACCGAGGCTGAGGAGGAGCTGAGCACACTCAGAAAGGCCGGGCTGGGAGGGCAGGAACGGGAGTTGCGAGAGCTGCAGCAGACGCACCGAGAGACATGCCGGGAGCTAGCCGCTCTTGAGCTGAGACACCGCCGCACCGCTGCAGAGCTTGAGAGCCTGAGGGCCTCATACAGAGATGCACAGCCGGGAGGGGCCACAGAGGGACAAGACCACAGAGGGGCCGAGGGGCTGCAGAGAGAGATCGGTGCAGTGCGTGAGAAGACGGAGGAACAGCAAATTGAGAGGATGCCGGGACTACAGAGCAGCATGCTCCCTCTGGGGAAGGGAGGAGTCGCCAAGCCAGACTCCAGTGCTGAGAGCCGGCTGGGAGTGGGGATGTCTTCGAGAACAGCCCAGCCCCAGAGAGGGAGGGAGCTCAGGATGGAGAGAGACAGGTGAGCTGGGCCAGGTGATTCACACACGCTGCTCTCTCTCTCTCTCTTCTGTTGTGCACCACCCAGTACATTGTCAAACCCCCATATTTGTCTGACGTCATGTAGAATTTCTGTTAACGACCTAGCAGACAAATTTATCTGCAATATTGTATACATTTTTCAATTAATCTCCAATCATTTTTATAAACCGCCCTGCTTGATGAGACTTCACATGGGCTTTGCAACAAGCTGACCTAAACACCCTGCCTGGCCCTGTGGTGGGGTGTATCAGTCAAACTCAGCCGCCTTCTGCTTGTGTAATTGTAAGCCTGTGTGTGGTGTGTTCACTTGGTTCATGGGTCATGCTATTACCTTTGTAGGGGAAAAGAGACGGATGTAGCACACCTAATGACGAGCACAAGCCTTTCCAAAGCCCTGCATTCCTCCCAGCTCCCCGCTGCAGTAAATGGTAACTCCCAGCAGCCAGTCACCATGGGATCTGTCACCAGGGTAGGTCTGCTCTGGATTCCCATTTCCTTAATTAGGCCCTGCCTCTGAGAGCACCCTGGACACAATACCACACGATAGTCTGAACCAATAACACTGGTTTTATTAGAACAAGGTTAAAATAACACATTTCAACAGCTATACAAATGTCCATTTTATACTAGTTATGTCTGTGTGTGTGTGTGTGTGTGTGTATTTACTTTATTGGAATTTTAAAATATCAATACACTGCCCTTGGGATTTAATGTGTGTAAATGCATCTCTTGAAAAAATTGAGACCACTTCAAAATTATCAGTTTCTCTGGTTTTACAATTTATAGGTATGTGTTGGGTAAAATGAACATTTTTGTTTAATTCTATAAACTACTGACAATATTTCTCCCAAATTCCAAATAAAAATATGAATGGAATGGAATGACTGCCATACATGTAGAGATTCTGATTTAAGACAAATTTGCAGTGGTCTCTAAATTGTTTCCAGAGCTGTATATAGCAGTTTTGTGCAACAGTGTAGGCTGCCGGGGCAGCTGTCAGCATTGATGTGTGGAGAAACGGAAGATTTAATCCACATTCGGTTATCGGCCCTTTTCACAAAATGTACCCACAGAGGAAAAGGTTACCGATTCTGAATCGGTTCCACAAAGGCCATTGGACCGTATGGATCGAGGCCAAGCCTATATCTTTGATTCAATCTGACTGACACAAGCCCAGAATGCATTCAATGTTGCCCTCCGTAGTGAGTGGATGGCACCAGAGCTTGAGGCCACTGCAAAATATATTTTTTCATTTCACTTGGTGCGAGAGCGAATAACATCTACTCTTTTTGTTTCAGTTTTGTTTAAGACTAGGATATTCCCTTCTCATCCTGGGGGGCATAATACTGCTGGTCTATAGAGACCCCGAGTCCTAAAAAATAGGAGTGTGAAAGAAATCCAGAAGTCCTGGTTTTAGATGAGAAGACTGGCACTGGCTGTGCCTGATGCTCAGTGACAGTACAGTCAGGGGAAGGTGGGGAGGAGGATACTTTCTAGAGCTGCAGTTCAGTTCATGGGGGGTGCTGTGACCCAGCAGGGCGGCGTCTGACACTGCGTTCACTGCTGCCCTACAATAACCCTTTCTGAAGTCTGGAGGTATTTGTATTCAGAGATGCTTTTTACGAGGGAATTCACTTCCTTACTGTAGAAGAGGCACAGTGCTGTGGGTTTTGCAGTGATATCAGTAGAGCTGTAGCCTGCTCAGGGAGCTGATGCCGCTGTTCTGAGTGTAGCTGGCTCTGTGGTCACATTTCTGATGGCTGCAGGCTGTTCTGCTGTGTGGGTGGTTTATAAAGGGGGCAGAATGCTGCAGTGCTCTGACTGGAGGGGATGTGCTGACTCTACCCTGCAGTAACCAGGAAAATGCCTTTCATTTCAGAAGCATGACAATGCCGCTAATGGGAGGAGGACGGAGGCAGTGAAGGACAAACTAGAGAGCTATACACGCTCCCTCACAGGTGTGTCTTTCATTATCACAACTGTGTGTGTGTGTTGCCAGAAGTCTGTGTTGTGTGTAGGTGTGTCACCCTGAGAAACAAAGAAAGAAAAAAACAAACTGACATAAATAAAGTTTGTTTATTACAGAGAAACAGGACGTCTTATCTGGTAATCGGCAACTTGCTCCATTAACAAACCCAGCAGTGTTACTGAACAGTAAAATACGGTGAGTCTGCGTTTCCTGTTTATACTGTGGGTGTGACTGGTGCCTTTGCTGTTTTCTGAGGAGTTCTGACTGTTTACAGATATGAAAAAGGCACTGAAAATATTGAATTCTAAGGAAGAACAAATTACTCTAGCACTAAGTGGAGGCTGTTTACAGAAAGGTGTGAGTGAGGCATGAGTAAGCATTCAATGGGGAGTCACTGGAGCAATATAGCCTCCTCTGACCTGCAGCCTTTCTCATGTTCTGATATTCCCTATCCTCTCTCCTGGGCCCTCTCTGCATTCCCTCCACGTCCAGGTCCAAGGATGCACTGGGCTCATTGCTACGGCTACACGGAGGCTCGAAGCGGAATGCCTTGCTGCGCTGGTGTCAGGGCCGCACACTGGGATACAAGGTGAGCGCTGCCTGCCGATTGGCCAAGGGCAGCTGCTTTGTATGTGATGTGAAACTTCTCTGCAGCATTGAGGGGAATACTTCATTACCTGTAGGCTTTGGATGAGAGGAGACCAGCCTCTGCCCAGAATAAATATGAATATGCTGTTCTGTTCAGAGATGGCTTTACTTCATTATAAACCATCCTCTAATTGTGTTGTAATTCTCCACTCAGAATATTGACATCACAAACTTCAGCAGCAGCTGGACAGATGGCCTGGCATTTTGCGCCATCTATCATACCTACCTGCCTGGACACATCCACTACAGCAGCCTGATCCCCACACAGCCGGTGAGTGAGTGCACAGCCCTGGACTCTGCTTTCTGTTTGTTTGAACCTCTCCTATCTTTCTCCCTCTGTCTTTGTTTTCCTGCCTGTCTCTTTCCTCCAGTCAGCCTCTCTCTCTCTCTCTCTCACTCCCTCTCTATTTCTGTCCCACTGGAAGATCTGCGCATGCTCTCAGTCCACCCAGTGACCCTGACACAGAGCCCATCTGTCAGGGACTGTGTACTGGACTGCAGTTTAAGTCCAGGCTGCCATGGAAGCAGCAGACTCTGACACACTCCTAGACTGGGCCACCAGCAGTTTTGTTAAAGCAGCTTTACCCCCACCCCCCTTTGCAGCAGGAAATGCCAATGCAGGGATTGTATTATTAGATTAAATAATAACTTTTTTGTATTAAATATAGATGGGGATTTATCTACTTATTGACAGCTGTCATTTTTTTCCTTTCCACCCACATTAAGGATTTAACTGTTAGATGTTATCCACTGTTCCTTTTCCTGCTAAAGCCTCGTCTTCTTGGCAGCTCCACCTTTTCGATACCCTTTCTACATTCTGACATTCTGAATAAAGCTGTTATTCCCTTAGTTACGGCGTGTGCTACTTGATAATCTGATCAAAAACTTGGATCACTTCAGACTGATCTGCTTCGTACAGCGCTTCTTTATGATCCCACTCCAGTGAGCTCGGATCCGCTCAGAATTCCTGATCTTGTTAGTACAACCGGACCCAGATTTCTGTCTCCTTGATGTTCTGCCTCTCCTCTCGTAATTGGCCTGCCTGTATTTGCATGTCAGTTTCTCCAGCAACGGAACAATAACCGCTCAGGAAGTTATTATTGGCTTTAGTTATTGTAAAGTTTGCAAATGTTTAAATGACATCCTGTTTTGTTCACAGAGAGAGAACCTGAACCTGGCTTTCCGGACCGGGCAGAGTGTTGGAATCCCCGCTTCCCTGGTGAGGAACAACACCCAGACTCCTGCTCCCCGAGAGGGTTAACGAGAGCAGTGTGTGTGTGTGTGAGGACTGTTTGTATACTTGCTTTTGTGTGATTTTAATTTGTGTGTTTGCAAGTTTGTGTTTGTGTGTGACCGCTCTGTCTTGCAGACAGTGGAGGAGATGCTGCGAGAGGGAGGGCCGGACTGGCAGCGGGTGTTGGAGTATGTGGAGAGCATCTACAGGCACTTCGAGATGTGATCCCGCCAGCCTGCCCCTCAGCCCTGTCTGACACACCAGGACTGAACTGAAGGAAATGGCCATAAGTGTCTGGAGCAAAGTTAAACGCAGGATGTAACTTATTATGTGACATTTATCTGGATCTCAGACACTGAATCATAGCAGACTGTTCTGTGGTTCCATCTCCACCTCATCTGTAGCTTCAGAAGCGCCCCCTGCCTGCCTCCCCAAGCAGAGCAGGAGGTTCTGGCCTGTTGCTGCCAGGGAGTCCTATTCACACCTTGAATGGTGCTTCAGGAAAATGAGATACAACTGTAAAACCATTCTGAACGAATGTTATTGCCGGGACGTGACTGTGAAACTGGCAGGATGAGAAGAAAATACTGATTTTTTTCTGTGCACTGATAACAGGGTGGTGGGCTGTTCAGACATGAACACTGTGGATTAGAGTGGACTGAGCTGGCAGGGCTTAATATTGTATTCTATAGGAATAATTTAAATGCATTTATATATATTTATATTAAAAATGTGACCCCATTGTAAAAATTTCACCTGAAATCATTTTAAATTTGCTAGATTTAAGAAGGCAATTTCCATTGTGCACACAAATAAAATTAAAAGGTTCAAGAATATCACACGTGTTACTCTGGCCAAGGCCTGAGAGAGTGTTATTCTTGGAAACGAAGGGTAATGGGAATCTCATGTTTACTGTCTATGCGTCACTCACCTGACTTCCTATTATCCTCAATGTAATAATGTCTCTGTGTAGAGATTACTGGAGAAAGAATGTGAAAAATACTTCTAATAAAGTGTATGAAAATCTTGCCAATGCCTCGTGGTACAAACTGAGAAGTCTGACAATTTGCCTGTTGCAGAGAAGCGGTGAACCAGGATGGACAGTGATATGTCACTGAATTACTGTGTGTTCTGGAATTAAACCCAGCAGCTGACATCTTCACTCACATGACTAGACCTTAGTAGATTTAGTAATTCAGAACGACTTCTCAAGCTGTTATCACTCCAATCAAGGGGAGAGGGAAGCTGGAGGTTGTCCTGATGTTTTATTACTCTTATCAGTGCTGGATTTGCCTGCCTGGTGACATCAGGGAGCAATGGAGCCTGGCTGTCTGATCGGTACAGTAGTCTTTGGCTGCACCCAGAGACGTGGTTGGCTGCCTGGCTGAGAGATGAGCAACCTTACCAAGCAGGTGAGTAACATTTTAATGGCAATAAGGAGGATCATGACTCGTCCCCTCATCAGGGATTGACAATTAAGTCTTAATAAGTCTTAATTTTTAATTAAGTTTTAACTATTAACACCCATGTTGAAGATGATATGCTGGTACTTTTCAAAATTCACCTTCAAGGGTTTGTAGAGTTAGTTTTATACACCTAATTGCTTTGTTTATTCTAGCTGAAGTATTCATTCTTGAATGTTTTGAAATTAAAAGCTGATTTTTGTATTTTCATGTTTACTGTTTTTACCCTGATTGTTCCCCCAAGAGCCCTGGCTCCCTGGACATGCTCTATATCGGGCTGGAGGTGGGGGTGGGTGCTCTAGCTTTTGTTGGCAATGGGCTCATCTGCTGCTCCATTCTAGCTGCCCCCACCATGCAGAGGGTAACCAACTACTTCATCGCATCACAGGCAGCCGCTGACATGATGGTGGGGGTCCTGGCTGTGCCCTTTGCCCTCATCATGCATTTCAGCCTTCCCATGAGCCCCCACTGCTGCCGCTTCCTTGGGGTCTTCATCCTGCTGCTCACACAGACCTCCATCTTCAGCCTGCTGGCCATCGCAGGCGATCGCTGCCTCTATGTCAGCGCTCCTCTCAGGTACCGCTGCCCTCGTCTTCTCTGACACCCCTTTCCTCTCCCCTGACAAAATGACAACAGCTATAAAATTAAATTGAAATAACTATAAAAAATAAAAGGAATACATATTTACACTTATTCTATTGCTAGGTTGGTTTGATTATCTGTATCTAATCTCCCATATTGGGAATTGCAGAATCCTGGCATGAAACTATAAAACATTAGTAAAGGATGTGCGTCTTTAAAGGTACAAGAGGAGCTGCTGAGGTTTCAGTTTCAAACAAAATGTTTTACTGCATAATGCAGCCTAACGCAACATTAATGAAGCAAAGTCCACTCGAGAATTGTTTTACTGATAAAACCGGAACAAAGCAGAGTATTTTCAACTTACCAAACAGGCTGTCGCTCATGCAAGTACAATTTATTAGCAGCTTTATTTTGAAGCAGGTGCATAGTTATATAAGGGGCACACCCCAATTTCCCTGATTCCCTTTCCCCAGGACTTCTCTCTCATCCTGTGGCACTGAGACATGCATGAAATTAAAATGAATTGATTACTCCACTGGAATGTGTACTCTGTGCCATTAAAGGCTACTGAGATGTTTTGAAACAGTTTGGACACTGCTTATCCTCCTTTTACCTTTCCTCCCCTGGGCTGCAGGTATCACTCTCTCATGACCAGCCGCAGGATAAAGAACAGTATTGTGGCACTCTGGCTCTTCTCTTTTACCATTGTCCTGGTGCCTTACCTCATCTGGCACTACTGTGACCTGCGCAGTGAGGCAAACGCCACGTTGACTCTGAACGTGCAGGGTCTGCTCTGGAGGCCCAGTGAGAGGTGGGACCACACTCCACTGGAGGCTGCTCCTGAGCCCAGATGCACACCTGCCAGGACTTGTCCGCCCGGGACTCTGGACTCTGCAGTGCCCTGCGTGTTCGAGGCGGTGATGGAACTGCGCTTCATGGTGTACTTTAACTTCCTGTGCTGCGTCTTGCCGTCGCTGCTGCTTCTGCTGGCACTGTATTCACACTTGTTCTGGGTGGCTCACGGCCATCTGTGCCGCATGGCCAAGGAACAGAGTGGTGGCGGCGGCGGCCACTGCAGGAGCTCTCTGCTGGGCGAGCTGCGGGCTGCGCGCTCCCTGTCCCTGGTGGTCGGGGTCTTCGCGGTGTGCTGGCTGCCTCTGCACGTCAGGAACTGTGTGGTGGTGTTCTGTCCGGGCTGTGGCCAGCCAGCACCCTGGCTCACGTACCTCAGCATTGTCCTCTCACACAGCAACTCCGCCATCAACCCTTTCATCTATGCCTTCCAAACACTCCAGTTCAGGACCACCTTCAGACGCACCGTGGCCTCCATTTTTGTACATCACTGAATTGACAAACGTGTTTAGGTTTCTTAAGTGGGGCCAGTAGAGTCCTGATAGACTGAAGCCTGGGGTCAGCCACTAATATGGGTCCCAGAGGACCAGAGCTCATGTCTTGTTATGCCAAAAAGAAGCAGGTGTCCCTTAAAATCTGACTGTCCTTTGAGTGAATCACATCAACATTTTGATTGTAGGCAAGTGTCATTGGTCCTGCTAAATATTTAAATTCACTTTTATTTTTTTATTTTTACAGTATTCTGAAATGGTTTGTCTTATTGATTATTCATTGAATAAATAAAATAACTGCATTGTTTCGGTGACTTTCTTTGCAGCTGTAGCAGACTGTAATCCTAATGTTCCTCCACATATTTCCTATTAACGTTACAAGACCTTAAAACATGTTTAATTGAAACCAAATCAGCAAAACACCAATGCTGTCTTATAAAGTGCTATGTTTTCATAAATGACAAAGCAGTGCTGAATCATTGTGGTAAGCAATGCACAATATGGGCACCTGTTAGCAAAGAACATGTCTTCTTTCTGTACGCAGATAAAAGGAAGTATTATCACTACAGGCAAGGTAAATGGGAGGCTCAGCAGCTCCTGTTTGAAAAATGTTAAATGAATAGCACCATGTTTACTTTGTAATGAAATAACCATACAGCTCCTATTCAGCCCTAGCCATACCTGTCTGTCACGACCCCACTGAACAGTCTTGTACACAAAGATGTCTGGCAAACAAGCAGCCGATCAAAGGAGGCAAAGACAAGCATCAAATAGTCAATCAGACATCAACTCGTAAACCCAGGGCAGCTCTGCACACTTCTATCATAAATATCCACAGCACCCCATTACTTACAGGACTCACTAACTCATAATACATTGTTTATTTAATCTGTTGCACTTTTTGCAGATTATGACGGCAGTTTATTTACATTGGCAAGCAATAAGGTTATTTTAACTTGGCCATAAAGAGTTCCAAAAGAACAGCCTGTGTACACATACTTCTTCAGTTTTCAGTAAATTGTGCACAGAGCTAGTCATGAAATATGATGTAGCCTATCAACAAAATCATAAATTTTCAATATCCTTTATTCACAAAGGAAACCACAGTCAGTATAAAACAAGGGTACCCACTCAACACAAGTTATGTTTGAGAAATAAAAAGCATATATAGCAATAACAATGATAATCCCAGAGAAGCAGGGGTGAAAAACACAATGGAAACACAATAACGCATGATTTATTTCTCTATACAATATAGAGATTCACAGACGTCTCTGTCAGTATTTTCACATCCTTTTTAGAGTCCGTGCTGTTTGAGTTACAGTCTTTTAACTTGTGGTGGATCCAATACATATTTGCAAAACTGCTGTAAAATATTTTCTGGAATAAATATTTATTTAAATTATATATTTATATGAATAATAATCAAAGCAAGAGGGGATGCACGTACAGAGATAATGTTCCTCTGCTCATCATTAGAAAAATTGGCTGTAATTAGAAAGTGTTTCTTTGATTTTGACCGCACGGGACTGTGGCATCCACAGACTGCCTTGTTTCCAGGGTGAAGATTAACCAACAGGTGAAGTGGTCAGGGAAAGGAGGTGTGTCTATAACACAGCAACTCCTCCACATCCAATCATCCAATACGGTAGTAGCTCAAAAGAGAGGTGTCCGTGAGCACCAATGGTAAGAGGGATAGTTCCTTCTTTGCACAAATGAGAAAGACCTTGAGGGTACATTTGCATAAATACAGCTCTACCCATAAAACACACAAATTTAGCAGAAATAGGCTTGTATAATAAAGAGGTCTTTAAAGTTGCATTCTGGGAGTGTTTAGTGTTTATGCCCTACTGGATTCAAATGCACTATAAGGATTAAGTTCAGCACTATGTGGTATCTATTGAGAGAGGTAATAAAGTCTACACCCATGGTTTTGTTTAATTCAATGTGATAGAATTACATTTATTCTAGGTTGTGTAAAATGCAGCCACAAGGTATGAAGATATTTATATATAATGATATCAAATATAAAATTGCACTATACTGTATTCCCAATGGGGAACACACAACAGATATCCCAGAATGCACCTCTTGCACGTATGAGTAAAAGCTGAAGACATGTACAGGAAGCATGCCTATGATGCTGTGACACCTCCTCCCATGGGCGGGGCTGACATAGGCGGGAGGAGGAGGGACTTGAGTTTGACAGACAGGGCAGCAATCTCGGGGTCCTGAGTCTCGTACATCTTCACCAGTCGGGCAAATTTCAGGACACCTAAAAACACATAACGCACACAACAACACTGTTCAACACACATTACAGTGTATAAACCAACAAAGCAGAATATAATAGTTCACAATAGAATACGCTCTCCTACATGTGGCAACTCGTCATGTTTGAACTAACACCCGTCAGGTCTTTGTGTTGTACTGTGCTCTAGTGGGCAGACACTCAAGTGTGTCCATATAAAACCTAGTCACTGCAATTTTAATCCCTCCATCATTGTCAATGTACTATATTGTGTCTACATTGAGCCCTGTATCACTCACCCTCTCCTTCATTGTTGAAGCCGTAGGCCTTGATGACTTCCTGCTGTATCTGCGTGGCCACGGGCAAAACCAGCTGCAGCATCTTGCCCATGTCATTGCAGGCGCTCTCCCGCGCCTCCTCCATGCGCGCTGCATTCTCTGGCACCGAGAAAGCCTGGATCACCTCACTCAGCACCACTGCAACACAACAGAGCACGCTGTAAAACTGAGCACCTCAGCTACACAGCACACTGCACTGTGTAACATTGAGTACCACTGCAACACAGCACTGCGGTGTATAACACTGAGCACCACAGCCAACACTGCATTGTATAACATTGTACAATACAGTGCAATACTATAAGCAGTGCTCTAGTAAGCTTCTGAATAGCCAAGCTGAACATACTCTTAATTTAATATAGTTATCTGGCAATTCATTTAAATACTCTTCATTAAACGATTATTTATAAATTATTTTTCAGAGTTTGTTGAGCATTGATTCAGCCCAGATAAAATGAATTTTCCAGCTGATTGAAATTAAATTAGACAAGATAAGGGGTGTGGAAACATAAATGCAGTACTACACTAAACTAAAATCTGCCGAATCTGTAGCTTGAGTTTTTCAAAGAACGCATGCCTTTATATATATTATTATATACAATCGCTACTGAAATTGTGAATTGCTACAGATTCCACATAAAATAACTGGAATTGGTGAAAATTGGTAAAAAGGGAAATAGTTTATGGTGGAGTAATAATTTTCAATCATAATGCAATAGTCAGGAGGTTAAATCCTAATACGGTCCATCATTCCATCTAGCAACAGCAAGTTATCTATCAGACATGACACACAGCTGCAACACTGTGAGCAACAATGTCCACTAGAACCCTCTGTACAATAACAACTCAGAGAAAGAGGGGAAAGACGATATTAAAATGTAACTTCAGTATTATTAGCATGGGAGAGAACAATACACAAAGCACACCTCATGCTTAATAATATTTGAAATAGTAGTTTTGCGTTCTTCACACTGTAATATACCATAATGTATTTTATTATTAATAATAACAATGGATGAATGAGATATTATAATTGTAACAGTTGCTACTTGCTACCGAGTTGAATGTGAATTAGGATTGCAGCACATCTCTCTCACCTCTGGCCTGCTCCACAGTCAGGACGGGCTGCTGCGGCTGAGCAGACGCCATCCTCTCTTCACCAATTGCTGCCACAGTACCGGACACTGCGCTGAGAGAGAGAGTGAGATAATAAAGCACTGGACACTGCGCTGAGAGAGAGAGAGAGAGAGAGAGACAGAGAGGGTCAAATCAGACACAGGCTGACTGGACACTGCGCTGAGAGAGAGAGAGTCAAATCAGACACAGGCTGACTGGACACTGCGCTGAGAGAGAGAGGGTCAAATCAGACACAGGCTGACTGGACACTGTGCTGAGAGAGAGAGGGTCAAATCAGACACAGGCTGACTGGACACTGCGCTGAGAGAGAGAGGGTCAAATCAGACACAGGCTGACTGGACACTGCGCTGAGAGAGAGAGGGTCAAATCAGACACAGGCTGACTGGACACTGCGCTGAGAGAGAGAGGGTCAAATCAGACACAGGCTGACTGGACACTGCGCTGAGAGAGAGAGGGTCAAATCAGACACAGGCTGACTGGACACTGCGCTGAGAGAGAGAGAGAGCACCACAAAGCACTACTGAGCAACCAGCTCTCCCCGGAGCAGGACCCCCTGGGCCCTCTTGGTCTGAGGCTCGTGACCCCGAGCTGCACGGACATCAGACAGCCCCAGGGCCAGATCTCCACAACAACCTAAACAATCGACCTTAACCTAAAGGAGGAATACAATGAAACTTGAATGTTTTTGGGCCTTAAATAGGATTATTAAATTAGCAGATTACCTAAAAATCAAAAACTCAAAAGAAAGGCAAACATCAACAAGGTACTGAACCTGTCGATTGAAACGGGCCGGCACAGACGGTCCTGGGTGGCCAGAGAGGAGCGGTTGTGTGGCCACTGTGAGCAGGGAGAGATCGAAACAGAGACACACTTCCTGCTGTCCTGCACAAAATACACAGACATACGAAAAGAATACACCCCCACATTTCTGAACCATATCAGAGAATTCACACTCCTCTCAGATACAGAAAAGGTCCCCATCCTTCTGGGAGAGGAGAACACCACCAGTATAGCAGCCAACTTTACTGGGAATAAGAGACATTTTATCAATGTCTTTTTTTCTCATAAATATTATTACAATTATTTACTATGATATATATATATTACTTTATGTATTGAAATATACCTAATCATACCATTTTCAGTGATTTTCTTTTTATTTATTCATTTAATTATTTGACTGATGTTTAAGCTAGGTATGTATTTTCATTCTATTTTTTTGTTTTACTTTATTTTCTATAAATCTATATTTCCCTGTTTATATGCATCAATTATAGCACAAGCTTTGGTAACACTTGTATACAAATGTCATGACAATAAAGCTTGCATTGAATTGAATTGGGAGAGAGAAATCACACACAGGCTGACTGGACACTGTTCATTATTCATTTAATTATCAGACCGACACTCCCCCCAGAGGGAGTGAGAGGGAGAGAGTATAGCAGCAAATAATAATAATAATAATAATAATAATAATAATTCAGACTCACCTTTATTAGTTTGGGAATGCGGTGGCGATCACACTGATTTCAAATCAATACCAGCAAATACTGGAACCTGTACGTCAATTCATCAATACACTTCTCAGATACGAAATAGCGATCCTAGCACTCAGTCTCTGAACAGCGTCGGTGGTGGGAAGCTCAGTGGGATTTAAATCGCAGTTTATTAATTAATTCAAGTTGTAACACGGGAACGTGTTCTTAATAGCACTATGTGACCAACTATCTTAATTTATGTTCAAGCTAATTGTTGCACACGCCAGAGGTGATAAAAGCCTGGACTGCATTACCTAGTGCTCCCAATTGCAAATATATGTAGCTATCTATGGCTAACTGACGCACACATGACAAAGAGGAGACCTCCTGTCTATAAACTGCATTTCTGCATGAGTGCTGCCTCCTAGCGACAGATCTAAAACTGAAAGAGGTTGATCCGAAATAGTATCTATACTATATTTTGACTCTTTCTCACTGTGCCTACTCATACAGACTGCATAACCTGAAGAGCCAAGAGTTCAACATGCCACCAGATTACTAGCTACAGGCTATATACACCACCATCAGTGGGCAGACAAAAGGTATGAAAAGTCATGAACATGTAAAGCAGTTTATTGCACTGAACACTGCAGAACGCAATTCGTCACTGTGCCTGGACTGAGATGTGTGGATCATTTCCAGGCCGGAAGTTGTCACTCTCCTTCCAGGGGGATATGTGAGTTCATCCTCTGGGAGCCAGTCTCTTTTAGGGGTCCCAAGACACAACAAATGGAGAGGAAAACAAAGGTGTGTAGCAGTTGGATAGAGGGAAGACTGTAAATTCTACCTACACACTCCTTCTGATGACTTTTAAATGTTTGGTGCCAAAGGTGCCAAAGTTTCTTCGGAGCTCCATCAACTTGTTTCAGATTTCTCTTTTTAATATGTTCTATATACCATTCAGTCCATAAATATTTGGACAGTGACACAATTGTCATCATTTTGGCTCTGTACGCTACCACAATGGATTTGAAAGGAAACAGTTGGAATTTCACTGATTTTTATATGTGGTCCCCCCAGTTTTAGGGGCTCAGAAGTATTTGGACAAACTAACATAATCATGAATTAAATTGTGAGTTTAAAAACTTGGTTGCAAATTTTTTGCAGTCAATGTCTGCCTGAAGTCTGGAGCCCATAGACATCACCAGATGCTGGGTTTCTTCCCTGGTGATGCTCTGCCAGGCCTGTAATGCAGCTGTCTTTAGTTACTGTTTGTTCTTGGGGCATTTTGCCTTCAGTTTTGTCTTCAGCAAGTGAAATGCTGCTCAATTGGATTCAGGTCAGGTGATTGACTTGTCCATTGCAGAACATTCCACTTCTTCGCCTTAAAAAAGTCTTGGGTTGCTTTCGCAGTGTGCTTCAGGTCATTGTCCATCTGCTCTGGGAAGCACTGTGCAATGAGTTTCGAAGCATTTGTCTGAATCTGAACAGATAATAAAGCCCTAAACACTTCAGAATTCATCCTGCTGCTTTTGTCAGCAGTCACACCATCAATAAATACAAGGGAACCAGTTCCTTTAGCAGCCATACATGCCCATGCCATAACATGCTTCACAGATGAGGGGGTTATACTTCGGATCATGAGCAGTTCCTTCCCTTCTCCATACTCTTCTCTTCCCATCATTCTGGTACAAGTTGATATTTGTCTCATCTGTCCATAGGATGTTGTTCCAGAACTGTACAGGGATCTTCAGATGTTTTTTGGCAAACTCTAATCTGGTCTTCCTGTTTGATGTTTACATCTTGTGGTAAACCCTCTGTATTTAATATGGCAAAGTCTTCTCTTGATTGTTGACTTTGACACAAATACGTCTACCTCCTGGAGGGTGTTCTTGATTATGGCCAACTGTTGTGAAGGGGGTTTTCTTCACCAGGGAAAGAATTCTTCTGTCATCCACCACAGTTGTTTTCTGTGGTCTTCTGGGCCTTTTGGTGTTCCTGAGCTCACCAGTGTGTTCTTTCTTTTAAAGAATGTACCAAATAGTTGATTTGGCCACACCTAATGTTTTTGCTATCACTCTGATTGGTTTGTTTTGATTTCTAAGGCAAAACTGAAGGCAAAACCCCCCAAGAACAAGCAGGAACTAAAGACAGCTGCAGACACCAGGGAAGAAACCCAGCATCTGGTGATGTCTATGGGTTCCAGATTCAGGCAGTCATTGACTGCAAAGGATTTGCAACCAGTATTGAAACTCACAATTTAATTCATGATTATGTTAGTTTGTCCAAATACTTTTGAGCCCATAAAATGTGGTGTAATTCCTACACCGTTCAACCAATTTGGATGTAACTACCCTCAAATTAAAGATGAAAGTCTACACTTAAAGCACATCTTGTTTCCTTTCAAATCCATTGTTGTGGCGTACAGAGCCAAAATGATGACAATTGTGTCACTGTCCAAATATTTATGGACCTAACTGTATGTGTGTGTGTGTAATGTGATTGAGTTACTGTTGACCCATAGCTGACACTATAAAACAGACAGCACATTATTCATCAAGGGATCTCCCAGAGACTCCCCACCTCCATATTGAAGAGCCTGTATAATGTTTATATTAATAATAGTATGCAGACCCAGCAAATTAGATTTATCGAGCTAGCAACAGCCACTAAGGCAGTTGTTCAGGGCATACCCTCTAGACATTCCTCTCTCCACTTTGACTTCTGTTTATTATGATAAGAGGATCACCCAAACAGATAAATAGCCCACAGTTGGCAGTTTGCTTAGTATCTGTTCGTAGATTTGTTGTTTCTCCAGACAAGCAGGAGCTGTCTTTGATAATGATTGATTGACAGTTGATAATGATGACCGTGGGATCGGACCTCTTGCAGTACATCAAAGGAAGCCATCTGGTTTCTGCATCCCAAACCCCCCCCCCCCCCAAGGAAGACAACCATAAACATAACAAAGGCCAGAAACCTGACCTCAAAGCAACACTTCTAGGAAGCATGTAACTGACCCTGCCCACAGAACCACATGTCATGCGTTGTATAAAAGCTGTTAAATTGTTGTTCAGAGAGACTCGGCTCAGGTGGAGAACTTCCATGTCAGGGCCTTCCAGGCCGGCCATGTTAAATAAATATGTTATCCTCTGTGCTTCCAGACTTCAATTCTTTACTTGGTTCTTCACTATCATCAGACAACTCCCAAAACAATGCCTGTTAAGTTCAGGTGGCACTCAGGCCACAAAATTATGTACTAATTTGCTAAATAGCCCCACCCCAAAAAAGTAATGAACAAACCTTAGCCCAAACAACCCAGATGTTTTGTAACGGCCTTATTGTTGCTTACCAAAACCTGGGTCACCAATCAATCTAGCAGTGAGAGTTCATTGCAGCTTGATTCCAGGTTTTCCAGGCCCTTCTCTCTGGAGCCTCCTGAACACTCACAGGCCCAGTGATAGACTTTGTGAGCTGCTCACAATATATGTAAAGTTATTTGACCCTGTCATTATTTTCCACTTTACAACAACAGAGATTAATCCATTCTGGAGATTGTTTAAGCAAGTAAACAATCCCACATTCAAAACCAGAATAAAAATAAAAAACAGCAATCTGCAGAGATGGTAATGAAATAATAACATTCAGTTGACTTGATAATAATCACTGCTGTATGTAGGGAAGACAAATCTTGTCGTTTTGTAGTTATGACACAACACATTGTGATAAACTGAAAGAGCATTCATGCTGGATTGAGCTATCAGTAATTTTTGGGAATTTAATTTGTTTTTAAAAGAGTGTTATGTATTTTACTTATACACTATAACAACCCATAAAGACACATAACACCTTGCATTTGGAAATAGCATGGACAAGGCTTTACACTAACACTGTGTTCAGTCATTTAGTAGTTATTTTACTGAAATTACATTTAAAAATACAATACTTTGCCGCAGCTGTATCTTAAAACATTGCTGGCACAAATAACACAAATATTATGAAATCACTTGATTTCCTTCTTGCAAGGTCTCATTTAATGTCATCAGACAGGTTTGCTAAATAGCTTTTGTAGTATGTTAAAACATAGAGGAACTCCAATTGTTATGTGTAGAATTCCTTGCAGAAATGCAGGTAGAAACATTTAAAAGCTCCAGACATTTGTATAAATTGCCTGTTGTGAAAAAACAAACTCAGACAGTAAAATTGTTTGCCAAGACTTTTAAAAAGCAGAAATCTTTAAATATCATTGCTCTTTCTTCAGGTTGTCAAATTGACAGCAATCTGATTTTCTAAACGTCAGTCCTGTTTTTCAAAGCAATTCCTGTAATGAGGCTCAA
Source organism: Amia ocellicauda (assembly GCF_036373705.1). Classification (NCBI taxonomy): domain Eukaryota; kingdom Metazoa; phylum Chordata; class Actinopteri; order Amiiformes; family Amiidae; genus Amia; species Amia ocellicauda. The sequence goes on along the minus strand of NC_089850.1, from coordinate 34,036,522 downwards.
TCCAAAATCTTAAAAACCCTTATTGTAACTGTCACTCCCATGCTTACAATATGGTCTCCCTTCTGGGAAATCAAACCTGTCCTCAAAATTGTTGATTGTCACATGTCATGTGAGATTCCAGTTCAGAGCAGAAAGCATGATTGTGCTACAGGAAAGAGAGAGAAATAAAGGAAATAAAAAAATCCTCTCTGTTTTCACAATAATAAACTGAATAATAAAAATGTAGCTTGGTGCCTTAAAATGAATAGAGACTCTTGTAAGAGCAGAATAATGTTTTTATTATTTACCTGCACAAAACACGTTTATGTTATAATAGGTACACCATTTGACACAGAACCTGTCTAAGGCGTTTCTTGGGTGATTCTCAAGACCATCAGGCTCCCAGAGACATGCAAATGAATCAGGAAACAGCATGCATTTTAAAAGGGGACGTCCAGAAAAGGCTTCAGTAGTGTGCAGTGTACCGGAGCATGGTGAGGAAGGAGAGATGGCATGCTATGTTTGGATTTCATGCTTAATCTTTTTCTTAAGGTCCTGCCAAGCTAGCACCGATGCTCCAGGGCTTATCGGAGTAACAGCTCCTGGGGATATTATCATCAGTGGACTGTTCCCAGTTCATGAGCAAACTGTTCTGTCAATGAATGTGACAAAACCAGAACCTGCTATATGTAACTCGTAAGTATAGATAAGTTAATGATTCATTTATATCTGTAAACAAATGTGATTCAATTTCTATGAGTGTCAGTACTAACATGATTTTAGTAATTGCTAGAATTGCTTTAATCAATAATTACTATTTTTACCTTGTCACAGTTTATTATGATGCTTTTTAATATAATATTATATTATATTATGTATTTGTTGTTTGCTTTGCTAAATTCAGATTTTCAGGTTTAATATTCAAATCTCAGCTACAGTTAGGCCCATAAATATTTGGACAGTGACACAATTGTCATCATTTTGGCTCTGTACGCCACAACAATGGATTTGAAAGGAAACAATCAAGATGTGCTTTAAGTGTAGACTTTCATCTTTAATTTGAGGGTAGTTACATCCAAATTGGTTGAACGGTGTAGGAATTACACCACATTTTAGGGGCTCAAAAGTATTTGGACAAACTAACATAATCATGAATTAAATTGTGAGTTTCAATACTTCGTTGCAAATCCTTTGCAGTCAATGACTGCCTGAATCTGGAACCCATAGACATCACCAGATGCTGGGTTTCTTCCCTGGTGTCTGCAGCTGTCTTTAGTTCCTGCTTGTTCTTGGGGGGTTTGGAAACGATTTGCAACCAAATTTTTAAACTCACTATTTAATTCATGATTATGTTAGTTTGTCCAAATACTTCTGAGCCCCTAAAACTGGGGGGACCACATATAAAAATCTGTGTAATTCCAACACTGTTCACCCAATTTGGATGTAACTACCCTCAAATTAAAGATGAAAGTCTACACTCAAATCCATTGTGGTGGCCTACAAAGCCAAATGATGACAATTGTGTCACTGTTCAAATATGTATGGACCTAACTGTATGTTTTCCTCTTGTGCTCTTAGATTGAACATTGGAGGGTTCACCCAGATGCTGGCTATGAAACATGCTATTGAAGTTATTAATAACTCGTCTCTGCTCAATGGACTTATGTTGGGGTATGAAATCTATGACTCGTGCTCCGATGTCTCCACTGCAATCAGGGCCACCATGGCCTTCCTGAACTATCCTGGAAGCTGCGCACAGGAGCACTACAACACAAGTGAGCCCCCCGTCAGAGTGCAGGCTGTGGTGGGAGAAGCCTACTCTGAAATTTCAATAGCTGTTGCACATCTATTAAATTTGGAGCTGATTCCACAAGTGAGTTTAAATTGGATGAATCACTGTATCCTTAATGTGTGTGTATATATGTATATGTGTGTGCGTGTGTGTGTGTGTGTGTGTGTCACAACTGACACTTTATTTCTTATTATTGTTTAAAGATGATTGGAAGAACTTTTCATATCCCTACAGAGATAATACATATATCTGATATGTTGAAAGTATACAGTGAGGTTAATTTTTATAATATATTTGCAACATATTATATATATATATATATATATATATATATATATACTCACCTAAAGGATTATTAGGAACACCATACTAATACTGTGTTTGACCCCCTTTCGCCTTCAGAACTGCCTTAATTCTACGTGGCATTGATTCAACAAGGTGCTGAAAGCATTCTTTAGAAATGTTGGCCCATATTGATAGGATAGCATCTTGCAGTTGATGGAGATTTGTGGGATGCACATCCAGGGCACGAAGCTCCCGTTCCACCACATCCCAAAGATGCTCTATTGGGTTGAGATCTGGTGACTGTGGGGGCCAGTTTAGTACAGTGAACTCATTGTCATGTTCAAGAAACCAATTTGAAATGATTCGACCTTTGTGACATGGTGCATTATCCTGCTGGAAGTAGCCATCAGAGGATGGGTACGTGGTGGTCATAAAGGGATGGACATGGTCAGAAACAATGCTCAGGTAGGCCGTGGCATTTAAACGATGCCCAATTGGCACTAAGGGGCCTAAAGTGTGCCAAGAAAACATCCCCCACACCATTACACCACCACCACCACCAGCCTGCACAGTGGTAACAAGGCATGATGGATCCATGTTCTCATTCTGTTTACGCCAAATTCTGACTCTACCATCTGAATGTATCAACAGAAATCGAGACTCATCAGACCAGGCAACATTTTTCCAGTCTTCAACTGTCCAATTTTGGTGAGCTTGTGCAAATTGTAGCCTCTTTTTCCTATTTGTAGTGGAGATGAGTGGTACCCGGTGGGGTCTTCTGCTGTTGTAGCCCATCCGCCTCAAGGTTGTACGTGTTGTGGCTTCACAAATGCTTTGCTGCATACCTCGGTTGTAACGAGTCAAAGTTGCTCTTCTATCAGCTTGAATCAGTCGGCCCATTCTCCTCTGACCTCTAGCATCAACAAGGCATTTTCGCCCACAGGACTGCCGCATACTGGATGTTTTTCCCTTTTCACACCATTCTTTGTAAACCCTAGAAATGGTTGTGCGTGAAAATCCCAGTAACTGAGCAGATTGTGAAATACTCAGACCGGCCCGTCTGGCACCAACAACCATGCCACGCTCAAAATTGCTTAAATCACCTTTCTTTCCCATTCAGACATTCAGTTTGGAGTTCAGGAGATTGTCTTGACCAGGACCACACCCCTAAATGCATTGAAGCAACTGCCATGTGATTGGTTGGTTAGATAATTGCATTAATGAGAAATTGAACAGGTGTTCCTAATAATCCTTTAGGTGAGTGTATATATATATATATATATATGGATTATATACTAATATTAAACAAGACTAATATATATTTTTAAATATGAATTGAAGGGCAAAACCTTTGGCAATAAGGTGGGTTCTGGCTATAATAAACAGCACCACAGGACAGGAGCCACGGTCAGATGTCTGAATTGCAGAGAGGCAGACTTAAATCTTTCTGTGTATTTATTATTCAAACAGTCCAAAGAGCAACACCATTAAGGCAGCCAGTTTAAATAGTGATTATATGCTATTACACTGCATTGATCAATCAAATAGAGTTCATGACGTTAGTTTTGGACATAATGAGCTTTCGAACAATGCAGTGCATAAACAGGTTAAAAGCAAACTATGTAAAAATAATATGTAATTGTTTCAGCTACATTCTTATTAAATAACATTTCTAGATCCAAAATCATTAAATTTACATTCAGCAATGCTGCAGGGATATGGCAACAGGAAAGAAGAACCATGGTATACATGCAGATATAAACATACTGCAAACACAGCAGGAACACAACTAATGTCGCACTGGCAAAAGGAAAAATTGTGACTTATGATAAATATAAGGATCACACTTTTCAATTATATATATACACACACACACACATGCACATATATATATACAGAAGGGTGACAAATTAAAGGAAAAAACAACATAAAGGGTCTCAGTAAGGTCTTGGGCACCACGAGTCGCCAGAACAGCTTCAGTGCTCTTGGCACAGATTCTACGAGTCTCTGGACTCTACTGGAGGGATGAACACCATTCTTCCAAAAGATATTCCCTCATTTGGTGTTTTGATGATGGTGGTGGAGAGCGCTGTCTAACATGTCTGTCCAAAATCTCCCATAGGCATTCAATTGCATTAAGATCTGGTGACTGCATAGGCCATAGCATATGATTCACATCATTTTCATACTTGTCAAACCATTCAATGAGCCCTCTAGCCCTGTGGATGGGGGCATTGTCATCCTGGAGGAGATCACTCCCATCAGGATAGAAATGATTCACCATAGGATAAAGGTGATCACTCAGAATAAGTTTGTAATAATTTGCAGTTACCCTTCCCTCTAAGGGGACAAGTGGACCCAAACCATGCCAGTAAAATGCCCCCCAGAGCATAACGGACCCCCTCACTGTAGGGGTCAAACAGTCAGGCCTGTACCGTTCTCTTGGTGTCCCACACATGCACTTGTCACATATTCAGTAGTCAAGAATATGGTGAAGGATGACTTATCTGACCATATCCCTTTTGTCCACATCTCTGTAGACCAGTGCCTATGGTGCCCCAATAATGACCCCTCTTTCAAAGTCAATTAGATCCTTTCCTCTTGCCAACTTGATCCAAAATTGAGGTTAGCTAGGCCTGCTCAGCATTTCTATACATGCCACAGAGCATGATAGGATGTTAATTGCTTAACTGTATGCAGTACACCTGTTTGGAGGCATCTGCATTCATTATGTTCCTCCACTCATTTATTCAGGATTTTCCTTTAATTTGTCACCTATGTGTGATATATATATATATATATATATATATATATATATATATATATATGGCTATAATGAATCAATCAAATAATCTGTAAATCCGATTAAGAAAACAGGTGGGATGAAGGGAAATTCACACACTTGAAGAATGGGCTTGTTCTGTGAGACTGTAAATTCCAAATAATTTGACCTTTTGGTATTCCAATGGTCAAATTGTCAATGCTGGAAATCTTTTTGAGAAAAGACAATTTAATATTGAAATTAATTTACCACATTTTCATTGTCTTTTATAGATTAGTTATGGATCGACAGCTGAAATCCTCAGTGATAAAATGCGTTTCCCTGCATTTTTGAGAACTGTACCAAATGACTATCACCAGACTAAAGCAATGGTGAATCTGATCCAGAACAATGGCTGGAACTGGATTGGATTCATTACAACTGATGGAGACTATGGCCGCTCTGCGATAGAGAGCTTTGTTTCCCAAGCCTCTGAACTCGGGATTTGTGTGGCATTCAAAGTATTCCTCCCTAACTTTCTGTCTGACAAGAACACAGATACTAAGATAAATCAAGCTATAAACACCATCCGCAAAAACCAAAGAGTAAATGTCATAGTTTCCTTTGCCAAGCCAGCGCATATGATGAAAATATTTGACTCTTTCTGTGAAGAAACTCTAGGCAAAATCTGGATTGCTAGTGACAGCTGGTCCATGTCGAAAGAAGTTATACACAAATCAAAGCTAACCAATATTGGAAAAATAATTGGATTTACATTTAAAACAGGAAATATCACACAATTTCAGAATTATCTCAACAGTCTTAAAATCAGTGAGGACACATTTAAGGAAAACATATTTTTAGACCATGACCAAGCAGATGTCGTGTTTTTGAATGACACTACAAACATAAACAACACACAGGAATCAGGAGTCAATGTCTTGATAAACAACTTACATCGTGATGCAGTATACAGTGTACAGATAGCAATTTCTGCTATTGCAAATGCCGTTGTATACCTCTGCAAAGAAATTAATTGCAAAGAACCTGCCAATATTCATCCCTATGAGGTAAATAGATTTTTCTTTCAATTATCTTTGGTTTATTTTAAAGAACAAAAATCTTATAAATAATTGAATCAATAAACAAATAAATATTAGCTTACATATTAGCTTACTTGGTAATTTTGCACCTGACCATATGACTGTTGTAAATATGTTGTTTTGTCTATGTAACCCAAGAGACAGGTTGTATTCTAACCTATATAATATCTATTTGTATGTAAATATTTTAGTTACTTAGTGCTTTGAAGAAAACTGAGTTTGAAAACGATGGAAAATCACTCAGATTTGATTCAAATGGGGACATTAACCTGGGCTACAATGTGGTGGTATGGAAGTCCTTCAATGGAGACATAGATGTTGATAATACAGTGAGTGAGTATGATATCAACAATGAGACATTCATCTTCAGCAGCAACGCTGATAAGAAGGAACTTGACCTCAGGGTAAGTTTATCCAGCTGCTCCCCAGCCACCTTAACCAGCTTCATCTGCTCTGGTTTCACCTCTTACAAATACATTGATTGTAGTTACATGACATTTTACCAACTTTTTTGATGACAAGATTATTATTACAAATAAACTGCCAGTTTATACATTAAAAATGTTTAAAGGTTTGTTTTTCAAAATAATAAACATCGAAACAAGTGTCTTCTCATAAACCCCAAACCATAATGCAATTCTTGGTCTAATTTAAACATAACCAGATTTTCAAAGAGAATAAAGAGCAATCTGATATATCAGATGTTCTTTGTTTTCTAGAGTGTCATTTCAAAATGTTCAGACAGCTGCAAACCTGGCCAGTACAAGGAAACATCTGAAGGACAGCACACCTGCTGCTACCAATGTAAAGACTGTGCAGAAGCTCAATATTCAAATGAAATGGGTAAGTATTCCTGTCAGTCTGTCTGTCTGCCTGTCTGTCCTCATGTTAAATAAATATATTTTGAGTATTAAATATTGACAATACTATAATATGATGGGTGTTTGTGGTATTAGGGTTCAGTACAGCTCTGAATACAAGGGCACAAGTGCTAAACAAATAGCAAATAACTTCCCTTCATACATACCCAACATAACTCATCAACATTAACCCACAACCAATATTACTTGTAAACTGTTGTAAAAATTACTGTTTTAAAAAAGGGATGTGTTCGCCCTTTTCTGCGGTTACGACCTACTGTAACCCAGCAGTTCTCTACGCTGTCCTGCTCTAAGGTCTCAGCTCTCCTAGGTTTTGGCGTGCACACCATCTCTCTCATGGGCTGATTGACCAATTCTTCTATATCCCTAATACAGCGCAGATCGACAAGCTGAGCCTCAAGATCACAGACTTTGATCTCTAGGATTTCAAAATGCCAACAACATTCACAAATGAAATCTTATTGGATGAGTTCATCCAAGAAGGCAATCATTCTGCAAACCTGACACTGTAGTGGCCACATGCTTCTAAATGTTAGTTTTTTCAGTCTCTTGGTTCCTGTTCCCTAGTCAACTGCTTTACTTTCTGTGACCGAGAAACTGCACAGCTCTTTCTCAACAGCTGCTTTAAGTAGCTTTTGTCTACCTGCCTCTAATTCACACGTAACTGGCTCCACCTGGCTCCACCTGGCACAGAATTCATGCTAGTCCTAGACAAAACCTCCCTTATACAACCTATTTACTTTCACCAACTGAATTGACTTCAATTAAGGCAAACTACAGACAAGATTAACTTCAATTAAGGCAAAGTTAAAACAAAATGAGGAATGCTAAGAATGGTCTGAAACTAGGAAAACAGCAAGATGGCTGCCTCTCAGCTGTATTCTCCTGTGTCTGTTTGTGGCAACTTGGTTTGTGGTAAATACTTGTGTTTTTACATTACTTGTAAAATGTTGGAAAAAATGATTAAACAGAATATAGAGGAGCTTTTTAATGAAAACCATATTCTTTGAGATAGTCAACATGGGTTTAGATGAGGCAGATCATATCTTACTAATGTATTAGAATTAATACTAACTTCATGCTTCTAACTGTAGTGAGGTTGTTAGTGGAGTTCCACAGGGATCAGTATTAGGGCCTTTGGTTTTTCTAATCTATATTAATGATCTGGACTCTGGGATAGTTAGCAGACTTGTCAAATTTGCAGATGATACTAAAATAGGTGGCTCAGTAGATACAATGTTGGCAGCACAGGTTATTCAAAGGGACTTCAGTTTTGGGCCGACACCTGGCAGATGAAATTCAATGTGGACAAGTGCAAGGTATTACATGTAGGTAACAAAAATGTCCACTACAATTACACTATGGGAGGTACAGATCTAGATGAAGTAACGCATGAGAAAGACCTAGGAGTCTATGTGGACTCCTCACTTTCTCCATCCAAACAATGTGGGGAAGCAATAAAAAAGGCAAACAGGATGTTAGGGTATATTGTCAAAAGTGTAGAATTTAAAACAAGGGCAGTGATGTTCAGACTGTACAATGCACTAGTTAGAGCTCATCTGGATACTGTGGACAGTTCTGGGCTCCACACTTCATGAAAGATATCGCTGCTCTAGAGGCAGTTCAGAGGAGAGCAACCAGACTTATTCCAGGTCTGAAGGGAATGTCCTACTGAGAGACTGAGGGAACTGAACCTTTTCACCCTGGAACAGAGGAGACTACGTGGGGACTTGATCCAAGTCTTCAAAATCATGAAAGGCATCGACCACATCAAACCAGAGGAGCTTTTCCAGATCAGCAGGGACACACGCACCCAGGGACACAAATGGAAATTGGGCTTCAAGGCATTCAAGATGGAAAACAGGGGACACTTCTTCACACAGAGGGTCGTCACAATCTGGAACAAACTCCCCAGCGATGTGGTTGAAGCTGAAAATTTGGGAACATTTAAAAATAGACTGGATAGTATCCTTGGATCACTTAGTTATTAATGGACACCAAACGAGCACGATGTGTTGAATGGTCTCCTCTTGTTTGCAAACGTTCTTATGTTCTTTCATTTTCAATTATATATTTTAACTCTGGTGGTTTAATATTGTATCTGTTGTGGGAAAGAAAACAAGTGGATTGAGTGATGATTGATCTGTGCTGTCTGCTGGAGGGGAGGAGCTGAAAAAGATTATGAGCTGGATGGGAAGAATCAGAAATTAATTTGCTTGCCCGTTTTGAGGTAGGCTTAATATAAAGAGAGTCAACAGATGGACGATCACTGCCAATGATTTTAGATGCCTTCGTTACAATCCTCTACAGTCTCTTTTTAGTTTGTATATCTCCAGGTGTCGTAATTTGTGATGAAGTGCCAGGTTGACAGCATCATCAACAGACCAATTTTCACAATAGACGAACTGGAATGGGTCCATCTGTGGAGATGTGGATAATTTCAAATAAACAAGAACTAAGCGCTCAAAATCTTGCATGAATACAGATGTAAGGGCAAACAGGCCTAAAATCATTGAGGCAATTCATATTGGATGACTTAGGAATATGAATAATAATGGATTTCAACAGTGAGGAACTAAACACTGTTGTAGAGAGGTGTTAAAAATGTCTGTGAACACAAATGCTAGCTGGTCTGCATAGTGACTAAGCACGGCTGGGGCAAGTTGATCTGGTCCTGCAGCTTTCCTCATATTTCGTCTTTTAAAAATAATTGATACACCTGTTTTGCCAAACCAAGCCTATAACATATATTGTCAGTTTCCACATCAGAAGAGGGTTTTTTTCCCCAGTTAACTTCTTTAGACTTTTCCAGACTGATCTAGTATCATTGGCAGCAAATTGTACCTCTAATTTATGTGTGTAATTTGACTTGGCCTTTCTTATTGTAGAGTGCAATTCATATTTTATGGTTTTATATAGCACCTTATCTTCCCTGTTGTAAACCGATTTTATTCCCTTGCACAGTAAAGATAGTATGTCTCATGCATGAATACAAACTTAAAATGCAGTTCCAATTGCACATAAAAAGTAAGTCCCCCTGCTGGTATAAATTAGAAAGACATTATCAATTGCAATATAGCTGTCAGAACATTTTTACACTGCTGTATACAGATTACATTAACAGCTTCATTCATGTTGTGCATTGAATATTTCATGTCTGTGTTTTAGATATGGATGAGTGTCTCAGCTGCAATACATCTACAGAGTGGTCTCCACAAGGAAGTTCAAATTGCACTACAAAACAGCTCGACTACTTCAGATGGAATAATGGCTTTGCGATGGTGCTGTTGGGGATCGCAGCTTTGGGGACGTTGGCTGTGTTGGTCATTGCGATCATATTTATTAAGCACAGGCAAACCCCAGTAGTTAAGGCATCAGGAGGGCCCATCTCTTACATGATTCTGCTTTCATTGTTGTCCAGCTTCATCAGTTCTGTCTTTTTTGTAGGGCATCCTTTTAGTCTGAAGTGTAAAGTCAGGCAGGTCCTCTTTGGCTTAAGTTTTGCCTGCTGTGTCTCCTGTATTTTAGTCAAGTCATTACAAATCATTTTAGCATTTCAGTTTAAGCCTGATTTAAAAAATGCTTTGAAAAAAATTAATAAGCCCTATGTGATCATTGCATGCTGTGTGGGAATTCAAGGTCTGATTTGCACATTGTGGTTAATACTGAAAAGTCCAGAGGAAGAGAGAATTGTATTGGAAACCACTATCTTGGTTAACTGCAATGAAGGGTCTTACATATTTTTTGGTGTTATGCTGGGTTATATAGCCTTGCTTGCTTTTGTATGTTTTGTATGTGCTTTCATGGGGAGAAAACTACCTGAAAATTACAATGAAGCAAAATTCATCACTTTTGGTATGCTTTTATATTTTATATCCTGGATTATCTTCATTCCAGTTTATGTGTCTATGTTTGGTAAATACCTTCCAGCTGTTGAAATGGTTGTCATATTGATATCAAACTATGGTATTCTTTGCTGCCATTTCTTCCCAAAGTGTTATATCATTCTCTTTAAAAAGCAAAACAACACAAAAGATGTCTTCCGTCAGAAGCTATTTGAATATTCTTCCAAAATGTTGCGCTCAAAAACAGCAATCAGAACTTCATCGATCAATTCACTTGCTGTTTCCACATGCTCCACAACTACTCCTTTCTGCTTAGTATCTGACATCAAATGTGTTGAATGTTTTGGGAACTTTGATAAATTTACAAAGAGTCAGTATACAGGAACAGCTATTCGCCGTAAGAGAATTTCCAGTATCTGAAGGAAACTTTAGTCTTGTTTTAACAACAGTGCCTCAGTGAAATGTATTAGGCCTCTTTAAATGAACATAATTACTTATTTGTTATTCCAATAGAAATTTCAAATAGTAAGTCTTGGTTTTTACTGTACATAAATAATTAAATGTTTCACAAAATGCTGTCAGTGAATTTAAAAGAAATGGTTTTCCAAGGAAAAGGAAAATGGAAGCAGGCCATTCATGTGGTTGAAATGTATTTGTTTTGGATTGTTGAAGGTGTGGTTGGATGCTGCAGACATTTTATTCATCACATGAAAATATATATGTAAAGAAAATTAAGCAGATACTGTGCTTTCACCACAACCACAATTCAAATACCCTAATGTTTTTATACGTATTCTTTGTATTAATATCATATATATATATATATATATATATATATATATATATATATATATATATATACACTCACCTAAAGGATTATTAGGAACACCTGTTCAATTTCTCATTAATGCAATTATCTAACCAACCAATCACATGGCAGTTGCTTCAATGCATTTAGGGGTGTGGTCCTGGTCAAGACAATCTCCTGAACTCCAAACTGAATGTCTGAATGGGAAAGAAAGGTGATTTAAGCAATTTTGAGCGTGGCATGGTTGTTGGTGCCAGACGGGCCGGTCTGAGTATTTCACAATCTGCTCAGTTACTGGGATTTTCACGCACAACCATTTCTAGGGTTTACAAAGAATGGTGTGAAAAGGGAAAAACATCCAGTATGCGGCAGTCCCTTGGGCGAAAATGCCTTGTTGATGCTAGAGGTCAGAGGAGAATGGGCCGACTGATTCAAGCTGATAGAAGAGCAACTTTGACTGAAATAACTCGTTACAACCGAGGTATGCAGCAAAGCATTTGTGAAGCCACAACACGTACAACCTTGAGGCGGATGGGCTACAACAGCAGAAGACCCCTCCGGGTACCACTCATCTCCACTACAAATAGGAAAAAGAGGCTACAATTTGCACAAGCTCACCAAAATTGGACAGTTGAAGACTGGAAAAATGTTGCCTGGTCTGATGAGTCTCGATTTCTGTTGATACATTCAGATGGTAGAGTCAGAATTTGGCGTAAACAGAATGAGAACATGGATCCATCATGCCTTGTTACCACTGTGCAGGCTGGTGGTGGTGGTGGTGTAATGGTGTGGGGGATGTTTTCTTGGCACACTTTAGGCCCCTTAGTGCCAATTGGGCATCGTTTAAATGCCACGGCCTACCTGAGCATTGTTTCTGACCATGTCCATCCCTTTATGACCACCACGTACCCATCCTCTGATGGCTACTTCCAGCAGGATAATGCACCATGTCACAAAGGTCGAATCATTTCAAATTGGTTTCTTGAACATGACAATGAGTTCACTGTACTAAACTGGCCCCCACAGTCACCAGATCTCAAGCCAATAGAGCATCTTTGGGATGTGGTGGAACGGGAGCTTCGTGCCCTGGATGTGCATCCCACAAATCTCCATCAACTGCAAGATGCTATCCTATCAATATGGGCCAACATTTCTAAAGAATGCTTTCAGCACCTTGTTGAATCAATGCCACGTAGAATTAAGGCAGTTCTGAAGGCGAAAGGGGGTCAAACACAGTATTAGTATGGTGTTCCTAATAATCCTTTAGGTGAGTGTATATATATATATATATATATATATATATATATATATATTTACAACAGCCAGCTAGGCTGATTGCTGATGGTAACAATGGTAGAAAGGGAGAGGAGACCTCGTGCTCAACATTCAGGTGGTGGTTGTTTTCTGGGACAGTTTCCTCATACAGATGAGGGTCAGTGTCCAAATCAAGGTCCAGTTACAGATTGCCAATAGATACTTTTTCAAAACACTTGTTGTTTATTTGCTTATTCTGTTTTTGCTCTCCTTCACCCTCCTTCACCCTCCTCGCCCTGAGACCTGTACAGCTGGGGCTGGCAGGTTTTTACATAATTTAACCTTATATGTATATATGTGTCTGTTAGTATGTGTTGTTATTCTCAGAAATAATTTGGATCAAATGTACTTTTCCACAATTTCCATAATTTGACCTGTGTAGGTTTCCTTTTCTCAGTCAGTTTACTATATGTTGTATGTTAAATGTTATTAACTTTATGAAGTCATGAAACTATTATTTTTTACTTTAAATGTAATTTTATTCCAATCATTACCAGTCCTACAGTGTTTCTGATACTGTTGCATGTGATGTGTATATGTACAAAGATAATTTCAAAGTAAAGTGTAAAGACAAAGCAGAAAAAATAAATGTCTACTTAGCATAATATGGCTTGAACCTCTTACACTTTGAAATTCAAGATTGTAATTATAACCTTAGAGCAAAAATCTTAAATTGTAATTTATTTTTTCTTCTCATGTTATCTTCTGTGGTTTTAATGTAAAAATGTAAAGGTAGTTGGCTTGACAGAAAAACTGAATTATAATTTAAATAAAAATAAATCACTGTGCAACTCACAAAATCCCCTGTTCCATGAGTAAAACTTGTGAAACCACCCTTGTTTTTCCTTTTATGTCTTAAACACAGATGTGCTCTAAACCTGTTCTCTGTTCAGATGGGTTTTGCCTGAGCGCCTCTGCGCTATTGAGTGTGTCATGTCTGTCATGAGCACTAATGCTCTTGCTTCTTGCTTCACAGCACAAAATAAACAGCCATCACATCCTCCATTCGTTCCTCAACTGTGTGGAAGTACAGTGTTATTAAATGCAATAAAATGAATGCTTTCAATTGCATGTCACCAAATAATTAGTGAACTAAACTTATTTAAAAATCTTCAGGATGAAACCTGAGAAGGTGATACAAAAGAATACTTTACAAGTGTCATCATAAAGGTTTCCATTAATTTTAGCGTATTGGGGAATAATATTTATATAGATTAGTAGAATTATTTCCTGAAATAATTTAATAACACAATTAGAATGAGTCTTACATTAATATTTTTTAATATTTTTTAATATTTTTAAAGGTTCTGCTGCTCATAGATATGAACTTGGCAGGAATAAGGGAATTACAAAATATTAAAGAACGTCTCTCCACTTAGGGAGATTTTCCTCACCTACTAATGGTAAAATAAACACAATCCTATACAAAACAAATAATTAACAGGTTTGAGTGGCCTAACTATAGTAATTGAAGACAGTCACTAAGAACTTATCTTTACCGGAGAGAAAAACAATACTACATAAAATCAGAGGCAACGATTAACGAGTTTGGGAACAAATGCTTTGTTTTGTATGGCGTAATATTTGTTATAACCAAAGACAAATGATCCTGGGAGAATGTATGTCACCACCCCTATCATTTATGTTTGACAAGCTATGGGATGGGGTCACTGGGAATGTTTTGTGTAACTGGGTTTTATTACTGAAGAATTTCTGGACAACAACATAAGTTTACACAGTTCAAGTGATGGAAGATGGTTTGGATCTCGCACACCAACAGGACACCAGGTACAATCAATTATATTTTATTAATAAAAATAGGCAGATCAAAAAAAAAAAAAAAAAAAACATAAAATAAGCTTAAACTATCCCCTCAGGCATCGATGAAGTGGGCATGCGCAGACCCCGCGCACTAGCCCCGCTGGGGAAGCGTGATCTCGGGCTGTGCGCTCCTCTGCGCATGCCCGTCGCTTACCGCCGTACCTCGCCTGTCGTCTCGTCCAAATGCCTCCCCGCCAGACGGCGCTGCTCTCTCCACTGCAGGCGAGCAGGAGCGGCAGCTCGGCGGCTCTGCCCTCATACACCGGCCCCGTGGCTTCCCCACCGCGCGTCGGGGATTGCCGTCGTCTGGTCGCGGGTGTGCCATCCGCTATGCCAGGGGAAGCCGTCTTTGCTGGCTCCAGTCCACTCCATGGCACAACCTTGCAACCCAATGGAGGCGGCGCTCTGTGACTCCTTCCCCCCGCCCGGACTGGGGCAGTATAGAACCAAAAAGAGCTCCGTGGCTCTCAAAAAGGTTCCATAGATATTTGATATATTTGTTATATTATTAAACAATACACTGACATCGAATAAGTTGTGTCCAAAAGACTGACACCTTAATCTGTTACTGTTATTAATATTCCTTGACCAGATTCCCTAAATGGTTGATCACCAAGTTGAAATGTAATCCATGGTCTGAAGCTGCCGTAGGAACCCTAGAGGTTCCACAGCATAGAACCAAATGGTGCTATTTGTGAAACACCCTTTTCACCCATAAAAGGTTAATTATAATATATATTAGTTTAATGTACCCCACTTTTAATAATTTATGTTGTGTTATTGTTGTTATTATTGTTGTTAGATGTTGGAAAATTAGATTTATATTTTACCCAATTTGACGATAACAAGTATACAGTCCCATACGGAAAGGAAATATATTGCAATATGTTATAAAAATATGTGGACATATCATGCAATATAATGTAAAATATATTTGGTTCAAAATACATTTTCCTAATTTAAATCTAAAATATTTACATTAATATATTCTGCAAAATGTATTTGTAATTTTTACAAAGTATATTTCACAAAATATATTATTTCCAATTTCAATACAACTATTTAACATTGCATTGTAGTGAAATGCCCGAGTCTCAAACCCAGTTATTGGAGGTATGTATTGTCTACTAGCCATTGTCTAATTTGACAGGACAAAGTCGTGGCCCAAGTGGGTAGTAGCTGGTGAGGCTGGGCTCAGCTGGGCTTGGGCTTTAGACAGGGGATGCCAATATCTGCAGCTCTAAAGACCTGTATCTGCCTTAACTCAGTTCATTCAACTGGAATCTTCACTGTGGCTCAATCTGAAACAATGAAATACATATTAAACTAAATGAGTGAATAATGCTTTTAAAAATGGAGGGTGCCAAAACTTCAGACTCAACTGTATATATAAGTATATATGACCTGTAGCGATCTGTCCATTTATCCATCTATTCATCTATAATGAGTTTGAGCCGTACAGGCTCCGAGCTGACGTGATTTGCTCTGCTGTCAATCAAGTTTGAGACCCTTGAAACTTGGAGCTGATTGGAGGAGAGAGAGAGAGAATTTGATATGTTTTGTAAAATATATCTCAATATACAAACACAACAATAATTTATATATTTTAAAATATATTGTAGTATATTATAGGCTATTGTATGTTCCAGGATGATAGGACAATATATATATATATATATATATATATATACAGTGGGAGAAAAAAGTATTTGATCCCCTGCTGATTTTGTATGTTTGCCCACTGACAAAGAAATTATCAGTCTATAATTTTAATGGTAGGTGTATTTTAACAGTGAGAGACAGAATAACAACAACAAATCCAGAAAAACGCATTTCAAAAAAGTTATAAATTGATTTGCATGTTAATGAGGGAAATAAGTATTTGACCCCTTCGACTTAGTGCTTGGTGGCAAAACCCTTGCTGGCAATCACAGAGGTCAGACGTGTCTTGTAGTTGGCCACCAGGTTTGCGCACATCTCAGGAGGGATTTTGTCCCACTCCTCTTTGCAGATCCTCTCCAAGTCATTAAGGTTTCGAGGCTGACGTTTGGCAACTCGAACCTTCAGCTCCCTGCACAGATTTTCTATGGGATTAAGGTCTGGAGACTGGCTAGGCCACTCCAGGACCTTAATGTGCTTCTTCTTGAGCCACTCCTTTGTTGCCTTGGCTGTGTGTTTTGGGTCATTGTCATGCTGGAATACCCATCCACGACCCATTTTCAATGCCCTGGCTGAGGGAAGGAGGTTCTCACCCAAGATTTGACGGTACATGGCCCCATCCATCGTCCCTTTGATGCGGTGCAGTTGTCCTGTCCCCTTAGCAGAAAAACACCCCAAAGCATAATGTTTCCACCTCCATGTTTGACGGTGGGGATGGTGTTCTTGGGATCATAGGCAGCATTCCTCCTCCTCCAAACACGGCGAGTTGATGCCAAAGAGCTTGATTTTGGTCTCATCTGACCACAACACTTTCACCCAGTTCTCCTCTGAATCATTCAGATGTTCATTGGTAAACTTCAGACGGGCCTGTACATGTGCTTTCTTGAGCAGGGGGACCTTGCGGGTGCTGCAGGATTTCAGTCCTTCACGGCGTAGTGTGTTACCAATTGTTTTCTTGGTGACTATGGTCCCAGCTGCCTTGAGATCATTAACAAGATCCTCCCGTGTAGTTCTGGGCTGATTCCTCACCGTTCTCATGATCATTGAAACTCCACGAGGTGAGATCTTGCATGGAGCCCCAGACCGAGGGAGACTGACAGTTATTTTGTGTTTCTTCCATTTGCAAATAATCGCACCAACTGTTGTCACCTTCTCACCAAGCTGCTTGGCGATGCTCTTGTAGCCCATTCCAGCCTTGTGTAGGTCTACAATCTTGTCCTTGACATCCTTGGACAGCTCTTTGGTCTTGGCCATGGTGGAGAGTTTGGAATCTGATTGATTGATTGATTCTGTGGAAAGGTGTCTTTTAAACAGGTAACGAGCTGAGATTAGGAGCACTCTCTTAAAGGGAGCCAGAAATCTTGCTGATTGATAGGGGATCAAATACTTATTTCCCTCATTAACATGCAAATCAATTTATAACTTTTTTGAAATGTGTTTTTCTGGATTTTTTTGCTGTTATTCTGTCTCTCACTGTTAAAATACACCTACCATTAAAATTATAGACTGATCATTTCTTTGTCAGTGGGCAAACGTACAAAATCAGCAGGGGATCAAATACTTTTTTCCCTCACTGTATATATATATATATATATATATATATATATATATATATATATATATATATATATATATATATATATTAATGTATTTTGATGTTTTCATAATATATTTAAAATATATTCATATACTTTGAAAAATATATCTCAATATACAAAAACGGCAATAATTTACATATTTTAAAATATATTGCAGTATATTACCATATATTGTAATACATTTACCAGGAATATATGACAGTGTATTGAAACAGATATATTAAAATATATAGTTTTTTCCAATAACATATTTAGAAAAATATATTCTGCGTATATTACATTTCCGTAAGGGGTATATTGTTTTCATTAATATATCTGATTTTCATTTATGAAATGTACACAAAGTAATGATGAGTGAAAATAAACAAAAATACATTGATAAGATTAACTTAAGGAGGAGCAGAGAATTGTCATGTCATCAAGCAACAATAAACAACTAGAAAAGGAAGTTTGAAGACAAACAGCTTAATTAAGCATCCATACACACAAAGTATTGTCACTTTAATACAACATACGACCCTTATGACATCTGATAATTAGTTAATTAATCATGGCTCCTTGAATGTTAATTTCTTCATTCATGGATCCCTTTTATCTTAAATGGTCCCATATTTGGTAGCAAGAACCAAAAGGTGCTACATAGAACCCAAAAGAACCTTTTTTTGTTAAAGTGTAAGTACACCATAGGACAATTATCACAGAACCTGTCTAAGGCGTTTCTTGGATGATTCTCAAGACCATCAGGCTCCCAGAGACATGCAAATGAATCAGGAAACAGCATGCATTTTAAAAGGGGACGTCCAGAAAAGGCTTCAGTAGTGTGCAGTGTACCGGAGCATGGTGAGGAAGGAGAGATGGCATGCTATGTTTGGATTTCATGCTTAATCTTTTTCTTAAGGTCCTGCCAAGCTAGCACCGATGCTCCAGGGCTTATCGGAGTAACAGCTCCTGGGGATATTATCATCGGTGGACTGTTCCCAGTTCATGAGCAAACTGTTCTGTCAATGAATGTGACAAAACCAGAACCTGCTATATGTAACTCGTAAGTATAGATATCATAATTTAAGGATTCATTTATGTCTATAAAAAAATGGATTCAGTTTATATAATGAAATATTCAATACAGATCATGATCGTGTCAGTACAGTAAATATCTCCTTTTAATCTCTTCTTCCTTTTCACAGTTTATTATGATGCTTTTTAATATAATATGATATGATTTTGCCATTTGTTTTGCTAAAATCAGATTTTCATTTTTATAATTCAAATCTCAGCTATGTTTTCCTCTTGTGCTTTTAGATTGAACATTGGAGGGTTCACCCGGATGCTGGCTATGAAACATGCTATTGAAGTTATTAATAACTCGTCTCTGCTCAATGGACTTATGTTGGGGTATGAAATCTATGACTCGTGCTCCGATGTCTCCACTGCAATCAGGGCCACCATGGCCTTCCTGAACTATCCTGGAAGCTGCGCACAGGAGCACTACAACACAAGTGAGCCCCCCGTCAGAGTGCAGGCTGTGGTGGGAGAAGCCTACTCTGAAATTTCAATAGCTGTTGCACATCTATTAAATTTGGAGCTGATTCCACAAGTGAGTTTAAATTGGATTAATCACTGTATCCTTAATGTGTGTGTGTGTGTGTGTGTGTGTGTGTGTGTGTGTGTGTGTGTGTGTGTGTGTGTATGGTGGAAAAACACCTGTACACTCCAGTGCCTTCAATCCTTCATGAAGTGCCAAACCTACCAAGACAACCGAATAGAAACAAAACAAAGTTTAATTTCTTGTTCTGTAAGTCTCTAAGCTCACAAATAATTTTACATGATGATATTTCAATGGTCAACTTATTCATGTTGGAAATTAGTTTGAGAAATGACAATTTTCTAGTAAACTACTAGACTTGCAGATATCTGCTGTTTTGGTCATTAAGATATGTTAATATATGAAATACAATCGTGCATTTGTAACTTACCACATTTTCATTGTCTTTTATAGATTAGTTATGGATCGACAGCTGAAATCCTCAGTGATAAAATGCGTTTCCCTGCATTTTTGAGAACTGTACCAAATGACAATCACCAGACTAAAGCAATGGTGAATCTGATCCAGAACAATGGCTGGAACTGGATTGGATTCATTACAACTGATGGAGACTATGGCCGCTCTGCGATAGAGAGCTTTGTTTCCCAAGCCTCTGAACTCGGGATTTGTGTGGCATTCAAAGTATTCCTCCCTAACTTTCTGTCTGACAAGAACACAGATACTAAGATAAATCAAGCTATAAACACCATCCGCAAAAACCAAAGAGTAAATGTCATAGTTTCCTTTGCCAAGCCAGCGCATATGATGAAAATATTTGACTCTTTCTGTGAAGAAACTCTAGGCAAAATCTGGATTGCTAGTGACAGCTGGTCCATGTCGAAAGAAGTTATACACAAATCAAAGCTAACCAATATTGGAAAAATAATTGGATTTACATTTAAGACGGGAAATATCACACAATTTCAGCATTATCTCAGCAGTCTTAATGATGGTATATTGAAGGATTTTTTAAGTGACCACACAGATCATGTGTTTTTGAATGACACTACAAACATAAAGAACACACAGGAATCAGGAATCAATGTCTTGATAAACAACTTACATCGTGATGCAGTATACAGTATACAGATGGCAATTTCTGCTATTGCAAATGCTGTTGTGGACCTCTGCAAAGAAACTAATTGCAAAGAACCTGCCAATATTCATCCCTATGAGGTAAATTTGTTTTTCTTTCAATTATATCTTTAGAGTTTATTTAAATAAAAAATATATAAATAAATGAATAAATAAACAAATATATATTATTATTAAACAAAAAATAAAAAGGCAAAGTAATTAATAGGTATTCTTGGTGTCCCACACAGGTATCTACAAATACACATTTTGCATAATTTAAAAAATTGCAACAGGAGCTGACCTTAGGCTGTTACAAAGATGTTATGTTGTCTATTTAACTCCAGAGAGTGATTGTATTCTAATCTACATAATATCTATGCAAATATTTTAGTTACTTATTTCTTTGAAGAAAACTGAGTTTGAACAAAATGGACGATCACTCAGATTTGATTCAAATGGGGACATTAACCTGGGCTACAATGTGGTGGTATGGAAGTCCTTCAATGGAGACATAGATGTTGATAATACAGTGAGTGAGTATGATATCAACAATGAGACATTCATCTTCAGCAGCAACGCCAAGAAGCAGGAACTTGACCTCAGGGTGAGTTTGTCCAGCTGCTCCCCAGCCACCTTAACCAGCTTCATCTGCTCTGGTTTCACCTCTTACAAATACATGGATTGTAGTTACAAGTCATCTTTTCCCACTTTTGAGATAACAAGTATTAGTATTAGTATTAGTATTACAAATAAACTGGGTGCCAGTTAATACACTTAAAAGGTTTGGTTATCTTTCAAGTTGGAAGCACTGCCCAAGGGGGAGGGGTTTCTACGCACTTTTGTAGGATCGAAACGTCACTCTATCAAAGCTGCCATTGGACCCTGTACCTGTCACTCAAAACAGGTCCCTTCCCACTTCCTGTTTGTATAAAATCTTCCTCTTTTGCCTCTTCGCTGGACTGAGAACGTGAGCTCTCTGTGTCTTGTCTTGTTGCAATAGACCCTAGTATTTCGGTTTGACTGGCTTCACTAAATGTTTTGTTCACCACCATTTCGCTACACATCTGTCTCTATATTGTGTGTTATTAGTTATATTAATAGCTAATTCCAATTCTGTTCCATCCACGCACTGGAGATCCAGCTGCGCTTTCGATTTCAGTTTCGTTCACATATAGAGCTTTTTTTTAAATAATAGTTGTGTTACTATAGTGCCTTGTATTATCCAAATGCTTGCTGTATTGTTTTTTTGTCCACAGGGCTTTTTCCTCCACAGCAGGAGCATCAGCAGTGGCAGTAAAATTCCGAGGCCCGGCTGCCTGGCCTAAGCCTCGGCCTGTCGTAAGAGATCGTGCCCACTCGTGCCCGCACTACAGCCCGCGGCTGCGGCTGTAGGAGATCTCGCTCTCTCAGCTTGATGTGGCCTTGGTTCTAGGCTCTGCTTCAGCTGGTGGCCTAGTACTACCCTCGGCCCCCAGACTCCGCGTCACCCGGTGTCCCAGGAAACCCAGGCACACACAGTGTGGTTAAGCCTATGGGCCTATGCGGTACACTCTGGTGTTTGGATCACTGGCAGAGCCAGAGGGGTGTCCGGGGGGGAATTTCATTCACTACTGGCAGCTGATTGGCATCTCATTTCACCTCTTGCTGAAAGAAGCATTTATTTTGACGTTCAACGGCGTATTTTTCAAATCGAGGATGAGGAAGAGAGAATATTAACGGTGGTTGCGAGATACAGAAGAATAAGAATAAGGAGAACATACAGAGGAAGAAAAATATGGAGAGCATACAGAAGAATGAGAGAATATTTACTCAGCTCCATGAGCTCTTTTTGCGATTGGTGAAAACATCATATTTGAAGTAAGTTTTAAGGTTTAGCATCGGGTTTAGGTTTCCTGAACAACTTTTACGAAAGTTGAGTCGCTGTGTAAATTAACGTTAGACCTTTGACTCCATTAACAGACAAGTTAATCAGATAAGAGAGATCGTTCCCAATTTAGCTTATCATTATGTTTACATCTGTGCTAGTAACACACGCTACTTTCTGCAGAGTAGGGCTAGCCATGATCTAACTGTAATTTAGGATTAATTAAGATTGAGATTGGACTAAAATGTGGGTAATTGGATACTTAGATGTAACCATAGACTCTTATTTTTGCATAGGGTCAATGAAACATGAAAAGAAATGGAGAGATATCATACTTTGTAAATAAACTATGCAATTTATGTAACACACATGCTATCTCATCTCCTTGGTGCTGGAGCATAATTTTCTGAAAATATTTTGGATGTCCAACACTTATAGACCCAGATTATATATTCATGAAAACAGAGTGACCCAAGTCTCTCCAGTATGTGAGTGCAGTACAGTGTGTGTGTGTGTGAGAGAGAGAGAGAGAGAAATTGAGCTGCAGTTCTGAGGTAGAGACACTGACTATTCATAGTATGTTAAAGAGTTCTAGTGAAGTGACCCTTTTGGACCACACTATCTGCCACATTGAAGAACTCTGGGTTAGTGAATTATCACTTCTACCTCTAATCAGCAATCATAGGATTCATTCATCCTCCTTAGATGCCAGGTTAGAGTTACTAATTTTCTGTCATGGTCTATGGACCCCTTGAAATAGCCTTGGCCACCCCATGGCCACCCCATGTATAAAACTCTAGTTCCGCCACTGGTTTGGATACACAGTGTTCTGTCCGGCAACAGCAAGGCTGTGTGCATAGAAACCCCTGTGTCCTCTTAACGTTGCCAGGTGGAAATGCACTTACAGCGGTGAGTCCCTCTAGGCGCTTTACTTGTTGTGGCGGTGTCCCAGCTGTTGTGTGCCCCCTGGTGCAAACACTGACCGGCGCCCCGCTACACATTTTCTGGTTCACACGCGTGCGCACTTGGAGAGACCCCCCTCCTCCTCTCGCCCCCGCCGGTGTGGAGAGGTCCTATGCCCTGTCTATCTGTCTGCTAACGTGGCCGCATCTGCTATGGTAGCTGCCTGATGTGCCCGTGGTACGCGCCGCTATGACCTCCTCCTCTTCCCGCCACGGCTGACAGATGGATGAATAGCCATGAATACCAGGATGGACCAAATCTGCACTCTGCATGCAGTGCAACAGACCCCAAACCCCCGCCGTCCCCAACCCATGACACTCCACCGTCGGCCCACACCATGCCACTGGAGTCAGAGGGGAGTCCGTCTGCCCCAGAGGGAGGCAGCAGACAGGCCGCCTGGAAGGAGGACCACCTGTCTCTCACGGGGGATCTGAGCTGGAGGCGGATCTCATGGAGGAGGAGCTGTTCTCGGCCAGCCCGCCCCCTCCATTGAGTGATGGCAAGGTTGTGGAGCACTCTGCGATGGACGTGGAGTCCGAGGCCACGCAGGCCCTCCACATCAACATCCAAGCAGTGCTCCTCGGACTGTGTATATACTATGTGTAAACAGCAGGACTGCCGTTGTTCCCAGCTGATGGCACTCGAGCTGTTGTGTATATAGTTCCTTGGTCAGTCGATCTGTGGCATGTTCTGGCATGTGCGCCATGGAGCAGGGGGACTGCTGCTGCTGTCCTCAGCGGAGGGCACTCGAGCTGACTCTAGTGCTCCGCTGTGTACATACTTCATTTGTTCACATGGTAGAGCTGTTGTTGCCCTGTGTTAGCTGTGCAAATCAACAGGCGTCAACTGCTCCTGTGTTCCGCATGTGGCACATGCCCCGTGGTGTATATACTTCGTATGAAATTGTAAATTTAAGAGCACAGGGGAGCTGTCCACTCTGTGCTGTTCAGTTGAGTGAGGATGCTCCTGTGCTGCGCGGAGGCAGCATGACTGTTCCTGCTGCCACACTGTATATACTATTGTGTTCAACTTGGAAATTCATTTGACTAGCCAGCTGTGTATTATGTTCAAATTTTCAGTGGGTCTGTGGCCTCGCTCCTGTGGATCAGGGGTCCACTGCCACATTTATGTGCAGAGGGCGCACAAGTTGCTTGATTGCCCCGCGCCATATATTGTGCAAGTAGATTACGGCCTCGCTCCTAGCTGTACTAGTAGAGCAGACGGCCTTGCTATTGTAAGCGGAAGGCGTAAGAGTTGACCTCTGTAGCCCTGCTTTGTACATGCAGATTGCAGACAGTTCCTAGTAAGAGCGTGACTGCGGTCCTTGCTCCTGGGTGGCCCAGGTGTGGCCCCAAGGGGCCCCTGGGGAAACTGTCTGGAGTTGTGTTACTGAGGCCCCTAGTGGTCGCCTTATCCACTCGCTGCCTCCTCCCTTGCGACGGATTTGCTATACAGTAACCCCTCCCCCTAGTGCAATGATTCCGACTTGAAAGATAACGATAGATTGCAAACTGCCCAAGGGTCCTAGCTCCCGGCAAAAGAGGAAGGACCTGTGCAGACGTCATCTTTTATACAAACCGGAAGTGGGAAGGGACCTGTTTGAGTGACGGGCACAGGAGCCAATGGCAGCTTTGATAGAGTGACGTTTTTGATCGAGTTCCTACAGAAGTGCCCCTCCCCCTTGGGCAGTGCTTCCTTTTTCAGATAACCGGGGTTGCATTCGCAACCTGTCATTGCTATCAAGTGACAAACATCAAAACAAGTGTCTTCTCATAGATGTTACATTTAAGTTGACAAAGTTACTCATAAAACCCAAGGTGGGAAATAAGCAATGCTTGCACTAATTATCAGAGTTATCAGATTTTTTTATTTATTATTTGTTTTCTAGAGTGTAATTTCAAAATGTTCAGAGAGCTGTAAACCTGGCCAATTTAAGAAAACATCTGAAGGACAGCACACCTGCTGCTACCAATGTACCAACTGTACAGATAATCATTATTCTAATGATACGGGTAAGCATTCCTGTCTGTTTGTCTATCTATCAATCAATCAACCAATCAATCAAACAATCAATCTATATATCTATCTAATCAAATATATTTGGGATATATCAGACTAATGCCAAGCAGTACCAGGAACTGAAAAGTAAACATATATTATTATTTTTTAAATGAGTCTATTCCTGACATGTTTACATGAAATACAGTTTTATTAATGTCTGCTTATTTATTAAGAAATCAAAATGTAAATTCCTCATTACAGGATTGGAGAAAATGTCTCATGCATGAATATGTACATATAATGCCAATAACACATAAAAAGTAAGTCCCCCTGCTGGTATAAATTAGAAAGACATTATCAATTACACTATAGCAGTCAGATCAGCTGTATACAGGTTATATTATTCAGCTTTATTCATGTTGTGCATTGAATATTTCATGTCTGTGTTTTAGATATGGATGAGTGTCTCAGCTGCAATACATCTACAGAGTGGTCTCCACATGGAAGTTCAAATTGCACTGCAAAACAAGTCGAGCACTTCAGATGGAATAATGGCTTTGCGATGGTGCTGTTGGGGATCGCAGCTTTGGGGACGTTGGCTGTGTTGGTCATTGCGATCATATTTATTAAGCAAAGGCAAACCCCAGTAGTTAAGGCATCAGGAGGGCCCATCTCTTACATGATTCTGCTTTCATTGTTGTCCAGCTTCATCAGTTCTGTCTTTTTTGTAGGGCATCCTTTTAGTCTGAAGTGTAAAGTCAGGCAGGTCCTCTTTGGCTTAAGTTTTGCCTGCTGTGTCTCCTGTATTTTAGTCAAGTCATTACAAATCATTTTAGCATTTCAGTTTAAGCCTGATTTAAAAAATGCTTTGAAAAAAATTAATAAGCCCTATGTGATCATTGCATGCTGTGTGGGAATTCAAGGTCTGATTTGCACATTGTGGTTAATACTGAAAAGTCCAGAGGAAGAGAGAATTGTATTGGAAACCACTATCTTGGTTAACTGCAATGAAGGGTCTTACATATTTTTTGGTGTTATGCTGGGTTATATAGCCTTGCTTGCTTTTGTATGTTTTGTATGTGCTTTCATGGGGAGAAAACTACCTGAAAATTACAATGAAGCAAAATTCATCACTTTTGGTATGCTTTTATATTTTATATCCTGGATTATCTTCATTCCAGTTTACGTAACTACTTCTGGTAAATACCTTCCAGCTGTTGAAATGGTTGTCATATTGATATCAAACTATGGTATTCTTTGCTGCCATTTCTTCCCAAAGTGTTATATCATTCTCTTTAAAAAGCAAAACAACACAAAAGATGTCTTCCGTCAGAAGCTATTTGAATATTCTTCCAAAATGATGCGCTCAAAAACAGCAATCAGAACTTCATCGATCAATTCACTTGCTGTTTCCACATGCTCCACAACTACTCCTTTCTGCTTAGTATCTGACATCAAATGTGTTGAATGTTTTGGGAACTTTGATAAATTTACAAAGAGTCAGTATACAGGAACAGCTATTCGCCGTAAGAGAATTTCCAGTATCTGAAGGAAACTTTAGTCTTGTTTTAACAACAGTGCCTCAGTGAAATGTATTAGCCCTCTTTAAATGAACATAATTACTTATTTGTTATTCCAATAGAAATTTCAAATAATAAGTCTTGGTTTTTACTGTACATAAATAATGAATGTCTCACAAAATTTAGTAAATTTAGTAAAATCAGTGAATTTAAAAGAAATGGTTTTCCAAGGAAAAGGAAAATGGAAGCAGGCCATTCATGTGGTTGAAATGTATTTGTTTTGGATTGTTGAAGGTGTGGTTGGATGCTGCAGACATTTTATTCATCACATGAAAATGTCATTATGTTAAGGAAATTAAGCAGATACTGTGAGTTCCCCCTACCAAATACCTGTATGTTGTTGTATGTATTAATTTTCCTAATAGCATACATGTGTACGTGCAAAAATAATTTTGATCAAATGTTTGTATTACCATATGATATAAAATGTACAATAATTGTATCAAGTAAAATGTTTAAAATACTATTGGATATCCCACTTACATTTAAAGTGAATGTCTGTAAGTTTCATTATTTTACCACAATTCCATAATTTGACCTGTGGAGGCTCCTTTTGAAGTATGTCTTGAAGTATTTTATTTATACTGAAATGCTTAAAATTGTATTCTTCATTCTTTTTTAATTAGTATTTGATCAGTATTAATTGTGATATTGTATTATATTTATTTGAGGCAATATTGTATTTTTACATAAGTGATGTAGCTTGATTTACATTCTGAAGCTTCGGACTGAAAAGTATGTGGTCAAGTTTTTTTACTTGCTCATAAATTAAATGTAATTGCAATATCTGTAAACGGATCTGGATCCTTGTTAGAATGTGTTGATGATTTCAATGTTTCACTACACCTCTGAATATACAATAGCCCTGTCTTACTTGCGTAGTTTTTCGTAACTCGAAATCTTGGGAAGAAGCGTCAGGTAGAAAGCATTTAAACAAATATACTGTTACGGATCTGTCATCAAGTTACATTCATTTTATGTTATGCAAAGTATGAATATATCATGATATATCATATTGCATGTGACGTGTATATATAAAAAGGTAGTTTCAATTTAAAGTACAGACTAAGCAGAAAAAGGAAATACGGATACTTAGCATAAAGGTTAGAACTTTTCACACATTAACCTGAGTAACTATGCAATTAAAGAACAGGTGTACATTCTTAAACCAGCAATGTTATATTTGAAATTCAATATCGTAATTGTAACCTTAGAGTAAAGATCTTAAACTGGGGTTTATGTTTCTACTCAGTATTATATCATCTACTGTGATCTTACAAAACGTACTTCGGCATATAATTTACCTTGTAACCGTGACCCAAAAACATATTTAAAAAAAAAAAACAAAGGAATCCTTGTGAAAGTAGAAATAATAAGAATAAAATAACCGTCAGTAAAACTTCCTTGTTTTTCCTTGTATGTCTTAAACACAGACGTGTTTGTCACAAAGTAATGTGAGAGTGACCTTCATGAAAGGAGATACACAGACTCATTTTGCAGCACACAAATGCGCTTTTTGTTTGAGCACAGAAAAGTGGTACAGCTGCATTGAGGTCAAGTTGAACAATACAATTAAAACAAAAAAATAACTACCCATGCTGTACTGTTTTCTTCACAGCACAAAATAAACAGCCATCACATCCTCCATTCTTTCACTGTGTGGAAGTACAGTGTTATTAGTATTACTATTTTAAAGTGCTTTCAGTCGCATGTCACCATCATTCGTGACCATCTAATGTCCATCATTTTTTAGATATTTAAAATGTTTCAGGATGAATCCTGGGGGGTGTTGTGTCGCAATACAAAAGTATACTTTACAAGTGTCATCAAAGGTAACATGAGCATCTAGACTCGTGTTATTCTTTTCAATTGTCCATTGTTTGGCCATTGTGACAAACAGATTATCCAACCCTAGTTAACTGTTGATTATTATTTGTTTGTATTATTATTATTATTATTATTATTATTATTTAATTATTTTCCACAGATAGATCAATAAAATCATCAGTCAGGTTTTTAACAGTGTACAACTCTGTCTCGCAGATTCCAGAGGGTTGTATTTATTTTATATAATGGAGACACACATTCCGTGTCATCATCAAATATATAAGCAACTGTACGTTAATTCTGTGAAATTATTTCATGGTCCTGAGGGTGCCTTGATGGGGATCTGACTGTAGTCCACAGCACCAATGGCGTTGGGGATCTCTGCATAATAATGTAGTATATAAAACGAAGACAACAGGATTACTTATTCATTAAATTGCATATAACGTCGTAGCAGCAGATTTGCCGATATTTGCGAGTATAGGAAAGCGCCACTAGCAAAACATATAGCCTGCGGTACTGTGACTGTGCATCAGGCCAGTTACACCGTGCAGACCGAATATAGCGCTCAGACAGAAGACCTGCGACTGATGCAAATCAACACCGTGATCGCTCGGCACTCATCCTCTACAAAAGCTGATCTAATTAAAAGTGCTCCTTGCGCTCTACGGCAGGACGTCGATGCCATTTTGGAGGGGTGTGTCGAGACAAGCGCTTTCACTGGGTAGAAGCACCAGCTTTTCTGCACAGATCCTGCAAACTGAGCTTCCCGATCAGGACGAGCGGCCCAGCAGCCTGGAAAAAACGGGCTGCCCTGAATGAAAACACCAGGCAGCTCATCCCGTCAGACATAAAGCACCTGTCTCCACTGGCCACCAGCGGTTTTTCAACACTATTGCTGTGCCGCTGCTAAGGACGAGGTAGCTGATCCTGTCGGACAGACCTATCCGAATGGGCTCTGTTTTTAAACACTATATATAAAATGCACAGGTCTTTGCTCATTAAACTCAATTCAAATACATACAACACACAAACAACGGAGAGGATCAGCACTGCGGATTAAAATCACACTTGCGCCCCTCGCCTGCACTGTCCCGGGATCAGCTACCCGGTTACACAGCGCACTGCACCGCGACTGGAGGCGGACAACACATTAAAACGTGCAAATGTGAAATACGTGTATTTCATCAAAGTAATCAAAATGAAAAACGGACTGAGAGCGCTAACAGTTCGGCCAGCTCCAGTGTTTGCGCCGATGTGCGGAGACGGAAACAGGAAGTACGTCAGTTGGCTCAGATTTGAGCGGAAGTGCGTAGTTAGAATCTTCACAGCGCCACCTGGTGTCTGGAGGAGGAGCTCAGCGGTAGAGCTGCGGTTGGGTTCAGGGGTCTCAGACACATTTTCTGTTTTTATTCCAGTGGAGGAGACTAGCACAATAAAACCAATGAAAACCCTAAGAGGAATATTTTTAATTTATAGCAATATTAAAAACACATATGCATCCAGTCAATTTGTACATATAACAAGCACAGCTCAAAAAGCAGTTTTCAACGGGGCAAAATTTGATGTAGGCCTACCCCTATATCAACCCTTCACATGTATTATTACATTTTACCACATCAACAGCTACCCAACAGCTCACTATTATTGGATATGAGGAGGCAAGGCACATTATATCGAATAAAGCCAATAGCAAAAGCCAGGGAAGACGCCTGACAAACAATAGCAAACAATGTACTCAATCGATGTATAAAAGGTCTAATAAATTCAACATCTGTAAACCAGACAAATAAATAAAGAAATAAATAATTGTAATGAAATTTGTTATGTAGCAATACAAAAGTATACTTTACAAGTGTCATCAAAGGTAAGATGAGCATCTAGACTCGTGTTGTTCTTTTCAGTTGTCCATTGTTTGGCCATTGTGTCAGAGATTATGTAACCCTGTGTTAAATTTAATAATTTTATATCATGGTGACACAAAATCTGTGTCATCATCAAATACATATAACTTGTTCCTCTTCCCTAAAGTGATACCTGCCACGTAATTATGAAGCAATTACTTATTTCTAACTGTACAGAACCTAGTACTGGATGTAAAATGTAAGATGCTTTCAATTTGTACTACGAATTATTATTTGTGTGTATGTTTGTTTGTTCTGCTAATCTAATATTAAGTAGCTGTTACACGTCTGCGATGTCATGAATCAGTGACTTTGCTATAAATACAGCAGATTTATCAAAACTGCTTCTGGGGACAAGTGTTGCTCTCATGCTCAGCAAGATTCAAAGCAGAATCTGCACCGATTTTCCTGAGCAGTGATCAGTAAGATGGGCCTCTGTACCAGCAGAACACACATTTGTAACATGACCACAAAACAAGCAATGAAAGGCATGTTTACTGCATGTTTTCCTTCATTTGTTTAGTTTTTGTCTAGCGATGTACATATCTTTATGGCTTTTGGACTTTGCAGCAGGATGACAATCTAAAGCACACATCTAAGTAATGATCAAATTTATAAGGGAGCAGAAAATCAGTTTTTGCTGGGCCATCACAATCTCCAGGGCCCAGTTGTTCAAAAAGTTTAGTGTGGATCAAAATGATCTGGATTTGGAAATCCCATCTTTTGCTATCCAGGATCAGGTAATCCTTCTTACTTTTGTGGCAGTTTTTCAAAGCAACATTGGATTGGATCACCCTGATCCAGATACAAACTTTTCAAGATTACCAAATCCGGATTACCAGTGCTCTAAATGGGACTACATATCATAATGTAGGCTACTAGCTATGTAAAGAACAACAGGTAGAATAGCCAGCGTGGGGTCACTTGAAGTGTTTTTATTTGAAGAGACAGAAAACAGCACAATAAAACAATACAAACATCCTCTTCTATTTTCAGTTTCATTTAAAGTCAGACCCCTCATCTGACCCACAGCAAATAAATAAAAACAAATATACATTATTCACAAATACATTGTGGATATTTTGAACATGTGTTTTAAATCATAAAAAGGCCAAATGTCCAATAGTTAACAAAATAAAGAACGTTCAGAGTTGTTGCCTGTATTGTAATGCACAACATCGCTGCCAGGCGCAATGTCCCTCTCTGTTTATGATGCACCTAATCCTGTTGAAGACCCAGACCAGCCGGCGTTCTCTCAGAATGAGGGACTGACTGGACGTGCAATAAAGGATGAAATTGTTAGAAACTACTTTTGACTGGTTCATCTCTGATGATTGTGTCATTGTAATTAATATACAGTGATGAATGACAGTTAAAATTATATTATTTTTTAACTTTACTGTACTGAAAGGCTTAATAGGTAGTCTAATGTCTACTTTTTCTACGGTTAAACAAATCCAAGTGCAAAATATAAATGTATATATACTGCATGATATAAATGTTGTATTATTTGACCAATTTTAAAGTTTTATTACATTTTGTTCCTGAAATCCACCCTGAATCCACCCTTCTGCTGGGATCAGGATAATCCTGATTTTTTGGATCAAAAGTATCTCAATCCAACAAAACATTTGTGAACAACACATACTGAAGGTAAGATCCAGATCAAAGACTGGATTAAGTGATCTAATTTCAGATTTCAGAATCCTTTTTTCTTTTGAACAACCATTTTGAAGATTTGATCCAATCCAATAGCCGAAATCCGATCAGATTACTTCTGAACAACTGGGCCCTAAATTCAATTAAATAGAAAATTAGTGGCACGAACGTTAAAAAAATCACAAGCAACATAAACTAGAGTTGGGTGTGTGAAGGAAATGCTCATAAATTGATTAAAAGGCTACAGGAAGCACCTACATCTATTCAAATAACTTTAACATCATTTTACGTGTTATGAAAAAAATGCAATAGATCTATAAACAATATGGGGGGGGTGGGGGTATTTTAATACTTTTTGCCTACATCTACCACCGAGGGCTAGAGCAATTACCGTTTAGAGCTGCTTTCACTACTAGACAGTTCAACCCAGATGGTGTATTGTGAAAACAGCCAAGCTTTCATTAGGTTTATGGTTACATAATTTAACCTGGGTTTTGTAGAACAAATGACAATGTAGAATTGAAAGTGTGCGTGTGTGTGTGTGGAAGACCACAAGGTATTCTAATGCAGTTAATCAGACAATCTGCCTATGCAATGTGCCTACTAGTGTTAAAGGTTAACTACACATGAAATACAGGTGTATTCATCTTTGGCCATTTTGTTTTAATCTGTATAACTCAAAATAACAATTTGGTGAAATAATGTTATTGTTTGTTTGAAATCCTGCTGTTTTCCACATTCCGAAGTCAAAGATACCATTTGATGGTGTTTTGATTGCTTTATTACAGACACAGGAAATCTCACAATCTATCATGAGGCAGCCCTCTCTCTCTTTTATATTAAGAAACAACACTGGCTGAAAATGCAGTCCTGAGGTCAGCTACAGCAGACCCGACTGCTGCCACAAACAGTATTTTAAGCAAAAATACAAAATTTATGCACCTCACATTTTGAGTGAAAAAAACTAAATTAGTATAAACATGAAAAATATTACAAAACTATACATGATTGAATGTGTTAACGTTTTTATATGTTTTATTTATATATATATATATATATATATATATATATATATATATATATATATATATATATATATATATATTTAATAAATGTATCAACCAAGTCTATTCTTATATGTAACTAAACTCATCATATTACACAACATGCACAGAAACGAAAATGTGTATTTCAACAGTAGGGTGAAAAATAAAGTAGATAAAAGAAAAACAATTATGCTTTTAATTGCATACACATGGGGGTAAAAAGGCTATGCCATAGCTGATAAATATGACAGGGTTGGATCTCATGTTTCAAAACAGATAAAAAGTTATAGTAAGTGCATACAAATATATAATTAATTTTAAACTATGGTGTAACTTTTGGCTTTAAATTATGAGAACATCCTCACTTTTAAACTGATAATATTTTAATCACAATTTGAGTAGCGTGTTTCCACTGCTCATTAGGCATCAGTAAATAATTATAATTTTCCAATAAATTAACTTTACCTCTAGAAATAAATTCATAACACAAAGATGAATTGCAATGTGCATATACAGTAGTCATAACCTGATAGTAGACCAATTTCCCCACACAATGTGGGGAAGAAAGCAAGTAAAATGTAAAAACGGATTGTAATGTAAATTCACATTTTCTGCTTTGTTGAGTTACTCATAACATTGACAATGCAACTCTAAAGGTGAGGTATACTTGACACTAAAACTCAGTAAACAAGAAGCAATATGCAGTTATAAAAGCACTGCATTGCACTCATTTTATTTGTGCATTTCTTTTTCCAAAACAGTCCTATAAATTTAAATTTTACATTAATTAGATGATACAAGGTAATGTTAGCTAATGTGTAAAACAAAATATTACACTTTCACAGTATGAGAGAAAACAAAACCAAACTAAAACTTTGACTGTTCTTGATGACGGTCGTTTTACATTCCAAATATTAAGTTACCCATATAAATTACAGCTAGCCCAAGAAAATGACTTTGACATCGATATCCAACAGATAAAAAATCATCTAAGCAATGATTTAAAGTAATAGGTCACAAAGTACAATTAAAGGAAGACAATGTTATTTTATCAATAACAAATTAAACAATGACTAGGATATCGATATCACTTAGATTATATGTTTTTATAGTTTACAAAGTCTTTTTTGCTTAAATGTATATATAATATACAAAGCATTTATAAATATTTAACAACTAAAATTGATATAGCTAAACTGTAAATGCATGGAGTATTATAGTAGCTAATGAAGCCATGGCTCATGCACATCCATAAAGTCAAGTTCATTGTTTTAGCTTCAGTCTCAGGAGAAACAAAATTATTAAGAGATCATTCCAAAAAATAGAAAATAAATACATCTGAAAGCAAATATTCTGTCGTTACTAACTGAATCCATTAAAAAAAAATTGTCTACTGTTCTGCCTTTTACCTTAATATAAAGTAATGAACAGCAATGAAGCAATGAAATTTAACTATAGCAAATATCTTTCAGCAAACAAAAATGTTTAGTGGCACTGCTGCATAGCAGTATGTTGTACTTTAGTTATTCAAAAGAAGTCTTAATTTGCAGAAGGATTCTTTCAACAGAATAAATAAGGTAAATAGAGAATGTCAAATGCATGGTCAAAATACTGTACAAACCATGCAAATCCTAATTTTCAATTTAAAAAATGACAATGAAGTGCAGTTGTTCTTTTCAAGTTTGAACTCTAAATGGTGTTATCATACTGGTATATATATATATATATATATATATATTTAATTCTGAATCAGCTATAGATATAAGGTTGAATGGTTTAAAAAAAATATGTTGCTGTAACTTTTATAAACAAAGCATGAAATAAACCATGCAGTTGAATAAGAGAAATCCAGTCTCTATTGTTCATTGAAATCAGGTTCAATACATACCTATTGTATGTCCTTTTTATTGTACATTTTTACATTCGAATTCACCTTGATGTGAATGTATCCTTAATCATTCCACGATGCACATGTATTCTTGTAATCCTATTTAAAATGTTGGTTCGTGATAGAGGTAGTTTACATTCTGAAGGGGTTCAGAGGCTAATGTGCAGATACCAGTGTTAAACAGTTTCAGTTTTAATATGACTATGTAAAATACAAAAACAAACAAAAAAGCTTTACATATGTATATACATTTCCTAGCTGCTATTGTAGGGTTAACAGATCACACTAAGGGGAAACCAAAATCAAAGGCAAAATATAGAAGTAATGCAATAGAAATGCTAAGTGTTGCCCTAAGAAAAGAAAATCCACCCAAACGGTGCTTGAGCTGCCTCACATTTAGACTTCTAAATTCTTTTTTTTTTTTTTCTTTTGTGGTTCTGGTGTCACCCCACAAAGTAGAGCGTTCACCTTCGACAACATGGAGAGCCTGGTGCACGAATAACTGAAAGGGCTTCAGGTTGACCAGGGGGTGAAGTTAAAGCTGGAATCCTTCCATTGGGGCTTCCTGCTGGGGAAACAAGAACTGCTGCTGGTCCTCATCCACCTGGGGGGCGATGCTGGAGTCCTCCACGTCCACACCGAAGTAGTGCTCAATCAAGTCAAAGGCCTTCTGATAGATCTCCTGATTCTCGTGGCTTTGTAAGAATTCAATTTTATCCAGTCCTAAAGGTCAAAATGGTTATTAGTTACCAAGAAGTATTTTTAATCTTAGCCCTTGTGTGTAAGGTATGAAGGAAAGTTTTGGGGTGCGAGCTTAGCAGAAACCCATTCTATATTACCTTTCTCCAAAGACTAACTCCAAACTGGAGTAATCAAATTACAATTGAGGTTTATACATAACCAGGATTTAATGAGTAATGACAAATTACCAAACCAACCCAACTCTTACCATATGCTTCCTCGATAAGGGAACAGTACGGATTCATGCCTGAGCCATTCTGTTTGGCTTCTTGCTCTCCCAGTCGGAGGATGTTTTCAAGCCCGTTGAGGGCAACCTGAACGATCTTAGAGTCCATGACTGTAAGGAGGTCACAGAGTGGCTTGATTGAATTCAAGGACACTAAATACCTGTTCAGACAAGAAAATAAAATATTAAATATGAATAAAACAACTTGAAGGCACTGTTTATGTTGAAATAACCCATTTATTTTAAGCAACACCCATTCCCCATTGAAGTGTAAGGCTCTTAGGTGATCTGGCAAGCCCATGTGAATAAAACTGCAGCCCTTATAAATAAGTGGCTTATTTACCATACCTTATTTGCTCAGGAGTTCCTCCCGAGGTGGCATTGGTAATCGCCCAGGCTGCTTCCTTTCTGGTTCGAAACTCAGCCTTCTGAAGGATCTCAATTAGTACTGGGAAAATGTTTGCGTCTATTACAGCCTGAAAATGCAAACATACAGTTGTTAATGTATTGTATGAACAAGGGGTGAACCAACTACAGAACTATTTCTCAGCAGAAACTATTGTTGTGTGAGTGTGTGTGTGTGTTTTTATGACCAACAATTTGTACCAGTTCATGAGCTAAACCATTGCACAATACTCTATTTATCCCACATGTTGAAAATTATTTCTGTGGTATAGTTCTCCAGGTGAAACAAATGTTTGAATATGATGAGAATTTGTTTCTGGTCAAGAGGCTGGTATAAATATTGTTTAGATGGTGGCTGCAGTAAAAACAATGTTCTCATTTTGGCAAATAGCAATGCAATATATGATTCAATTAAGTAATTAGGAGCTCAGTTAGAACAAAAACCATCAGGGTAGGAGGTACTCCAGGACTGTTTTGTGAATCTCTGCTCTATCCAACTAGACAAGTTTAAATACCCATTTTGAAAAAGTACATACAAGTCTGTTAACTTATGGAAAGTAATTCATTACCTGAATCTGAGCTCTGTTCCCTGCAGTAATATTGGATACTGTCCAACAGGCTTCCTTCCTTATAGACTCTTTAGGACTACTCAGTAAATGTAAAAGACAGGGTAATGCAGAGCAATTAAGAATCACCTAGAATAAAATAACAAATAATTAACAATCAGGCCCATAATTAAACAAATGTGTGGTTTATATAAGGGAGAAGAGAGCATCCCCAAGTGTCAGTAAAAAACAAAAGACAAAACCCCAGAGAATAACAAAGAGAATTTAACTTCAAAATTGACCATATGGTAAGCACACTTGTGAAAGGTTACCTGAGTCTGAATGTCATCTCCAGTTACTATGTTGCCTACTGCTCTTAAAGCAGGAGAAACCACCTTGTAATCGCTGTGCCTGTCAAATGATAGAAGGTATTTAAGGTAAAGACATTTCTGTCAAAGACACATAACATTTTAAATATAATACTGTATAGTGACAAGAATAATACTTTTGTGAATTCCAAATCTAGAACTTCTAAATGAACCACACAGCAGTAATAACAAAAATACATTTGGAGAAGTTACATTGAAATAACTTAAAAATAAAGTCCGCTTACATTAGAAGTTCCACTAATCTTCGGCATACTCCAGAATCTATAACTGCTTGGATTTTGTCATTGGGTCCATCGGAGAGGTATGACAAAGCCCAGCATGCATCTGCTAAAACATCTGGATCACTGCTGAACAGTAGTCTCGATAGTACATTTAAACATGGTGATACCTATGGAAGAACAATTGGAAACATTTACAACTGAGTCAGGGTGAGTAACCAAGCTGTGTAATTCATGGACCTTTTAAATCTATATGATTAACAAACATTAACTTCTAAATTACAAAGAAAACTATTTAATACATTTTAATTTAAACAAAACAATGACAAAATGTTGATTCAGAGTCTGCCTGGACTGCCATTATTAGTCTTAATATTTCCAGTCTAGATATTTTGTCATGAGTGTACTACTATGCACTGATTCTATATGCACTGTGGAAATTACCAGCATTTACTTATCGTTGTCGCAAAACAGCTGGTTGATGCCAGAACAAAATGGTATGACGTTTAGAATCCCTTTACTAAGGAATTCACTGTATTCTTTAAAGCATCCATCTCAAATGTCAATTGCCATCAACTGAAGAGGCAAATAAGAAAAGTGAGCAATTAAAATCTGTCCCATCAATGTACTCTGGTAACCTACCTTTGTAAAATCAGGAGGGGGATTTTTTCCTCTGCATAAATTTGATAGAGCCCACACGGCATTTCTTGTTGTTGTAAGTCGACTTGACTTGGTAAGCAATCTATTAAAGATGTATAAATACAAAATAAGTACTTTATTGAAAGAATTTAATGTTAATATAAATTAAAACACCTATACAGTAAGTGGTTTTGCACTTGCATATTTAAAATTACTTCTCAATTCTTATGTTCTAATTTCTATGAATATAAAGCATTAATACAGGCAGCAAACAATATACTATGCAATAGTAATAGTGGCTCAAAAGTCTTCAGCTCACCACTACAGTGAAATTTAACTCAACACAACAAAGCCACACAGAACAGGCCTCCAGCCACCACAAGTGCTATATATTCCAGTTTCACAGTTAGGTCTGAACGGTAGCCACATGGAAAAAAAAAATATTTTAAAGGTAAAGGTTGTTATGATTATTTTTGCTAGTAGGAGTAGGAGCAGAACTCATTACACATACACCAGTGCACAGAGCTGTACTGAACTTCTCATATGTAATAGATTTGGCTTATATAAAGTGCACTTACTGTAAAAGAGATGGAAGTATTCCACAGTTCAGCACATAGTCTCTGCACTCTGCATTGTCCCCAGCAATATTGCCCAGGGCCCAAACTGCCTGAGAAACAGGTCAAATTATTTTACTACTTATAATTGTGCCTGACTTAACAGGAAATACTACAAAACTACACAGATCAACTAAGGTCAATAGTTTATCCTTTTTTGTCACAAATACTTACCTGTTCCTGTACATCCTCATATTCTGAATTGAGAAGCTCTATAAAAATGGGGACTGCACCCGTTTCAATAACCACTTTAGTATGTAGAAAGGTTCCAGATGCAATGTTTGTCAATGCCCATGCTGCTTCAAACTGGAAGATAAAATGACATAATTAAACCTTGTTTTTAAGCAAACAAACATACACATACACACACACGCAGACTTCAATTAGCAGTTCTATCACAGATCAGACAGTAACACATACAGAATCTGGTAGTTTTGGGCTGTGCATCATAGAAGATGCAAGCATACAAACTGTAAATTCACCCAAATTATTATTTTTCTTTTAACATTTCAAAGTTGTAGTGAAAGACTGATACTTCTTCAAACATGTGAAATGCATTTCGATACTTTGAAACATTACTTCATAATGTCCCACTGACAGCAGGGAAGGGTCATATTTTAGAAACTACATACACTTCCTAGAGCTCAGTATAAAACATTTTAGGTACTAATTGTGTGTTAAAAACAAAGCATAACATTTTAAATGCAAATACCCTGTACAGTTCAACCAATAAATCTGTGCTCTAAGCACTTTTCCTTTCCAAACTGTATGTACTGATGTAAATGCATGCATTAATTTAACTTGGACACAGTAGAAACAGTAAAATGCTACTTGAGTGAATTAACTGTGTGTGAATATCCTCTATATCAACAAAAGTATTGGAAAATTACTAAGGACAGCTGTTCATAATATATTTCATATAGTATAGGCATACCCTTGCCCTTAATTACTGTTGTAATCTATTGGATGGATGGCTGGGGGATTACTGTGCCATTCCTTGTGCAGGTTTCTAGTGTAGATGAAATAATTGG
The DNA here is from genome assembly GCF_036373705.1 of Amia ocellicauda. NCBI lineage: Eukaryota > Metazoa > Chordata > Actinopteri > Amiiformes > Amiidae > Amia > Amia ocellicauda. Next base: position 33,996,477 of record NC_089850.1, on the reverse strand, counting down.
TATTTGCAGGCTTTCTGGTTTGCTGTTCCAGTTCATCACAAATCTAGTCTATGGATCTAGGCCATGATTCTAAGCAGGCAAGTACATATTTGATATGTTGCCATCCCTGAACCACTACTACACTTGCAGTTTAATAAACGGATGTATGGCTCCTCACCAAAATATTTAAGTCAAAATCAAGGTAGTGATGGTGACCTTGGCTTGCCCCATTACTTTTGGCAATATAGCATGTATGTATAGTACTGTGCAAACGTTTTAGGCAGGTGTAAAAAAATGCTGTAAAGTAAGAATGCTTTCTAAAATAGACATGTTAATAGATTATACTTATCAATTAACTAAATGCAAAGTGGGTGATCAGAATAAAAATCTACATCAAATCCATATTTGGTGTGACCACCCGTTGCCTACCTAAAACTTGCACAGTACCCTATACTTAAAAATAATTTTAATAAATGTCATACAAAATGTATTTAAAAGCATTTTCAACTGAACACATGCAAATTTGTAGTACAGTACTACATTAGAGTCTGAAAAATATACAGAAAACAAGACTATTTACTAAATGTAGCCGTTTACTGTTCTATCACTGAAAGAAGCAACACATTATCACTTTTTTTAAGAACAATGAAGGCAACATACCTGTAATGTACAATTTTCACTTCTTTTTAAGAACTCTACAAAACGGTTTACAACTCCTTGTGTAAGAATAACTTCATCTATGGGAGGGTTGGGTTCTGGGGGTGAAAATACAGTATTTTAATGTATTTTTTTTTTTAAAGTAAATACAGCAACTACAATCTGACAAGTATAACTATAGATGTAACTGAAGACATTTTATATACCTCTTTCATTATTTCTTAAAATTGACTGCAGAATACTTGCCTTTAATGTACAAGTATTACCATTCACAATGTAGCCTAAAATGCTATATCCAATTCTTACCTTTGGACAGTAATTTCCTGAATTTCTGAGTTGCTATGAGCTGCTGGTCCGGATCTTCTGAGAAAAGCATCTGAATCATATCAGGCGTTATCACCCCTTCCTTTAAATATATATATAAAAAACACATTATAGTCTAAAGAATTTCTGGAAAAATAAAGAGATTCAAATGATCGCTCTCAAGCACACTGATATTTTTCCTATTGTACAATAGCCTCAAATCTTCCAACTATATATTGTAATTAAATATATTTACTCTGAAGCTGTGTTTTGGTGAGCACTCTGCACTTTTCTAACTCCAATTTGTGTACCTCATCACTTACTATGAAAAGGCCCTGTGTATCAGGCTCTTTTCGGTCTTCAAGAACACCATCTGTGGCTGTTTATCTGCTATATACAAATACATATACTGCATAGGTTTAAAGGCTGTTTGAGTAAAACTAACATAATGAAAACCTGATTACATTAACTGGAAATAAATTATCATTAAAAAAAGCACATCCAAGAGACATCAACTTACATCGGCAATAGGCACTGTAGAGTTTACATCCGGATCTTGTATGGGGCATTCTAGCATTGAATCCTCGTTAGCAGGAAGCGAAACATTCCTTCTTTTAAATAACTGCAAAAAGATGGAAAACAACATACTCTAAAGAGTAGAAAATGGTACAGTGACTCCTTCTCAATATCTACATACCTGTAAATCAATTGTCAACAACAGATTAAGATTAATGAATAATCAGTTATTATTTATGGAACATATAGTATCAAATCTGACAGAATTGCATTATTATGGGATTTAATAGGGCTGATGAATACACAATACTCTGGAAAGCTGCAGGAATGGTTACACTTTAGTCAGGTGGCTTGGACCTACTTGTTCCTCTCTCTTTTGTTTTCGTAGCTGAATTCCTTCTTCTTCTCTTCGTCTTCGCATCTCCTGGGGATTCAGGGCCTTGTTCTTGTAACTCTTCATTCGACAATTATCTGTAACTGGGCTTGCCATTGTGTCTGAGTTGAAAATGGAAAATAAAAAAGGCATTTTTTCATGCTTTCAAGTGAGTGCAATTTGAATACATGATTAAGTTGGGGAGCTGTAGCATTGTGGGGATAATTCATTCAAATGTAACTAATAACACGATAACTAAAAAAAACACATAAATCAATGTGGAGCACCAAGTTAAGATAAGCTGTAGGACTTTCAAGTCTTGCAGCTTTCAGACAATTTTACAGAGTCTCTAGTGAGAGTCAGCTAGTGTACTTTTTAACTGGTTATGTCTGGACTACAGGACCTAACCTGTACTCAGAGCAAAGCTTTTACTGGGAGCTCCCTAATGGTTCTTAATAGAGAACCTGTTAGGGCTGTGTTCAAAGGCTATATAGCACCACCAGGTGGCTATCACATATATGTTTCTCTGCTTCAATTAAAATGCTTCACAATCTTTGATTACCAAATTACACATCAAATGTCACTCGCATGAAAATCTATATTTTGATATGTACAGCCTAATGCTCATTTATCAATAATAAGAATAAAGCATTTGCTGTGGTATATCAGAGCAGAACATTTATGATCATAAACAGGTATTGCTACAATTAAGCATATAGGCTACTATATACCTAGCAGACAAATTATTATTATAAGTGAAGATTTAAACCAAAAGGACATTTCACAAAACAAAAGAATTTCACAGATGCCAGTAACTGTTACTGTAGGCAGGTTGGGTATCATATCACTTCATTTATTTTGTTATTAATTAATGTATGTTATATGATTATGACCTCTCTGAAACAATAGCCTGTTTAGAGAATATATATTTTAAAATGTTGTAGCATTATAAGCCAATCAAAAAAATAAAAAATAACAATGATATCTCTTAGTTAAGCTGAAGGAAATATCAGTCGTTTGCACTATTCGTCTGGATAAAGCATTAGCACAATACAATCCAGAAAAGCAATTTAACTATGTTTATGTATTACTTCCATTACAGCTGCCTGAACTTTTTCATAATATATATTCTTAGTTGATTTCTGATAGTTTTGATAATTTAAGACAGGCTACAATAACATCATTGACATTAAATTAAAAACTTAAAAAACGTAAATTATTTCCATAGTCCCCTTTTGCTACACTGTTTATAGTATAACTTTAATATTACAGGAAATGGGGAAACCTGAGATGTGGCCAACTTAAATATTCACAAATTTCACCAACACATGTCGATGTATTGCGTTTAGTTATTAGCATGTCACAAAAAATGAAGGAAAAGTATTTGAAAAATCATTAGATCACGTTGAATTTAAACATCACGTTAAGCTATGCAACTACATATATACACCTAGGCCTACACATTACAACATCGCAGCCATCACCCAGTTATTCATTTGTAATGATATATGTGAACAGAAAAAACGGATGACACACAAAGTTGACCTGTATCATCAGGTGGGCTGGACAGCACGCAGTTTAGGGGTTGTTCCGTATTCAGTCTTCACAACATTTACAAATATGTCACCCCAGTCCTCCCTCAGCCCCAGATAGAGACCAACCCACACTGCGCGACTCTCACTGCATCCATCGCGGATTATTTTGCTTTAGGGTCCAATAAGGGCTGGGCAGACTGAGTCTCGTCAGTAAGGCCTAACTCTCGCACTGGAAGCCGGCTGTACACTTCACAGCTACGTTTATTCCCCAATTTCACCGATCCCTGCAAACTCACTCGCATACCAATATTCAAATAAATAAACGCCTCCAACAGACCGACTGGCCTCCACAGCACGTGTAGTTCACATGCACCCCGTGCGAAAATACACCGACATGCTCAGTGTGAAAGGGTTAAGAGACACTCACCCATTTACTAGTCTGTGCACTTGATAATTGCGTAGTTGTATTCCTCGCCACTGCCTTTCCCAGGTTGCTTCTACAGCTGAGCGCAATATGGCGCTCCTCTCTGTCAGTCTCTGACAATATTCCCGGCAGGCCCTGCTTCACGCCCGTCGAAACGTCAGGGTGCCGTCTGACGTCATCTTGCGTCCTCCAAAAAGCGGAATTGCTGAGGCGAATCTGTTGAACGAAAAGTGAAAATAGACACTCGTTGTGTGTGTGTGCACAGGCTGCGAAACCGTAAGTACAAAAAGTAAATCTACAAATAAACCCGCACAATGGCAAGGCGTTATGTTTAGTTAGCAATAGGGTGACATTGCAGTAGCTAATGTTATAAAACGTTTCCTCGAAACAAAGAACAGCGTTTCTGTTGAGAAGTGGTTTTGGTTTGATCCTACACAAAATATATATGCATTTGTACTTGCACTCGCATCTATACTTAAATGTAAAGTAAAATTGGCTCTGCTGTCTTGGTATGAGTTTTAATTGCACGGATACAAACACACATGTATAGTAACATTTGCATCCATGACAGGTTGTTTCACTACGTGGTAACATTTGTAATTGTACGAGTGCTGCTAATGCTATCAGTTTATTTTTCTTTCACCTAATTGTCAAAAGTGTATTAATGGTTGCCGTGCAGAACATAAAATAAGAAAATAAACGTTCAGTTTTGCTTGTTTCCACTAGGTGTAATTAAGAAGACGTTATGTTTACTTGTGACATCTGTGGTGAGGAGGGCTTATCTGAAGCTGACATGAAGACTCACCTCCTCCTTCGCCATGTGGAGAATGATATGTGTTGCCCATTTTGCTGTCTGTCAGGTGTAACCTATGATGAACTACAATTCCATATCGATATAGCCCACTCAGAGGACCAAGTCAACCACAGCAATTGTACCTGGCAATCTAGTGATCAGACGGGCAAAACAACTGAAACCAAGGTGAATTCAAGAATCCCTTCAGAAGTTAATACTGACGAAGTGATGGAAATATCAAGCTCCAGTGATGCTGCCAATGTAATGCCTGTGGGTTCTCCTGCAAGTCAGAAATCTATGTCTGTAGTTTGTTCAAATTCAAATGACACGGCACAGTTATCAGACCAGTTTTCTTTAAAGGGAGATGTATTAAAAACAAAAACTCAAGGGAAATCTGATAAAGCCTGTCAAAAACCCAATGAAGCAGAAATCAGTGCTTCAGAAAGGACTGCCAAGAGTCCTAGGCAGCAAGATGCTACTGAGGAAAAGGTAGAAGAACAAGTGAAATCGAAACAAAAACGTTTTAATTCACCAAAGAAAGGTATGCATTTTAAAACGCCCTTATAGAATTTTACTGTGTCAAACTTTAAAGCCCATTTTTTGGGGGGAACTGAAAAGGAGTAAGGTGTATATTTATTTGATTTATTTTTAAGGAACGTTATACCCATGTCCGATGTGCACCCTGGTCTGTGCTGACTGCTATATACTACAGGAACACGTTGAACTACACTTACAAGAGCAAATCATGGACAAAGGTACTGTATAATAAAGTATTGTGTTCCTTATTGTCTGTGATGCATAATTTAAAATCCAAACAACAATTAAATAATTAATTATCCCATTTATTAGTAGGTTCAGTATGTATTTGTTTTCTTTATTTCCTAGGAATAAATAAACCGCCTCCTAAAACTCCTTCAGGAGCAAAATCAGACATAGATGATGAGAGAGCAAGCAGCAGTTTGGTAAGAAGTAAGAAATACATTTTGCTGGGATTTGTGAGTGCATCAACCTGGGAAAGCCTCCACATGTTGTCCTGGAGTTCAGACATCTCCACTTTTGATTCTGGGCCATCAGTCATTGTAGGTTATTGTAAGTGATTCTGCATGGGTTGGAGGAGTGCCGCCAGGGTTAGGATAGCGTCAGAGAGGTTTCCTTGCCTTGATACCTGTGACTGCTGTAGTTTACCAAGCACTTGAGAGGCTGCCGTGTCAAAGCTTTGGTAGACTGCCCTGTGTTAATACTTCTGTTTGCACCATGAACAGAAGCAGATGATTTGAAAGCTCCAGGCATGTGTAAACTGCCTGCAATTTATTCACATTTGTGCAGAATTGGCAAGGTTGAGCAAAGTTGATTAGCAATTGATGATTCCACATTGAGAGGTTATACAAGTTAAAAGCCTAGTTTGTAAATCCACATTTAAAATTACAGTTTACTAATATTATACTGATTCACATGACAATGTATTTTATGCAAAGGGCTACTGGTCATCTGTGTGAAATCCTCTTGACCTTTCCCTTACTTTGTTGATAAACAACAACTCTTATCCTGCTTGGTATCATCAGGTCAAGCTGATAATCCTGTTTCTATTTCTGACTAGGACTTGTCTCAGTAGACATCCTTGCTGATCTGTTGTACTTAGTGAATGTATTTTAATCTGTCAGATTTATAATCCTAGGTCTTTGACTGGTATAATACTCGAGTTTAAAGTATTTATTTAGGTTTCCCTGCATTTGTCTTTAAACTACTAAACTGAAAATGAAAACTCAATTTGTTTAGTTATTTAAAGTCTCCTATATGTTTTGTTTTTTGCTTAATGTTTTCTCGAGCCAAGTTACATTTAAGTAGATTTCAATTGGCTTTTTCATTCAAGGACTTGTCACAATAAAAAGAGAGTAAGCATTTGGTACAAAACATTTGTAGGACTTTTGGTGAGTTTTTTGGTAAACTCTTTGTTATCAGGGTTATGCAAAAGTGTGTTCAAAGATCTTTTTAAATCATTTGACAGGATATGAACAACAAGGACCTCCTGGGCTGTGCTGGAATCGAAGGAAGAGCTGAGACATCAGGAGATGGCAATGCAGAAGAGTCCAGTTCAGCCACAGCTTCAGCCAGTGTGAAGCCCAAAATACCAAGTATGTATTGGCATTACCAGGGTAGACATGTACAGTGAAATGGGAAAATAGATTTAATTGAAGTTTGAAATGGTCTTGTCAAATAGTTACTTAAAAATTCCTTACACAATAATGCTCAAGTAATAAAGTAGTAAACTAATGTATTTATATTTTTCAATATTAAAGCCATAATTAAAAGACCATGTATGTGTATGATCTTTTATAGCTCAAATGAAACCCATTAGTATTCTTAAAATACTCCTCTATAGCATTAATCAACGTATACATTATTTTGAATTTACATTTAGGTTGTACTGTGTGAAATATAATCCTAATACTAAAAAAGATTTGTTACTGGAGTTTTGTTAACTAACATTCTGCATTAAAATGTATATGTTGTTCTTACTTTAGGAAGTCAGATCAGTAAAGTATATCCGTGCCCCATGTGCTCCTTGATCTGCACAAATAGCAGTGTCCTGCAGGAACATGTGCAGCTGCACCTCTTTGAAGAAAGCATGGCTGCAGGTGCTGTAAACTCACTGACCAAAACAATCCCTTACTGATTTTGCAGATGTAGTACTTCTGATATTATGTCTTCTGTTTGTGACTTTCAAACATGGGCCCAAATAAAGTATTTAATGGAAGATTCAGTGAGACACCAGACGTCTCCAATTAATTTACAGATGTAGAGTTTGTGATTGGTGGGTGGGTTGCAGTTTAGCTTTAACTTAGGCCTTAATTTAAAAGGCTTAATGACCTTTTTTTTAATATAAAGAAACCATTTAATTCCTTCCAGGCAACTCTCAATCTGATTGGCAGTTGGCCAGAAAGTTACAGGAGGAAGAAGAAATACAATGGAGAAAAGAGGAGGCAAAAAGGGAAGCTGAGGAATTCAAGAGGCTGCAGGTATGTAATTTAGTGCACAACATGACAAAACATACTATAGATCTAAATACAGTGTATGGCAAGTAATTGAATGCGTTTTTCTTTCGCACAGCTAGCAGTGTTTTAGTCATTGTTGTCATTGTAAGGCAATTAGTTTCTAAATGTAATGCAAAAAGCAAGTGCTGTTTTTGTTTCAAAATTTTTGTTGAACATTTAAATACATTTAAAAAAAAAAAAAACTATTTTTTTTTTGTATCCCAAATAAGACGTATGTTAATACTGATAGACGTTTGCAAGGTCCTGTAATATGAAATATCATAAGATAATGTTTCTAAGTGGCAATGGTGGAAAAGGGTTACAGTGCATTTTAGAGACTAATTTTAGAGAGTTTTGCCAACTGCTATGGCTAGTGTTCTAATACTACAGGTTTTCAGTTGTATGGCAATACAGGTGAAAAATATTTTAATTTTCTCCACCGCCTTTACTTGGAAAGGGGAAAATGTTATCCCTTTGTATTCAGCAACATTGAGTTTGTGAGGTAGCTTAACCAATGCCAGTGCTGAACAGATTCATCCAATCAGAAATCAGAAGAGGCTGGCTGAATATTGTAACATACAGACTGTGCTTGGAGAGCTGCCACATTTCTCTCCAGATATATTGATTTGATTCAGTATAGGAGATGCCCCATGGCACACACCTTTGTGCGATGGCAAACATTTCCCAAAAACATACAAACACACATGCATAAATTCAAAGGAATGTATAACAAGTTTTCCTTCATTATTCAAATTCAGTTATTAAAGTTTCATGCTTACTATGAATACTGTAGATGTGATTTTCTGTTGCTTATTTCTGAAACCTTTAACATGAAACTCCAGTTTGGTTTTGCTGAAGGAAATAATTTGGAGTTTAATAAATCCAGTTTAGGCTGTTTATCAAGAACTCTTGTTCCTTTTTTTTTACAGAAACAGTTTGGTTTAGATAACAGTGGTGGATATAAGCAGCAACACATTCAGACGATGCAGAGAGCTGTTTCTCGTGGCCAGATGATGCCGTCGGAGTACCACAGAAGAAAGGCAGAAATGATGGAATCCTTGGCTTTAGGATTAGATGATGGTAAAACCAAAACCTCAGGTTTGTGTTGCAGCAGCATGGGCTCATGATAAAATACAAAATAATACTGCTGTGTTTTCAGCTCAGACTTTCCTATTATCTCCTTGTCTGTTGGAGATCGTAAGGTGAGTGTATGCAATTCTTGTGTACACCTACCCTCATTAAGTACGTGTCCACACACAACTTGGAATACTGTTACAAAAAATATCCAATTACTGCAGTATGTCTACATTAGCCTTAGAAGCTACAATAGTTTTGTGATACACAACACAAACAGAATAAAATAAAGATTTAAAATAACAATTTACAATGTACTTTGTACTTTTTCTTAAGTGTTAGGACTTAAAATCCCGACTTTAAAAGGAGCATTTGAAGTAGACTTTTTAGATTAAAATACATATTTTAAATAACTATATGTAAATTAACCCATTTAAATGTTCTTGTTGTTTTTAAGTGTTACAAACGTGTGCTTTCAGTCATGTTGTGTGTGGAGGTTCCGAGACATGACTGTCTGGCTTTAACGACGATCCCATCAGAGTTGCAGTGTTTTTAAAACTAATAGTGAAACAATAAATGCTACCTCCCGGCTAACACAATGTTGCCGCAACGTTGCAGCAAGGCTGTCACAATGGTGTGTGTTAGCTGGGCTGTCAATTTGTTATGCACTTTCCATCACGAGATTAATAACAGTCAATAAGGTCACAGACAATATTGTCATCAAGTTTTCTTTTGGACATCACTACTTAAGCTATGCTAAAAAAAATAGCTTTATAATAAATAAAAAATTACAGATTCAGTACTTATTGACATACAAATTGCATAAACAAAACCCCAATAGAGCTATTAATCAATCATAAATAACAGATACAGTAAGTATTCAAGTCAGTAACTACATAAATCACTACTCGTTTTAATTTAGATCGAATACTTGTTAATTTCCTACAACGATTCTAAAGCAGCCTTTAATTAGATCCTACAGTTACCCACTGCAGTTGTAGTCTTTTCAACTCTTTCATATCACCCCTTTTGATCGATATCTCCGGCTGTATGTTGTAACTAAGCAGGCTTCCTACAGAAACTAGAACTGCAGGCATGTTTACATGGGGTGCGTTCACGTCGCACTTTCCTCATTGTGCACAGACTGTGACTGCTCAGACTCTGCGCTGATTGTGTGCAGGATGGCCAAAGCCACACAGCTCAGTCAATGCGTAGGACAAATGCCCCGATGTATTTTCTGGTTATAGACACTTGCTCATGCAGTGGCCACAGCATCTCCTGCACCACAGTGCAGCAGCATTACCACATCAACACTTCAGAATAAAAAATAATAATAATAAAGGCCGGTATTGATGATAAATTATTTTTCAAACTGTTTTTTTATACCGTTTACAGCACAGCCCTAGGCTTAAGGCTACGATTCAATATAGTTAACTGGTCTGAAGTATTGTGGAAGGTATCTTATGGTTAATCATACCACAAATTGTGATTATTGAAGTATTTGTTTTGTCCATTGCAGGTATAATTGGAGCACTGCGTGAATACTATCAGAGAGAGGAGAGAGACACGGCACACGTATGGCTTTGTGCTGAAACCGACCACTACCATTCCTCTGGGGGAGATAAGGGCTGGGGATGCGGCTACAGGAATTTCCAAATGTTACTGTCCTCTCTTCTCAGGATGGATTATTACAAGGACTGCTTTAAATGTATGGCTCACCTTATGTATTTTTTCCAAATGAGTTTCTGAATTATGAATTATCTATAGTAATATCCTACTTGATGTCTTCGAACCACAAACTTCATATCAGCCTGATCTAGTTTTATGACTGATTCACCATTGATTGGAGTGCCCCAGTGTTTAATATCGGAAGCATATTTTTGCAAAATGCTACCACATTTTCCATTATTCACTCATTGCCTGAAAACATGCTCGTTACCATTTTATTAAAAAAATAATAATAATAAAGAAGAATTCAGTATACTTAAGCATTTAAAAAAACATTCATTCTCTACCTTGTTTTGTTGCCATCCTTCCCAAACTTGTGAAAATAACTATTATGTCAACATTTTGTTTGTTTCTGAGGTGACGGAGTCCCTTGTATTGTGAAAGTGCAGGATATGATTGAAGATGCCTGGAGAGGAGGTTTTGACCCTCAGGGAGCTTCTCACTTCAACAACCGGCTGCAGGGCACCCGAGCTTGGATAGGGGCAACAGAAATCTACTCTGTGCTGACATCTTTAAGAGTGAGGTCTGTGGAGCTCAATTCAAGTTGGACAAACTCTTGCAAAGCATATTCCAAGCACAGTGGAATAATTATGATATACTGCCTTGACAATTTAGCTCAGCATCTTTCAGCATCTATTTGATTTTATTAGTTCAAAGATACCAGTTGTTTTAAGACTTTGCAATATACAGTCTGTTTACAAGGATTTCAATTGATTTTCCTCTCTAGGACTCGTATTGTTGACTTTCACCGGCCCACTGGGCCCTCTGACACCCATCCTCGGCTCTTCGAGTGGATAAAGAATTACTTTTCTTTGGCCACCAGCAGAGGAGTAAAACTTCCTCCCAGAGTTGTCCAGACCTCCAAACCTCCTATATATCTGCAGCATCAAGGTACATGAACCTTCCTTTAACAAAATGTTTAGATATCCTTTGGAAACCATGAGAATTTTTTTTTTTTTTTGGCAAATGATCTGTTATGCATCGGACAGGTAAGCTTTTGTCCATTTAGATTGCAAATTGTAAGCAGAAGAGATACAATATGCCCATGTTTATGAAGGACTTATGAATATGAAAAATGTTTATCTATCGGTTGTTGTTTTAAAGTACATTTTCAAATGCTTTACCATCTGTTTCTGCAGGTCATAGTCGTACTATTGTGGGCATAGAAGAAAAGAAGAACAGAAATCTTTGCCTCTTAATATTTGACCCAGGCTGCCCTCCACATGATATGCAGAAGCTACTGGGACAGAATCTCAATGGTGGTAGTCTTCGACATCTCCGCAGGTTCACCAGTGGATTAAAACATAAGCAGTACCAAGTAGTGGCAGTAGAGGGAGTCCTTTCACAAGAAGAAAAACAAGTAAGCCTGCTCACTCAGTTTTATTTTTTCTTCATAAAATACATTTGAAAATATGAAAGATGCCCAGATCACATTCATTAGTTTACAGTGATAAAAGCATGGGAAAAGTAATGGGCCAGAATATTCTACTTGTTCTTTGTTCAAAGCAAATACAGTAGTAATAATAATAGTGTTTCATATAATTGTAATATAATTTAACAACTATTCCTCTTTTTCAGGCATGTCTTCAAAACTCAAGAATTTTACATGCAGAGAAGATTCCCTGAACTAAAAACAAATTTATTTTTAAATCTACATAAAAACGTTTATATGCTGTGTATAGATGTACATGTCTTGTAGATATGAATTTCAATTATTTTAAAGTGTTTATATTTAAGTAATAAATTCTGACTTTGAGTGAATTTCTGATGGTGAATATATTTTTAGGTTCCAGCTTGGAAATATGCTGTGTGCCAAATGTTTGAGCTGTGCATGAGTTCAGTACACTAGCTTGAATATAAAATACATTGGGTACTATTCAGAAATTTCCCAAAAAAGATCTAGAGTAAAATCCTTCATTTTGTTCTAGTAGATTGCATAGAATTTCTCGTCTTGTGCCACTGTGAATATGTTTCCAGTCCCCAACGTTCCCTGAAAGATAATCATAGGTTTGAAACAAAATTATGAAATAAACATTTTAAAGGATCAGCCAAAATGAAATGATTCCTCACTGGCCAAGAACATACTGTCCTTGGATTCTTACAGGAATGTTTTTGATAATTAGATTAGATTACTTTTCACCTACTCTTTGACTACATATGAGAATAACAACATGTTTTTGTGTTTCATTCCTAAAGATTTGCAGTTTGTATGTTCAACCCAGGTGTCTGTGTTATTTATTTGTGTCCCAGATCCTGAAATGGTCAATATGTTTAAAGTGATACTGAAAGATAAAGATATGTGCTGATCATAACCACTGATCATAGAAAACTAAATGCAATAATTCTTAACCGTGTATTCCTATATCTGCCACTTACATGGAACACAGTCAGATAAGAGTGCACTGCACTTGAGAAGAGCCTCTTTTCACCACACATTTTGTAAAGGAAGGGGTTCATATTTAAACAAAAAATCATGCATACTGTTCTTGTGATGTTTGTGATTTTTCTTTATTTTTATACATTATAGTTAAATTACTTTCTCCCAGACCAATGAGGAGGATGGACAAAACACCACTCTGGTTTGAAGTCAATCAGAGCTATGGTTTTAGCACCAAACACAGAGGAGTTTTACCTTGAACCAATAGGAATATTTTATTTATGCAGAAAAACGAAGTACTATAATAGCAACTCTGTTTGAATGTAAAGTGAGGGATAATAGTGCTGATAGCTGGAATCCATGACTTAGTACAGGGTAGTACATATTCCACATTCATTAACCAAGTTCATCACTCTATAGGAGCTTGTCAACTCTTGCTCAGGGATAGTGCAAAATCTATTTACTATGCCAGACAACAGCAAGGTAAACGAGAATAAGAATTAACCTCCATCTCACTTTCTCTTCACATTTCACTCTAGCTTAGTATGGGCTCATGGTGTATGAACTTGTTATGGTGACGTAATCCCCTTCTGAACATATTGGCATGTACACCTGACTATGTGGCGCCGTTAGGGACATTATCAGTGAATAACCCTTGCACACTACACTGAAAACACCTGGGCTGTGTACTCTTAAGTTATTTTATACCAAAACTAAACTTTGACCCACCTGCAAATCAGAAATTGCAGAATTGTATCTGATGATGGCTTTCTGTTAGAAGGGACTTTATTTAATTAAAAACACCCACCAGAAAATAATACTATAGTTTGCTATTAGTTTTGATTTGGTCCAGGCCATTGTTTTCTTGCTGTGCTGCTGCAATGGTGTAAGCCTCTTGGCCAGGTCTTGACTATCAATGAGGACGTATCTGGCTAAAACAAGGGTTGCTAATAAATTCAATCAAATGTTTATTGAAAAAAAAGAATAGGTTGCGAATGCATCCCCGGTTATCTGAAAAAGGGAGCACTACCCAAGGGGAGGGGTTTCTGCGCACTTCCATAAGAATCCAGTTGAAAACTTCTCTATCAAAGCTGCCATTGGCCCCTGTGCACGTCACTCAGAACAGGTCCCTTCCCACTTCCTGTTCTATAAAATGTGATGTCAGCGCAGGTTCGTCCTCTTTTAACGGGAGCCAGAACTCGCAACCTATCATTATCTTTCAAGTCGGAATCATTGCCCAAGGAGGGGGGTTACTGTATAACAAAACCGTCGCAAGCCAGGAGACGACAAGCTGATAAGGGAGCCTGCCCCGAGGCGACCGCTAGGGGGCCTCGGCAACACAACTCCAAACAGTAATCCTAGGGGCCCTGTAGGACCACACCTGGGCCACCCAGGAGCGAGGATCGCAGTCACGCTCTTACCAGGAATGGTCTAGAATCAGCATATACAAAGCGGGGCTACAGAGGTTAATTCTTCCACCTTCCACCTGCCTACAATAGCAAGGCTGGCTGCTCTACTAGTGCAGCTAGGAGCGAGGCTGTAATCTACTTGCACAATATTTGGCATGTGCAATCAAGCAACTTGTGCAGTCTCTGCGCATTATCATGGCAGTCGACTGCTGATCCAACAGAAGCGGGGCCACAGACCCACTGATAAACAACATAATACACAGCAGGCTAGTCAACAGAGTAGCCAAACTAAAAACCAACAATACGTATAGCATGGCAGCAGGAACATTCATGCTTCTTCTGCACAGTACAGGAGCATCCTACTCAGCTGAACAGTAGAGTGGAGAGCTCCACTGTGCAGACAACATAAAATGTCGTACAAACGAACTATATACACACAGGATGCAGGAATGAACTCAAGCACCACCCGCGGAACACAGGAGCAGTTGACGCCTGCTGACTAGACCAGCTAACGCAGGGCAACATTAGCTCTACTGTGCTGACAAATGAACTATGTGCATAGCGGAACATGAGAGCCCACTCAATTGCTTACCGCTGAGGACAGCACCAGCGGTCTCTTGCTCTATGGCACACAGCCAGTGCGGGCCACAGACCTGCTGACCAAGGAACTATATACACAGTGAGTGAGCTCCAGTCTACACAAACTAGAACGGAGCCACAGTCCTGCTGTTTACATGTTATATATACTAGGGTGGTCGATCAATTAAAAAAAAAAAAAATATATATATATATATATATATATATATATATATATATATATATACACTCACCTAAAGGATTATTAGGAACACCTGTTCAATTTCTCATTAATGCAATTATCTAACCAACCAATCACATGGCAGTTGCTTCAATGCATTTAGGGGTGTGGTCCTGCTCAAGACAATCTCCTGAACTCCAAACTGAATGTCTGAATGGGAAAGAAAGGTGATTTAAGCAATTTTGAGCGTGGCATGGTTGTTGGTGCCAGACGGGCCGGTCTGAGTATTTCACAATCTGCTCAGTTACTGGGATTTTCACGCACAACCATTTCTAGGGTTTACAAAGAATGGTGTGAAAAGGGAAAAACATCCAGTATGCGGCAGTCCTGTGGGCGAAAATGCCTTGTTGATGCTAGAGGTCAGAGGAGAATGGGCCGACTGATTCAAGCTGATAGAAGAGCAACTTTGACTGAAATAACCACTCGTTACAACCGAGGTATGCAGCAAAGCATTTGTGAAGCCACAACACGTACAACCTTGAGGCAGATGGGCTATAACAGCAGAAGACCCCACCGGGTACCACTCATCTCCACTACAAATAGGAAAAAGAGGCTACAATTTGCACAAGCTCACCAAAATTGGACAGTTGAAGACTGGAAAAATGTTGCCTGGTCTGATGAGTCTCGGTTTCTGTTGAGATTTTCAGATGGTAGAGTCAGAATTTGGTGTAAACAGAATGAGAATATGGATCCATCATGCCTTGTTACCACTGTGCAGGCTGGTGGTGGTGGTGTAATGGTGTGGGGGATGTTTTCTTGGCACACTTTAGGCCCCTTAGTGCCAATTGGGCATCGTTTAAATGCCACGGCCTACCTGAGCATTGTTTCTGACCATGTCCATCCCTTTATGACCACCATGTACCCATCCTCTGATGGCTACTTCCAGTAGGATAATGCACCATGTCACAAAGGTCGAATCATTTCAAATTGGTTTCTTGAACATGACAATGAGTTCACTGTACTAAACTGGCCCCCACAGTCACCAGATCTCAACCCAATAGAGCATCTTTGGGATGTGGTGGAACGGGAGCTTCGTGCCCTGGATGTGCATCCCACAAATCTCCATCAACTGCAAGATGCTATCCTATCAATATGGGCCAACATTTCTAAAGAATGCTTTCAGCACCTTGTTGAATCAATGCCACGTAGAATTAAGGCAGTTCTGAAGGCGAAAGGGGGTCAAACACAGTATTAGTATGGTGTTCCTAATAATCCTTTAGGTGAGTGTATATATATATATATATATATATATATATATATCTATACCAAAAAAGCTAAATTGTGACTTTACCCCTAGTATGTTTTTTTATGCACCAAAAACAGGTATTTTATCAAATCCGCCATCTTTGATTTTCTTTACCTAGTGTCATTAATAAAATGTTTTAAAACGTTTAAATAACTACCACATTTATCATAGTAAAAGACCCTTGTCATGCTTGGGTTGGATAGTTGATACAGTTTTATCAATTTGTGTGAACTACACCCCAAAATATTGTCAAATGGTGCGAGTCCACTGTTTGGCGAGAAACGGCACAGAAACACAGCTCCACGCAGCCGTTCAGAGTGGAATGTAGAGGCAGAGCGAGACGCTGATCCTCCTGCAGTCCACTGTCAGAGCCGCCCGTCACTTCACTGTTTTACTTCGCTATATACAAATCTGGGTGATAAGATTTGTAATACCAAGAAAAATATATACTGCGATTTAGAAACACCAGGGATCATTTTACGTGAAGCACATGTAAGAAAATAATATATCAGACTATGTACAGTATATCCAAACTATTTAGATTATAATCGCATAAAAGGAATGGATGAGCAGAGTTGTAACCTGATCAGGTGTTCTTTCAGCTTCTGTGTCCCTCTGCCAATTTGGAAAACACTTGTTTTAGTTTTTCCAATGCAAATGCAAAAACGCAATTGATTTTACGATTTATACTATCATATTACCTAAAATAAAATGTTTAATTCATGATATATCATGTGTTATTATTGTTTATGTGAATGATCTGAGAATATAGCAGCCAGCTCCCCATCACCAAACGTAAAATGCTGCATATATAACTAATTTTTTTCTAACTTCCTGACTTTGGGTACAAAACACCTGTTAACCTGCTATTAGTGGGGATGTAACCTATCAAATGACACCTTCATTAGAGGTGTGCGTGAAACCACCATTTGGGCTTGAGCTTTTAAAGAAGGTGAGGAACCGAAAATCTTGGTGCTGCCTCCTCGCCGCTGCACCCTCAGAGGCGCTGCTCCCTGTTAATCAGGACAAGATGGCTTTTCACAGAGGAAAATACTTTAATTTAGACACACAGCGTTATGTTTACTGTATGTGATGTGTTCATTTTTACTAATCTATGTAGTATTTGCATCTGATTTTTTTTATTTTGTCATAATAATAATTTGAAACCGACGCACTTAAATGCTTTTATCCTCTTTACAGAGAGCTTCTACACTGTTAGGGAATGTTTGATCTCCCTATATATACATAGTGGGGTACAAGCCAGACGCATGAACTACTGCAACACAATACAATAATGAACTAACTATATACAGGGTGGCTTTGTAAGGCAATGTACATGGAGGTCGCATGAAAGACCCTGGGAACACATTGACAGGCTGTCAGCAAGTCCAGGAGTAGCTCGCGTGGGTGCTCAACTGGAAGGCATAGTCCTATGGAAGGGAAAGGCATGGTTCATATAGCTCCATCAGGATGCACTTAACAGGGGCAGACTGGGAGAGGAAATCAGGAGCCATGGGCTACTGGGGCTCGGCTGCAGCCAACACTAGATTCCCAATGGAAGGGACTGGTCCCGTCACATCCAGCCTGTAGAACTGGACAAAAACTTCCTGTGCGCCTGCACAATGGGGATGTTAAAATACGGATTTTCAGATCCACCGTGGTGAACCAGTCACCACAATGGCCTGGGACATGTTGCGCCGGTTGTGCATCTTGAAGCGCAACACCTTGAGGTGGTGGTTCAGGGGCCTCAGATTTAAGATGGGGCGGAAACTGCCATCTTTCTTGGGCACAAGGAAATATGGGGAATAGAATCCCTCGTGCTGCCCCGGCAGGGGCACTTCGTAGATTGCTCCGCACACTGCAATGGGTCCTTCACTCGTGTCCACACCATGGAAGTAGCCAACTGATATAATTTGGAGCACCCAAATCTTGGGTGTGGAGTTGCCAATTTGAGAATTGCTGGGGGGTGTAAGGGTGGGCCAGAGGCTACTGGAACACCTCAGGGACGGGGCTCGGGTGATGGAGGAGGTGGGCCACTTGCAACCCAGCCTCATACGCCCTCCGGAGCAGTGTCTCCGTCACGCGACACTGCCTATTGGGGCAGGCCAGGTCGCGTGGCTCTGCGGACAGCGAAGGTAGGGAGATGAGCACGGCTATGGTGGAGTTTACCCGGGGGAAACTCACCAAGCCCGCTTCCGCCACACCATGGGTCCTGGCATAAGCCTCCCCTCTCCTAGCTAGGGCGGGGGCTGTTGCTAGATGGTGCCAGGTGGCCCTCAGTTCGTCGAGGAGGTCAGGATGCAGCGTGAGGGCCTGTGCGAGCCGCTGTGAGTGCTGACCTCTCTCAAACCTTGAGCAAGGCGGGGCATTGTCAGAGGGTCAGGGGAGCTAGAGAGACACCGCCCAGAACTCCCAGTACTGTCCCGTAGGAGCAGGAGGGATGTCCACACTCAACAGAGGCAGTTCTCCTCCCAGATGGCCTGTTTACTGCTCTCATCCTGAGATGGGGCAGATAGACTCCCCTCAGACTCCAGTGGCGCGGTGTGAACCAGCGATGGAGCATCATAGTGTGGGGGGGGGCACCTGTTGCGCTGCCTGCGGAGATCTGGTCCATTCTTCTGTTTAGAACATAGATTGCGCTCCCTGTCTGAGGAGCCTGACCTCCGTTGCTGACGGCGCGGTGGGGAGGAGGCAAGCGACGACTCGGAAGAGGGGGAGGGAGCCTGTGGACGTCACTCCGCCGCTCTTCCCTGTTGTTCACATGCACGCCTGGGGGCACGTGCGGCTGTAGTGGCACGCACCTCAGGCATCTTAGTAAAATACTGTTTTATTGGTGTAAGTATTTTACATTTCAAGAATAAAAACATTCAAACAAATTTTAATACTCATGATTAAAATTTAAAATCAATTCTTAAAATTCATGAACTTCAAATAAACAAGTGCACAAAACAATAAAACAAACGTGATTAAAGCAAACTGCTACCAACAAAGGTTTCAAATACATTGAAAATAACTGAAAATGCACCGGACAAAGCAAAAAACAAATAAAACGAAAAAATAAAAAACAAACCAAAACAGTCCGATGCATTTAAAATTAAATCCAAACGGTCAATGTATTTGACAAAAAAATAGAACATAACAACCAAAAACAAACAAACAAAACAAGTGCTTTTAAAAACAACTCAATCTTTAAAAACAGTTAAACTTCGATTTTTAAAATTCATTTTAAAAAGCAATCATTCATAAAAGGGTTAAAAGATCTTGGACTCGGGCTCCACCAGGGGGAGATGACCGTCCCCAGAGGTGGGTCCCATCACGGGATCCTGAGCTCCCCCAGATCTTGTATCTGCCAGTTCTTAAAGGCTTCCTCCTTGCCCCTCTGATGGACCTCCAGATTGACGTAGTCCCTAATAAGTACCATGCCCCTCCGCGCGATGACAATTGGGTCCAGCTCCTGCTTGTTAAACAGATAGATGTTCTGTCCCTCCCACAGGGCCTGTTTCACTGCGCAGACGACACGCCACCAGCACCTCAGGGTGGGAGATGTCAATCCCCTGGCTGGACCATATAGGATCTGCTGGGCGGTCGCCCGCACAGGAACGGCAAACCTGTGGAGGAACGGAGAAAAGAGGAGCCAGACCCTGCAAGCGGAGGGGCAATCCCTAAAGATATGAGCCTCGGTCTCCTTCTCCAGGCAACCCTTGTAGGGGCAGATGTCATAAGGGGCTAGGCCCCTTCTGTGCATGAACACTCGGGTGGGGAGACACTGACTCACAGCCATCCAGGAGACATCTTTCTGCGTATTTGTGAGGCAAACATGCGTAGCGTTAGCCCAGATAAACCGGCAGGTCAGAGGGCCAGGGGAGCTGGAGAGACACCGCCCAGAACTCCCAGTACTGTCCCGTAGGAGCAGGAGGGATGTCCACACTCAACGGAGGAGGAGAGGTGGGGGAGACCAGCTCCTCCTCCGTGAGCTCCGCCTCAAGCTCTGGGTCTGCGTACGCAGCAGCGGGTGCAGGCGGAGATGCAAGCGCGGGAGGCAAAGCTGTCTCCAGCACTACAACCCTGGGGAGACGGAGGGGCTCGGGGAGAGGCGGATATCCAGTGCCACGGAGACCCCCCCGTCACTTGCCGGAGTGGGAGATCGTCGGGAAAATATTCAAATCAATCAGTGATAATTCAACCCAATTAGTGAATGCCGTCACGCACCACTCGTGACATATATGCACAAAATGTGCATTTCGAGGGAGAAAATACACAAAATTATGAATGACACAAACAGTGCCCCATAGTTATATGAGACCTCTGCACATGTTCAGGCCAGTACAGCCTGTTGGTGCGACAAATGTGTTTCATGGATGAGGAGATGCATTTTAAATACTGTTGTATGTCACCACATCGTTTTTCTGACCTGCTGCTGCACCTACAGCCATGGATCATTAAACCCCAGAGACCAGGCTGTCATTACAATCTGTAACAAACTCCCCAGCGATGTGGTTGAGAGACCAAATGGAGACCAAACCAGCACGATGGGTCTAATGACCTGCTCTCATTTGTAAATTTCCTTATGTTCTTATGTGTGTTACCACTTTTTTTTAGAATCCATGCACTTGGCTACTTCTCCACTAACAGAGGAGATACTGTATGCCCACAACTAATGCATTTCCTCCAGAACATACATTGCCCAGCCTTCGGCTTATTTGCATACTGTGAGTCTATAGTCTATATTGTAGGAGTACCGATGCAGCTCTCACTGACAGCACTGTGAGCTTGCAGGCACTTGGTAACCCACATTAATCATTGTTGTGACCAAGATAATGAAACCTTGGTTGACTCCTACTCATCCCCAGCAGTATTCAGCCACATCAAGGGGAATGTTAAGCAACAGTTCAGTGTAATGCATTGTATCCTGTTTATACTGGTTAAGATACTGGCAAGCCCTTCAGAATACCAGCAATTTCCCTAATATTTCATGATGTATTCATGTCCTTCTCCAGAGCCCTTTTCCAAGCACAGTGGAATAAATATGATATACTGCCTTGACAATGACAATTTAGCTTTCAGATGATGGATGTAATGCATGATTTGTATTTATTATTATTATTATTATTATTATTATTATTATTATTATTTATTAGCAGACACCCTTATCCATGGCACATATTTGATTTTATTAGTTCAAAGATACCAGTTGTTTTAAGACATTGCAATATACAGTCTGTTTACAAGGATTTCAATTGATTTTCCTCTCTAGGACTCGTATTGTTGACTTTCACCGGCCCACTGGACCCTCTGACACCCATCCTCGGCTCTTCGAGTGGATAAAGAATTACTTTTCTTTGGCCACCAGCAGAGGAGTAAAACTTCCTCCCAGAGTTGTCCAGACCTCCAAACCTCCTATATATCTGCAGCATCAAGGTACATGAACCTTCCTTTAACAAAATGTTTAGATATCCTTTGGAAACCATGAGAATTTTTTTTTTTTTTGGCAAATGATCTGTTATGCATCGGACAGGTAAGCTTTTGTCCATTTAGATTGCAAATTGTAAGCAGAAGAGATACAATATGCCCATGTTTATGAAGGACTTATAGTCATACTATTGTGGGCATAGAAGAAAAGAAGAACAGAAATCTTTGCCTCTTAATATTTGACCCAGGCTGCCCTCCACATGATATGCAGAAGCTACTGGGACAGAATCTCAATGGTGGTAGTCTTCGACATCTCCGCAGGTTCACCAGTGGATTAAAACATAAGCAGTACCAAGTAGTGGCAGTAGAGGGAGTCCTTTCACAAGAAGAAAAACAAGTAAGCCTGCTCACTCACTCTCTCTCTCTTTCACACACATACACACACATTGTTCTTTCCATAAAATACATTTTTGAACATATGAAACATGCCCGGATCACATGCGGTAAAGAAATAGTCCAGACTTTGTGTCAAACTTATTTTGAAAAATATAGTGGGCATGTATAACAATTTTTTAAATCATGTATTAGTTTACATAGATAGGAGCATGAGATCAGTAGTGGAACAGAATATTCTACTTGTTCTTTGTTAAAAAATACAGTAGTAATAATAGTGTTTCATATAATTGTAATATACTTTAACAACTGTTCCTCTTTTTCAGGCACGTCTTCAACACTCAATAATTTTACATGCAGATTCCCTGAACTAAAACAAAATTATTTTTAAATCTACAGAAAAATGTTTAAATGCTGTGTATAGATTTACATGTCTTGTAGATATGAATTTCAATTATTTTCAAGTTTTTATAATTAAGTAATACATTGTGACTTTCTGATGGTGAATACATTTTTAGTTTCCAGCTTGGAAATATGCTGTGAGTGAGAAGTGTGAGCTGTGCATGAGTTCAGTACACTAGCTTGAATATAAAATACAGTGGGTACTATTCAGAAATTTCCCAAACAAGATCTAGACCAAAATCCTCCATTTTCTTCTGGTAGATTGCATCGAACTTCTCGTTTTGAGCCACTGTGAATATATTTTTCCAGTCCCCAACTGTCCCTAAAAGAAAATCATAGGTTTGAAAAATAAAAAAAACATTTTAAAGGATAAGACAAAATGAACTGTGATTCCTCACTGGCCAAGAACATGCTGTCCTTGGATTCTTACTGGAATGTTTTTGATGATCAGATGAGATTACTTTTACTTACTCTTAGACTCTCAATAAGAATAACATGTGTAATGTTGTGCTGGGTGTAGCATTGCTTGGCTGGCAAACAAACACTATACCTCCCAGAAGCCCTGGGATGATGATTCATGTTGTGGAAGCACCTGACCTGCAAGATGCCCCTGATTGGATGAAATCCTTTGTTGTGGGGGAGTTGGAAGGTAAAGGGCAGAACAAATGAGCCTGGTAATGAACTTTTGGACAAGTACCTGATTCCCAAAGCTTTTACTGCAGAAAGCACAGTCTCCTATTTGAATATGAAAGGAGATTACTATCGCTATCTAGCTGAGGTGGCTGGGTCGGACAAAGACGATACCATTAGATACTCACAGGAGGTCTATCAGCATTTACCATTTATTCCTATATCTGCCACTTAACTGGACCACATTCAGATAAGAGTGCATTGCACTTGAGAAGAGTCTCTTTTCACTCCACATCTTGGGTAGTTGGCAACATATTCAGATTCAAATTAGTGTAAAAATGAACCTGCGTCTCAGGTTAATGAATTTGGGGCTCATGGTGTATGAACTTGTTATGGTGATGTACTCCCCTTCTGAACATAGTGGTGTGTACACATCCCCTGCTTCAGGGGAATGGTATTATGGTGTAGTGGGGTTGTGGCTGGTGAGTGGGGGCCTGAGAGACAGCTGTCCCCCATATTGTATTGAAAATGCAGCACAGACAGACTCCACAATTAATAAATAAAGCCACCCATGTTGTCATTACACATCAGCACACCACTGCTTATCTCTCAACCTCCCCTCAGCTAATTAATGTATTTCATAGTAGAATCCACAGTAACGGGTCTATAGTCTAGCAAAATAGTGGGGGCATGCTGTGTTGGTCCTTTTTAAAGAATATCATGATCATCATAATGTGCATCATAATATCTATTATGTGATATGTATACATACTGTAATGACTTGCACTGACTTAAATTCTTGACTGAAAAAGTGAGATATAAAATACCAACATGCACATGCAAACTAATATTCACACACAAGGAAAACAAGGGATTGTTTAACTGGAGTGAACTAGCCAGTCTGGTATCATATGACCTTTAGATTGAGTTCAAGTGCAAGGCAGATTTAAGGTATCTCATTTATATTTGTGTTGGAAACAAGATATTCTATTACAAACAAACAAAAAGCAAAATAACCCAAAGAAGAGAAAGACTGTGATGTTTTGTAAGGACTATTTGAAAAGAATTAGCTCTGAGTAAAATAATTATAATTAGTGGTTACCGGATTACCTAGAAAAAGCAGCCTCTTCTATTTATTTATAAGTTCTAATTATAATGGTTTTTACGTTTGTTAAGAAATGTACACCTGGATTTATAATTCTACAAACACTTATCTCCTTATTTGATTAACGTATTGCAGGTCTCTGTTTCATCTTACAATTTAAGACCGTGTTCATTCAAAAAGTCTAAGCTTCACATATTTGGTTATCATTTATTTCAGTTTTCCTCAGCCAGTGACTGAAATGAGTTACACTGTAAGTTAAAATGGCAGCGCTTTATATCTGAGGATGTTTTTAACTCTTAGGCAAAACCTGTGATGACAGATACTCGCATTGACGAACTGTGTTTTACTTCATTTTAATTTATGTACATTTTATTTAAAGTGATTTTATTTTACTATTTGTTGTATTTATTCTGCCTAAACCAAAACTAAACTAAGACCCACCTGCAAATAAAGAATTTGATGGTGGATTATCTCTCTGTTAGAAGGGACTTTCTTCTGTTCTTAAAAACACCCACCCACCCAAAATGATACTGTAATTTGCTATTAGATTTAATTTGGTCCAAGCCTTTGTTTTCTTGCTGTCCTGCAGCAGTGGTGTAAGCCTCTTGGCCAAGTCAATTACTTATCTGGCAAAACAAAGTTTGCTTATACATTCAATGGTATGAAAAAAATGTACACTTTGAAAATGTGTAATTTTATCTCAGATTGGGAAATAGTAGCACAGTGTTCAATGTAACTTCAGACTTTCATTTCATTTTGTTGTGGCATATGTGGAAGTAAAGTTAAAAATTCCTCTCACAAATGTTTTACTTCATGTATACTTAAGAAAGATAAGGTCAAGCCAACAGCCAGGCCAGAAGGTAGTTTGACCCCTGTTTGTTATTTTCGATGAGCATCTTGGAGACAATGCCAAACAGTATGATTTGAGTGTCTTCTCCTTAATCCTTGTATTGACTCATGGACTCTGTCCTCTAATGATATATTCAGCTTAGCTAGCTTTTTAGATATCACAGTAATGACTTATTAATTGTAACCAGATCTTTGATTTTTGTGTATAAAAAGCTCTGACTTTTACCATGGAGTCAGAGCAACTTTGGAATCTACCTGATTCACTGTTCCTCTCCACGCTTCCTGTATTAAAGGCATTGCAATGAACATTTCAACCTGATTGAAGTCTGAGTTTCTTCCACACGTATCATGCACAATATATTTTTAACAAAATTAAAATAAATGAAGATCAATGGCAATAAATGGCAATAACACTTACTAGCCAGGAACAACAACAACAACAAAAAATGTTACACAGTGTTATCATTTAAGGAGACTAATAAGTAGTATAAAGAAAGTATTAGTTATAATATGTATTTCTGATATCCAGGTAAGCAAGGCACATTAACTAATAAGCAACACAATTTGCATTGCATCTTAGTCTAAATACTTCTATATTTACATCATCCAAAAATATATATAATTACATTATTTTCTTATTTTATATATCTAACTTTGCAATAAAAAGCTCCAAGATTATTCCACTATCATTTGTAGGACTCTGGGGCTTCTCTTGATAATATCTGGACATCAAATGTTTTAATCAGTTGAAAGAAGCATCACTATCAGGAAGACCAATACCAGAAAAATTAGTTTTTTTCACATACTTAAAAAAATATCTGATTCACATATGTTCTGCACTACTGTCACTATTGGATGGAGCAATGATAAACAAACAATTTTTTTTTATGTGTAAAAATAAAAAAATTACCTTTTCGAAGAAATGTTCCTTCGCTGCTGTTCAAATGGATCTTACACAGACTCTTATAATTGGCAATTGGATTGTTTTGCATTCTCTTGAAAGTTCCTTTTTCTACGATCATATCAATTGTTTTGTCCTCAAGCTTTTTGCCCACAAAGTTTGAAATCTTGACTATAGTACTTCGCAGATCCTATGGTAAAATGTTTCAGAGATTAAGTACAGAAATGTAACAACCCTGAAAAAGTATGTGTTGTGCATTTCATTTTTGATTGATATTTTGATTGATATTCAAAAGAGTGAACCCTACCATACTTATTTAAAGGGCCTCAATTGGTCTTCGGTCATTGTTTTGTTGTTGTTGTTTTTGTTGTTGTTATAATAATAATAATAATAATAATAATTATTATTATTATTATTATTATTATTATTAATAGTAGTAGTAGTAGTAGTAGTAGTAGTGTTATTATTGGAAGTAGTTTTAATGGTTTTCTGCAATAAGATAAAATCTTTACCTTTTTCATTTCCTCATACGTGAGAAACAGGAAATCAAACTGATCTTTATGACTATACCAATCCTTTATGTGGTCAAACCATGAGCTTCCAAAAACTGTATTCACAAATGAGAAAAAAAATAGATAGATAGATAGATAGATAGATAGATAGATAGATAGATAGATAGATAGATAGATTTTTCACAAGCATAATGTAATTTCAGAGTAATATACGTGGACTGTTGGAACATTTCTCTTCAGTATGTTGAAATTTCAATATCTTTTTCGCTGAAACAATCTTGTGATTTTATTAAGAGCACTAATCAGATGCACTTAAAACATTTAGGCACATGCCTGATAAAACATTTATGCATGTGTAACGGGGCTCATTTGGTATATAATGAGCACGTTACAAAGTGAGGTAACCCCTCAGTAAAACTAGTACAGTGTTGAGCCTCCCACGGTGGGAGACCCGTTCCTTTGGCGTAGAGGGTTTAGCACTGTATTGCGCTGGAGCCGCTGAGGTGCGCTCGGAGGGGTGTCGTGGTGCGTGGCTCGTATATAATAATATAATATATATATATATATATCTATATATCTGGATGTATATAATGTGCAGTGTATATCATTTGTCCATTTGAATTATTAAACATTTCAGCATATGCACAGGGAAATTATGTGTTTGTATTTTCTTAGGGACAACTTACCGTTACCTTCGAGGAATCTATCCAGAAACGTATCAAAGTTCTCTTCACTTTCCAGACAAGCAATGTATTTGTGGAAATGGTAATAAGACACAGCAACATCTTTGGGATTTCGGGCAAGGTATATAACCTTAAAATAAATCAATCTTTATTAATACAACTAACTTCAGATGATAAATACAGTTCATTAAATCCTAAACTGTTGAAATACATAAATAATATTGTATTCCACAAGCCTGTCATTTCAAATGTTCCTTCATTTTTTAATTAGTCATATTTTGGGATATAAAATTCTTACATGACTTGATTATACAGATTAATTATATTGTTTGAAATGCCACTATGCTGCCCATATAGCACTTTATCCCCCAGAAACCCCAGGTGGATGAATTGGCAGTTGTGAGCACCTGGCTTGAGTGCTTAATTATCCCCTATACTGTGTATAGTAACATACATATATGTAAGGGACAGAAGAGAAATAACAGTGCCTCAGAGCCCAGGCATAAATCAAGGACACTTGTCAGAAACTTCCTCCTCCCACATTAATGTCCTTCAGGGGCCCCAGTGAGGGCATTGAATAATAATAATAAATACATATTTAAACAAATATATAGTGACTGAGGACCTTGTTTTTCAATTTGTTTTAAATATCCCCATATGCATATTTTAGATGTACATGTAGACACTTTTTATGAATTGTCTATTCTATTTTAAACAATTTTAATGGAGCAGAAAAGAATGCTTCAAGTGGAGGTGGAATACACTGGTTTGCTTTCCAGTAAAACAAATACAAGTAAAACCCAAATAACAATTGAAATGAGCGACAAACTACCTACTTGATATGAAAACTTTGCAGCAGGATCAGATTTAACAGACCATGGTTGTGTATTCACTTCAAACATTAGAGATCTCATGTGATAGAATTAAGTCATTCTTGGAACGTGCCTCATATTAATAGCTTGTTTAACCAAAATAGTTATAGAAATGTTATTGCTTATATTTCAATAATGAGATAGCTGGGCTACCATCCAAGACTAAAGAGTCGTTATTCCAGTATAGCTGGATTATATTATAGTATTATATATAGTGTTTCAGAAGTGGGGGTTGTGTTGCTGCCAAGTTGCTGAGCTGGGGGGAGGGGGGTCAGTGAGGGAGGGACATGTCAAAGTGTGGGGAGAGAAATTTCACCTGTACACCAAGTGAATTACCTCTATCAATGGTCATAAAGTGTGTGTGTGTGGGGGGGGGGGGGGCGCCTATGATTGAGGGGACAAATTGAAGCTCTTTCAATATTGTGGTGACAATTAGGCCCTCCAGTTCCCGCTTAAACCAACCCCTATGATTATATTACTAGTTCAGCCAGTGCTTATAATGGATATAGGTGCTTTGCTAAATTTCCTTTTGATGTGCAATTGCTACAAAATCATTAGAGGAAACCAAAAACACTATTGGCCCTTAAGAGGAGGGGTAACTCTCATGGTCCACATTCTTAGACTTGGCTTACCTTCCCTCTTTTTCTCAGGCCGTCTGGGATCAGATCCCAGGGCAAGTGTGAAACAAATAAACGTTGGGATGGGAATTTGTTGTAGTCAAATTTTTTCGTGTACACTTCAATCCAAGGACAAACCTCAGTTGTCATTTTAGCTTTTTCTCCTGTTACTTCATCACTGTAAAACATTAATGATAAAATGTATTGCATCCATACTGTTCCTATATTTGGGAGAGAGCAAAATAGCATATTAGTTAAATTACTCCTAAATTAATAACACGTTCTAAAATAACATATGATTCTAAACCAATATAAAATGCTACAAAGTATTGTCTACACAGTCCTGTGACATTGCACACAAACAAAGCAACTTGCAAAGCTTTTTGCTCCAGTGCAATGTTTGCTCTAAGTTTTGCAATCGCAGAGAATCCCCATGTCATTTTCCAAAACCATATTAAAGTGAAGATGTATATGTATAGTTATTTTCCTAACCTACTGTCTCTGTCAAGATTTGAATATGTACACATTTAAAAATACCCAAAGCTACAATTAACACATCTGTAAATAGTACATTAAAGCGACATTTGTGAAGGATATTTGCTTACCAGACTTTGGATAAGTCACCGAACATATGTCACTTTCATGGATTTCAAAGTTTTCCAGAGTGTCCAGAAATTTCTCATCATGCACATTGGAAATAAAATTGAATCCTTTATATTTGAAAAGTTTGGAAGTTTCTTGTTTATCTGCCATTACTGAAACCAAAGCCCTGTTGAAAATACCATATGCATGAAAAAACATTGTTTATATACACTGCTCTGCTAAGACAAACTTAATTTAAGCAAGTGACTACCACATATTCAACACACCAATTATCTTCAGAGGTACATTTCTGTGGTAATTCTGGTATACTATGTACTATGATCAGGATTTTGTAAACTCTCCAAAGAACCTCTTAAATCCTAATGTCATCATTTTAATTTTAAAATATAATTGCTCAATTAAGAATTTTAAAATAAAATTGTTATTATTAAAAGTAGCATTAACAACAGTACTAGTTGTAGTAAATGAAAAGTAAATACTTGTTTCTTGAAGTCTGTCAAGTAGATCAGCTATGTCCTGTCTCTTCAAATCTTCTGTTGTGTTTGTAGCTTAGATTGTTATTTGCATGAAGAAGACAGAATGGTTAAAATGGTTAATAGTTGTGTATTTGTATGCAAACAAGATGCAAGTAAAATAAGGGATGGTTAAAGGTCCATTGATGTGGATTAATTAATCATTACCTGTATTGTACAACTGGGTATTCTGGGAAACTAGGTTCACATCCCAGAGAGTTATTTAGTTACAAAGACAGATAACTTGTGATCATATATATATATATATAATATATATAAATATAATAAAATACAAAAATAAATGTTTATTTTTTTTACTGTTTCAATCGTTTTGGGTAGCAATACATGTTTTTGATTTTCTAATGTCTTGGGTGCATGTTTCTTCTTTATTAATTAAACAAATATAATAAATGTACTATTTAAAGAACATAACAATCTGGCAAAACAAGCACAAGAGAAAGGTAGTGCAACATTATCTAGTTATGTTTCATTTTTATTCCTGTACAGTAGCTCAGCAGCTTGCTTGCACAGTAGCTAAGTAACTGTTTTAATGACGATGACATTAAATGTGTAGCTAAACCAGCTGTCTGGCTGCATGTTTTTTTTTTTTCAGTCAGTCCAAGTTCACCTTACCTGACACCAAATAGCGTTTTATTATATCTATATTTTATTACATCTATGCTAGAGTGCTAATTAGTTCTGCAACATCAATGCTCAAGTTAGCAAATGATCTAGTACGTTAATCAGCAAATGAGATTTGAGCTCAAACTAAACTGTGGGGCGCGGAGGCTCTAGCTAGTTACAGTAAAAAAAAAAAAAAAAGTGTAGATATTTAAAATATATCTATATTAAACATATTATATTGTAAAATAACACAGAAATGAACTCAGACAGCTTTTGCTTAACGTTCTACTCTGTTCCAAAGCAACTGACGTCAGACGTGTTTTGTACAATGTATTTGGGTATCATGAAAGGCGCTTCTAAATCAATTATTATTATTATTATTATTATACGTATTTATATTATATATTATGTTATTATACGTTGTGTAGTTTCTCCAACAGTGAAACGCATCAGTAACGTGCTTAAAAAGAAGTGACAAATTGATCGTTTTGGGAGAAAAGAGTCCAATACAAGCTTATGGGCAGCAGCGGAGCATCCAGCGAAACATAAAAGTCGGAAATATGACGAAGTTCATTTAAAACTGGGCTTAACAAGCAGCGGCTTCTCTGCATTAACAGCAATTAACCGCATCCCGCTACGTTGCGCATTGTGGAAACAGACGCAACCCTCCTACCGATAAGGTAGGACCGTTCATTTGAATCGGAATCTATCGTTGGTTTGTGTCATATTTCTCTAATGGTTGTAAGGTTTTATTTAGGTTTTATTATTATTTATATGGGGTGTTGCTGACTATGACTAAGCCTGGGGAAAGCATTTGTAAACCACTAAACCTATGTCGTTGTAGAAATGGATTGGGAAAAAGTAAGGGAGCGGGGGGCAAATCAAAACCAGCAGAGGGCCCCCAAAAGGCGAGAAACAGCCCTGCCTCCCTGGGGTGATTGACAAGTCTACAGGGAGCTATAAACACAGTTTCTCTTTGTATTACATTTAGAAACACCATCCCTTCTTGGGCTCCTCCAATACTCCACACAGCACAAACCACTCCACCCAGTCGCGCTGCTGATTCCAGTCCTTGGGTCGGATTAAATCAAAATTTGACCCCCCGCTAATAGCAAACTACAAACCTGTACATCATATGAAGCCGCAACTGAGTACAGTTCTGTAGTTTTCTATTAGCGGGTGGGTCAAAGTTTTGATTTAATCCGGCCCATTGTCCACTCATTAGCCAGGTTAATTGCACATGGGTGAAGTTGATCACATCATCACATCCTGCCTGCATACCACCGTCTACAACTTCAGCTTTATCAGTTTCACACATTTGGAACATTCATCAGATCCACTAAAAAGTAAAGTGGCCTGTATCAGTCATGGTAAATTAAATATAGCAGTTACTTAGACTCAGATGCTTGAGGCTCACATACTGCAGGCCCCAATATGCTACTGACAGGGTTATGACATATTTGGCATTCCCTGAAGGAAAATTGCAAATATGTAACTTTTCGGCCAACTGTGCATGCTTTATTACATAAAAAAGGTAGATGATTTGCATCAATTTACAGGTAGTTTAAATATAAATCATGCATAAGTGATGCAGGATACCAGGGGATGCCAAATATGTCATAGCACGGGGCAAGGTTACAATACTTTAAAAGTGTAACCTTAACACAAGTTCTATATAAGAGAAGATAGTGCATTATTCTTCTTACAATTTCTATTTTCCTGTTAAATTGCACTTGAAGCATCTGTTACCCAGCTGGCAGAATTATGTTTTAGCAACTGTATCAAAATGTTGCAATTTGGCTACTGTTTTGTTCGTTTATGTAAAAGGATGCAGAAACATTAATTTGTATGGTCATGATTATGTCCAGAAAACGGTGTAACAAAGTTGTGGAAACATTATCAAAACCTTGTCAGACCATTGTAAATCCATTCCAACAATGTTACAGAAAAATGGTTTGTTTTTAGTTTTGTTCCTTTTTTTAATATCCCCAATCTTGTGACAAACCTCAGCTGTCTGTTGTCCTTGCAAGTTTTTGGAAACATTTCTTTAAATAACTGGAACCTGTAAGAATTGATAGTATTTTGATCAGCAACTATATTGAACTTGTCCAAATTAATTCATTTTGGCTAAGGGCCTGTATGTATCTGTCTTTCTTTCTGAGTCTTGAGACGTCTGTAGCAGTCAGAGACACTCAGTTCTCAAAACATCCGATTTCCCTTGCCTTGAGACTTTTGGGGGATGAGGTAAACATGCCTATATTAATAACAAACCTTCCTGTTGTTTCTGAGAGTCATCCACAACGTTACAGAAGTGTTGCAGTTGAAATGTACCAGAGGGTTTTACATATCTACTCATTAGCTATATAGTTTATTATTCAGTAGCCAATATAATTTGTTAGCTTTGCATATTAATCAGTATTTCATGCATATTAATTGATTATTCCAAATTATTCACATATATAGACTTTACTTTGTTCGTTGTCAATGTTTCAACCTATAAATATCCGCACCTATGTTTGCTCGGGGCTCAGAGCCTACTAGTCTGGGCATCTTCCATATCTTTGTCACCTGTTTCTCTATTATTTTATTACCATTACATAATAAACATTTTATTGATTCACTGTAGTTCTGTGGATTCTTTACACACCAGATTTCTTACCCTTTTGTACCCTGTATTCTAAATAACAAATACATTATAGAGCAGAGGGGACAAATCCATACTGATGATAGTAAAGCTTTATTTGTTTTACAGACACTTTGTTGGGGTTTCCTCTGACTCCTACATTGAAGGTAAGAACATCTGTACAGAACATATATTGTGGAAAAATAAAAGATTTTCCCTTGTATCCCCATAACATGATGCTGCCACCACCACCATGCTTCACAGTAGGGATGGGTGATGAGCTGTGTTGGGTTTGAGCCAATCATAACACTTTGCATTTAGGCCAAAAAGTTCAATTTGAGATTTGTCAGACCACAACATATAAAGATGTGTGTGTGTATATATATGTATATACATATATATATATATATATACAGCTCTGGAAAAAAATATATTATAAGAGACCACTCCAAGTTCAAAAATCAATGTTAAGTGGTCTCTTAATTTTTTTCAGAGCTGTATATATACAGTTGTTAGCAAAATTCTTCAACCCCCATTGCAAATCAGGTTTATTGTCAAAATGTACTGACTGTCAGCTGTTTGCAATGAACAAATCAAATAAAAGCAATTGAAATAGCTCAACATAATGAAGTGCAAGCATCTTTAGTACTTAGTAGAGCACCCTTTTGCTGTTATGACCTGCTGCAAACGAGATGCATAGCCAGACACCAGCTTCTGGCAGCATTCCTGAGGAATCTTAGCCCATTCCTCAGAAGCAATGGTCTCCAGGTCAGTAATATTCTTGGGTTTGTGTGCTGCAACCGTCTTCTTCAAATCCCTCCAGAGATTTTCTATTGGGTTCAAGTTAGGTGACTGTGATGGCCACTGTAGAATCTTCCAGGACTTCTTCTGCAACCAAGCCTTGGTGTAATTTGAGGTATGTTTGGGATCATTGTCCTGTTGGAAGCCCAAGCTTCAGCTTCCTCACAGGCGGCATGACGTTTTTCTCCTAGGATTTCTTGATATTTCAATAAATCCATCTTACCTTCCACACGCTGCAGGTTTCCAGTGCCAGAGGATGCAAAGCAGCCCCAGAGCATCACCAAACCACCACCATGCTTAACTGTGGGCAGAGTGTTCTTTTCAGCATATGCTTCATTCTTCTTCCTCCAGACATACCGCTGATCCATCATGCCAAAATGTTTCAGTTTTGTTTCATCGCTCCACAGAACAGAATCCCAAAACTTCTGTGGCTTATTTATATGATTTTGAGCATATTGGAGCCGACTTTTCATGTGCTTTTGGGTCAGTAGTGGTGTATGTCTTGGAGTTCTGGCATGGAAACCTTCTGTGTTTAGTACACGCCTTACTGTGCTCACTGAAACCTCAATGCCTGTTGCCACCAAGTCTTGCTGCAGGTCGTTTGCAGTCACTCGAGGGTTTTTCACAACCTGCCTTCTCAGCCATCTGATTGCAGCCGTTGATACCTTCCTTTTTCTGCCCTGTCCAGGTAGTGTAAGCACGGTTCCTTTCACTTTGAACTTGCGAACTATGCTTCCAGCAGTGTCTGTAGGAACATTCAGTGCTTTCGCTATCTTGTTGTACCCTGTTCCTTGATTGTGAAGGGTGATGATCTCTTCTCTTAACTTTTTGGACCATTCTTTTGACTTAGCCATATTTCTAACATGCAGTCAAACGTGACTCTCAACAAACCCCTAGCCAGTTCAGGTATTTCATGTGTTCTAGCTCAAGCACACCTGGTGCAACAGCTGGCTGTACATTTTGACAAAACCTGATTTGCAATGGGGATTTAATAATTTGCGTACAGCTGTATACACTGATCACCCATAACATCATGACCACCTGCCTAATATTGTGTAGGTCCCCCTTTTGCCGCAAAAACAGCCCTGACCCGTCGAGGCCTGGACTCCACTAGACCTCTGAAGGTGTGCTGTGGTATCTGGCACCAAGACGTTAGCAGCAGATCCTTTGCTACGAAGCCCCATATGCAACAAACTGCGATGCACTGTGTGTTCTGACACCTTTCTATCAGAACCAGCATGAACTTTTTCAGCAATTGGAGCTACAGTAGCTCGTCTGTTGGATCGGACCAGCTTCTAACACATCAAATTTGAGGACAAAATGTTCACTTGCTGTCTAATATATCCCACCCACTGACAGGTGCCATGATAACGAGATTATCAGTGTTATTCACTTCACCTGTCAGTGGTCATAATGTTATGGCTGATCAGTGTATATATATATATCTATATATATATATATATATATATATATATATATATATATATATATATATATAGATATATATATATATATATAGATATATATCTATACATATATATATAGATATATATATATAGATATATACATATAGATAGATATATAGATATATAGATATATATAGATAGATGGATTTTGGCCAACTTTCATGTATCATTATTTGGAATATCTGTAGTACAAAGTAAAAGGAAACATTTTGCAAGACGTTTTTCAATGCAGTGTTAAAAATGTAAAATAAAAAAATGCCTACATCTTCATTGACTCCTCTGTCTTTACCATTACAACTATCAGTTATAATCTTTCATTATAATGGACAGCTATAGCCCCAACCAAGTGAACAGTTACACTCCTGAGAGAACTCAAAGAATTGAGATATCATTAAAAGTCACTATTAGTTGTATTTAGTTGAAGTGGAATCTAGTTATTGCATTGAACATATCAGGTGTTGCGCTGCAGAACAACATGTCTGTCCAGGCTAAGAACACTCAAATAACTTCTCCCCCAATTTCTGAAGGTGAATGGCCCCAGGCTTCCACAATAGTCTTTTCTTAAGAGTTTTGTAATTTGATCACACTGCACTTCCTGAAGTCATACAAAGGCAAAGCTTTGCTTAAAAGAGGAGGGAGTCCACATTTGCCTTCAATTCTTAGAGACGTGCAGCAGTGTAAGTAACAGAAGGTAAGACAAACACATTTTCACCACTGTCCACATTGAAGTAAAATAATTTCAAAACTTTTAGTAGTGTTCTATTTTATTTTTCTCTGCCATGAGTTTTCTGCTTTACGCACTGAGTGTTTCAGATTTGGGCAAAGAATAATAATACATGTCTTTCTGCTTGGCCTAAATGGTATAATTCCTTTAATGCAATGTCAGGGAACATCTGTGAACTGTATTACACTAACAAACTGAATGACTACTGGTATTATCAACATATAAATTACATATTTCGTATTTACATTTCTTTGTAAATACATAAACTAATACATTTGATAATTATTGTGGAAGTCATTGATATGAACTCAGTCTTAATTTTGAAAGCTTGTAAATTTTTCTCTTAAAACCATAACATTGTCTCATTAACCTTTATAAATAAGTAAAGCATTGTAGTATCTTCATTCTGTTTCTATAATGTATCTGCATCTAAAAAATGTATTATTGCTCAATACAGTTTTAAGCAATTACTATTATTCATATATTTGTATGAAGTTACAATAACAGCTTTATATAGTATTCATTTTCTGTACACCATAAGTGGATTTAGGATTAATGCTGTCCTTTTAAAAGTATACTAGTGATATAGTAAAATACATTGGAAGGGTTTTAATATTGTTTTCAGCAAATACCAATTGTCCCAACTGTCTTTTTCAGGGACCATGGATGTAAGTGAAAACCAGCCTACAGATTTCCAACTGATCCCACATAGAGGCTTCAATCTAATATCAGGCATTCATTCCACTGAGACTTTGGAACAATTAGAGAAGTGTGAAATCAGAGACACTGACATTTTTGTAATTACGTACCCCAAATCAGGTAAGAAAATGTGTTTGGTGGTATTATCTCAAGAGTCATGGCATCTCAATTAACCAAGATATGTGGTACTGTGCTGTGACCGTCATGCCCCATGAGTATATGAGGAGCTCAGTGATGATTTTTAAGTGTGTAAATGGAAGATGGGAGAATATATATAAAAGGGTGTGAACACGACAACTGGAACCTTTGTTAAACCTTTCTTCATTTCTTCCTTTTGTTAGATTTGTTTTTCCTAGAACTTTCTCTTATAATAGCTTTTAACATACTGTTCTACAATTGGCATGTTGCATTTCCAGTTATGGAAAGACTTGTATTTACATTGAAACCATAGATTTACAAAACAAAGAAAACTGTGTGACATGGAGGTAGGCAATGGTTTACAAAATGTTTTGTTTTAAGGGCTTTGTTTACATTGACAGACTTGATAGGTCAATTGTTCAGTAATGTGATAAAACTCCCCATGTTCAATTTAAACAAAAATGTTCTAAATTAAGTGACATCCAGTTATCTAAAATAGTTCTAGTTCTTAATGCTATGATGCAATTTCTGTTGTTTTTTTCACATGGATTTTTCAAAAAGATATAGGTACATTGCTGTGAGTTTCATGCAAAACATAACCTTAGCACTCATAAGGATCCCAAAGTCATTAAATAAACCACTTTATTCCACATACGAGTTATGTAGACTTAACACTGCTATATACATCCTCCAAAATCAGGTACCATATGGATGCAACAGATAATGACCTTGATTGAAGCCAAAGGTGATTTAAATGCAACAGAAAACATACCAACATCTATGAGGATTCCATGGATTGAATTGAAGGGAAGCATGGATGAGTTTGCTTCTGCTCCTTCACCTCGTCTTCGGGTCTCACATCTACCTTATTATCTTGTCCCACAGGCACTAAGGCAAAATAAAGGAAAGGTTTGTACAGGATCACTTTATTTGGTGGGATTATGGTCATGTTTGTTTGTTTTCTCCAGTAGAGCTGAGTTGCAAAGATCTGAAATAAGAGATCAAAATATGGTTAGGAAGAGTTATTATTTAAACTTCGATATGACTTTCCCAATTATGTTTTCCCTTTTTAAAATTTTCACTTTCTTTTTACAGGTCATATATGTAGCTAGAAATCCAAAAGATATACTGGTGTCTTACTACCACTTCCATATGTACGCAGAAATGCTGGAGACACCAAAGGATTTTGAGGAATTTTTTGAGAGATTCCTTGAAGGAAGAGGTAAATACATTGGATTGTAAATTACTTCAGTTGTTTTTACTTAATCACCAACAAAATCCCAGATGGTTTACATGTTTTTACCATCAGGTTACTTTTCTTTTGTTGTGCTCCACCTTTTTTGTAATTCAATAGGTGGGCTTTGAAGTCAATGGTATTTTAATAACTATGGGGAAAGTGTACATACATGTAAATTTTAAGGAGGTCTGTTAAAAATGTTTTCCAGAGGGAAGTTTACTTTTTGTAAAGTCACCCCAGTTTAATTTAATAGTGCTGCTATACTTGTTGGACAGTTTTTGGCAACTCCTGGTTTGATCACATCCAAGGATGGTATGGACACAAAGATGAGATGAACTTTCTGTACCTTACTTACGAAGAGATGAAACAGGTAAGGACCAGGTCTAAGCATTACCCATGTTTAGTGGGTAAGGGTTAAACTTTACAATTCAACAGTAATCGTTGGTCTGAGGTGAAATCTAGTTATTGTGATTATATTCTGGCAATACATTTTGGGGTACACTTTAGAAAAGTTTTTAGTGCTTTTAGTACACTTACAGTGCATCCGGAATGTACTCACAGCACTTCAATTTTTCCACATTTTGTTATGTTACAGCCTTATTCCAAAATGGATTAAATTCATTATTTTCCTCAAAATTCTACAAACAATATCCCATAATGACAACGTGAAAGTAGTTTGCTTGAAATCTTTGCAAATGTATTAACAATAAAAAGCAGAAAAAGCACATGTACATAATTATTCACAGCCTTTGCCATGACACTCAGAATTGAGCTCAGGTGCATTCTGTTTCCACTGATCATCCTTGAGATGTTTCTACAACTTGATTGGAGTCCACCTGTGGTAAATTCAGTTGATTGGACATGATTTGGAAAGGCACACACCTGTCTATATAAGGTCTCACAGTTAACAGTGCATGTCAGAGTTTGCCAAAAGGCACCTGAAGGACTCTCAGACCATGGGAAACAAAGATTGAACTCTTTGGCCAGAATGGCAAGCGTCATGTCTGGAAGAAACCAGGCACCACTCATCACCTGGCCAATACCATCCCTACAGTGAAGCACGGTGGTGGCAGCATCATGCTGTGGGGATGTTATTTGGCGGCAGGAACTGGGAGACTAGTCAGGATCGAGGGAAAGATGAATGCAGCAATGTACAGAGACATCCTTGATGAAAACCTGCTCCAGAGTGTTCTGGACCTCAGACTGGGGCGAAGGTTAATCTTCCAACAGGACAACGACCCTAAGCACACAGCCAAGATAACAAAGGAGTGGCTACAGGACAACTCTGAATGTCCTTGAGTGGCCCAGCCAGAGCCCAGACTTGAACCCGATTGAACATCTCTGGAGAGATCTGAACATGGCTGTGCACTGATGCTCCCCATCTAACCTGATGCAGCTTGAGAGGTCCTGCAAAGAAGAATGGGAGAAACTGCCCGAAAATAGGTGTGCCAAGCTTGTAGCATCATACTCAAAAAGACTTGAGGCTGTAATTGGTGCCAAAGGTGCTTCAACAAAGTATTGAGCAAAGGCTGTGAATACTTGTGTACATGTGCTTTTTCTGTTTTTTATTTTTTATAAATCTGCAAAGATTTCAAACAAACTTCTTTCATGTTGTCATTATGGGATATTGTTTGTAGAATTCCGAGGAAAATAATGAATTTAATCCATTTTGGAATAAGGCTGTAACATAACAAAATGTGGAAAAATTGAAGCGCTGTGAGTACATTCCGGATGCACTGTAAGTGTACTAAAAGCACTAAAAACTTTTCTAAAGTGTACCCCAAAATGTATTGCCAGAATATAATCACTTTTTCCACTTTCCAGATGCACTGTATATTTTCCTTTATCTACCTTAACATATAATTTGTTAGTCTTGATGCTGTAATCTTGATTAAGGGAGTTCTACCAGGCTGAGATATACATGGAAAAATGTATTGCTTACCACCTTCAGATGTTTTTCAGATGATCTACCTTTATTGCCAAAAGTATGTCCCGCACACAACAGGTTTACTGGCAGAATGCTATGGGTGATATTGAATTCACATATGGAAATTTGATCTTTCTGCCTCATCACCACTAAATTTAAATTAACCCTAAACATAGAAACTAAAAGATTAAGGACCTGTTGCTTTTGTTTAACTTTTTCTTTAAGGACATTAAGGGAGCTGTCTTGAAAATATGCACATTTATTGGAAAGCAACTTAATGATGAACAGATTGAGAACGTTGTGGAGCATTGTACTTTTAACAACATGAAGAAAAACAAAAATGCCAACTATGAAGCAGTCCCAGACAATCTGCTAAACCAGAAGAAGGGAAAATTCATGAGAAAGGGTATGCAAGACAAAATGGTAGATGTGTAAAATGCCATTGCTTACCAGAATGTTAATTTTTCATTGAACATCTACAGATTTTTGTTCTTACACCTGAGTTTTATATTAATTTCAAAAATAATACTGATGAATGTCAACTGATTTTGCTTTAAAAATGAAGATGTAATTAAGAGGAATGTACAATCTACAATTGAAATGACCCTTGATCCTCCTGGTCAAGTTGTCATTACTTAACCAACAAGCAAATAATCTTTATGTAATCTGACATAGTCATGGTCCACTGACTATGTTGGGACATGTCTGAATTTCACAAATTCCTGCAGCCAATGAGGTTTTGTTCCACAATGTCACAATGTCTGTTTGTCTTGTTTTCTGACCAGGAATTATTGGAGACTGGAAGAACCACTTTACAGTTGCTCAGAATGAAAGATTTGACAAATTTTTCCATGAGAGAATGAAGGACATGCCATTACATTTTATGTGGGATGCCCAGGACTGTGCCACTACAGCCTAAAAGCTGATATACAATGGGAGAAAAAACATTTGTGAAGGAAACCTGTCAGCTGTGATATTTTCATGCAAATATTTATCAAATAATATTCTCATTGTCTCATATCACTCATAGTGGCACATATTACAGGCTTTTTGTCACACAATTGTGGTAGTAAATTGGAATAATTTAATCTCTCTGAACATGTTTGTGCTTGCTGTTTCCCAATCAAAATCAATCCATGTATTTCCAATGGGGTCTTGATTAGGTAACCTGGGTGGTCCAATGCATCCCTTTCAATATCTGTTCTTGTTTTTCAGATGATCATATTTTAAAACCAAACCTTTCATATTCAAGTCATAAGAGAGCATGTATTTAATAACACTGAAGAATGGAATGATATTGTGCCTTTATAAACCTTCTTCTTTTACTAGATCTTCAGTCTCTAAACCACCCCAAACCTCA
Source organism: Amia ocellicauda (assembly GCF_036373705.1). Taxonomy (NCBI): domain Eukaryota; kingdom Metazoa; phylum Chordata; class Actinopteri; order Amiiformes; family Amiidae; genus Amia; species Amia ocellicauda. The sequence continues at coordinate 33,955,127 of NC_089850.1, read as the reverse complement.
ATGTTACCCAGTCTGTATTTTACTGTGGGAACTGTTCATAATGGAAACACCTGTTTTCTTATATTAATGTTCATGCCTCAAGGTTTATGGTTAAGTCCCTAGTCTTGCATTTTGTAATGAACAAAGGTTTTCAAACTGAAATGCTCTCCATCTCACAAGCTTCTCATAACTGTTTCTTAATTGTTTCTTAGCAAAGGGTAATATTTTCAATGGCGTAACTAGGGATAATGCCAGTAAAACATGCCTTTATATTCACCTTCGAAACAGATATCTGTGTAGAGTTTTAAGGTATCAACTTGATTAAAACTGTATTTAATCTTGCAGTTGTACTTTTAGACATTAAACTAAATCTTATGAAGCTAAAACACTATTACGATTCAGTTGATTCACTGATTACAAATACGCCAGCTCTCAATGTTTGTTGTTTTATGTAATACAAATTAAACAGTCTCATATTAAAACAAAAATCAACTATATTTTAAGTTCCACTATGTACCTGAAATCAACGTAGCAAAGCAACTTGACATTTTTCCAGTTTGTGCTGAATTTTGGCTGGCAAAAGTTTCTGCTCCTGGTATTCATGAATACAGCAACACTCGTTTTTGATAAACATATTTGACTTGTTTTAGGTGCTCTTTTAAATCAGTTCATTGAACTATTCCCGGATTATTTTATCACATAGGAAGGGTTGTACATTGCTCATGGCCTTATTGAATATCTATTAGCTGAACAATTGCTTACAATAATGCCCAGAAATATCACCAATAAATATCCATAAAAATTCCCCAATATACACAAAAACACAAAAATAAACAATCAACCTCCAGGCCTATACGGTTCACTCGATTCAGATGACTGTGTTTTGTTTGCTGGATTAGTGCTACAAATTTGCCATGATAATTGTTATATGCCTCATTGTTTTGAATCCTTTTTTATTTGTTTTTACATTCTGGAACTATTGTATCATTTTGTTACAAAAACGAAGAAACACAACCTCACTTACACTATGCCAACACAGCAAAAAATATAGATAAATACAGAAAATGAATAGAATGATTTGTGATTACATGAATATGAATAATAGGTGATTTTCAAACCTTCTGAGGTCAAATCAAAACCAATCATAATATTCACCTAGTTTTCAGAAAGTAATTAAGCAGGCTGAAAGATACAACTCTACCAAGAGTGATTTGAGGTGTAGTTGTAATCCTTAATTTTTTGTTTGAAATGATTATGTTGGAAAATGTCATTTTCCACCCCCTGCTCATTAGGCAATACATATTTTATCATCATATCCCTACCAGACAAAAGGTCAGTTCAGAGGTGATTTCAGTGTAAATGTTGATTTAAAAAATACCATTGTGTATTGTATCTGTTACAAATGTCAGCACAGATCTGTGTTACTCATTCCAGTGTAAAGCATTTATCTTATCTAGTTCAGCAATGTTTGTTTTACATCTCTGCTACACTGAGTCATCTTGAATCATTATGAGGGTTTTAGCAATTGGTTACTCCTCTTTGTTGACAGAGGTCATTGCACTTGATCTTCAGTGAGTTTCCACTGTCTGTAGATTAGTTTTGTTCTTCTTACTATTATTTATAAATACAAATGTTGTACATTTTAATCTCCTCTTGAGTTTCATCTTCCTGGTTCTCGTCTCAATGTTAATTATTTCATTGTAATCCTATGTTAAATACATACTCAGGTGTGAAGTATATGTCTCATACTTTACGTATGATAGTCATCTATGCCAGAGGTTCCCTAGCACTCCCTCATGGACCCCTAGTGGTCCGCAGCAAATTCCCCCCCACACCTTTTTTAAAATACGGTCAGCCCCCCCACCCCGCTCTCGCAAGTTTTTACCATCAGCCCCCCACCACTCTCACTCTTTTTTACCATCAGCACCCCCAGATATCAGTTTTGACACACTTCCATTAAAACCATATAATTCAGTAATTAAATTAACTTGTCTGTTAGTAATACAAGTTTGAAGTATATTAAGCACTAACACACCCTTTGTTAGAATAATCACACACATAAACACCTTACAATACAATGTATAGTAATTTGTATTTGAGATTTGGTTCTATTTCTATTTTTAATAAAATATCACAGGACTAATCCATTTCATTTTCTTTTTGACATATGTTTTTGCCTTTTTATTTCCAATAGGAATAGACAACTGTTGGAATAATGAATAATAATGTAAATTCTTGTAAAATTTAAAACACCATACCTGAAATGAACTGTAGTGATTTCAAACACAAGAAAAACAGAGGATGGGTTTCTGAGTTCAAAATGTGTTTGTTTTATCTTTTACCCTTGGAGTCAAATACATTAAAACAAAAATGCTGTAGTTTGTTTTATTTGGTCATGTCTGAACATACAAAATCAATGTTTGGTATTTATCCAAGTTAAATCCATATTATAGATTATAACTTGCTAGTTCATTCAACCATTAGACATCATGTTTTCTGAAGATGGGTGCAATAACCTTATTACGCTCCTGAGCACAGAGACAGCATCACTGCTGATTACAATTACAAACACCAGAAAATATTAATATTTTAATATAATCTTAACTAGAAAACTATTTTAACTTTAAACCCATTACATAAACAACTCACTGGCAAAAAGGACCAAATTAATTTCAGCCCAAAGCCTGAAATAGATAAGGTACGAAGGGCAATGAAGAGACTAGTTCCCAATTGTGTTGGAAAAGGATGTACAGTCTTACCGGCCCCAATTTGTCATACAGATAGTTAACAGAAGGCAGAATGACAAGTGGATTATTAAAACCTACAGATGGTATTTAATCCAGATTGTAAATACACACACATATATAGTATTTAAAGACAACCAAGTGCTACAAAATGTGTGCAGGTGTCAATTAAGTGCATGTTAAAAACCCATCTCAGGAAGGGTCGTGCAAAGCAGGTGGAAACGTTCCTGGTTTTGCCAGTCCTTTTTTGTGTGTTTATTAGTAAGTAAAAATCCATGGGAGAGTAACCCTATGTTAGTGTTTAATAAATTCACATAATCCTTGGCTATGTATATATAAAATCAACTGTGGCAAAAAGAGAATGATCTGAATTAGCAGACAAATTATATTAAGGTCTGGGGCTATACCACACACTAATGTTGATGTTCACATGAAAGGCAATTATTCATTATGTATTTGGGCAGTACCTTTTACCCAAGGATTAGGGCAAGTCTTTAGGATGATAAGAGAGCTGAAGCTCAAAAAGAGATATAACAATGAAAAAAACACTTCAACAAACACTTCAAATGGTGAAGTTATAAAGTTTGCAATTATATAACAGCAAAGACTTCTCCCATAAAATGTTCTATAGAAAACATGAATATCCTTTGTAATGTATGTAATGTACTCTGATATTAATTCTCTTAGATGTATTCCTATTAATGTGTATCTGGCAATGGTTACCCAAATTTCTTGGGCTGAAGATGAGAATATGTGTGGTCATTTCAGGAAGCAATGAAACAAAATCGATATGAATTTCAATTGTTTTAATGTGTTTTAAAGGCAACAATTCGATTTAAAAAGGAAAGAAAAAAAACTTTGAAAAATATTCCACAAATTGATCTGTAAAACTAAATGCTGCCATCTCCTGATTAATATGGGTAGTGCATAAAGGTGAACTTCCTGTACAATTAAATATACTGTATATATGTCTCAGGGTTCTGTGACACTTTATGAACCACTCAAAGTCTGTCATGTCCCTCAAAAAAAATGTTGGCCTAATAACTGCCACCCCCGCCACTCTTTTTAACATTTCAGAAGAAAATGTTGCAGGGATTAAAGATAAGTTTAGGTAAGGCTAGAGTGAACCAATTTAAAACTCCCCCTCCTCCAAAGATCAATAATGAATATGATCATTACCTCAGGCTCTTTTTAAATGTTAACACATTTATTAATTACAGCCAATGAAATTATAAACTTTTTAGATTTAAAAGAAAATGGGTGTCATCATGCTGGGTTATGCTCAGCCACAGATACTGTAGCTGTCCGTGTAGTTTTTCATTCATTTTGACGGGGCAGGTTTCATTGACTAGTCCTCATCGCTACCTAAGCCAACTGGATCAAAATCTGGGTCATCCTCATCCAGCTCCAGATCATCCATGTCCTGGAATAAAGACTCATCTACTTCTACATTATTTCCAGCTGTTAAAAAAGAGAGGGAAATATTATGTTAAAACAAAAATCCACCTTTTACAAATCAGTCAATCGATCAAATATAACTTCTATAGTGACCTGCATACACAGAAAGTTTTTATACTAAACGAAATGACCCCAAAACAAAATGTGTTGTTATTGAGCCTTTCTACCCACCTTCTTCAAGGAATTTGATGTCAGATGTGTCAAGATTATGGTCCGTTTCAAATAGCTTTTTCCCTAAAAAGCAAGGAAATACAGACCATATTTAATTCTACAATATATAGAGTAATTCATCACAAGATGTTTTTGGTGGTACAAGTAATAAGGCTGTTTTGCTTCTTTGTATTAATCAAGTGCAGTATATAGCTTTTTTGTAAGTGTATTAGTCCAGTGCAATTCTTTTTAAGATAGTAAATGTGCTCATGTGGCAACCATCTACAAACGTTTACACACTTTTACATGTTCAGATACAAACTGAAACGTATACACTTTTGTTGTTGTGTTGACATAAGATGCCAAATTCTCTCAAAGCCAGCCAGGTTTTTGTTAGCAAGCAGCAATTTACCTACCAGTAAGTTTGTTTTTCCCTGACATGTCCTCCTCTTTCTGTCTTTTTCTTCTTAGTTCGGACATCTCAATTTCAAAGTTAGCTTTCCATGAGAGAAAACTTTCAATTGTGACAGGTGTGCCATGGAATTGTACCTGCAAATATTTAGAAACAGATATTTATAGATTTATATATCAGTTCTGATATTCATAATGTAATGATTTAATCATTTTCACGTTGAAAATGGCAACCAAGGTAAGCACAAACACAATGTACTAGAATGGATTAAGGGTGACAAAAGGATAGCTTGTTTAAGCAAAAGGGGCTTGTCAGAAAACCCATAAGGTGCACATGAAAACAATGATTAAAAAGTCAGTTTTTACAGTTTCAAACTCCAAAATACAACACCAACAAACCCAAAACAAGCTCATTCTGACAGACACATGTGTAGTGAAACTACAGTTACAATGGCAGATCATTGCTGACTCAAATAGAAACACTAGAGGGCACTTTGTTGACGTGTATTATTTGTACTTGAATACAATGTCAATGAAAGACAGACAACATTAAATGGTCCTTTAGAAAACAGAGAGAGCCCTGACAATTCTGATGGGGCATTCATGATAAAGTGTGACCTTCAGTTTTATATACACAATTCTGGTTATTTCTTTACTTGTAGATCTTATACATGTTTATCACACTCGCCATACAGACCTTTTCTGCTTCCTCAGCCTCTTTCTCTTTCCTCCTCTTCTCCTCCTCCCTTCGGTTCTTTATCTGATCGACAATTTCATTTAATTTCTCCTGCACTGCAGTTACTAATGTGAAAATCATCACCATTCCCTGATTTTCTTCTGCCTGAAAAAATTGAAACCCAGAACATGAACAGATTCATTTTGTAAGCAGATTAAGATGCAGTTTTCATATTAGGAAAATAAAAATGAACAGGTGAACTGCAAGACTACCGATACCTCACAAATGTGTAACTCTTCCATAAAGTGCTGCTTTAGTTTTGTGTTACTGAATCAAACATGCGAGACATATGTTAACACCCAGCATGCTCAATAAACACACAATACAGTGTAGATATCACCTTCTCTTACAGAGAGCTATAATTTATAAATTAGAGCCCTATATATTGTTATAGGGAACAATACATACAGGGAACAATGAAAGCAGAGAAATTACTTCACCTGTTGTTCTAATAATGCAAGAATAGATGTGACATCACTGTCTTCAAGGTTCTCCTGTGAAAATATTTCATAAAGTGGAGGTTCGTCCGGATACTTCTCTACATATGTAAACTTTAAAGTTGTCTGAACAGCTAGAAAAGAAATGAAAATAGTTTGTTTACAGTTAGACAGCAAAAATGAGTTATGCACAGGAAATAAAAGGTATATTTTCATGCATAATAAGTAATAGGACACTTGTGTTAGTGGACCATCTTCAGCAGAAAACATTGTTCTCGGCAGCTAACCAGCTGACAGAGCAGACAGATGTCCTTCCAGGAGAATCAGTTGAGACAATCTAGATATTGTGAATATCACACTTGAGGCACAGATGTCTGCAGATGGAGGCTTCCTTTGGTCTGCACATATTTGTATACCCACCAATCATACTATTAATAAGTGACTGAAAATAATATGGAATATCAAGAAAGAAAATATGAAAGTATAAAAATAGATGTGGTAAAAATATTAAGGATGGTTAAAACATTCGTTTTCTTTTTCCATATTGGCCCTTTTACATTTTAATAATTATATGGAAGCAACAGTACTTACTCTCATCATCTTCTCCTGGATCAGATGTCATAGTAATGGTAAAACTGGCAGGAATTTCAGAAAGCACTGGGAAGAGAGAAAAAGACCATTGAGATTGTTGCTTTAAAATAAAACCATTGACTTCTTACATGTATTTCAAATTCAGTGTTTTTAAAACAAAACAACAATCCCAAAACAGCAAATACATTGTTTAAAACAATGCTATGATGCAACTGTGGCTTTCATTGGATTGTCTGCAATGACTAGCCTAACTGAAATAAAGTCTCAAATATTTGATTAAGTGGGACGTTTCCAGTCTAGTATTAATGTAGTGGTTATAACTAAAGAGGTTAATTTAATACACAGACTAAACTCAAATATCATCACTTAATTTATTGAAATGTGGGCAGTATGTGTATGTAAAGTCGTCTGTGCTGACATTACTGTCAAATTAGTCATGAATGAAAACCTATTGTACTTTTTCGTTTATTAAAAACCCATTTCACTACACATACACAGTAGTAGAGATTATGTTAGACCTAATGTTTCAGTCAAGGATGTGGTATTGCAGCTGTATTGACACACAGTATTATTTTGAGAACATGACACTGATGATAATAAATAAAGGAAACATGCTTTCTTTTTCGTTAAATTTAATTAAAAACACAAACTCAAGTGCGAACTCTCTTCTTCAGAATCCAGATCACATTGATGCATTAGTATGACTGGGTGAGACACGTTTTCACTGCAATCTACAAAGTCTGGGTGCAGTTTCAGAGAGACAGGTAAGTTACCTGTAAACGAATCCGGATATATGGACTCCAATGCCTCCAACTCGTTCCGCTGCTCCTCTCCGTAATCTGTCATTTTTTCTCCCAATTTCCCATTGATTACAAAGAAAAACGCAGATGCACAACCCAGTTAGAGGCCCAAGATAGATCGACTTTTCGGCAATCTCTAGTCAAGACTTCTGGGTACTGGTTAGTAACATTTAATACACCAAAAATACAAAATCGGTGCTTTTTGTTATACATATTTTAAGAGATTATGTTTCTTTTCCTTTTATTATTTAAACTTTTGAATGGCATATTAAAGGGAATTAAATGTGACAGTATTCTGTAATAGATTAATCAGGCCTTATCACGTGCTGGGTGTCTGTGAAGTACAACCATAGATATAAAGTAAAGCAAGATCAGCGCCAGTCCCGAGTATCTGTTCATTGATAGGTCTATGGTACCCTGTATCCTCTGCTATGAAATGTTCGGTTTCTCCACCTTTCTAATACAACCTTTCCAATAAAAACAAGTGTAAAAGTTACATTTATATTCTGTCGATTTCAATTAGAGAATTAATATTTTAGTTAGGGTTTTATCTCATGAAATGTAAGGTTATCATAACACAGACACTGGTATCTATTGCTAGGTATCTGTAGGGTGACTGAGACCTGAAAACAAAGCATTAAGACAGAAATAGATTCATATAATTTTAATTAGTTTTAACATCTATATATTTTTTTTTCCTTAGGACAAGTCATTTCAGTTTATTTATAGCTTACACTTTGGAACCCAGAATTATATGTATGTCACATACAGACACCTTGTAAATTGGGATAATCTATTTTTGTCAAGTCAGGGAAATGTTTGTATAATATACATTACACTGGGTTCTTAAGGGTTAATGTGTATGTTAATGTGACTTTTTAAAGATTTGTTTCCATTCTAATATACAGATGTCATCAAATTTGTTGGTACCCCTCCACAAAAAACGAAGAATGCTAAAGAAAACTGACAAAAGTAATTGGCATCCACCATTGTTTATTCCATATTAAATAGAAATCAAACTTTGCTTTTCATTTTGTTTTTAAACAATATGATAAATAATAAAACAAATGAAAATGGCATGGACAAAAATGGGACACTCAACCTTGCACAACCTTTAGAGACAATCACGGCAATCAAACGTTTTCTGTAGCTCTCAGTGAGACTTCTGCACCTGTTAACAGGTAGTTTGGTATACATGATGCAATAGCTTTTAATTTCATCACTTTTCAGGAGGAATTAAACATTATTTCAATGAGCTGTAAGGATACCAACAAATTTGAGATGTATTTATACATCTGTATTTGTTTCAGTCAGTATGCTTTTGCTTATTTTTGCAAAGGAGTGCTCTTTAAATAACGGCAATTAATTGTGGCTACACCCACATGCCTTTGCATAAATGTAACCCAGTGTAACTGATTGGGTCAGTGTAGCCCAATCAGTGCTGAGGAGCAGGATTGAGGTCAATAGTTTCTCTCTGGTTTGAAAATGCATTGACCACAAATCATAGGGGGTTGCCAACAGTAAAACCAGCAATACTTGTTGTGCCTGCATCTGATAGCCGCCCCCTTCAGCTCATGCAGAACTCAGCAGCTCATCTGGTGTTCTCTGTGCCGCGATTCACACACAATACTCCACTGCTCTGCTCCCTTCACTGACTCCCAATCTCAGCTCACATCGAGTTTGACTCTTACTTACTACTGTGTTGACTCAATTATACCTAGCTGCCTACAGACTCTCATCTCTCCTTATACTCCCTCCAGACCTCTCTGGTTCTTCTATGGCAGAAGACTCATTGTACCCCCTCTCCACCCCCCTTCCTCCAGAGCCCAGTCATCTTCCACTCTTGCTTGCCCCTAAGTCTGCCAGCTAATAAAATACAAGAACAACAAATAAACAAACAAATAAACTTTTCAGGTAAATTTAGTGAATTCAGCTTTTGCGTGTAATACAATATATACATTTTTGCACCCCCTTTTGCTGACATTTTCCTGTGTCACTTCCTCAGAGTTTCATGCATTTTAATGAGGACTTCACCCCAGTTATCTACACACCATACTCTACACTTTAATCATGTGATTTTTTTTTTATTGTGAAAACAATAACATAATTAAAGATACGAAACTGAATGGATAATTGGATAAGTCTACAGTGAGTTTGTTGGGATAGATCTTTATCAACTTTGCACACCTAGATTTGACAATATTTGACCATTCTTCTTACAATACTGTTCAAGTTCTGTTATATTCTTGGGGAGTGTTGATGGACAGCAATCTTCAATTCATGCCACAGATTTTGGGCTCTTCATGGGCCACTGAAGGACATTACCTTTTTGTTCCTTAGCCACTCCAGTGTAGTTTTGGCTGTGTGCTTTGGGTCATTGTCATGAAGAAAGGTGAACTTCTGTCCCAGTTTCAGCTTTCTTGCAGAGGACACCAGGTTTTGCTCAAGGAATTTTCTATACCTGCTGAAATTTCCAAAATCATGTGAACATCTACTATTTAACATGTTTGGAACCCTATGAAGGTGAATGGTTACACCTGAGCTAATTTAGGATTGCTATTACAAAGGGGGTGGAAACTAATCCAATTTAACTCTTTTATGTTTAACTTTTAATACTTTTTGTAAATATTTATAGAATATTTAGCTGTGGGGTAGGATGTGTAGATAAATAAAAACAAACACACACACACACAAACAATTTGAATGCATTTTAAATCCAGGCTACAAGGCAACAAAGGTGAAACCTTTGCAAGGGGGTGTAGAATTTCTATAGGCACTGTGTGTACATGTATGTGTGTATATAAATGCTGAGCAGGCTGAGCAAGCCCAGCTGACCTCGATTTTGGATCAAGATGGCAAGAGGAAAGGATCTAAGTGACTTTGAAAGAGAGGTAATTTTTGGATCACAAATGGCAGGATCTTCAGTCACAAAGACAAATGCACATTGGAGAGTTCAGTTGTGTAAAAACCATAGGCACTGTTCTACAGAGATGTGTAAAAAAGTGAAATGGTCAGATAAGTCATCCTTCACCATATTCTCAACTAGGTAGCATACACCAAGAGAACGGTACAGGCCTGACTACTTGACCCCTACAGTGAGGGGGTCCGGAGTCTCTGTTATGCTGTGGGGGGCATTTTCATGGCATGATTTGTCACCCGTCTGTATATTGGTTATTTATTCAAATATACAATTATTTAATTTGTTTTCATTATTTTATTATTTTATTTTATTATTTTTCGTAGTATAAGAACGGAATCATTTTAGAAAGGTGTTAATATATGCTCATGTTACTGATCAAGAAGGGATTTTTCAGAGTCTAAAAGGAAGTATGTTTATTTCCTGTTTGAAATGGAAAGTAGATTTCACAAAGGTACAGTATCTGTAATTTGAGACAGACGACATTAGAAGACATTTATTGAGTTGTGTATACATAAACACTCCTTCAGCACTGCCTACTCATGCACTCCACAAATGGAGCACTTAAAGCAACAAACCTCAATGCAAATCATAGGAACAATTAAGTCGATCAGGCATTCCATTGTGAACATTCTGCAGCTGGAGACATAAGCAACATGCTTGCTGCAGGATCTCGTGATGTAACCCTCAGAGGGGCTTGTACACACCCATGTACTGTTGTGCACACTTCATCTGCATTGCATGGAGGTCATGGATCCAACATGAGCTCATAATGGATATTAGTTTTATTTTTTCCCACAGCTTCTCTTGCACAACTACAAGGTCAAGGCAGTGTCCCATGACAAGCAGAATAATAGAAGGGAAGAATATTACAACTCTGTTTATAATGTTCAAATGGTCAGGGTTGTAAGACCATGCCTCATGCATCTATATTTTTTTATTGTATTTAATTTTGGGCTTTTGTTTTTCTTTCTTAAACTGGGGCTCCGTTTTCATGTTGTTGTATTACCAAACCATTATTTAAGGATTATTTTGTATCAAATCTAAGATCAATTAAAAAAATACCCTGCTTGCATAAAAGTACAGGTCCATGGGTATAACTAGTACTGTTCAAAATAGGTATCATACTGGCGAGTTTTATCTCTGGACCACTCCCACTGTATAACCCAATGCATGGAATGGAAACCTGTAACCCCCAGACATTGGTCAAAAACTGAAAATGAAGATGAATCTGAACACAACACTTCACTAAAAATGTACAAGTACTTCCTACCTTAATTCATGCATAAACAAAACAAAACTCCTTGTTAAACAACATGTTTTATTCATGTATGCATGTTGTAAGAGGAAGCATAAAGAAATTAGTACGATAATTTGACTTGTATGCCAAACAGTTACATTGTGGGAGAAGGCTTTATACTATTTGAGTATTTAAGTAAACACTACTACATCTGTGAATGACATCAGAGCCAGTATCAATGCAAAGCCTAGTGTAACACCATATTACACTTGCCAGGGATGTGCATTTTAAACTTGTTCTTCTATTTTCTCTATTTCATGTTTTCACGATTGTGTCACATATATTGTGGTGAACAGTAATCAGGCCATCTATGTCAACACAATATCAGGACACAGGACCTGTAACAAATCTAAGAATAAACTAGTTTCTCAATTCTGTACACTGAATTAACTGCAACTGTGTAATAACCAGTACTAATCTAACTATTTAGGTCTGAAAAATAGAGGAAGCTTGAAGTCACTGTCTTGAATTTCTGTATTGACTTAAATTTAAAATAAAATATAACAAATGACTAACCTCCAGTATAATTCGCACAAGTGCAAAGCAGATGGGAGTTTTCAATGTTTTTATATAACTTGAGCAACAACAACAAAGTTCATATTATGTCATCTTTAACCCCTTGAAGTAATTTTCCAAGAACAGATAAGATACTGTCAGCACTGTAGAAAATAATCCTTCTTTCCATCACTCCATTTCTATCTCATCCTTAAATTCCAAGGCAGGTCTCTTTTCTTCATCATTTTCTTTGTTTGACTGTTCCACATACCTCTGTAAGGTACTGTAATACTGCTCACTCCTAGAGAAGGTGTATAAGGAGGAAATCTCTTCCCAAGCAGTGTGATTTGGGAAAGGAAAAGGCTCAGGGTCTTTGTTTTCAAAGAAGCTCTTCAGATTTCTGTCTGCCAGTTTTGTTGCATACTCAGTTGCATAGACCTCAAACTTCTCTTTTTCTTTTTCCATGTACTTTCTCCAAAATGTAAGCTGCAAGTAGCTCACTTGAGACCTACAATTCCTGTAACAGGCCCCAGTCAGTCCAGCTGCTGCTGCGAAGATGATAATACACCACCCCAGAATCTGAAAATCCAGAAATGTATATTATCAACATCATCATTGCTTTTGGCATAAGGTCAGATAGGAAAAGCTTTGCATTACACCAGTAGCCTCTACTATAATTCATGTAAAATTACTACTACCTGATCCATCATCCAAAGAGTAGTGAATACAGTGTTTAGCAATTGAAAACTCAGAGGAAGAGGATAGACAAATCCCATAGTGATAATGCTAAAAACAGAACAGGCAGCAGAGATTACTCCATTGTCATGCAGCAGAGTCCTGATCCAACTACCTGAGAGCTACTGACTACTTAAAACTCTATTATCACAATGGCATTTGAACTGGAAATTCCCAGGCTATACATCCCCTCACTAGCTGAAATACTGGTGTTACACAAATAATATTTAAATATAACAGTTTATATATTCTATTCTCCTGAAAGCAGAAAGTAGATGCAACCAATAAGATACAACCATCCCAAAGTAACTTCGTAGTGAACCCAGAACCCAGAAATTAAGAATTCAGCATCCTGTGGGGGTGTTCACTGTGTGAGGAGCACCCCACCGCCACAGTAAACTGTGCAGTCTGTAATGTCACATGCCATGGGGTACAGCCTTATTAAAGCACTATTACTTGCTATTGTCACTGCAAAACCAGCTGTAGCTGCTTTCTGTGATACTTTAAATAAATTTGAATGAACAAAAACGTATTCCATTACAGAGCTGCTCCAATAACCCTGACAGTTGTGGGCGGATTGCAAAATTAAAACTATTACTTGGTTTATACATGTCTGATTAGGTATGATTGGGTTATACGTTAACTCATACATAACCATAACTGATGATGGGATGGGGTTCTCATGATTTTCAGATATATAAAAACAATTGGGATGAATTCATTCACATTAATTATTAAAAGACACTAAGCTAAAGACAAAATCTGAATGAAAGTCCTTACCTGGGACTGTGCTCTCAGCATCAGAAGAAGCTCCAAGTTGTCATCTTTAGACAGGCTGGATTTGCTACAGGGTACCCTTGGCAGCTCCGCCCTGCAACTCTGAGTTTTATTTTTACAAAAAAGGTCAACTACAATATTTTCTTCCAGTCCACTTACAGCACATTCATAGAAAGTCCCATTGAGCAGAGCCACAGAAAGCCACATTAATGGGGCTACCAAAGATCCCACTGTGATTCGTAATAAGATATTCAGACAACCAAAGCGATTTCTTCTGGGACAGAGCTTCAGGGGGTTCAGGCAACATCCAGTGAGGAGTCTCCACATTCTCGTGCTGAAGAAAAAGCCAAGCATTAGTAACACAAAAGCTGGACCCAGAAGGAAAGTAAGTCCATATGAAAAATTTTGCTTCCTGTTACAAGGGCACTGGAAGGAAACCATAGTGAAGATACGTTCTCCTCCTATAGTCATTATTGCCATGAAGCTGTATCCTATTGTAGATTTCTGGTTCATTGCAAAACGTAACACTGTTTGAAAAGCATCCATGTTCAACACAAGAATTGGAGTGTTTCACACTTGCTAAAAAGTTCAATACAACTGTTCAAATAGTTGAGAAGGTTATACGAATTCAATTTCGAAATCCATCCAAAGCCTCTGTGCACTTCCTGTATCAGACACAACAACAGTGCAGCTGCTTGACTGAATTTGTTTCTGTGCGATCTACTTGTTTCTTTCAGTGCCCCTCCCCCCTGTCTGTCTCCCTCTCTTTGTCTCTTACTCTCTGCCTCCCTCCCTTTCTGTCTCTGTGAAAATGAACACAAGACTGAACATGTGTAATATGACTAAAGATGGTTTTTAAGTAAGCAGCCAATGAATAATGAAACAGAAAACTTCAAGATCTAGCTTAAGCATTGGAAGCCATTGATATTTTAATTACTTTCCCACATTCTATAATGATTACAATTGATCAAAAACAATTTATACAGCTATTAAGAATCAGACTAAAAATGTGTGTGAGTCAATCACAGCTCATTAAAATCCCTTATTTTATATATTTACATATATTTTTATAAGTTACATGCATCCACTTGAGTACAGATGTATTTAGCACATACCATGTTATGTAAAAACTATCTATTATACTGTTATTGAGTTTTGTGGCTCATGAAATAGGCTGATTTATTTTATAGAGTGTGATGGAAAACAAACTCATCCTCAGTCCCTCTCTACAACAAAACAGTAACAAACACACTAAGCCAAATCATAATCATTGCTCAAGTCCAAGTCCAAAACAAAAGGTCAGTTTTCAATGATTTCTTCTTCATTCACAGCTCCCTCAGTCCCGCAGTCCTACACAACCCCCACCCAACCAGAAATAAAGGGCGTGCCAACTTCCTGCCGTTATGCAGAAGCCAGGCCAATCGGGTTCTCCACTGGGCTGCTTCATCCCCCAAGGCTTCAGGGGGATGTGGTGCCATTCCAGGCTGCCATTTTGTGCCCCACCCAGTACTGCACCACAGTTTTGTAATATCCATTGTTCACAGTTAATATATTCATTTTGTAAGAATTACGACAAATACCATTATGTACTTTTATTTTCATAAAAAACAACAACAAAAAAACATACATACTGTGATACTGTACCTTGTCCCTTCATTGGGGCCCATGTTGCAGTATTTTCAATTTGCAGGAGTATACTGTTTTGGCAGCTAATAAGTCATACATCTACATGTATCACTTCAATTATAAATGCATTAAGTTCCTGACATTTTTACATGCTCTCCACATAGGCCAAATATCAACATTTTCTTTAATCCACCAATATTATATCAATACAAATATTTGTATCAGCTAATGTATCTGATATTTAGGACACCCTTCTAATTATGAGAAATAGCTATGTTACTATAAACGTTTGTCCAATGGTATGCAAAAATCATCCATAAACAATAGCTTAATTTCCTAATTGAAGTGTGACCATGGCAATGGTTTACATTGATTTATTATACTGTGTACATCATCTAAAAATTAAAATGATATATTCACAAATAATGCATCTGTGTGCCGGAGTTATCTGTTATCTATTATAAAGAGCTGTGTTCTGTGAAATCCATTAAGCTCAGTTCAGTGCCAGATCTGACATATTGTGGCTCAGTGTTTCCTGGACTGCTGCAAATATCCGCGCAGAATGTTTTAAATCCAAAACAAATGTTAAACCACTATACACTGCTGTACAAAACTCTTGCGCACATTTAATATTTTACTTATAGGAGAATGAAAGATATTCCACCCTTTCCTTCAGAACGATTGAAATTCTTCTTGGGACACTTGCCAATATTTTTGTAATGCTTGCAAGGCATTTCAAAAGATCACCTACATTTCTGAAATTATTTTACTACATTTCTTTTGTCCAAATAGTCTCATACAGCTTCAGGCTTTGAGAGGCAAGTCCATAGATTGAAGGACCCCAGCTTTCTCTGTTATGCAAATACATTTGAATAATGCCAGCTGAGTGTTTTTGATAATTATCCTCTATGTTTAATCGCTGGCTTCAAGCATGGCTCTTTGTGAGTTTCAGTTGTTCATTGTCTCATAGATTGTCCTCAGATCCATACTAACTGTGTCTCTTCTGTCCAAAGCCCCTCTTGAGCACAGTGAAATGCCTGTGTTCTGTGTCTTTTAAATGATTCCCTTTCTTAACATACATTTTAAAACTGCAACCCATTATTTTAAGTCATGATTTTAAAAAGTGACTTTACTGTACTGTTGCCAATTTGTCTCTCTATTCCATAAAGGATATTATCTTCAAATATTGCTCATCCTTGTTAGATAGATTTTAGAGTCAATTACAGACAATGGTGCTCCCTGCTTGTTGATTATGCTTCAGATACCACACTGGGCCTGGCTCCTTATATTGCTGTGATTGAGGGGGCTTAGGGAAATGTTTGGGGGCAGTGAGTGTTCTAGACATAGGCACTGAGTTTTGAAATTTCTGGGTGTGGTGGGGGGGAGGGCACTGAGTTACTAAGCTTGATCTTTCTTGAATGATTAAGTAACTCATCAAAATTCCAGGCGGGGCTGAGCCCCACTTTTTACTGTTCGGCGGGGGCTGAAGCCCGAGCCCCCTCATAGTTGGCGCCTATGGTTCTAGACCATTTCAGTGTTGGGGGGGTACACTTTACTTTACAACAGTAAAAGTGGTTACAATCATTGCAAACACTATTGGAGGCTTTCAATAACTTGTTGATGCTCTTAACATCCATATACTGTAACTCCTAAAACTGTCTAAGACTTTGCAGAGTATGTTCATTTGAATGTTTGTTTTCCTTTTTTGTTTGTTTTAGTAAGGAATCCTCTTCTACATACAATGAGGAATAACATCCCTGATTAGCCCAGATTTATCTGCCATTTGTAACAGATAACTTGGAGAAGCAGGCGCAAGGTAGAGGCATGTATCAGACGTTATTATTCATAATTTAACCCACTTGTCGAGTGTCCATGCAACAAGCCAGCATTATCAAACTCATTTTCAATCAGAATCAGTAGCTTTGAAATCAACATGTCAGCAGATCACTAGCCGATCAAGTGTTAAGGAGCAAAGACGCCATGCATGACCTGTGACTAGTTCTGGAGGCTGCTGCAGGGCGATCATTGATGCATTACGTGTTTGCACAAGTTAAAAGATAATATGTGACCTCCACCACAAAAAAGTCGGAAACTCGCTCATTTCCACTGCGAGCAGTTTATGTGCAAACGCTACTCCCTGAAATAATCTTTCCTGAAAAGGTCTCAGTTTAAAAGTGCAAGATAACTGGCCCGTTTATTGTGGGTTTCAAGTTAAAGTAAGTTGCTGATGGTTAATGAGGATCACTTTTGTTTCCTATTCCTATACTGTTCATGTACATCGTGTTTTAATCCTAACTTTTTCAAACACATGCACGACTGTAGCTCCGTCAGGGACGTGAAGTATTAAACAATAAGGCGTAATGCATGGACACTCCTCTGCCCTTTGCGTGCCTGCGGGTGAACAGCACCGAGAGGGAGAGAGAGGGGCATTTCACCTGGGGCTGAGCACCGTCTCCAGTGAGCTCAGACACACTAGTCAAGGGTATGTCCTGTAAATATGATGGATATAAGTGTATACTGCTGAGGAGTTTATGAAGAGAATGTCACTGGAACTTCAAAAACCATTTTGTATATTCCAAGTAGTGGGACTATAAAATGCCATAACTTTGTGAGCAATGAACTATTCTATATAAAGCAATAATTCAGCTCAATCAGATGAAGTATTAATCTAATTTTTGAAAATTTTGGTGGTGGAGAGTCACATCACTTTGATAGCTAGCCTACTGCAGTTGCCATCTAAATAGTGATAATGATTATTAACTATTACAGTAGTTTGCCAGTTGTCAGCTCATGATTTTTGATAGCATTGTATGTTTTTAAATACATTTTGTGTTTTAATGTGCACTGTGTAATATAGTATTATTAGTGAGTATTGATGGTGTGGGTGTTTTTTTTAACCTAAACTGTGAATTAGTTATTGCTGTTATTTCAGTGTGCACAGTGCACTATTTACATTTGTATGTATTACTAAATATATTTCAGTGTATGTTAAAGTGCAATACGTGTTTTGTGATGTGCACTATTTAAATGTTTGTGTCTCTCTTACTTTTACCTAAACATTTTCTCTCCGCCATAAAGATGGGCACCACTAAAATGTTTTGCGGCGAGGTGGGGTGCCCCACAATCATATTTCACCTATGGCCCCCAAAAGGCTAGGGCCTGTTCTGAATCCTGTCATTATGGTTTCTCAGACTGCTGAGAAGTGAGATAACATAATGTTTTGCTAATCTAAAACAGACCTTTGAAGAGAATGATTCTGTAACCAGGCATCCAATTTCCAAAAGCTGGGATCATGGACGTACAAACGGCCATGGGAAAATATTGTCACTAGGTGGTTTAGTGCTAACATTGTCCTGTTTGAGTGAATTGAATTGAATAAATAAAGCAAATGGCTTACCAGAGGCATTCTCTTACTGAGTATTTTGTTAAGTAAATACACACCGAAGTTGTAAATAAACATGTGTGAGATTGTGGTCCATTTCTGACAAAATATGTGGGCTTACTGGGATTCTTTTACAGGGAACTGGGAACTGATGAGGACAACCCACAGTGAGATGCTCAATATTGTACAGGTTTATGTCCAGTAATAGGCCATGCCATTGGCACAGGTATGATGCCTTGACTCTCTTTCCATCTTAGTTATCATAGGCTATTTGGGCTGGAGTATCCTCTACTATATGGTCTCACTAATCTGCCATTGTTCACTATGCTATGGAGATAATGTCTGGAAATTCTTGTGGACACCTACACAGTTCTAACTATACACATATCCTATTGTAAAGGTCCAGTTTTTATATTCAACTTAACATCACAAACTGTACTGCTGACTCTGTCTGGACATAAGCAGTTATAATTGAATGACTTTCCCCATATACTGCTTTTTAAATACCAGAAGAATTAAATCACACAACATGCAGAAGACCAATATTTTTCCAAAGTTGTTTTATACTGAATGAATAATATAGAGAATCATGCCACCCAGTGTCAGCGACACCCAATAGCAACACGTTAGAATTATGGGAAACCTGTTTCAGTGCTATTTTGTTCACCATTACCTTTCCCAGAATTAGACATATATATGATATAACCTGTATCTTCCTCTTATCAACTCTGCTGACGAAAACATTATTTTCCTCATATGTTGACAATAATTTAATTTCTTGGGCACTCTGGAAAGCTTTTGAAAGCATCGATCTTTGTGCTAATGCACTACTGCATGTCTTTAAGTGACATGAGATTGTTCTCTAATTAATTCCATACTGTGAAACACTAATGTTGTTAAGAGCTGTTAGTGCATTATCGTTACATAGCTGACTTCATAGAAAATACTTATGTAATCATTAACAATAGTTTATGTAGCACTTCAGTTTAGAAAACAGCTATTGCCATAGACGGAATCCATATACATTGTAGCATTATATACATATAATTATAGTGAAAACTGTAGTAAAAAAAAAATCTATTCACACCATTTCTTCTACGGTTTACATTGCCAAGTTATCAGTGGGCTCAAAGCATTGCCTTTTTCATATTCTTAATTAAAATAATTCAAATCTTCAAATCTATATTGTTAATGTTATGACTATAAAAACACACAAAACCTTAACTAAATATATATTTAATAAGAAATATATGAATACATGCAATAATTGTTTCACATTAAACAAATTGAATGTAGTTAAAAACAAAACATACATTTTCCAAAAATGTCATCTGCTAATACGATTTCCTTCCTTCTTTGCTGTTTCCTGTTTGGTTTCTGTTATATCTAAGTTTGTGTGTAGACAGGAAAGAAAATAAAAGAAAAAAGCTGTTGTATTAAGTAGTGGAAAAGGAGGAAATTAAGATAAATCCCCAATTAAATGAATCCCTCAAGACAGTTTGAGTAGTTTACTATTTATTTTCAAATAAGTTAATTTATGATTAAAAAGACCATAATCAGGAATTGAACTGGAAAGCCAGTAAGTTAAATATACAATTCGGATTAACCTGGTGTTGCAAGTTCAGAATTTGTTTTTTTAAATGTATTATCTATTAAGTATTTTTTTGGTCCTATTTACTTTTGCTTCTTTCAAGTTGTTTACACTGATTTGGGTGATGTCTGTAGGGGAAAACTAAGGTTAGACGTGACGGTCAGTGAAGCAAGGAATGTATTAAAAACAAAACATAACAAGGCACTGCAGCTTTCAGCATCCCATTCAGGGAACGGTATATAGTCCAAAAAAACAGGAACAATAAAAAGAAAGGTGATAATTGATAATACACAGTTCATTATATTTTGAACTCTGGCATAGAACAAAAATGACAAGGACAACAGAAAGAAATAATCATCCAACCAGCAATTTAGTGACCTAATGAAACACTGCGCCCATAGCTAAAAGAAACGCAACAAAAAATAAACAAGTAGAAACTCAGAAAGGCAGCACAAAAAAGCTTACTGATGCCAACATATTTATTGGAATAGAGGAGGAAGCAATATATGTGGTTTCAAGATTGTGCTGTATCATTATATTTCAGCATTTCATCAATGTATAGATGGTTTTGATTCCTCTTTCACAGAAGCAAATACACAAACCACAAAACAGCAGGTCCTTGTTTGATTTAACGTATTTAACATACTCACAGCAACAAACACATATATACATAAGATTAAAAAAAAACATTTCAAAATGCAACTGTGGCTCATTTGATTTTTAGTATCCATTAAATCCTTTGACCCGAGTGACCAACCCACCTACCAAAGTAGCCAATGGCAGCTGCCTATTAGCATACAAGGTGATGTTAGACAGGCTTTGTCAATAGCTTTTGATATGCTATTGATACAAGACTGGTAGACAGACTGTCTCATTATTAACCTTTTGTTACGTTATCGACACCAGAGACCCCCTCCCTCAGCCCCTGTGTTCACCCCTGTGAATCAGGACGACACCCAGGAACATTTGGGGAGACGACTTTAAACTGTGGAATTTTACTAGGGTGGAATTTCCTCAGCTTCAGACTGTTTTATTCCTTACATTATTTATATATTATACACATGTACATGTGATTATATATATATATATATATATATATATATAAATATATACAAACCAGGATATTATATTTAAAAACGTTTTGTTATTTATTAGCAAATGCTCAACACTACATGTAAACTCTTTATATTCTGCTGAGGACTCTTATCATAAATTATCCAACTTTAACAGTAGATTTTTTTTTATAAAAGACATAGCAAAAAGCAGCAACAGAAATTACATATGCTCAGAATGCATACATGTTTCAATTCATACCAATATAAATCAAAATATAAATATATCCAACTGTGAGTTTCAGTTTCAGTTAGAATTATCTATATAAAATGTGATATTTCATTATATTTGCTATATTCAGGTACATTACATTACAAATATATTAAAAAACAGATTTGCCATCATCTACAAAGGCCAGAACTGATGGATTAACAAAATCACCTTCTTCAGACTTTACTGATAATCTAGCATGATCTGAGTGTGTTTCTACATACTTGTGTAGATTACTGTAATAATGATCCGTGTTGCCGAATTTGTAAAGGGATGAGATCTTTTTCCAGGCTTTGGCATCAGGTGTTTCCATTGGAGCAGGTTGCCTCAACTGAAAAAAACTCGTCAGATTTCGCTCGGCCAGCTTTCTCGCATGTTCTGAGGACATCTTCTCGAAGAGGTCATTCTCACTCTGGGTGTAAGCCCTCCAGAAGCGGAGCTGTAGGTAGCTGACAGGGGAACGACATCGCGCCATGCAGGTGAGGACAAGGCCGGAGACCATGATGGAGGCAATGACCACCCAACCCAGCGTCTAGGACAAAGAATGCACAAGCAAATCATTTAACCGAAACTGAACACGTGGGGCTGTATGTCTGCAAGTTTCAACAAGACATCTTCCACACCAGTGCAGCAATGTGTGTCCCAGCCCAGCCATTCATTACATGATCAACACCATTGACATTCAGTCTCATAAAACCAAAACCCCAACCACACTCAAAAAAGAAATAATACTTGTTTGTTCTTAAATTAATGAATACAATTACTTAAAACTAGTAAAACTACAATTATTAATGTACAGTATTTGTTTAATAAGTGAAGTTAAAAACAACAACAATGCACTCCACAGGTCATTTAAATGATTAGCTGATGAACAATTCAAGTAATCCAGTTACTTGGTTAAGCAATCCTGATAGAACAAGTATATCCAAGTCAATTTCTAGTACTGAAAAGTAAATTCACCATTCACGTAAATTTGTTAAAAGTGATTAAAAGTGACAAAAGTTAATTTTGCACTGTTCTCCACATTTGTCCATGCTTAAGATGACCATGCATGTGTATTTATTGCAACTTTATTCTGCATTTTAGCAGGCGGTTCTTACCTGCGACTGTGCTTTTATAATCAGTAAGACATCTTGACTGTCAGATGAAGACATGGAGGATTTTCCGCAAGGAACCCTCTGAAGCTCTTCTTCACAAGCCCTGGGTTTCCCTTCACAAACAGCAGCAGTGTACAAGGTGCTATTCAACCCGGTCATTGCACACTCAAAGTAGCTGCCGTTCAAAAGGGCAACTGCAATCCAGCTGATCGGCGCTACCATCGCCTTTACACTTATTAGCGCAAACACTTTAAAACAGGCGCACAACTTTCCTTTCCGACATACACTGTTGTCGTCAATGCAGACGCCGGTAAATAACTTCCACGTCCTGTCGCTGAGCATGTAGCCCAACATCAGCAACACAAGAGCGGGGACCAAGAGAAACACACTGCCGTAGGCGAAGCTCCACGAACTGCAAGGACACTTGAAGACCACCGCCGAGAAGATCTGCTCCCCGCCGGCAGTCAGCAAAGCCACTAACCCAAACCCCAAGCTGGTCTGCTGCTTCTGGAAAACGCTGAAAACAGTGCCAAATTTATCCATGTCGCATTCAGACACAGATGGCAGATAAGAAGTGTCCTCTTGTGTCTCACGACCTTGTTTTGCGTCTCTGTGCTCGTCCACTTCCTGGATGTGTGTTTCAACACGCACTTGCTTATTGAAGCTTTTTGCAGAGGCTAAGTAGTTGTCTTGGGAGTTTCCCACCCCCCAATACAGATTATGTGGCGAAACTACGATTGTTCCTTTGTTGCTTAAGAGGGTAGTTGGGTCAATGTGATAACATGGTGTAGTTAAATAAAGAATTAGATAAATACAATACAACATAACCACATAACTGCTGGAGGAAGTGGCAATTGCTGAAGTGTGCATCTAGTGTGTGGTTTTGATATTATGGTTGACTTTTAAAGGGCGAAAGACTACATTTGGTGCCTTTGATGACCCTCCACCATTTGCACACATGAGTATCAGTCACAAGAACCACAATCCCATTGAAGGTTACATCTGGATTCAGCTTAACTGTAAGGATGGACTTGGTCTATTGTTAGTAAGTTGATGATTATCAATTTGACAAAACAAAATGCACACACTGAATTCGTATGCATGTGTTAAAAGTATGTGGTGAAACAGTAGTCAGTGGGAAATCATGTTGCAGAAGTGGAAGTGAAAGTGTCAGATTAGCCATATTGTACAGTAGCCTCCATATTTATTCAGACACTCGATGAAGTGTAACTAGAAATGGTTTCAGCGATACAGTGCAGCTGAACATTCTGTATTTATCTACAAATTATTAACAAATTAAAAATTGTATGACTATCAATGTGATCTGCACCATCATTGTTACATATATCTCTAAATACACCATTTTCAGATGTATTCACACCAGAGCAATCAGTCATGTGTGAGGAGGGGGTTCCAGCTCATCAACTTCTCAGGGGATATTCAGTCACTCCTCCAACTCCCCCACTGTCTTCTGCTTGTGGACTGCTTTTTTCAACATTTCCCTTGGATTGAGGTCTGGAGATTGTGTTGGCCAATCAAGAACATTGATTTTGTGCTCTTTTTAACCATTTGGTCATAGAGGCGCATGTGTGCTTCTGATCATTACTATGCTGAGAAGCACATTTGTGACAAAGCTGGACATTTTTGGCAGAGAGTACCAGGTTTATTTGCTAAAATATCTTTGCTTATTTTGGAATCCATTTATCCCTGAAGTATAACTGAGCGTTAGACATCAATAATCAAAATCAGCCCCAAAGCAAACAGATTCACCTCCATGCTTCACAGTGGATAGTGTTCTTCTCAACATACCCACAATTGTATTTTTCTCTGCCTACTACTCTGCTGGTCTGCATGCACACAAAAATAATTTTTAAATTTTAAACTCTCAAATCGTTTGGGATTAGGATTGGGATTTGTGGAGAAATTAAATACAAATTGAAATTCTAGACTACAAAGGCCAGCGGTATATTTAATGCCCAGAAAGTGATGCTTATGTTGAGAAAAATGCTTATACAAAGTAAAAGAAGAAGAAAAAAATGGAAAGTGGAATTTCCCAGGCAAATCAAATGAAACAACCCTGATTTGTGCATATTGTTTTGCTTACACTGGACTTTCACTATGATTAAAAACTTCGTAAAACGTTTATTTTTGTTCAGTTTGTATGCCATACTAAATTCTAACACTAGAGGTCACTTGTTCACAAAAAATATATAAAGCAAAGGGATACAATTTTGAATGCTTCCTGACATCTTGGACTTTTTAACTGTGATAAAGTTAAATGATTACACTTTATGTCAGTTTACACGTGAGTTACTACATTATGTATTGCTTTTGTTAAACACTGTGATCTGGGTGAGACTTTTTCAGGATTTATACATATACTTAATACAGCCCTACATGTAAGGTGCTCATTCAAACGTGTAGTCAAATATGTGGTCAAAATATCCAATATAAAACACAAATAATTATGCAGTCTACTTATTTGTGGTGTTTAAATATACATAATTAAACCTGAAACATGTAATTAATATAGTTTACCCTGCTGAGGTCTACAAAGTAATTGTTAAATGTTAAGAATTATTCTAATGACAAGAGTCACTAGAATAATCATAATGAAATGTGTGCCCTTCTGCCATACCGTTATTTACAATGAGCACTGACAAATGTTAAACACAAATTAATGTTGATCCCCATTAATGATGTGTCTATTTCTGTGACTACAACAAACAGAAACGGGTAAGAGATGGGGTGTGATTTAATATCCATTGAATATTTGTTGGGTCACCCTTCATTTCAGGAAAAAAAATCAAGAAAAATGTTACGTTTAAAGGAGTAGTATTAACAATCTATTATTTCATATTCCTTATTATATATCCTAACATTCCTCCTGCATGATTATGTTGTTTATTAGATCATTCAGAAAACAAACTCATCAGTGAATTAAGCTGAACAAGCTGAAGGACAAATAGCCACTAATGAGCATTAAACTAACCTAATTTCAAAGCAAGCACATATCGCATTGCTTGAGATAAGGCTAATAGAAAAATAACCGTCATCAAGCAGCTTAGTTAGATTGTGTTTTTTTGACAGGCATCACCGCTAGGTGGCGCTGTATCCTCCTTGACGACCTCCATGTGACCAGACCTTAGAGGAGGAGTTTGCATGTGACAATGTTAATGCAATGGTACCGTAAACTGGACTGGACACCACTGTCATAGAAATAGCTGCATCCCCCCCCCGTTCCCTTCAGTCTTTCATTTGAATCCCATCACCAGAAGAAATGCACAATATCAAGTGACAAGAATCATTTTCTTCAAGACGGAAGGGAAACATCAAGGCGGCTCTGCACAACCTTATGAGGTACGTACATCATGCAGCACGTTTAGACGGCCGGCTGGATGCGAGGAGGTTAATGTAAGTAGGTAGCTGTTTTGTTCTGCCAGACTAAGGCATTCAAGGTCAGAGAGACGTGCAGAAGACGTGGGGAAGTTTCAGTGAGCGGCTGCTCTGCACGGCTGGGGGGAGATTGAATCATCCTGCAGCTGCCCTACCTTCAATGCGCTGCCTGTTGCTAGGAAACCTTTGACAGCACCTCATTCTAAAGTATTTCCATCTGGGCAATGGATACATTTTGATTTGTGTCATGTCAACTATATTGCCACATAAGACTTATTTGGGCCAGTGATCAGCTGAAGTTTAAATAAATAGTCAACAAATCAACAAAAACAAACACTTAAAGGATAGTATCCATTCATTATTTAACCTGAAGATGCCATATCAAAGGAAAACTTTTCTTTCACTGTAAAACACCTGCTTAAAAAATGTGCTACACAACATCACGGCTGTATCTTTTACAACACCTTTACATACTTGAATGAATGTTTTTGTTGGTGTTTTTTTTAGTTTTTCAAGTCAAAATGAATTCATACTTAAAACTTTAATAATACGAATGGTTAAAGGTTTGACATTTTTTATATTATGTGTGAGTTGATATTGATATTACTGCAGTGATACAAAAGATGGCTTACGAAAAAGAAAAGACTAACATTAAAAGCGAATCTTTTTAAAAGGAAACAACACATCCTGTTTTTGCTGCGTTTCTCAGCACAACAACCATTGCTAGCACCCCCAGCTACAGTACACATGCACTGTCAATAAAGGTGATTCATCTGTTTGTTGTGCATGTACCTGCAATAATGGAGAGTTTATTCATGGCGGTTGCAGTCTTTTCCACAATGATCAAGCTGTCTTACATCATTTCAGTGGGGTCAAGATTAGGAGGATGATGAAACCAGCTTGGTCATTTTAGGACCTGCTGTTCTTCTGTATGCATTTCAAGTAATTTAAGTTTAGCAATGGGTTAAAAAAAAAAAAAAAAAAACACAGATAGACTCCCCTCAAAAAACTATATGATTTACAAGAATTATTTAGCATAATCCAATTCATAAGACGTGGGACTAGACCAAATCAAAACTTTGAGCAACCCATGAATCACAAAGTAAGAATCTGTACCCTGTTGCGGTTTGATTTATTGTTAGAAGCCACTTTCTACCATTTATAAATCAAAATGTGTTTAGGGCATTCAGTACAACATAAGGTAATTTGAGATCTGCAGGTGGGTCAAAGTTTATAGTCTATATGTAGCAAAATAAAGACATGGAATAAAATATATATAATTGATGAGCAAATCAATGTATTTATGTGTAAAAACTAAGAGGCCATGACTGTTCAGGATTTAAACTATGCTGATTTAAACAACTGATGAATGCTGTATGTAATCATTATCTGTATGAAGCCTTTTAGGTCACATCTACTTTGTCATTGCCACATTTGACTGTTTCCTGAAGCGGAGTTATAATTTTCTGTTATAATTTTGCCCTGTCTAGTCTGGGTTCTATTCTGGCACGTCCTGTTTGTCTCTGCAATCATATGGACCATCATAAATGTAGCATGGCAACCGTGTATTGACACTGAAAAGCTGTCCGCTCCAATCCACATGTCATCATGACAAGAACTGTCTGTAACAGGTTGCCTTTTCTATAACACGGGACCCTCTACATGGCACAGGACCTCTCATGCGATACCGGATACATTTAGTTATATAGTAAATATATTTACATATTCATGGAGAGCGAGAACTGTACTGTACTCTGAAGATGTCCTTCTTAAACCTTTTTTAAAATTCTGCTGAGAATAGAATAAATGCACTAAAATTGATAAAATAATTTGAAATACATTTTTAAGAGCTACCAGTCATTAAAGCAAACAAAATAGCACAACCTTATTCAAAATCAATGATGGCTTTGTAAGTGGTTCTGTTCCTGCAAGCTATGCCATATTGCTCATGTCATACCATAAGGTCACAGAGAGGTTGTTTTTTCTTTTAATCAAAACAGTGGAAAGGAACAGAATAACTATTTAATTTATTTTAAATAACACAAAGAATGGTCTCTTACCAGAAGCAATTACCAGAGTATCATTTTAGATATTCAATGTACGGATTCCACAGTTTTCTGATTGGTATTGCCTCATGCAGCCTGATTTATTTTTTGAGTCATGTTATTCCTGCAGAAGGTTTTTATAAATTAAACCTGTACTCATAGACCCACATTAAAACAGCTGAACTGTTCTCTTCCATTAACAAACATGACTTAAGGGATCACCAGTGGAATTGGGATATGTTTCAGTGTACAACTTCAGTGGGTATCTTAACCCTGTATTATTGTACTAATTAGTGAATTTAAAAATGTGATTGGACTTTTCTGCCACCTTTATGGTCAATGTCCCATTGTTTCCACAGTCAGAGGAAAATTGAATCTGCTTTAGGAAATATAATAATGCGTCTGTTGCTCTTTGATAATTTGTTTGTTGAAAAATTGTAATAAAATGTGCCTTCATGCCAAGTTCATAAGAAATGGAAGAGTTAACTAGTTTGCAATACATTGAAACACTTTGTAATAGTGCACTATGACCTGGTTAAACCATGACCATGTTTATGAGTTTTCATAAACAGACATTTTAATGTTGTTGGATTTTATTTAGTTTTTATTTATACATCTTTAATAAATGTTCATATGAAATCTGGGTTTAAAAGGACATATTTGCTGTCTCTCTTTCAAAGTGGCTGCTATCAATGCTTTCTTGATACATTGAACAAATCTGGGGTGACAGAAGTCTGTATTTTGGTGACATTGAACATACTGCTGACTGGTACAGTGACTGGACCAAAACATCACAAAAGGGCATAGCACAGTTTCTAGCTTCAGGCAGTCGTGTAGCACAAACAGGTGTGCTGTTTCTATGTTTGAAGGCTTTTGTGATTTGCACTGCTCGAGCCCGTTCTTTTCCTTGTCACAATCAATTTGTGCCAGCACAGAGACTTGTTTAAAGTTATAGCTTTTCGTCAATTGTTATCAAAATGAAAGAAACTGAAGCTTGTCTAGACATCCTCTTGATCTGTTCTACTACATTTAAAACACAGTTGCATTAATTTTACATTAGGAGTGGATACTTTAAACTTTCAAATTGCTAAAACCAACACTTCATTTTATTCCTCTCCCAGCATTTAAAACAAAGAATGTATTTATAGTATAATTGAATGAATGCACATTTTAATTTTACATGGTAGAACAAACAGGTCTATAAACTAGGTTTAATGAACCCCTTTGTGTGAATTGTATTTTCTTTGTATTTATAGCAGACCACCCTCTGCATCTGATATGATTTTTCAGTATTTAATGCACACAGACTTATCCAGTGTAGCCACAGATATACTCACCTTCCAGCAACTGAACAGCCTGTTCCACTTTCAGGATCTCATGTCAGTACTGTAATCGAGAATGAATCATGTCTGTTTAGTGTTTCTAACATAATTGTGCATAATGTGCTTTGGGAACTTCTGTATTTTCTAATGCTGAAGATTTGTAGCTCATTGCCTACCTTGAAAATGGTCTATTTTGACTAATTACACAGCCTATGCAAAATGTGGAATATATTGAATTATACTGTGAATTGGGCTAATGAGTGTTTCAATTTAGTTCTGTAATGTAGGCTATGTTTTGTTAACTTTTATTTGAAAAAAACAACAAAAACGTATGTATATGTGTGTATGTTGTACAGGAGCCGTTTCTGAGATCAAATGTAATGCAGTCATCATAGATCAGGAGTCCCAATTCTTGGTCCTGGAGGACTAGAGTCCGATAGGGTTTCCAATTCTCTTAAATTCACCAACACCCTCAGGAATGGGACGAGTAATTTAACCGTTCTTTGAAGGAAATCCTAAACTGAATTGAGTAGTTAAGTACTCAGGTGGAATGGGAACCTAAACTATAGTTCTGTTCAGTTACACCTCCCTAAGCAACATTGAATAGTTTAGCAGTTAATGATGGGCAGACACTGCTGGTAAATATATTGTACATCAATAAAACACTTCCATAATAGGAATCAATTCTTTATGGGCTCAGTCAGTTGCATTCCAACTGGTTATTAAAACAGCACCTCTAAATGAGAGGAGTTCTGAAACCAAGTGCTTGGCAAAGGTTATTAAGGCCAAGACCAAATCAAAAATGTCAGCTGCCATTGATTGGCAAATTACAAAAATTGTTATGTTTTGATTTATAAGTAGTAGAAAGTGACTTCTGTCAAAACAATAAATAGTGACAGGGTAGGTTTGTAGGTTTTGATTTGGTCTAGTCTTAAGCATCATTAGTTTAAATAATAAAGGTCTCATCCAACAAATAATTAGCCTAAATGGAAGAGTTTTATTAGAAAGGATATTCTATAATGGAACACATACCAGAAAATACAGGGATGCCCCTGAATCAGGAATGGGAAACTGTTATAGAACAGGACTTGCAGGATGCACTGATGATGATGATGATGATGATGACTGCATTCTGATGAAAAAGTAAAACACTGTTTCACAATGTGTGTAGTGAGAAAAGTTATGGGTTGAAAGCTTTGTCACAGCTGTGGTTACGTAAACCTACTGAATATTTTCTGTCTGTTCCAATTGCAGTTTGAGTGTCACTGATCCTGTGCCTTTTGTTGAACTGCTCCAAGCACAACTTTTATTAATTTCTTCTGCAGCACATTGACATTGAAATTGCACAGCAGAAAACTATTTTAACCATAATGAAATACATTTTTTTTTTTTTAAATACCCTATAAAGGGATCACTTGTTCTATATCCGTGGTCAGGGAATTCATGTACCCTGGAGCTGGAAACAGTAATGGTCCTCCTATTAACTTTATTTTTGTGCAGTTTATTATTATTAACTTTTTCAAAATTGATGTCAGTGTGTTCTGCAGCCCTGCCTCTCTGAATTTCCAGATGAATTAGTATTTATTTACTTTGTACCATTAAATATACATAACCTACAGCTGAATGTATTCACACTCTTAATTTGAAAGTGTTATTCTATGATTCATTTACGTAAATAAAAACTTTTTATTAAACCATACTTATTCCCCATTAGGCATAAACCTTTTCAGAGCCAACCTAGAGAAAACTGTAAGGATTCTAGTTGATTGAACTGAGTTAAGTGTGCAAACATTTGACAGCCGCTGCATCGTTTATCAGTTCATATTGGAATTGATCAGATTTGACATTTAATCCTGGTGTTCTGCCAAGCAAGACTGGTTAATTTGGATGCTGTTTGTGGATGTGAACAAACACCCACTGGGACTAAACTAATCTATCATTTCCAACTTTAAATCATACAATCAATAAGAACACAAACAAGGAGAATATATTTATATGATTTATTTATATATACACTGGGGTCATCTGGATATGTTCTTGTAACACTATTAGCAAAGGCAAATTATACACAAACCTTTTTTTTGCCTTTTTCTTGAAAAGTATTTTAAAAATGTAATTGCAAGAAATAGTCCTGAGAGATTTCTTTGTCTCCCTCAATGTATTAATACAGTCAGCATAGTCTTAGAGAGTCTGGTATTAAACTGGTTTCTGTACTACAAAAATACATTATTCAAAGGGATTAATATAAATCTCCGGCATTAGTTTTTGAGAGTCCTGAAGATAGGACTTGTCTCGTACAGACCTACATTTAGTTCTCATGCTTTATTCTTACATCGCAGATAATTCTTCAATTGTATTTCATTACTAATGAACTGAAGAGAAATAAACGGAAAACAAACTTTTGCATTCAGTCCTACTTCTTGGATTGCGTAAATATGGAAATGTGAATTTTACCGACTTCTGGTAAGTGACTGTTTTCAATGGGCCCTGTGTCATGATCAGCTGTTAATAATATTTGTATTACTTGCATTGTTGTGCATTATGACTTGAGGTGTGATTGATTTTGGAACAGCTGTTATTTGTAACAGAGTTTGCACACTTTAAATGGGGGAGCCTGCCCAAGGCACACAATGGATATTGTTTATTGGTGCTGTGCAGATGCCTGTTATTTGATTTTATTCCTTTTGGCTTCTTGAAATAACATTTGTGTTTAACGTCAGCTTCTTCACCTCGACCACTGACACTGCCTTTCTACAGTAATGTGTTTCCTTTGGGAGATAGCAATGTGGTATTAAATGTAAATATGACATATCATGTCATTTAATGTAATCATTCCACAGTATTTTCTCTAGTTTTTATACAGAGAAGAAACAAAGTAAATGCCTCTTTTTTTCTTTTTAAGCTTTCTCAGGTGTGTGGTGAACTGAATGTGTAATGCACTATGGACTTGCATTGTTTGCATTTAAGTGTCAATCACACTGCAGAAACACCCTGGATTCATACTGATAAGCCTTTTGGCACATGATGAATGAGACAAATACCAGAGTAGATTCCCAGATTTTTTTTTTCATTCTCAGTCATTAGATATTTGAAGGTCATTTTGTAATCAAATCAATGATTCCCTGTTCGGTAAAACATAAAATTGAAAGGCATCATATTAAAATTCATCTTGTATCCAAGCCGAACAGTATTTCAATTAGGGGCCATTCATCATCTGACTTTGCAGTCTGTGACGCACAAAAGAATAGTTCAACAGAAAACCTTATATGGTGGTGTTTAATTTTTTCAGTGTTGAATAATCAATAAATAAGAAACGTGTAATACAGGGAAAAGTGTACAGAAATTTCCATTTGTGTGTAATTGTATGTTAGCTAGGATATTTTTGGATCATATTGATTTAATAAATATATTCTCTTTTTTTAACAGTTTTGTTGCAGAAACAAAATTAAATTAGTATGCCAGTATTTTGTTGATTCACATTGTTGCAATGCTGCCACCACAGTATTCGGTTAGCTGGGTATTAATATCTGATTTTTACCTTGATAAATTAACTTGATATGAACTGTATTAGAAATCATATCGGAATTAAGAGTAGTGTGCGATACTGGTTTTATTGAATACAATAAGGTAGCTATCCCAACAAATTACTCTCCTTTGTTATTTCTCCTTTTTAAGAATTAGTTGACTAAAATAGTTACTTAGTTACATACCTAGAAGCATTAAGAGGGGGCCCGAGAACTCGTGAGAATTATGTTGTAGTCTGAGAACAGAGAAACACCAGGCAGCCGATATAACACACAGTGAATCAAAGCTGTAGTGTGATCAGCCCTTTAATTAGAAGTCCTTTAGCAAACATTATACTAGGCAAATATCCTTCCCTGTCACCTTTTTGTGTGTTCCTGTTTGATCTGTGCAGGACTCCAGGAAAGACAAAATGTCTCAAGAGACAATCCCATGCACTCAGTCAGAGGTGGTGTGTCTCTTATGATTGTGTATGGATGCTGTGTTCTCCTGTAAACAACCATAAATCAAGGCGGATTGGGGCTATCTAAAGATTAAGAAAATGACATTGTGCTAGAGAAAATTAAACAGTTTCTGCTTCAAAGCAGGTCCATGATAAAAAAACCTCTGAGATCACAAGATGTGTGATGATTTTACATTCTGATGTGGGCTTTCTTATCCTTGCTGAATACCCACAAACCCCAGAGGCTTCTACAGATTTACAGAATATGTACAAAATCTTGTCAAGCATTATTCTTTAGAACATTCTGCACAGCAGTGATCTGATGAACCAGGATTCATATTGCAAATATTTAAAAATTAAATAAGTACTGTTTCCCTCTGGTAGGGGAGGCAGGTATCTGGGATAGTATCCAGTTTGTGAAAACATGTAAAATGCACTATGTTCTTAGAGGAAAGTGTATGTATATTGTAGGCTTTGACCAGCAGAGTTCTTGACCTCCTTATAGCATTTACTCAAAACACATATTTTCAGACAGTACTTGTAATTTAGACCTTTACTCTCCTGTAAGATCGCACTTTACAACATTTTATCATACTACTTGCCTTGTGTTATTAGTACTCATATTATTTTGATTTCCCCTATGCTCCCTTTCCCTTGCTCTTGACTGTGACCTAACATCTTGTCTGCACTCAGCTTTTACAATCCAGGGTGTAAGACTTCATGTATTGTATACACTTGTGTAAATTGGAACTTGTAAAATGTATTATGGTTTGAATTGCACTGAATTATGTAAATTGCAATTTGTAATGTTTTATGCCTTGAACTGCACTGTTTTTTTGCACTTTGTATTGCGCTTATATTTTGTAAGTCACCCTGGATAAGGGCGTCTGCCAAGAAATAAATAATAAATAATAATAATAATAATAATAATAATAATAATAATAATAATAATAATAATAATGAAATAATAATAGGCCTACCTATATTTTAATTTGTCCTTGTTACTGCATGGGCCACACATGAGTATATATATGAATTATATATCATGAAGGAATCTGAGATCTCTGGTATTTGTTGAAGAGAAACTAATTATAATATTGTTTGGTACAATTCCTTACAGCCTAAGAAATTAAAAAAGATTAACCTTGGTGTCCAAACATTCCAAACAGAAGTGAATAACTCATGGGCATTTATTAATTAAGTGCGGACAATTCATTTACAATTTAAAATGATTCTGTTAAAGGTGTGTTGGTCTTCAGAAATGAGTATCCAATTATTTTGAACAAAATTTGCCAGAATACAGCAACACTGGTAAAAATTGCCTTTAATACCTTAGGTAAGAACAATTGGAAACTGTTGGAAAAGTTCTTCTCACGACCATAAACTCCATCACTATGACATTTACTAAAGAAGATAACATTTCAAGTACTTTGCTGCAGCACAGAATTGTATTAAGCCTGTGCAGTCATTTTTACTCAGTGTGTTCTCCTAAAGGTCAGAAACAAAATTACCTTCTTTCCTCTCTACCCTCAGTATTTTTCCCCTTTTATCCTCTTTTAAGGAAGGATAATGAGGCGTAACAACTTGCATGCTCCTGAAAAAAGTAATCTTCCCCTGATTTGTGCAGCCAAATCCGAACATCTCTTCAAAAAAGGATTTAAACTGTGTTGCTTCCTATTTTGGATTAACTGCTGTTATTAAGGATTATGAAAATGTATTCTTAACATGGAACTTGAACAATCAAAGAAGGCAAAATATGAAAAATAAATCTCCATATTACTTTAAAAATGTCTTTGATTGCCAACCTATGTTGACAATACCCTGCTTATGTACAGGCATGGTTAGACCCGGCTCGGGTTTAAATTGCCATCTTGGACACACTTCTGAATGCCTGTTCCCAGAGGTCCAACCAAACGCCACACCTACTGCCCCAAAGGACTGATTTGATTGCTATTCCTGGTCTAGGGGAGTGACATCACCATAACAGGTTCATGCACACTGTGAGCCCTGTTATACTTACTATCCACATTATGTCTGGCTAATGCAGATATTTATAGACATTTCAAGCATGCAGTGACATATTCAATTCACACTACTGGAAATGAAGTACCAAGAAATCACTTTTACTGTCTCCAGTCATGACAATTTACTGCTCGTATCCCAGATTAATGTGTACATAATTACCACCAGGATTGCTTTCTAAATAGCACTGCCCAATACATTGTGTGCACAGTTTCTATCTTCTAAAAGAAAAGCAAGCTGAATCTACATTACAGATGTAAATTTACTTTGTAAATGATATAAGTTTTGTTCTACTTTTAAGTCTATATTAGTTGTCTTGCTTCTATTATGATCTACTGCAGTTTCAATATTCATCAGAGAAACCTAGAGAGGAATTGTGCTTTAAATAGAGCCACATCAAGCAAACCACATGGACTTTTAAACAATGCTGCAATTTATGGAAACCTAATAACTATTTCTGGCAGAGATGTTTTTAAACTAGCTTTTTGAAAATATGAAAAAAAAAAGTATTTTGTGTTAATTATTCTTTATAAAGTTTCTGTCTCTCCCTCAGCCATGAATTCCATCCATGTGGTTCTCTGAGCACTGCTGCTGTTAATTGACGGCCAGCCCCATGCTGACTGCAGTTGTGTGAACATTAATCTCCAGCGACAGACTCTGTGTGCTGTCACTTTCGATTATGAAATCTCATTTTGATTGAAATACCAGGCTGTTTCAGCTTTCTTGTGTTTGCCTTTTAGGTGTAGTTTATTTATATTACCTGATCACATCAAATCTGTTGAGTCATTGCAGCTTGTTACATTTAATACAGGAGACACTAAGGCTCAATAGAAAAAAATTGTAATTGATGATTAGTGTTTAATAATTAGTCAGTGAGAAGGCAAATAAGAGACCTACATAATCACTTTGGAATAGTATTAAACTTGTAAAACTATCCCAACTAATTCAAAATTATATCCCAAGGAGTGCTTGGGTTTATTTAAGGTCACTATTATGGTACTGTATTCTTTGGGCAGAGCACTGGCCAAAGCAATTATGCATTTTGTAATTTTAGGATGGATGCCAACCCATGTTAGTGATGAGAACCATTTTCAAAGATTGAATAAAAGGTGTACAGTAATCAGTGAAAGAGTGAAACCTGATATTCTGCTCAATTATTCATGTATTTTATTATGATGTACTTGTTTAATAACTGGTTAACCCAGGTTTAACATTTAAACATGTACAAGCCCTAACCCTAAAACTAGGGTCGGATTAAATCAAAACATTGACCCACCTGCTAATAGAAAACTACAGAACTGTACTCTATTGCGGCTGTATTTTTAGTAAGATGCCACTTTCTTCTAATCAGAAATGTAACCTCTATGATGTACAGGTTTGTATTTTGCTATTAGTGGGTGGGTCAAGGTTTTGATTTAATCCGGCCCCTAGTCTGTGTCCCTACCCCTATCCCTGACCCTAACCTTAATGTTATACATGTGATTAACAGCAGAACTCAGATGAAGAGTATAAGGTATTCATGTGTTATTCCTGTGGTATTCATACATCAATTCATTATATATTGCTGTCCATTATTGTATAGTGTGACCAATAATTGTCATGTATCTTGTTTCTAAATCTGTGCTTTTTAATGTGATTTTTTAAAATGTGGTACAGTATTTATTTATTTATAGGTAAGCCATAAATATCATTGTATTACAAAATGGGAAATTAACAAGGAACATGCGACCTTACTGGGGTATATTGTGCAGAAACATTTTCTGAACATCAGTGATGAATAATTAAATATACATACCAGTAGTTGTAGTTTTAAATGAAGACAGCGGAAAATGCGAACCCTTAGAGTGCACGAGTGAAATCATCCACGAAGATCATCTTGCACTTGATTTAAAGGTCACACAATGTATATGCGATTCAACTCTGATTCCTAAAATGTGTTTTTCAGATTCATGTTTATCATTAAAAGACCACAAACTTGCATTTTCCAGACAACTGCACTATTTGCTGGTCTGTGTAATCCCAAGTTAATGTTTTAAGAAATATACTGGCTCTGATTTGCCTTGTGGGAAAACTGTGGGCATGCTGCCCGTGCCATTATTTCACTATGAAGTGGGCAGTTTGCCCAGAGTGAGGATCAGGGCCCACATCTTTTGGTAGTGACTTTACACTACCTTCACATCTCTGAACCTCATGGAAAGTGTTTGAGAATGTAGTGGTTAGGAATTTCCAATCAGAGTTCATTCCACGGTCTTGTATGTATTTCCATATTCATGATCGCTCTGGGCTGGGATTATGGTAGAGCTGTGGTTAGAAGCGTTAAATGAAGTTACAGGTATATTATACAGAAATGTAACTAATCCACTATGCACGTGCGCAGAAGTTTCCAACTGGTTGTAGATAAATATTATTGTTACACTGATGATGCTTGTACTGTGAATTATGCAGATTTAGCAGGTTCTGTGTTACCCAAATAAACTTATAAAGATGTTGCAAAGAATAAATATAAATCACACAGGCTGCAGAACACTTTGGTTTCACCTGTTTGTCTGGAGCTGGAAGCTGGCTAAGGATCAGAATGTAAGATGCATTAACCTTTAGAAAACAGGTTCCAAGCAGAAAACAGAAAACAGAAAACTGTGCCAAATCTGATCTGATACGCCATCAAGTCCTTTTCTTTTTTGTAAAACATTGCGATCTTTTGCACTTACGCAGTAGCATCTATCAAACTAAATTGATCAGCTTGTGTGAAATAATGAAATATTAAAAACATAGAAAAATATACCTGAGAATGTATATACCTGTCTGCCTTCTTTTTTCAACTGTGAACAATGTCTGCTTAATTTCACAGCACCTATTTAAGATGCACAGAACCTTTAAAATGAGCAGTGAAGACAAAACATACTTTGCTGAGATAATGCATGATCTGCTTCAGGAAAAGCAGAATAACGGAAAGGAGCAAATGACTGGCAGTAAAGGAAGTAGGACAGGGGTGTATTCTCTAAAGAGCTGGATCTTACAGTGCTCACGTATCGGTGGGTCTGTTTTGTCTTCACAGGCTGCTATACCCATTTAGCAAGATTAAGACTTCTACCAGGAACAGGATACAGAGCCCCCCCCCCCCCTGCTGTCACCGGACAGGAACATGCCTTCTGAAATGTGTCTCAGGTATTGTAGACCGGACCTGTGTGAGTGATGTAATCTTTGTTTGGCTCTAATCTAATTGAACCATTAGTCATGTGGGCAGGCAGATGGGAGCTGCAAGGTATTTTGTGCTACAAACAGCTCTTCATACTGTGGCTTGAATGGCAGGGACTTCCGAAGCTAATGCTGCACTTCAAAACATATTATGTAGGAGATAACAGTAAGTTATTATTGAGCCTATTTGATTACTAAGCGGCGCAGGTATTGTTTTGTAGTTTTAAGTATGCTTTGGGACATGTCTGTAAGCTCATTAAGCAGTGTTGTGAGAGCAGTTAAATGGGCTTCGTTATTGTGCAGGAGTGATTATTTACACATTTATTGTTTTGTCGGTTTAATGGCTATTATGGCTCTATGTGTTGTGAGCTAGTAGGGCAGTCTGACAATAAAATAATCTGCTCAATATATGTAGGTCATGTTGCGGCAGGAGCTTCTTGTCTGTACCAGCTGCTTGGAAAACATCTTTCAGTTGACCTACAGCGTGCACAGTATGGAATGCACACAATCTGGATTGTGTACGTTGCAGCATAATGCCTTCTATCTGCAATTGTTTTAAAAGAATTACACTATCACCTGGGCTGTTTGCAGCATAGGCCTATTTCAGGCCCAAGGAATCAAAGTGAATTATTTGATTATACTGCCTTGTAAATCACATATTTACCATTGTTAAGTGTTTGATTATTGTGTTACCTTGTGTTTATATATGAATACATTATTTTTTATATTATCATTTATGTACATTTTTTCATATCACTACAATTGAAATTAAGCAAACATTTTTTATATATATTATTTTACATAATAATTACATTGTACTTAAAATGTTAATACAGAGGGTGCGAATTCATGTAAACATAGTCTACATACACTGATAATAATAATCTTAGGGGCCTGATCTTTCTGACTTATTTTCCTAATTTAATGACACCGCTTTATCTAAACACATGTAACTCATATTCGCAGGCAGTCAGGTTATATGTCAGGTTAGCTTTATGTCATTAAATTATATATTTTTTTAGCAGGTGTGGTTTTGAAAGGTCTGCCATGGCTTGCTGTTGTTTCTGTCCTTGGAGTCTTTCTCCTCTTCACCTCATTGAAGAGGATTTAGTTCTGCTACATGCAGTTCAGTGATTTCCATGGCTTTGTTCTTAATCCAGCATGTGGCCTTTCTGTAAATACTGGAAGAATGAACACGTCAGAGCCAGGAAGCATTTAACTACACAGTGATTTGCTTCCCTCGGGTAGATACGTGTGTGTTTTCAAACCACCTTCCATCCCAACTCTTTTTGGCTTTTTTCAGATGTTTCTACAGTTAACCTATTTTTGTTTTCTTTGACACAGCATTCAAGAAATGCTAACAGGTCAAAGGCTGTGCCAGTCCAAATCTCACAAGGATGCTGTTCTCGCAGCCCTGAACCAGCAGAGAAACGACGGAATACTCTGTGATGTCACTCTGGTTGCCGGGGAACAGAAATTTCATGCCCACAAGGCAGTTCTTGCAGCATGCAGCGACTATTTCAGAGTAAGTCTACTGACTTCCTATACTATCCTGAAAACACAGTGGTGAAGAACATTGTGTGAGATATAACATTGCATACACTTACACAATTCTAAAAAATAACAAAAAATAAAATAAAAGAAAGTGTTGCTCAAAATTAAGATCAAATATTTGTTTTGTTTACTTCTGTGATACTTTGGTTTCTCCCAAATCATTGTTTCGATAAAGGTGTGCTATAATTTCTGAGTTATCTGTTTGATTTACAAAACATTTCTCTGAATAATCTTTTTTATGTTGATGCGTGTTTTACATTCTGTCACTTTGCCTTTATCTTGGAATGAAAGTAGTAAAATTGAGTAAGAATTATTTATTGCTGGGGGCACTAATGGAATTTAGTAACTTGAGCTTTATGCTATGAATTGACTTACACTCAAGAAAGCCATTACCGGATTCCAATTGATATTTTGCACTATATATTCTTATAATAATTCTCAATATAATCTCCATAAAGTGAAAACAGGGAATATAATACATTGTTTAAATGGTTAAAATAAAAGCAGTGGGGAAAGATTGCTATTGTTTGTGGCTGCAGTAAGAGAAAATCTTCAAAGAAACATCACTGAGCATTGGGAGCTTTTACTTCCATTTTTACTTCCATTTTGAGTTAAGTGTAATGGACAAGAATTAATTGCAGTCATTCTCCTTATGTGACAGTGTGGAGGAAACATCATCACATGGTTTACTGTCCCCTGCGTTAGTGGGCTGTGAGTTGGGTCCTTGGTGTAGTGTTTGAACATAATAGGAGGTGCCAGCCTCTCTCTCTCTCACTCACTCTCACGCCACATTACATCTTTGTTTCTCAGTGCTATGAGCACCTTCATAAACTGGTCAACAGAAAAGAATAGCTGTTGCAATAAAGTGGTAGCACCTGCTGCTGCTGTTTATGGGTCATTGCAACTTCCCTGGGACTTGTTGCTATGTATGGTAAATTATTGTAAATGGTTGAATTGCAGTTGCTAGTATTAAACTGTTTTTGTCTCTTAAGTATTCATGCCCAACCGCACTGTGTTTATGTGGTAAAGTAGGCTCCAATTAGCCTGGTGTGTTTAGTCTCTCACCTTTAGTCAGACTAAACCATTAGTGGCAGAGCTTCCTTCCTCTGAGGTTCTTCACTGTGATGGCTGGGCTCAGATTTCTCCTTCCCTATTCCATTTGTGTATATGAATCCCACAGCAGAAGCATAGTATAAAACTGTTACCTTTTTATTTCTCTCTCTCTCTCTATGTATATATATTTAAATAAATCACCATGAGAGCTAGAAAACTTTGAATAAAGCATATTTATTTGTTTGTTTGATCTTACCTTGATCTCATGGTGTCATGCATTTGTGCAGTTTTTGCTGTTATTAATAACAAAGGATGAAACGAGAGAATAATAATTGATAGAGGTGCCTAATTGTCTTGTTAGGAATATCTGCTGGATTTGCCACCCAAGTATGTATTTTCTGCCTGCCCAAACCCTCTAAGATTATTTGATGCCTGAAAATGTAAAGATAAACAGTGTGCTACAGGCTGTGGGCCACATCTCCTCCAGTCATAAAACGTAACCTCTAAGGATGTAGTAGTAATTGGGCGGATCAGAATGAG
The DNA here is from genome assembly GCF_036373705.1 of Amia ocellicauda. Classification (NCBI taxonomy): domain Eukaryota; kingdom Metazoa; phylum Chordata; class Actinopteri; order Amiiformes; family Amiidae; genus Amia; species Amia ocellicauda. The sequence continues at coordinate 33,913,487 of NC_089850.1, read as the reverse complement.
AGTAAACTCATGAAACCCTTGGACAAGCTTGATAAATAGCACAATGACAACACACACTTCAATGTATAAATATGTATTCTGCACAGATTGAAGCATACTGCACATGTCCAACTAGAAGAAGCACAATTAAGTGTGTTGACTGAATCCTGCGGTACCACATTGCACAGGCAGCCAAAGAAATCATAGAAGCCATCCAAATAAATAGAAATTAAACAAACAAATTTCGTTATGATTAAAATCCTTGAACTTGCAACATTTGTTAAAATGAAAGTGTGCATAGTTTACAATATATGTGTGCGTTTGTTTACTATCTAAATATGTAAATTAGTTCATAACTATTTTATTTGATTTGAATGATGCTTTAGCTTCTTTGTAGATGTAGAAACTGACTGGGTCTCATGCTTTTGTTGCTGTTTATCCTGCAGTAGCAAGAGACTTGACCTGTGGTGTTATATTAATTAACTGGCTGACAGTTTTTTAGTTTGATAATCCAGTCTGTTCTATTAAAAGAAAATGAGCACAAGCATGTGTCAGTAAACTGGGTCATTAGAGGTTCAATCGGTGTGAAATCATTGTTTGGCAGTGTTACAGCAGAATTAAAAAGTGCTCATTACACTCTTCAAAGATAACTGTTTCAGTTAGATGGCTCGCATTCTTTTATGCCACGGTGTCGCCTTTGTTGTTTGTGTGAAGCACCGATGTTAACACATATACAGAAACACCCTGTATATCGGTGCTGATAGTCAGTATGTAAGTAAATCCATGGGCTGAATGTGAATTAACCATATTATTCTAATGAAGAAATATGATAAGAAAACATGCCTGTGGGTTGAATGTATGGGCAAGATATTTGGTCGTTGCTATAATGAGAGTATAATGGGAGTGTAATGGCCTTGCATATAGCTAGAAGGACAAAACTGCTGAAAGAAATGTGGAGAGACAGAGGGAAGGACCTCAGGTGAAGAATGACCTTTGTGGATGTTATGTATGAATTGATCATTCCTCTCTGTCGTATGAATATTCAAGATTCTTTAGATCAGAGCTGAGATTCAGCAGGGCAAACAGACAAAGCTGAACCCTTCTGTCTCTAAACAAATAGCACCTGGCTTTGCAGTGATTTCCATACAATATATAGCATGCAGATGAGATGAGAACTATGATACAAAAGCTTAATGCTATGTAAATTAGACTCAGAATGATAGATAGCATGTGTATTTTAAGCTCTCTATTAGTGACATTAGTAATATTATACTCATTGCTGCTATTGTGGGTTATTTCCAGACTCTTAATAACCTTTAAAAATGAAATTTCGTATTTGTTCTTCTTTTTAAATTGACACTTTGATAACAGGTCTTGATTGCACAAACTACAGATAAAGCAATTTACATGAAAGTACAGATACAAATAAATGTAGCCCATCTGTACAACCTTATGTTCTTATAGAAATGTGTTATACATTCCTTTTTTATGTAATGTTTTCATGAGAAATATACAACCCACAGAGGGTGAACGTTTCAGATTTAATTGAAGGATCTAAATGTTTGATTGAATTGAATGTGACAACAGTCTTCTGTCCTTAGGAATGCCCTCCCGTCTGCATAATTCCTTCCATCAGAAAAGACAGTATGCTTGAATGGTTTTATTTTATGTGGCTGCATACATATATTATAATGTGGCATGTTTTCTGTGCTATTTTTAATTGACTGATTACTATTCATTGTAAAATGCACTGTTGAAGCTTGGATTTCTGCATGATGTCATTAAATATTTCGGAAGAGAAAATCAAAACTTCCTCTGTCTGCTAGAAAAGCTGTCTAAAATGGTGTTGTCTTAAAGCTCTGTGCAGATTATATTTCTTTCTCCTTCACATTATAATCAGGATTTTATAATCCAACTGCAATGAGTGATAAAATCCTCCAATTCCAGGAGAAATACTGGGAGAAATAGTAATGCTGTGGTTTAGCATCACACACCTGAAGTGTTGTTTGTGGGCAGTAGTTTATTATTTTTCTGTTCTCTAAGAAGTGAGTGGTACACTGTTTACATTTCGTGGACCTATAGTTAATTAACTTTTCTTTTTAAATAATTATGACACTGTTGTCATCGATGTCACTCACTATTCACTATTATATAAGTAAATGCTTATATATTTTAGCAGCTCAGCGATGAAGGGTTTATAAACAATGTTTCAGTAGCTTATACATTAAATAGGCACAATAACATTTGTGGCAAAGTGAATTCACCACACCCACCCATTGCAGTGTTTGTTCTTTGTTCTTTCTGTTTCTGCAGAGGGAAATAGCTCTTTACAAACACAGAGAAACTGCGTTGTGTTAAATAGCAATGTGTTGTAGTCAGGTGTGTTCTCAGTACCTCAACATTCTCTACAACAAACTTCAACAACTCAGTCTAAGCCTCTGTCCACAATCTACTTTGTTCTTAGTAGGGTTGCCACAATTATCGCTCCCCACGATATATACAATATTCAATTACTACAATACAATGTGGTATTTCCAAAGTATCGTATATTCGTTATTAAAAAAACAACAACTAGAAAACCTTATCTACAAATTTTAAATTTTATTTTAAATCTGATCAGATTTTTATTGATCTTTTGAGATTTCAGATGTAAACAAAGAAAGAGATATGTAGGTCATGCCCCCCGCCCGCTTTTCATACTCAATGAGAATACAGCATGGAGACATCCTGAAAGAGAGAGTCCCAGTGGTCATGTTCGTGTTGTGCAGATTTCTGCAGTTTTGTGCAGATCTGAAGAATCCCACCAATCCCATTGATGGAGCAGCACAGAACTGCTGACATCTGCGCTACACGAACGCAACCAGTATGTCTGCAGAATCCCCACCACCTGCAGCTAAAGTAACAGAAGAATTGCAACTAGCACCTACATTAAGAGACTCCATTCCCGAGTTTGAGATTATTTTGGTTTTAAAAATAAACAAAAACGGAGAACAAACTGACGAACGGATTTGTCTGAGAAAGTTCCATCGAAAAACTGGAAACACTTTAAATGTATTCAGTCATCTTCAAAATATATATATATAAATGAACTAAACTGTTGGAAAAATCTTTCACTTTGTACTTTTCTGGGGACTGGGGCTAAAAATCTCAGTTTAATGTGCTGGAGATCCAGCAGTTTGTGCCATTGTAAACTAATTTAAATATCATATCTTAAATATCATAGGAATTGTAATCGTAGGACGAAAATGATTAAATAATCGAAAACAGAAATGTTGATATCATGGCAAACCTAGTTCTTAGAGACCCTCCAACAAATTATGTATACATAGTTTATAAGCTTTGATACCTTCACCTCAGTACCCTGCATCATCTCTTATTGAGCAGGAAGCCACCATGTTCAGTATCCTGTGCCCTGCTATCATGATGAACAATGTTCAGATGACCAGTTCCAATGCTAGGGCAAGCATGCATGTTTACTCTGTAAAATACTGTCTGATGGGAGGACACTAGACATGAAGGTAGTGTTCTGAAATTAAACATCCCACTAAACTAAAGGAGACTTGCTGCACTGTTACATTTAATTACTTTCTAGCCAAATGTTTTCTAAAAATGCATGTGTCTGAGCCTGCTTCACTTTCCATGTTTGCATTGACCTCTTACCCAACTCAGAGAACTATTTCAGCTCCAGGTGCATGTCTAGTCTTGACTCATTCAACCATTTGTATTTTAATGATACTAACATTAAGGAAATGCCTGGTCAATATGATGGTGTTTCATAAAGTGTGTTACATCTGAAAAGCAGAACAGAACCGTGGGTAACCAAATTAAATGAATGAATGATGTCTCATCGTCAGTTGAAATATCACTGGTCTTTGAGAACTCTTCCAGGCTGTCAGATTTGATGTACAAATCAAAAATCACTGCAGGTCATTGAAATTGGCCGCACTTTATTTACATCACACAACTCTTGGCTAGCACACTTTCTGACACGGAGCTATTCTTTGATGTGAGTTTTTCTAAAAAATAACGCTGCCTGAATATTTATATTTTTAATTGTATAGGCCACAGATCATTGTAATTGTGTATTGACTGGAAGCCTGGATTCAACAAATTTATCTTTTTTTAATTTAATTCCTTGGTAACTGTAAAATAATGTATCCGACAATAATAATTATAGATAATTTTGTAAGGTTTCCTTGTAATCCAACGATTGATTGATGCATGACTGCTTTGCTTCCCACAAGAAAAAATAAATAAATAGTTTCAGCAAATAATTATGTGTAATGCACCTGGACCAAGCCATATGTTCATTTCTACCCATAAGGGTTTCTTTTGTGTTTCTTTCGGGTCAAAGGAACGGAATATGTAATTTTATGTATCCAAAAATGAAATGTGTACCAATATGAGTAAAATGTTAACATTTGTATGTATTTCCTTATGCTTTTAGGCAATGTTCAGCCTTTGTATGGTGGAAAGTGAAGCTGACGAAGTGAACTTGCATGGAGTTACAAGCATTGGATTGAAACAGGCCCTGGATTTTGCCTATACAGGACAGGTAAGCAAGTGCTTCTTTCTGAAAGCTATATTTTAATTTCATAAGGCATTATTTTGTGTTGTGGTTATCTCTTGGATGATTTCAATGGGCTTCTGGGAAATGCAACTCCTTGGAGCATCAGATAGGCCACACTGAGTGGCGAATACAGGTTCAAATCCAGCCAGTGCCACACACTGATGGTGACAAGGTGTGGCTGTCTTGGTGGCACTGCATTTAGATTAGGTGAAGTTTGTTTACTTCTGCCCAGAGTTGACTTAATGTGATTAGCTCTACACTGACTAGGCCTGACAGTATAAGTGCAAGCTGTGTGTATTCTCCATTTGGTTTTAAGTTTGCTCATTTGCACAGCCAGTTTACACTTTGGAGAGGGAAATCTGCCCTAATAAATCAGAGACTGACATGTTTCTCTCAGTTAACTCAGCTGTGCAGTAGGGGTACTGGTCAAAAAACTATACGTTCATAATGCCTGTGCAATTAACAGGGAGATGCATATGGGGGTCATGTAGACCATGAGAATAGCCCGTTCTAATTATGTCATCATTTAATTCTAATGTGTCATCATAGGCCCAGTGTAATATCTTGGTCACGTTAAGCACATCCACTTAGATTTAGCTAAAAACTCTGGAGAGTTCTCTCAAAGTCGACAAATCAGCAGACAGCCAATAAAACCACAATCCTCCCATCAGCTGCACCCAGATGTTTTCCAAAGGTACAAGGAGTGCTGTAAGGATGTACCATCATGTCTTGCAAGAAAATGACTGTATTGGTTTGTAATGTTATTTCCATACAGGACACAGGGGATGGCAATGTCTTATCTAGGTCACCATTGAGCGGCAAGTCCATCTGTGTTTGCAACAAAGTGAGCAATTTGCCTGTCTGTGTACAGTGTTATAATCAGTTTGACAAAAGAAACCCTAAACTGCTAGTCCTGACTTGTTTGAAGTAATTGAAGCCCCCTTTCTGCTTGACTATTCTGTCCTTTACACCTTCCTGCTTGACTAAATAAGACATCCTATGTCTGCATTCCTGTGGACATAATATGACAACCGAGATTCTTCTTCGTCATGATCGCTATCTGCTGCCTGACACATCTTATTCCTGTGTAGTGCATGCCTTTGTCCCAGCATATTCACAAGCTGGTCAATTATCACTGGACCACTCCTTTCATGTTATTTGTCATAGCCCAGGGAAAGGGGTTTAACTTATTTACATTAGATTTGATTTGATTCTAAAAAATCATATATTTTTTTAAAGTGCTCAAATACATTTCCTTCTTTTAACTGTCACATGTATCCCCCTCATAGCTGCCTGATTTTAGTAGCTTAAACTAAAGTCTCTCTATGTTTATGTTCATGTTTTTTTCTCCATTGCTGGATTAGCTTAGCGATAAGAAATGTTCTGCGTTTCCCTCCTGATACCTATTTAGAAGGTCTCAGTTGCAAATCGCTACAACAATAACAGTTCATTGTGTAATATAAAAGATATCCAGTGACATACAATAATATGATTTGCTGAACCTGTGGTAGAGTTGATTAAGGTGAGGCATCTGCTCACTACCATTAAGTGAGCCCAGGGGATGTGGTGGCAGAGACTAGTGGAGACTACCAACATGGGGATCAGCTGCAGAGAAGGCCCAGCACACACGAGAGAGAGAGAGAGAGAGAGAGAGAGAGAGAGAGAGAGAGAGAGAGAGAGAGAGAGAGAGAGAGAGAGAGAGAGAGAGAGAGAGAGGGGGGGCTAGTCAGTTTCTGCAGGGAGTTTGCTATCTGCTTGGTAGCACTGGTCAGAAACTGTGTGCCAGTTTGGGATCCAAAGTCCACAGGACCCTCTAAGACACCTCATTTAGAACAGCCTAGGTCACCAAGGCAGTGTTAGTAGAGTATTGTCATTCAATATTGTCTATGAAAGATATACATCTTAGCCAAGAAAATAAGGGAGCAATGCCACACAATTGAAAATACATGCACTTTTGTCATATTATATATGATAAATGATGATTCCACTTGCTTCAATCTACAGCTTCTCTTTCCCATGTCACACCTGCAGACTTTATGATTTAATCTTCCCATCTTTTATGTTGTTGTCTTCTAGGCCTTTTTAATATTTTGGTATCCACTCAATAGCTTCCTTTGTCCACCTTTAAGCTATTCTTCTTGCAGTGTGTCTAACCCATTGCCATTTTAACCTTTTCACTCTTTCAATGATGTCGATCAAATACTTTTCTCTTCAAGCAAATAGGTAGATTTCCTTTCAATAGTGCTGTTTCTTCCAAATGCACGCCATACAATTTTTACTCTTCTTTTCTTCATAATATCAGAACTATCTTAACTTTTGACATCTTCGAGTATCTTTTCTTAGATTTCACAGCTGTTAAACCTGACTTTTGTTTTACCCAGTTAAATTGTCTTTGTTGAGTTGGATGGTTGATGTTGAAGTGTTTTAGATATATGTAATAAGTTATATAGGCTAATGAAATAATACAATGAGCAGACATGTCATGGAAAAGATAAGCAAATGTAGATTGAAGCAAATGGAATCATCTTGTGGGGCCTTCATCCAACAGTGGATCGATATGGCTGATGGTGATGGTGATGATATAGGTTTCCTCAATGTTTTGATTTCTTGGAGCTCTGATGACTGAGTTTGTATACTGATTCAAATGCTTTCTCATAGTCAACAAAGCCCAGGCACAGAGTCAGCGTCTTTCCAATACTTCTTCTTTGAAACTTCTTCTTTGTTTCCTTTCTGGTGAAGGAGGTTCTAGATCATAATCAGGGTATTGATTTTTATATATAAACTTACAAAATTAAATGAATGTATCTATCTTGTATATTTTATAAATATAATGGTTTGACTATCCTTATAAATTACATTGTAACTACTATAATACAGCATTCATTTTGTGATGTTATTTAGTGCACTGAAAACAAAGAAACATGGCACCAAAATTCTCTTGTGAAGTCTTATTCAACAATACATTGATACTAACTTGCATTTACTTATGAAACCAGTCAATGCACATTTGGTTTATAATGTAACTTGTCTGACACCTAGTGGTGAGTGTGGAACTTATTGCATATTGCAATGTTTCCACATTCAGACCTTTTTGTCAGTTTACTTTTACTAATCCTTCTCGACCATTAGACCATTCTCAAAGTAAACATGGTTTTGATTATATGTATTATTATGTATCATAGCAATTGCTAACATTTGTTTTGGAGGATGGGTGCTTAGTTTAAGTTTATGTAATGATTAAAATATAATAAAAGATGATGAGTATCATTGAGATTCTTTACTTTAATGTACATTACATTACATTCAATTACAATAGATGGTATATTTCAGAGAACTGTGATGAACTCCTCTATGTATTTATTTGTTCTGGCAGATCATGGATAGATGCCCAGATACATGGGTTAACTGTGTCATTTCAGAGGAAACCTATGATTTATATTCGTTATGGGTTCTTCTAAAAACGGGTCTGGTTGTTAATTTTTTATGGACAATTATTATTTTTAGTCATGCTTTTTTCTATTTGTTGTATACATAATAGAACACATTGAGATGGAGGTTAGGGTTCTCAACAGTTAGTAAACACCATTTTGCCGTATTTTATTAAAACAAATTGATATAGTTGTTAATTATTTTCTGATGGAAGTTTGTACATACTGAATAATGACATTTATTGAAATGTGCCATCTCTTCCAAAATGCACAGAAATGCATATTAGCTTTCTGATGAGTAAGAACTTATAGTTAAACCTGGTTAGTATCATTCTGAGTATTTATTTCTGTCTCAGATTGTGTTGGATCCAGCTGTAATTCAGGATGTACTGGCAGCAGGAAGTCACCTGCAGCTGCTGGAGCTCCTCAGCCTGTGCTCGCACTATCTCATCCAGGTGAGTGGATATTTATAAATCTATGCTTCAAAATACACCTGAGAGGGAATATGATCCCCATTGCATAGTAGCTGGAGCCATTTCAGGGTTTAGGAAATTCTAAAAATGGTACTGATATATATATATATATATATATATATATATATACTCAACAAAAAAAGAAACGTCCCTTTTTCAGGACACAGTTTTTTAAAGATAATTTTGTAAAAATCAAAATAACTTTACAGATCTTTATTGTAAAGGGTTTTAAACAATGTTTTCCATGCTTGTTCAATGAACCATAAACAATTAATTAACATGCACCTGTGGAATGGTCAGCTTACAGACAGTAGGCAATTAAGGTCACAGTTATAAAAACTTAGGACACTAAAGAGACCTTTCTACTGACTATGAAAAACATGAAAAAACATGACTATGAAAATCTCATTCCCATTGCGCACGTCTGGGACCTGTTGGATCAGAGGGTGAGGGTTAGGGCCATTCCCCCCAGAAATGTCCAGGAACTTGCAAGTGCCTTGGTGGAAGAGTGGGGTAACATTTCACAGCAAGAACTGGCAAATCTGGTGCAGTCCATGAGGAGGAGATGCACTGCAGTACTTAATGCAGCTGGTGGCCACACCAGATACTGACTGTTACTTTTGATTTTGACCCCCCCTTTGTTCAGGGACACATTATTCCATTTCTGTTAGTCACATGTCTGTGAAACCTGTTCAGTTTATGTCTTAGTTGTTGAATCTTTTTATGTTCATACAAATATTTACACATGTTAAGTTTCTGAAAATAAAAGCAGTTGAAAGTGAGAGGATGTTTCTTTTTTTGCTGAGTTTATATACTACTATATACAAGACATACTATTATTTGTTCTTAAGCATATATCTTGCAAATTCCACTTTCCAAACTTGTACCCAATCATGGTGAAATGTATTGTCAGAAGCCACTATTTAAATAAAAACACAAAAGGCTACATGTTTTGTAATTTGTAATAGAACAATGTTTAGATTTAGTCAAAATTTGGTAATTTATATTTAGCAAACAGTATGTCCTGTACCTGCTCATACTGAAATACCAGAGCTCTCAGTTGATAAAACCAGGTATGTGTCAGAGCTGTGTGCCACACAGTGGTGGTTCTAGACCATTTCAGCGGGGGGGGGGGGCCTGGCTGGGGCCAGTTGTAATTTTAGGGTGGCCATCAATTTCTCTGCGGTGCTGGAGTAGGGTGGTGTTTTGTCCACTATGCTAGTGGGGGGTGGGATGGGGGGGTTGTGCTGACGGTATTTTGTCTGCAGTGCTAGTTAGGGGGGCCATGGGGGGGCCAAACTTCCTGTCACGGAGGCACTGCCCATCCCGGCCCCCCTCAGAACCGCCCCTGGTGGCACAAGGGCCTTATTTAAATAGTTGTACACTAATCCCCTTCTTCAAATTGCCGTCTCACATTACCAAGTAGTGCTTTTACAAACCCAAAGCAATATGAATCTGCAGACTGTGACAGCCCGTCAGCTCCTATCTGAAAAACACACTTCCATCTTTAAGGCAAAGCTCACCCTCTTCTGGAATTTCTTTACAGTGGTTGAAAAAATCTCAGAGAATGCATCAACAAATGCATTATATCCATGTTTTTCTTTTGGAGAGAGGTAGTAATTTGTAATGGGCTGATATAATTTGTCTGTATTGACTACAGTATTAATGTGTACAGTGGAAGCCAGTCCTATTAAAGGCCTGCCTTTTATTTTTTCCATGAAAGATTAATAAACATTATCTCTAAGGTATCAGCCATCTCAGAGCAGTGTCCATGTTTCCACTATTTCTACTTTTTTCACATCATGAACCTTGGTGTTGGATTATTTATAAGTATGCAAATGCAGGCGTCTAAACCTTTCACCTTGCTTGGAGTACGAGCTGGATTCCTTCACTGACACTGACCTCCGATGCCCCGAGTCCCACAGGCGACTGGTGTGTGTGATACCAAGCCTGTCATGTTTGGGCCCGGGATGAGGACTGCACTTCCCGGTGCTGTCTTCAGAATTAGAGTTACATTCTGTGATCGTGCTCAACACTGAAGAAAAAAGACACACAATCAAAGCTCATCTAGCCTGACGTGTAGTAGTAGGCTACACTGCAAATGTTTTTTCTTATTAGGAATATTTATTTGCCTGCCTGGAAATCCATAATATATGTGACTTATCTGTATTGTTCATGGATATTCTTTGTGTTTATTTGATATAATAACAATAGTAATTCATATTATTATTATTATTATTATTATTATTATTATTATTATTATTATTATTATGTCTAATATGGATATTGTTCTTGAAGGAGGAGGGGGCTTATCAATTGGCTGTGGGATTCTGGGAGCTGGAGGTCAGTGTCAGTGTGGTAATTCGGCTCAGTCTCCAGGCAAGGTGGTTCAGACGTGCATTTGCATACTTATAAATCATTCTAAAGGGAACCTCAGCATGTCAACCAGCACACAAAAGCAAACCATCTTAAATCTAATACCTGATACGTTAGTGGTCGCATTTGAAGTGTCTCGGAAAAGTGCCCGTAAGATTTCCTTGCATCTATAAAGTACCAGCTGTGGTTTTAATTCATAGTCTTGGCAAGGCTTGAAAAACGGCAGACCTAATCAACAGCAGGGACATTGGAAAGATGCATCTGAAGAGGATCCTCCTAGACAGTTGAGGTTTTAATAGCTTGAAAGAAAAAGCATTGTTGCATTGTTTGCATTGTTTCTTTGTGAATTAATCTAAGCAAGATTAATTCATTCTCCCCAACATGTCTCTTAAGAAAGACAAAATCACATCAGCAGACAGACCTGTGGTGATAGAAGCAACTCCAATCCACACATATAAAACTTGACAGCTCTTTACATCCTAATGTGCATCAGAATGCTTTCAAACCTCTCCTGTCATCACATCAGGTATCCATCGCTCTTCACTGTCAGGATGAGTTACTGCACTGTCAGCACAATCCCTTTGAAGAACAAAAAAACATCTCACTTCCACAAAATCAACAGAAGTAAATATATTTTCATTAAACAAGAAAATACCATACAATATTGTTTATGTATGCTATATGTTGTTAAGAAAATACAAACTACATTGAATTTTGTTATTTTGTAATTAAAAACACCAGTTGTTCCCCATGCCGAGGAGCATTCAAATTGCAGAAGTACATATTTCTGCTGCTGAACTTGGGTTTCTTATCATAATAAGTGTAGTATACTATTTGTTGTCTTTGTCTTCTTTGCCTTAGCGGATATCTCCATGTGTTACAAGGACAGAAAGCTTAAAGTTCTTTGGAGCTTTTGGAAATCTGGTGGACAAAAGCAACTACTGCTATATGAAAACAGGTTAAACAAAGACTCTGGCTAATCACTCTGGATAAACACTGTTGACGCTGCAAGTTGTTAAAAAAGGGTTAAACAAATAATACTGTTAAAATCATGATGAAGTAGTGGATTCCTGCTTCTTTTTTTACCCAACATTACAGTATTTGTTAGATGTCTCAGATCACAACCTTCTTATATGCCTTAATAGCAAAGAAAAATACAGTGCATTTTATTTTATAAATTCTATAAATAAAGAGTAATTACTTTGTTGTGCACTGGATATTTTATTGATGAGTGGAGAAACAAAGGAAGGTCAAATACAAATCTGGCTAGGAGACAGGAGACAGAACTTAACTCAAGCAGGAATAGAAATGATTCTGCTGCTGCGTTTTCATCAGCCTCATAAAACCCTGCATTCTTCAGAAGAAGGTCGGAGTTGAGATGCTTTTTTAAAATAGTACTTTGGAATCAGGAGTGTGCTTAGCATGAGACTGATTTAAAACTGTTTTAGTCACAGTCATTAGGTAAACGAAAACCGTTAACCTGCTGTTATGCAGTAGTCCTCCTACATTACATGTACAATGTGGGTAGTTGAAAAATGTTTTGCACACTTCAGATCCCTCAAAACATCCCTTAACGCGCTGTGTGGTTTCAAAATTAGTTTCAGTTACACTTTTTTTGGTGTCTAGTTTGTGTTTTAATAGTTTCAATATTATGAGTAGAAGTGGGCATGATATTTCAAGTTGGGCTGAAATTGGGCTGATTGTCAGTTGATTTCCTCTGCTGGTCCAGTGCAGAGGTGTCTGGCCTCCATTGTGTGAGTCCACATTTAGCTGGAGTGTCACTGTGGAGAGCAGTTGAGTCATTAAAGCTGATGAAAGGCGTCATGCGTGTGTGAGATTTGAGCAGTGCACCATACAGGCTATTTTCTCTCAAGTAAGAGAAGCAAACATGGTTAAAGTCAGAATCAAGAGATTCCTTAATAGTTATATGGAACTCATTACACAATACAAGTCTTCAATAAATACAAGGCTAAAATGTTTCCTGCTAACTTTGAAATGCTATATTATTACTGTAGGAACAGGATTATTAAGAAATAGAAAAGCAAAGAGCCAGGAGATTTTGGTAGATTAGGCCTTTTTACAATTCATGTAAAAAACACTGTTGTAGGCAGGCCAAATTGCAGGAGATAACTATAACCTTAACCTTAAATGCCCGATAATGAAAATGTATCAAGAGTTAAAAAGCTAAAACGGAAACAGTGACTATTAAACACAAATAATAGTAATATGGTTTGCACTTCTGGGTATACACTAGCAATCATGTTGAAAGCTGAACATAAGAACAAAAATATATATAGTGTACTGTGCAAAAGTTTTAGGCAGTAAAGTAAGAATGCTTTCTAAAATATACATGATAATAGATTATATTTATCAATTAACTAAATGCAAAGTGACTGAACAGAAGAAAAATCTACATCAAATCCATATTTGGTGTGACCACCCTTTGCCTTCAATTCAGCATCAATTCTTCTAGGTACACTTGCACAAAGTCAGGGATTTTGTAGACATATAGTCAGGTGTCTGATTAAACAATTATACCAAACAGGTGCTAATGATCATCAATTCAATATGTAGGTTGAAACACAATCATTAACTGAAACAGAAACCGCTGTGTAGGAGGAATCAAACTGGGTGAGGAACAGCCAGACTCAGCTAACAAGGTGAGGTTGCTGAAGACAGTTTACTGTCAAAAGTCATACACCATGGCAAGACTGAGCACAGCAACAAGACACAAGGTAGTTATACTGCATGAGCAAGGTCTCTCCCAGGCAGACATTTCAAGGCAGACAGGGGTTTCCAGGTGTGCTGTCCAAGCTCTTTTGAAGAAGCACAAAGAAACGGGCAACATTGAGGACCGTAGATGCAGTGGTCGGCCAAGGAGACTTCTTTCAGCAGATGAAAGACACATCATGTTTACTTCCCTTCACAATCGGAAGATGTCCTGCAGTGCCATCAGCTCAGAATTGGCAGAAAACAGTGGGACCCTGGTACACCCATCTACTGTCTGGAGAAGTCTGGTCAGAAGTGGCCTTCATGGAAGACTTGCGACCAAAAAGCCATACCTCCGACGTGGCAACAAGGCCAAGCGACTCAACTATGCATGAAAGCACAGGAACTGGGGTGCAGAAAAATGGCAGCAGGTGCTCTGGACTGATGAGTCAAAATGTGAAATATTTGGCTGTAGCAGAAGGCAGTTTGTTCGCCGAAGGGCTGGAGAGCAGTACACGAATGAGTATCTGCAGGCAACAGTGAAGCATGGTGGAGGTTCCTTGCAAGTTTGGGGCAGCATTTCTGCAAATGGAGTTGGGGATTTGGTCAGAATGAATGGTCTCCTCAATGCTGAGAAGTACAGGCAGATACTTATCCATCATGCAATACCATCAGGGAGGCATCTGATTGGCCCCAAATTTATTCTGCAGCATGACAATGACCCCAAACATACAGCGACAGTCATTAAGAACTATCTTCAGCGTAAAGAAGAACAAGGAGTCCTGGAAGTGATGGTGTGGCCCCCACAGAGCCCTGATCTCAACATCATCGAGTCTGTCTGGGATTACATGACGAGAGAGAAGCAACTGAGGCTGCCTAAGAAGAAGTGTGGTTAGTTCTCCAAGATGTTTGGGCCAACCTACCTGCCGAGTTCCTTCAAAAACTGTGTGCAAGTGTACCTAGAAGAATTGATGCTGTTTTGAAGGCAAAGGGTGGTCACAGCAAATATGGATTTGATGTAGATTTTTCTTCTGTTCACTCACTTTGCATTTAGTTAATTGATAAATATAATCTATTAACATGTCTATTTGTGAAAGCATTCTTACTGTACAGCATTTTTTCACACCTGCCTAAAACTTTTGCACAGTACTGTATAAAAAAGTGTTTTTAAACCATGGAATGCTTATTAAAAAATACACAGTAATTTAAAACTAAACGCTCTGACCTATGTTCTCAACATGTAGTATGTATTTCCAGTAATATATTAGTGTGTGAAAGATACAGTAACACATGAGTACATTTCTGTGGTTTCCTGTCTAAGCGGGAGTACCGAGGGTCGATGCAGTGAACTGCACTATAGTTTCTGTTCTGCCTTGACCATGTTTAGGTCGTTACAGTTCTGTTAACCGTAGTAAGAATTCGTGTTGTATTTAGTTAACTGTAAAAATAACTCCAATAATGTAATCATTATAAAGAAGGTTATATTAAATGGTCAGCTATAACTTAAAATCAGTAACCTTAACTGTAGCAAAGAAAAGAGAAAATGCAGCGGAGGGTTGGAGTGAGAGAACAGCAGGTGGCAGCATTTCACTATGTTTGCATAAATAACTAAGACTCCTCTTCTTCCCAAGATGATTCATTTTGTTTAATAATAGAGACCGCTAGCATAATCAGCTGTAAATTACCTTTATTTGCCTAACACTATCTAATGTATGGTGTAATTTTAAAGCAGATTACAAAAAAAAAGGAAAGCATTCACTGGCAGCTGATTCTTAGCTTTGCCTGTAGTGGCCCAGGCCATTTATCACTCTGCATTGCAAAATTGGTCATTTGTTCTTATTGCGTGTAGATTACACCCAGGTTTTACAAATAAGGTGACACACTCACATGAAAGTAATTGCAGGGTTCATCTCTATTTCTTTATGTATCAGTCATTAGGTTATGAATTAAATACATCTTATTAAACAAGGAGCGTGTCCAATAATGATACTGTACAGGCAAATTATTATCTCACTGCTGGGGATGTATTTTATTCATGGACATTAATTTGTTCTTAAACAGTATTAGTTTAGCACTCGCCTGTGTATGAGGAATGCATTGTGAAAGATGGCATTCTGGCTGACATGCAATTAACAAGTCTCATTTAACTGCCTTAATATTTTAATTCAAAGCGTATCAGTGACACCTTGTAAACAAAATCTCTCAGCCTGACTAACAGGATAGTCCGCCGTTTCCTACATTTATTTCTACATGTTTCTGCAGCTTTCTCTTTATTTGAAATGTATGTGGACCGAGTGATTAGGAGGTATTTAAGCACCAAAATAAAACTGATATATACAGTATATAACTAACAGCATAGCGCTTAATATATAGAGAGAACACAGAGCCATTCCTGTCCACTAATTTAATCATATTATGGCTCAATACGACTGTAGTGTAAATTGATGCTTGTTACAGGCGAGGTGTTATAGTGGAACACATCCAAATATTACCCTATCTGGACTACCTTGAAATATTCATTTATGCATCAGGGGTGACATTTCATGAAGCAGAGGGTGAAATACTGAGGCTATTTAACTCCTTCAGTAACAAGATTATAGGTCAATACCTCTAAATAGGAAAGGGCCTTTTCTCTTGGCAGATTGTTTTTCTTTTTTTTATTGATTTGTGTCTCTTTGCACGCATAGTAATGGATAGATTAGAAGCTGAAGTAAACATTCTTACAGAAATCTATTGTAAGTAGAATAATATTTTTTATTTGCTGAATTAATTAATTCTGATCATATTCAGTACATATCAGGGCTGTTACTTTCTATTCAGTTAGCCTTAAAACTAAATCAGGCAGTGTTTTACATTCAGGTAATAAGGCAAAGCACACAAGTATTGATTAAAATCAAAACGAATGGGTTTTAAAAGAAAAACATTTGGTTTTTAATCACAATAAGAGCTCATATATAGTTTTAATGGTTAATGAGCAGTGTAAAATGAAATAAATGGTTTGACTCTTGATTGATTTTCCTACAAATGCATGCAACACAGTAAGATGCAACTTGGCACTGTTGTGTCTTAAAATCATTCTGCTGCCAAAAAATAATTTCCACCTTTTCATGCATGCAGTAACATGACATGGTAATCATTGGTCTGTAATCGTAAAAATAGGAGGTAAGATCAGTTTTTCGCCATTCAATTTAAATTGTGCTTGCCATCCTATAAAATAACGTTCTTTTCATTGCTGCCTGAAACATTTTCTTCATTACGTTGCCAATCAGCACTGTTAACTGAAGAGGTCCTTTGATGGAACATGCAATTTTTCCCCATTGTATATGGTTTTAAAAAAAACACAAGCATTTTTTATTTCTGGTTGGTGTTAACATAAGTCATCCACCCTATTTATTTAGTTGTGTTTCTCTTTTCTTTTTAAACCTGTATCTAGAAAATTATATTTATATAAATTAAATACCTTATCTGATTCTAATGAATATGATCATGTAAGAGTGCTTTTGCCGCATATAGTTTTACACAATCGTGACACAAATAGCCGCCTTCATAAACATCAATATCTCATTCCCGATTTCAAGGTTTGCAGAAGACTAATCCAGTGTAGGTATCTTATCTGAGCTCTTATTGTTTTCTTTGTATTCTTATTTATTTGATTGATATTTTTATCCAAAGCAAACTTGCATGATTACCGATGTATACAGTTGGGTTTTTACTTCAGCGGTACACCTAGACATTTTAACCTGCAACTACAAATCCAGAGACTTAACCACTAAGCTATATTGCTGAATCATATTTAATTCTTCATATGTGATAAATTATGTGTATATTTTTATAGTGCCACATTCTTACGGTTTGCTTCCTCAAAATGTGTTTCCATCAGTATCTGTTCATGGGCTTTGTGCTTGGCTTCAGGAGCTGAACAACTTTAATTACCTGGACCTGTACAAACTGGCTGACCTGTTCAACCTGACCCTGCTGGAGGAGGCCGTGGTGGGCTTCCTGGTGAAGCACCTGTCTGAGCTGCTGAGAACTCACGAGGAGCAGGTCCTGGTGCTGCCCTACCGCTTGCTGCGCGAGGTCCTCAAGAGCGACCGCCTCACCTCCCTGAGCGAGGAGCAGATCTGGCAGGTAACACATACATGACACGCTTTACTCCACGGCTACACCACACAGCTCCCCGGGGGAGGGGGGACTGCAGCATCTCCTTCCACCTGAGCTCTGCACAATTACTTCATTTAAAACATTTTGGAGCTGGATTTTCTTTTATTTTTTTGTGGATTTGATTTCAAGATAACAGCAATATTACATTGTACACATATTTGGACATAATATCTATGTTTAATGTTTTGTCTTATATTTGAAAAAAAATTCAAATGCATTATACCTGTAAAATATATTTTATAGATACAGCTCTGGAAAAAAATCTTTATTTTTCTGTATATGAGTCTAGAGCATGTAGGACTGTTTGTATTTGACTGCAGTTAAATGTATAATAACTTGTACCGTAATATCGCATCTGGCATCATGGTGGTCTTTTACTCTATTGTCAAACATAATTTTTTCTTTCAAAAAAATTACTTTACAGAGAATATCATGTTTTTTTCTAATTTAAAATATCTGGCATGGTCTGTGAAGCTATGCTACATAAAAACAAAAACAAAAAAGTTTAGAAACAATTGAATATCCACTTTCCTTGACCATGTTTATTTTTCTTTTTTAATTAGTTTTCAGTTCTTTCAGCATTTTCTGTTTTCATATTTTCACAAAAATAAAAATATATTGTCGCACATGGTTTTTAACCTAAAAAAAAGGAACCTACCAGCAGAACCTAGTGAGAAGATAGCACAGAGTACAAAATGAAGCTTGCGGGCTATTGTATGACACTTAGGTCACAGTTCAGTTGAGCAGGCCTTCACTCCCTTGAAATGACAAGCAGAACGTGGGCCTGGTGATGAATGCCAGGATCTCTTTGCATACCAGCACAGATCACATGATGCTGCCTTCTGCTGTGAGCACACAATAAAGCACACACATTGTTATATTGCATACAATACAATCAAAGATGTACTTAACCTTATGTATTTAGGTACAGCTTATTCTCTAACCAATAGCATTAAAATAAGTGATGCAATTAAATTATTTTCTCTCTCTCTCTCTCTCTCTCTATATATATATATATATATATATATATATATATATATATATATATATATCTGGCTATCTTTTCTTTCGCTCTATGTGTGTGTGTGTATATATATATATATATATATATATATGCCAAGTGTTAAACTGTACATCTAAAACAAGGATGTCCTTATTTCATGCTTGTTGAAAGCCAATGCTGCTGTAGTGTGCCAGTGTAATATTTTCATAATACATAATACAGGAATAAGGATGTGCAGAATTTTAAATGCATCTTTATTTGTATACAAGTATTTAGATTTCCATGTATATCGAGGTATTTCTGCCATGCTTTTCAAGACAAATATTTCCCCTGCATCCCCCTCATCCCAACGCTACATTTCTCTGAAAATGGGGGTGCCTGCGAAATGCGTGGAAAATAATAGTCAGTGTGGAGTGCATTGTTGCCATTTGCTGACAAATTTGGAGGCTGGATTTGCAGCACCGCTCTCCACACATCTCCACTGTCTGTTGTGCGTGCTCTCATTAGCATATGAAACAAAGTGCAGAACAAAGACGGGCACTGCAGTTCAACTTGCTGATTCTGGAAGGTTTTGACCCTGCGCCGCAGAGCTCAGTTCCTGACAATGCCGGGTTCAGGTCAGGAACCAGAACCGGTGCTGCAGCGCTCAGACAGCCCTGCCCCGCCGGGCAGCCGGAGCTGGCTCCCCTCGCATCACTGACCCAGGAAGGAGACACACAGCACTCCCATCCCCAGCCATTGTGGGCAAGGGTGTATGAATGATCTGCTGGAGAAAGCCTTTCAAAGGGCTGGCAGAGAAAGACAAAAGGATGTAAATAAGTGTGGCAAAGCACAGAAGCCCATCGAGCCCTTAACTGACACCATTGATGTGCTAATAGAGAACCATCTAGCATGAACTCTTTTTTATTATTATTTTCTTCAACCAGGTCTGCCTAGCTGAAAGGCGGTTCTTTATTCTGCTCATCAAATAGTCTTGCTTTTTGGTTTTTATAGGTGCTTAGATGTAAGCTGGGGGAAAACAAGTCCTAACCCGGTCTTCAGAGACATTAATCAGTAGAATAATCTATTCTGATCTATCAAAACCTAATTTTCATTCCCATCTAAACTTCTGGTACACTTAAATGCATTGCTATCAGATATGTGTTTTTTTTTTGCAGTACGCAATCACTGTGTAAAACAGAAAAGTATTTGATGATACCCTAAAATTGTCAATAGCTGTTGTGCTATGACTAAAATATTTCTAAAGCATTTTTTAAAATTAAATATATATGTAAGTACATCTGTGTTTGCCTGTGTTATCATTCATACGTTCATTATCTGTGTTTTGGAGAACTCAGTACCATTATTTAATCTCTTTTACTCTCGTGCAATATAGAAGTGCACTTTGAGATTTTATATGATTTATATGATATAGTAAATATATCATTTCTGCTTTTAGTTAAATACATTTTCAGTATCAGCCCAGATTACTTTTTGCTTATGTACAAGAAAGGTGTAACAAATTTAACGACTCTGTGGACTTTTTAATTATACAAGTATCACACCGTACATGGAGGGGCAAACATAACCACAGAAAAAAATAAAACCCTCTAATGTATGCATACTTTGCACCGGTTTATATTGCTGGCAGCCTCCACTGTCCCTTCTGCAGGAGATCAGACACTGAACAGCTGACTGCGGTCCTCAGGGCATTTTCTCTTTGTAATTGTTTTGAAATTTATCTGCGCGTCGGACAGAAGGACAAATATTCCCCAGAGGCCTTTTGTGTCAGTCGAAAGTCTAGACGGGGGCAACCTCATCTGGGAGTTGGAGCAATGACCTCTCAATCCACTAGCCGCTAAGCAATTTAGCCAGTTTAATGCCTGTTTAAGGCATCCTAGTGATAGGCTGTTACCACTCAGTGTGAAGTTTGTGTCCCTAATTGACTGGGCAGGAGCTTGAGGTTCATGCTCCGAATGTTTTTTATGGGCAGATACAATGGATACCCCCTTTACAGGATTACTAGGATGCAGAGAATGGTTCCAGCACAAAGTGAATCTGTTAAGTTACCACTAGAGGTACAGAAAGCATCTGAGCCGTGTTCATTACTAATTACTTATTGACTGGTCCTTTCAGGTCAATACATTTTCTTCAAAGCTTTAATGCCTTCTGCAGCCACGTAAGGGATGGCATTTTGAATGTCTTTCTGTAGGGTCAGTTTGTGATCAGTCATGTGGAAAATATGCCAATATTTTTTGCTGAGGTCATGGTAGAATTAAGCAGGGATTACCTGACAAGGTGAATAGAAGGTGGAGTAAATTGAAAGGATTTACTCATTTCTGTATACTATTACACCATTTGTATGTATCTGTTCAAAGGTTTTAGCTCATTACAGTTCATTAGATATATTTCTGAATCAAAAATAAGAAATAGGTGTCTGCTTATCCTTTGTTCTAACATGCACCAGTAAAGGTTATTTCATATATGTGCATGATGGCACAGAAACACATATATTTTCAAATTAAGAAATAGTCTTTATCTTTAAACTGTTCACATGCTAACTGTGACTTTTCACAAGAGCCCTTAGATAATTGGGGACAGATGCTTCCTCTGAGCCTTAAACTGAGATTTATGAATTATACTGGGTATTGTATCCTTAGAATGTATAATAATTTTGGCATTATAGGAGCATTCTTCATCTGTAGAACCATGACCGTAATCTTTATTAATAATTAGAAAATATTGTCAGTCGGAAGTTAATTAATTGAGTTTTTGTCTGTTTCTTAGTTTGTTTTAATCCGTGAAAGCTGGAGACAGGTACAAGATCTTTGTAAAACTGGTAAAGTGAACTGAACAAATAATTTTAAATGTTGTCCTTACACGTTCTGTAGAGGAACTGCAACGATTACAGCTGAGATCTGAATTATTGTTTTTAAAACATTTTAGAAATGGTGCCTGTCCTGGAATACAATGGACTTGTTTTCCAAGAGTCAGCACTACATAGCTTCTTTTATACTGTTGGAGGGGGAAACAAGCACTGTGGAATTAATTGATTTTGCCAACTACAGCGTGTCTGTTACTTGCCAAATTCTAAGTACTTCAGCTTGTTTTGTATTGTACTGTAAAATGCCTTAGACACATCTGCAGACTCACTCTGTCATCTCTCTCTTTGTTACCACAGAATTGCTTTCTGGTGGTGGGCAGGAAATTCAAGATTACAAGAGCAATCGGTAAACGGCTCTTTCTGGACTGGATGGTCAGGGTAGATACTGGGCTAAGAGAGGAGTGTGCTGTTATGAGCATTTATGTTAGTAACTTGAGCATGATACATTATATACCTGTCATTTTATACCTATGAACAGGATTTCTGTGGACCAGTAGCTTGCAAAACAATATAGATAATGTTTGTTGCCTACACTGGTGGGACCACTCGTCTCCTTGACTTGTTTTGTTCTATCATCAGTAACAACAACCTGCTGCATTTTAAATACCCACTCAAGTAGGACCATTAACAGTATTTTTGCCCTGGTAGGTAAGTCAAATTCTCTAAGGGGTTTGTAAATTAATTGAGGTACGGCTCTCAGGAAGGAATGCTATACTTTTTATACCTCAGAGGGTAGGCTTTTATGTTTAAAGTATTAGGTGTGTGTTTTCTTCCATGTGTAGTTAGAAATTAATTTGAACTTAATTTATCAAAAGAAAAAAATGCTGATGGTTTAAAATAATCCTACACATGAAAACAGCAGCTAGCCTTTTATATCCATTTGAACCACTGTGGGTCTAGAATGCAAACTGCAAATTAAATGGGCTGATTTTGTGTGGGTTATTAATATCATGATAATATGTAGTAGGCATTGTCTTTGTAATAGCATGGGGTAGCAGCAATGCTTAATGTTGCCTTAATTTTGGCTGTAGTAAGGTGTTTTGAATTTAACACCCTATTGTAGCCACGCGCATTGGAACCATTAATTACTGCGCTGTGCGGTATAAACCTCCTCTGTCTGAGTGAATTATTCATTTGCAAAATATGGGATGGGGGATGGCTGGGTGGGATTAGACACCTTTCTCCTTTGGAATTAGTTTACTTTTACATTTTCCGTGTAGTCCTTTGAGGCATCATTGGGGTATACATCCATGAGTTGTTCCAGTAGGCCACAAAATACTCAGATCTTTTGGAGTGCAAACTCTTCTTGAAGGAGACGTGCTATGGATTGCAGGGCGGAATATTGTTTGGAAGCTATTGAATTAATTTTCCATATTGTTGTTCTCCATATTTTTATTTTAGAGGAGCAAAACGAAAAGATTCAATAACGGTGCATAAGTGTGTGTTCATGGGCCCGTACGGATCTGTGGGTGCTGTTTGAGAGAATTCCTTTATACTTGTACCACTGTGTTGAAGAAATCAAATCATCCCGTCTGTAATGCCTCAAGTGCAGTTAAGTTGCCTGGATTTCTGCTGAGGTTATACTGTTAATGCAATATACCATGAAAGAATCTAATATCCAGCTCTAGGTGAAGATTGGGAGGGTGGAGGATTAGTGTCGGGGCGCTTTACAGAACAGAAACTTGATGGACAGGCTAGAGACAGATCTACAAAATCTCATTAAACTGCTGAATTGCTCATTACCAAGCCTGCCTCTCTTTAATAAAGTGCTCATTGACTTTGCCCAATCCTCATCCTTGCCAAAAAAAAAGAAAGAAGAAAAACAGGAGCTTTCAGATTGTTAAAAAAAGAAGCAGAGATAAAAAAGTGACCTTAAGAAGGGTGCGTAAAGCTTATGATGACAAGAAAGGAACAAAATCACTTCTTGTGAGCTGATCTCAGAGAGAGGCATACGTGTGAAGCTCTCTGTGCTGATCAGAAAAGTGTGTATGTGGGAAATAAAGATCTCAGCAGCAGGGCTCTGGGATAGGAGCTTGATCTCCTGTTAAGTCTTCCGGGGGAAAGGACTGAAATACTCAAGCAGGGGAATTTATCTTGTTTTCGTCTTGGCCATTTGTCTTTATTTCAATTTTTTCAAATAACATTTGTAATGAAAAGAAAATAATTCAGGCACTGCCCTTGAAATGGCCAACAACATTTTAATGTCTGGGATTATTGTCTCTCCATTAATTCTGTGGTGTGACTGTAGTCAATAGTCAGCCACAGAACCTCAGTATAAAATGTCTGATTGCAGCTCAATCCAACTGGATAAATCTGTTGATTAACCGAGAGGTTCTTTTATTGAAACACAGACCTGGAAATGACTGAGTTATATATGAACTGTAAGTATAATCATTTTAGGGAATGCCTCATCATCTGAGTAGTGACATCTTGACACCTGCAGCTATTCACACACAGGAGCCTGGCTCTTCTGTTCCGCAATTGGTGTTCTGTGTCAGAAGTGGGATGGGCTTCTTGTTTCACGCTCAGTTTCTGTCCATTGTATTAGTCTGTAATGTGAATCCCATTAATGGGTTAACTGTGGAGTGCTGTGGTTGGGTCAGAAATGCAATGGATGGAAGAAATGCAGTTTAGTGTTAATGTGTTGGGGAGACCTCAGATCAGAGAGGACTGGATGGGATGTAGGTGGGTGTTCAGAGCCCAATGAAGGAGTTTTCACTGTTTGTAATGGTCATTATAGAAAATGGCACTGACATGCAAACTCATTTCTCAAGCCTTTTAGTAATTTGAAAATACTACTACTACTACTACTACTACTACTACTACTACTACTACTACTACTACTACTACTACTACAACTATTGTGTACTGTGTACAGTTCTGGGCACCTCACTTCAAGAAAAAAATCAGAGGAGAGCAACCAGACTTATTCCAGGTCTGAAGGGAATGTCCTACTGAGAGACTGAGGAACTGAAACTTTTCACCCTGGAACAGAGGAGACTACGTGGGGACTTGATCCAAGTCTTCAAAATCATGAAAGGCATCGACCACATCAAACCAGAGGAGCTTTTCCAGATCAGCGGGGACACACGCACCCGGGGACACAAATGGAAATTGGGTTTCAAGGCATTCAAGACAGAAAACAGGAGACACTTCTTCACACAGAGAGGCGTCACAATCTGGAACAAACTCCCCAGCAATGTGGCTGAAGCTGAAAGTTGGGAACATTTAAAAATAGACTGGATAGGATGCTTGGATCACTTAGTTATTAATGGACACCAAGCGAGCACGATGTGTTGAATGGCCTCCTCTCTTGTGTAAACTTTCTTATGTTATAATAATAATAATAATTATAATAATAATAATAATAATAATAATCATAATAAAAGTGTAAGGACGCACAGAATTGTACTAATTCAGCAAACATCAGATCTTGAATTTTGTGAGTTTTTGAACACAAGGTCCACATCCCTTGAATTTTCCCTTTCGCCCTTGAGTCAGGTGTTACTGGTATCTTTGTTTCAGGAGTGCAGACAACCCCAACAGACGTATGTAGTAGAAGGTACAAAGTGTTAATTTTGGCCTAGACTTGCTTGATTAAGGGAACGATGACCTGGCCATGAGGATGAGGCCATCAACCCCGCCCCACTAGATGGAATGAGCCCAGGATCTGCTTGAAAGGCAGTGTGTGGGCTGGTGAGGGGATGCAAAGCAATGAATGCTGGGAAAGTGTGTTTGTTGCTGGATACTTATGCCTGGGAAGGCAGAAATCTGGCGTGAGATTGGGGTTGTCCTATTCCTGAACTTCAGTTTTAAACTCCATTTAAAAGAAAACAGCACTCGGTCTGGAGAGCAAAACCTTTTCAAGTTAATGCAAAGTTTGAAGATGAAGGACCTTTGCTGTTTTCACGTCAGTGGCAGCTGTGAGGCAGCGATGTGCCAAGTGACGGGGTGTTGATGCATGGACAGGAGAAGCTGACTGGCAGGACCGAGGAGAGTTGGGGAGAAGTGAAGAAACACACTGAGGTCACAGTCAGAAACCTTGCATTCAACTGGAAAAATGATGAACTGTTAGGTCTGCAGCAGTTAGTAGATTTTACTGTTCGATGTGTTGATTCAAGTTGTCAACTATTCTGAACTACATATTGTTTCATCTAGCTTAATATCATTATAATTCCATATGTGTTTTCACAATTTTATGCTATGTGATCCATTTACTTGACATTCAACTTAAGGTATTAATTTTTAGAAATGTTTAGGTTAAAGTATTTGAGAAATTGTATAAATGTTTGCAATTTTTTATTGTTTTATATTAAAATATAGTGTTGTGCATTTTTATAATTCTGTTACTGTATATAACATGAATAAAATAAATACACAAATAAAAATATACTGTATTACCACTGTTTATGTTCCCTATATTCACTCAAGGTCTAAAAATATATACACTGAAATAAATGAGTTGCACATGTCTGTTAGCTTCTTAAAATATTGAAATTGATGATTTGTTTTGCTTGTTTCCATGCACTGTTAAAAGAACACATGTTAATTGTTAATCAAAGGTCTATTCATGCAATATCACAGAGCAGTACAAATAAATAAATATTTAACAAATAAAATAACTTTCAGAAACAGATCTTTAATTCTTGAATCATCACACTGCAACTTCCTTTTAGGACAAAGGATCAAATGCATATATATGCATTATAATCTATCTATCTATCTATCTATCTATCTATCTATCTATCTATCTATATATATATATATATATATATATATATATATATATATATATATATATATATATGTAATCTCTCATAGATTCATTAATGAAAATACAAATCAAATGTAGACATGCCTATTGCATTCTGTACTGCCTGCCTAAGAAGCACAGTGGAAGAAGGCCGAGCAATAAATAGGTCTGGTGACCCTGCCTCTTTTTACAAGCTAATATATCCGCATATTAAGCAAGACTTAAAGTGGATTACCCTACTTCTAGTAAAATAGCCTGCATCAATTATAAAGTAAAATAAGATTTGCTTTAGGGAGGATAATATATATGATGCTGAAAGGCTTTAAAATGTGATTTTACACAGAAATGCATTTGTACTTGAAGCAGTATTGGAAAATAAACTATATTTTAAGTAGCATGAAAGACTTGTTCTTTCAGAGTGGATCTATTGGGAAATGTGTGGTTCTTCTTGTCTTAATTCTAGAGAGCAGAGATCCTGGCCTATGTGTTCTGCTAATAAACAGTCAAAGGCACAGTGGTGTAGTGTCACTGTAGAGAAGACCGCCTCCTTGTCAATCCATAACATTAGTTGAGATTAGATGAAGGAAAATGAGAGCTGATGGCATACGCACACATTTTTTATAACTGTAGAAACCATGATGAACAATAATAGAGATATAATTTCAAATAAAAAATAAAAAAATAAAAAATTTAAAATAATATATTTGTATATATATATATATATATATATATATATATATATATATATATATATATTATCCATAATAAAGTGTAACTACATTTTTATTTAGAGTTCCCCACATGTGCTCCCTTCTTTCAATCAAGTCTTGGATCTTAAGGTCCTAAATAGAGACAACTAGACTCCTAAAAAAGATTTCAACTAAAAAAGAATAAACCTACTCTTCAGCATGATTTTTTGATTTTTGCAGAGCTACAAGGACAGTTAGACAAGGAGGAATGAGTGTTGTTTCAAGAACCAACCGAAGCTGGAAGCTGATTAAAGTCTAAAATATTTACATTCTATTCTGTAAATTTTTCATTTCCAATCTAATCAAAAATAGACATTTTATTATAGCCATGTTG
Organism: Amia ocellicauda; assembly: GCF_036373705.1. Classification (NCBI taxonomy): domain Eukaryota; kingdom Metazoa; phylum Chordata; class Actinopteri; order Amiiformes; family Amiidae; genus Amia; species Amia ocellicauda. Next base: position 33,886,089 of record NC_089850.1, on the reverse strand, counting down.
TTTACAAAGAGAGGACCCCATCAACTATCAAAGAGAGCTGTTCAGAAGCAATACAATCCTGGGAAGTTGGGATATACAGTATCCAGACTGTTATGAAATAAAATAACCTTAAATATACAATTTTTCAATTTATGTATGGTATGTCTACCGTCTGTCAGTAAAAACAATAGTTTATTAAATATTTTATCTGTAAAAGCTTTGAGTAAAATGGCAAAAAAGAACATTTGATATGGAAAATGTGTTGTTGACTTTAATGTTTTCTAAACTTCCCCTAATTACAGTTTCTTTTATTAATCTGTGAGTGATTAAAACCTCAAACCTGTCAGTATTTTTTCCTCATGAATTCTAAAATTATACATTGGGCTATAATTTATGTCAATTTGTTATTGTAATATAGGAGTTATTTTTATCTGTGCACATATATATTTTTTTGGATTGTTATAAGCTGCACAGACCTAGAATGGGATGTGTTTTGTTCCAGAAAGGTTCATGCTTGCACGATTAGGTCTTTGGAAGGTTATAGAAGATAGACTTCATGTAATTTTGTGCTTTTTTCCGTGATTCATTTCTTTATTTTCTCCTTGTTGTTCTTTTTTTTCCTCCAGCCCACACTGAAGTTATCCTACCTGTGTTTCCTAACACACTGCTGTCATAACTCATAACAAATCAAACCTTCTCTCCAAATGCACTCATAGGGGAAGAAAGCAAAATTTAAGGGTAATTTCAGATTGTGAAAGAAGAGGAGCGGCATGACTGTTCATTTGCACCAATCATGCCTCCCTTTCATCTCCCCTGATTAGGCCTAGTGTGGTTTCATCAAACTGTTCAATCACCAAGCTGTCACTCTGGCCGTCTGTTGATTGAAAACAATCAGGGCTCTGATGGCACAATTATTCTGACCCTTTAACTAGACGCTGCTGTGATAATGAAAGGTTGATTATGATAGTTTGTGCCTCCTTCAGTTTGCAGAGAAGGTTAATTTGGGCATCAGACGGATGTTTAATGGGCGCTAGCTGGCAATGCTGAGGTAAATGAGAACGTGCGGTCTCTGATATTGCACGGATATAGTTTAGCTGTCAATCATTGTCATTTAGAGTTTGAGGCTCACACTCTGGAAATCACATTTTCTTTTTTCTTTGGGATTTAATTTATTCTCTGCCCTGAGGAAGTTCTTTTATGCTATGTGACCTTCACAGCCAACTAACAAAGTAGCATTCTCAGCCTTTTTTCCCCTTAATCACACTGTATTCCGAAAGTGGATTTTTTTTCCTTTTTTTTGGAAGAGGGAGTGGGGGTTGGGGTGAATACAAAGCCAGCTGAAATAATGTGCTACAGGGTCTTTATCTCTCATTGCAGGTTTCTGAGAATCACACGTGATGTAATTATTCTGAAAGCTTGCACTGATGCGATGGCTCATAGTATACATACACACACACAACTATATATATATATATATATATATAACTTTAACATACCATCAGTCTACTTTTTGCAAGTGAGGTTCTGCTAATTTTGAAGCATGGAGTTTAGTGTATTAAATAAAAAGCTCAAGAACAACAAAATGCTGTAATAACATTTAAGAAAGAAAGGGTAAAATAAACATTACATTCATATTGTTATATTGCAGCCACTGCTGTAAGATACACATAACTAAAACACAGATGGATCATACCATTAGAAAGATGTAAGAATCAATCAAAATGACCTATTACCAATGTATTTTAAGTCAATCAATATAAGTAAAAAGTTCAATACATGGACAGATCAGTAGTGGTGATTTTCAAATAGTGTTTTAACTGTAATTTGTTAATTTTATCAAACTCTATATTGCATTTTTTAAAATTGTTTATTGTACAGTTCTATAGTTAAAGCGTACTGTGTCCTACAAACACTTTGAGAGATAAAAAAAAAAAAATACTCCAGAGAGGGTGAAAAGATGGCTCCAGACTAGTTACTGGCCCTTTCAGTGTTTATTGATTTTGAACTCATACAATTAAAGCCGTTTGCTACTGCAGCTCAGTGAAGATAAACAAACACATTGACTAAAATATAGTAGTAATCATCTAAGAATTCAGATTGAATGGGTTGGATTACTGCTTTACCCCAGTCAAGTGGAACTTCATGGTAACAGTCTTGGACTTTATACGCACCTCAAACAGGAGAAATTAAGACATGGATCAGGCTTCAACCTGAGCCTAGTAATATATAAATGAGTTGTGTTTAGGAGGAGATGGTCAATTCCCATATCAATGGTCAAATTAAAACACAATGATAGATACTATAATTACCTTGTCTAACCAACTATGAGGGACTCATAGAAAGTCTATGGATTTTTCGAGTGCCAGTTATTATAATTTTTAATGAGAATGACCTGGGAACACCAGCAAAGTCAATCACATTGTGGCCTAATGTTCAACTCAAGATATTGTATTACATTGATTTTCAATGTATGTTTTAAATGACAAGTGTTATAATTCAACTCCTGAAAACCACCTCTGTTATCTTTTCTTGTCAAAGGTGATATTTTAACACTGTATGCAATATGTTTATATGAAGGGCACTATGGGAATGTTATCACTTATTATACATTACTTTTTACAACATGTTTAAAAATAATAAGAACTCTTCAGTGTATCACAGTACAGAAGAAGCTGGCACTGGTACTGGTATATGCCTTCCATTGGGAGACTGAGAATATTCTGCCTATGATTTTATATGTGGAATAAAAAGTCTTAAATCAAGATAGAATGATGAGATTTCCTATTTCAGAATTCTCAATATCCATTGCTATCTGTTTTATCAGTCTTTTTTAAATGCAGACATCTAGACTTCAAATACACCACCATATAACTATCCACCTGTCCCTTCATTCTGTATTAAACACAGGCCTCACAATATGACACCCTGCCGGACTGAGTAATCTTCAAGTCGTTTTTTAAGTTCACACCATCTCAGCCTTGCATTGGAGCTGATTGTTTTAAAAGCCACTTTGTTTCCCTGATAATAGTATAATTTATTTTCAGCTATGTTAGCACAGATTTATCAGTCTTCTGTACAAGTGTTTCCTCCAGCTAAACAACCTGAAATAGCTCTCAAGTCCAATTAATTTCCCTTTGTTCCACTCTCCTTTGTCACTTTAACTCATTCCATTGAAAGTTCCATTCGGATTTGGCTCAAGGAGAATCAATAGAAATCTTAGGCTGGCAGGTGCTAGGAGTTCATTCACTGTCACCCAGGACTTCTCACAAACCCGAAACGAAGAATTTCTCCTTAATTGACAATGCGACCATGGATGCTGATCATTTTTAATCCCATTTCCAATCAGATGTGAAGTTTCGGCATATTATTATTTTGATTAGACTGCATCTACATAGATAGATAGATAGAAGAGTGAAAAAACAATGCAATGGAACTCATTGAATAATCGTACATGAAAATTGTAATTTTTCTCTCGTACATAGTTGTCGCTGGCTGAGGTAAGACTGGATATTCGACACCCATCACTAAATCATAGTACATGCTGAAACGTATGCTATATAACCTTTTCAAGCTAATACAGCTTAATATTAATTGGAAATTGAATTGCTAATTATAGAGGGTACACTACTAGTAAAAATCCTGCTTATAATAGTAGTAACAATGGTATACAGTCTTGCTAATCACTTGTTAGGGCCTAATACCAGAGCAACCAAATATGCTTTAAAAATATTTTAACATTATTAAAGAAATATCACTGGCAAATATTCAGTTGCATATTAATAAACAGATTCTTGTTCTGTTCTCTTGCTTTAAATGTATCTGTTTTGTTCTGTTAAGTTTTCTTCTGCCGTTTATACTGTGCCACTGCTCAGAATATTAACTTTCCCGGTTTCCCCGATGTTTTGGTTTACAGCTGGCTGTAAGATGGTTGGAGCATGACTGCCGCTACCAGTACATGGAGGAGCTCCTACAGTACGTGCGTTTTGGCCTTATGGATGTCAATGCCCTCCACACCGTCGCCAAGTCCCACCCTCTGGTCCAAGCCAGTGAAACAGCCACTTCCCTTATTAATGAGGCCTTGGAGTACCACCGCAGCACCTATGCACAGCCAATCTGGCAGACTTTGAGAACCAAACCCCGCTTCCAGTCCGAGACACTTTACATCATCGGGGGGAAGAAGAGAGAGGTCTGCAAAGTGAAAGAACTGAGGTTCTTCAATCCTGTGGACCAGGAGCACGTTCACATCGCAGGTGTGTCCAACTGGAGCGAGCTGGCCCCCATGCCGGTGGGGAGGAGCCACCACTGTGTGGCGGTCATGGGGGACTTCCTGTTTGTGGCAGGGGGAGAGGTGGAGCATGCCACGGGGCGCACCTGTGCCGTGAGGACAGCCTGTCGGTATGACCCACGGAGCAACAAGTGGGCAGAGATCGCTCCCATGAAGAACTGCCGGGAGCACTTTGTCCTGGGGGCACTGGATCAATATCTCTATGCAGTAGGAGGCAGGAACGAGTTAAGACAAGTGTTGCCCACGGTGGAAAGGTATTGTCCTAAAAGGAACAAATGGACCTTTGTGCAGTCCTTTGACAGATCATTATCGTGTCATGCAGGATGCATAGCAGATGGATTACTTTGGATATCAGGTAAAAGCATGCACAGCTTTGTGGGATTCTGCAAGTGTTAACAAGATTAGCATTTGCCTCTGCTTTCTAATTAGTCATCTTTTTTTCCATTTGCCAAATACATATTGCAAAGCTGGCATTCCTACACATGTTTTCACTTTAAAATGTCAACCCAATATCAGTGCACTCTTCTAAGTTAATTATTGCTGAAGTGAAAGAGGACAGTGAAGTTTGAATTTAGAAATATTGCAAATAGCTAAACAGGCAGACAGAATACTTTGAGTTCTCTCTTCCCACTGGTGTTGAAATGTGATTTAATTACTTTAACTAAGAAACTAATTTAGTATCAAATTAAACCATGTTGTTCTTGACAGAGAAAGTATTCAAAACAATGTAATCAAGTAATCCTAAATAAATATCTGCCTCTCCCAGCTGCACTGCAATACTGCAGACTTTAATTAATCTCCCAAATCAGTTTACTGTCCATGTATAAATATGTGCAGTGGACAAGTTAACTTACTTAGGTTTCTTCTATATGCATAATCACTGGCAATTCACATTCTGGGGTCAGCTGAAAAATTAAATACAGACTCACAATTACAGATTTAAACACAACTAATACATCTTAATTAACTTATTTTTCTTTCTCAATAACTTATTGGCTGTGTGTTTAGGGTCATTATTAGATAGTAAATCAATATATTACTTCATACCAGGAAAGCATTTCCATGTTTTTCTTTTCTTTTGAAAAAGATAATCTGGTTTTGATAGTTTTTCCTTTTTCACTCAGTGTTCCATTAGATTTCCAGGTAACCACAATAACTGTGACCACCAGGACGTATATAATGTAGCTTCTGAACTGTGTTCTGTCTGAAGAAGGTTATTCAAGAAATAAGCACAAAGGTTCACCAGGGGTTAGGGGGATAGAATCAACCGAAATTCAAGTCTGCAGGTGTTCTGTATCACCAAGGGAGAAGTCTTTCTTCAAGTTCATTTGATGACCCTTTAAGGTAGAGCTGGTGTTGGACAAGGGCATGTGAATTGTTTTGTCCCTGCGCACAGATGTGTTCTGCCTCTGCCCTGAGTATGTTTTAGTGCAGTGTTGTGCAATGGTAAATTAACAGTGTGATTAGTGTGTCTGGACCTCAGTCTCTGCAAAGCTTGGTATAGGAAATAATATTAGATTGCTGTTTTTCAGAGAGTGTGAGCAGTCACCACAAACTGAACAGTTATCAAAATAAAAAAGCTACAGTTCAGATTGAAAGAAGGCAAAAATAAGCCAAGGAAAATGGAGTGATTTGATTCCAAACAGCTCTTTGTTTGACAGCAATATACATTTTCCTTTTCCCCCTTTTTTAATTACAGGGTTATGTCATTGCAGGATAACATAATTTGAAATCCCAGTGCAATTCAATGGAGCAGTTTGCTTCTCCCCATAGAATTAAATGAAGCAGTAAGATACACCTGTCACATAATTAAAATCAATTAGTATAATATAACAAATGATGCATGGTAGTACTAAAGATGTGCTATATTTGTCGGCTTGTTTTGTACTAATTTAGTTTTTTTGCAGTGTGTGGGGAATTAAGCGCAGGGAGTTGAGTGGTGCAGTGAGGTCAAGAGCCATCTTTCACCCCTGCAGGTCCAGTGCAATAAAACAGCTGCTTTCAACATAAACTCACATAGATATTTCTGCATTAAAGAAAAGAAAGACGAGCACAACTCTACTTGAAACAGTTAGGCAACCTAGGAGACTATACCCAGACAAGCATCTTGGACTGGTGGGGTTTGAGAGTCAGCAGCCTGTCACATTCATGCTTCCACCATGGAGGGCTTCAGGCTCCAAGGAATGTGGAGAAGGTCAAACTTCTAACTCTGAGCAGACTTGCTGCTTAATGTTTGCACAGAGCTCCTCGCTTTCTACTGTCACCTATTCAGTGTCAAACAGAAGAACAAAAAATATATACCACATAGTCAGCAATGAATGTTCGCACACTTCCAACAAAATATTCTCTCTCTCTATATATATATATATATATATATATATATATATATATATATATATATACAAATCAAAATAATGTGATTTTGAGTTAGTACATCTCTATTTGCATAGATACCTAAAAAATCTTTATTTGAAAAATGATGAGTCTTTAGCTTGTTTGCTTAGTGGCCTTTTATTTTAAACTTTAAAGACTTGATCTATATGTACCAATAATACATTTTTAATATATAGTTAGAAGCCCAAAGAGAATTACCCAAGAAATGCATGAATACAAATGTTCAATGTTTTCCTTGACTCTGTGTTATTGTAGGTTTTGTCCAAGGATTTATTCTGAATCTCTTCAATCGCAGAGCTCAGATTACATGCTGTTTGATTAGACAGATCGCCCAGATTGATTGCTACATTCTTGTAAATTGGTGCTGGTTGTACACCCTGCATTTTACCTGCAGCAGTCAATGCGAGCACTCTTGATTCTAGGACTCATGCAAAATGGTATGTTTATCGCTGGTTTGAAGGGAAAATAGCCCTTTAAAAAAAAAGGACCGATCTATAGTTTTATTCTGTCCTGATAGGTTTGTCTGTTTTGTCAGACACTATGATTGAGAGTTACAGAAACTTGACATCCATAAAAAAGACACCCCTAGAGATTCAAATAGGCAATTCCAGTCACTTGCTAAACATATGCTTGTTGGAGGTAGAGGTAGAGGCTAGAGGCCTGCAGACGGATATACCACGAACAGTCGACTCACAATAAGGTAGACTTTAGAAAGGCAACTTAGAAACGACAAATCAGAATTAACTGTTGATTTGGTTGACTTCAAAAGAAAATGGATTTGACTGTTTAGGTCCCTCTCAAAATATGATACCATTACATGTGCATCAGTTTCAACACCTGGTCTGTCTGTCTGTCTTTCAGAGGGTATTGCCACACGTTGGAACAAAAAAATCAATAATGTGGTGCCTCTACTATATCCTCTATTTGAGCAATATTTTCACATTCCCACCTACAGAATTTGCTCTACCAGGTACTACATTACATTGTTGTTGTTGGCCTGCTTTTCTGAACAATTCAAACCCAATGGCTTATGAATAGTTTTCCCCTCTCTGTAGAAGTAAAGGAAGATTTTCAGGGGACCCCATTATTTGACCATCCAGATATAGATACCGATACTGAAGTGCACAAGAAAGAAAGAGTGAAGCCAGCACATTCATAGGTATCATCACACAAGTGGGACCATTTTTAAGTTGTGAAAACTGAGGAGTGAAGTGAGTGTTGAAGGATTAGGTGCTTTAATGACAGTTGCTTGCACAGAAAGCTCTTAAAATGCAGATTAGCTCCCTGGGGTGGCGAATCAAAATTGTCAATCTATATAATATACTTGTTAGAGAAGCCACCAAATCTAAGCAGTTGCTTTGATTGCAAGGGACAGTGTAGCAGCATGTGGTATCATAACCTAAACGCAGACAAATCAGCTTGATGACTTTCAAAGCTGAGAGAAGCGCTACAGGCAAGGGTACTTTGGTCTGGCGGAAATTAAAGAACACAGTAATCAATATTAATATGTTATCAGTTTAAGGCTAGTCAAATCTGTATGCAAATCCTCAGCATGTTATCCTGTAAGATTGAAACATTAAAGGACAGTGAGGTAACGCACAGTATGCACAACATATAGCCTCCTGCAAGATACGGGGACTCATCCACTTCTCACTACCCTAATGCCAGCTTCAGTATTTATTAGGAGACAAGCAAACTAACGCAATACTTATGTAAAGCAGGAGTTCAGATATGAAGAGCAACGCAGCTGTTTGTATAGCGTGGCACCACATCGAAATATGTTCTTTACTAATCTGTTCATGTTTATCCTGCAACATGACATTTGATACCGCCGTACATGTACCGTATGTAATGCTGTATTTGCTGAGTATTTCTGGACTGGCAAGTCAAATCTAAAGGCTATTCATGAAATATTTATGTTTAGGTATTTCTATTACAATACAGTAAAATACACGGGTTATTTCTTCTTATAATTAAAAATATTATTACTTCAACATACAATTATATTAAGCCAAATAATTATATTAGGACAAATGCACAAATTAAATGATTCTGGTATATTACATACTTTTATTGTGTGCTAAAACATACAAAACAAACTCCCATACAGTTCTTTCAGGCTAAAAGACAAACTGAACATTGTTATTGTATATGATTCCTAATGATTTCATATATGAATACCACGAGGAATGACATCTGAATACCTCATGCACTTTCTCTGAGTTCTCATTGAGTTTATCCCATACAACTTAGGGTCAGAGTAAGGGAGATGGTTAAGGACTGACAAATGTGTGTAAGGTGTATAAATGTAATCAATGTGCATTTATTTATTTAGGGGGGAGGGGCATTTTATGCCACTTTCTCCAGTTATATTTAGCAACCATCACCAGCAAATGCTTTCATCTTAGCGATGCTGAAGGCATTATGCAGAAAACGCTCCTGCTTATACCAGTCGAACCTGAGGCGACTGAATTGGCCACACACACATATTGAGATGTGACATGAAATGTGACCGGGGAAAGGTTCAAATATTTAAGGATAATTATTAGAGAAATACTAAAAAAAAAAGCAATAGAAAAGCAGCATCAGCTATTGGCTTCAAATATCCAATGCAGCTATAATTGCAGAAATTATATAAGTATGTAGTACCAGCTGGTTGAAATATGGAGGTGCTTGCCATTAATGTAATGCAGTTGTAGGAATATAATTTGCCTTAAGTGGTCTCACTCTTGTGTTTGTTGTTCTGATGACAGTTGTCCTTGGTTGCAGGTGGTGTAACAAACACAGCTCAGTACCAGAACAGACTGATGGTGTACGACCCAAGCCAGGTGCGTTTTACCCTCCTGACATGGCAACATTTAAACCTGAAAGACTTAAGTCCCATGCCCTACGTGAGCACTTATGAATTGTATACAAACACAGACACAGACTTATTTTTTTATTTAAACAGATTTCAGAAAATTTATGTTTTTAAAAATACTACATGCATTAACAAATATGAGGGTTGTGTTTTACATGGGTGTGCAATTTAATGGGACAGTATTATTTTTATTACTTTCTTAGCAGACGCCCTTACCAAGGGTGATGGATGCAAAATAAGAGGGTGGTAGCTATTCTGTTCACTGTGTTGGTATTATAAATTAGTCTGAGATAAAGCATTTTTAACTTAATTACCCCAGCCAAACTTTTGTTATGTCTAAAATTGCATAATGGCACCTTATGTGTGAATTGTTTGTTTGCTTTAATGTTTGTGGTAATTGCATTCACATATGATACTTATTGCTTTAAATCAAATGGCCTGAAATCATCTTTATAGTACAGGTAAGGTGACTATGATGTACTGCCAATCAGCTGAATTCATTATACCTGTATGTTGCTCTTCTACGTGGCTCAGAGTGAGTCTTTCAGCTACGCTGTCAGTGTTCAGCCTTGGGGACAGGCGATCCCAGTCCCATCCAAGTCTCTGGATTCAGGCCTTTATTGAGAGCTGTGATTTTATGTCATCATTTTGGTTTTAGTTAATTTCATTCTTGCTGCTCCTGTTAAATATGTGTCCTTTTTATATCACATGAAATTAAATCAAAAGGGCCTCATATGTGTGAAGTTTTAAATTGATCTTGGAGTGAAGGAGTGTTACTTTCCTCTGCTTTTGCTCCTGTTTGAATGCAGTCCGCGCTGTGCAGCCCCTCACTGTTTAAACAGGGAAGCGGGCAAACAATCCCTCAGCCTGGGTCTGGTGCAGAATCCCAATCACTCCGTCTGCCAGCTCGGTGGCTGGCTTTGCATTTGCTGTGTTTTTTTCCTTGGTGTGTGTGTGTGTGCGTGCGTGAGCGCGTATGTGTGTGTGTGCGGAGCACCGATAATGCTCGCCATCTGCCGCAGAGCACACAGCTACCTGCTAACAAGCAGGCAGCGGTGACCTCCGCTTCCCCACTGCTGATTAGTATTCAAACAGTGGTTTATTAGGAGTGACCCCTCCAGGCCCCAGCGTTTCATTGCTGATGCAGTGCTTGATGGCTCACCTGGCAGTCCTTGCAGTGACGGGAAGTGGAGAGAGAATCAGGGGACCCATCTCAGCCTCTGACGAGCAGATGGTGTCTACTGGCTCCTGTCAGGGGACCTAGCAGCTAACCCAGAAATTAATTCTTACTACACAAACATTACAAAGTTTAATATGACGATATAAATAATTAAATAGTTTGGGAAGTCGGAGAGACTGACAGATTTTAAAGGAAAAATATATACTAATGTGTGTGTGGGGGTCTATAGAAGTCTGTGTATAAACAGAATTTATATACCAGGATGTATAACATACAGTATATTATACAGAAATATGCTGTGATTTAATTAATATTGTATTTAACTGTACCTATCTACATAGACAATTTAAATCACATGTAAATGAAACTACCTGGTAGCTTCCTTTATCTGCCCGAAATATGAAATGCATTGGCAACAGCCACAGGAAAAACACATTAGAACTCTAAAAAGGGATTAATCTAAATAATGTGTACAACATTATGCACATTAAAGTGCTGTTTCAAACGCATTATAATCTGATTTCTTTATTTTTTTCATGTAGGTGTTGAAATATTCTAAAACATTAGCCTCATCTTCCTGTGCAATATATATTTAAAGCAAAAAGCATCAGCTATTTACAGCTATTTGCTTCAGTGTAAAAGGTGCTCATATTTTATAAATTGAAAACAGTTTAAGCTATAGAAGTTGTAAGAAACAGGATAGGAGCAGTATAAGAAAGAGGAATGGAAATAACCTCGGTAATGCAAACTGATTTTCATCCCGCTGAATTGTATTTTTCTTGAAGGAGTTTATTTTGATATGATGTTTGTGTGGGGACTAGCCAATTATGTAGGAGATTACTACCTTGTGGTGCAACCCTTTACCCTATGCATGGCAGGAAGGTATTTAACAGATTGTTAGCACAATATGAGCAGACCTGGTCTGTGAAATGACTGCCCTTACCTGGCACACAATCTGTATGAGGGAGTCAGGGTGGTTTGTTTTCTGAGATCTGTTTACAGGGATCAGTCAGGAGAGTCCTTGTGATAGTGTTGCTGTCTTGCATAAGACAAAGAACACAACCACATAGTGTTAACCCACTCTGACAATGCCATGTATCGTCCCGGGTATTGCTTCCTAATAATATCTCACAAAGTCTACAATACGCAAATATCGTGGGTGTTTTATGTGTATATATTTATGTAAGACTAAAAAGAATACATACTTTAAAGACAACCAGCTAGTATGTTAACTGGGAGAGGCTAAATGGAAAAATGGAAACAGTAAATCACCAGACACAGAGATACACATAGTTGCTCTATAGACATTTTAAGAGAGACATTTTTGACCATGGTCTTTACTTCAGTTCTTTGTATGCATCATAGAACTGACATCATATTAAGCATTATTAAAGGGGCACTGCAGGAGACTTCAAAATTATTCAATGAAGTTTAAAAAAACAACAACAACAAAATTATCTTCACACATATAAGGAAATTGAGACATTAGCAATTGTTTGTTTGCTGTTTGTTTTGATTGGATACTTGTAAGACCTTTAAAGACTATAATATGCTATTGACTGAAAATACTTTAGCGTAACAGACACGGCATTTCCAAATGCTTTGAAATGTTATTCTGAAGTGTTTGAAAGCAGCATGGAATGGCAATGTAGCACCCATTGTAAACCGACTAATTTAGATTTTAACATTCAGAGGGAAGAACACCTTGTTTATAGCAAGGGTCACTGCTTGTTCCTGTACATCCTGTGAGTGGGGTGCTTTAATTTGAAATGTGATTACCCTTCTGTGTGTATCGTGATTTTGAACTGTTCTTGCCACCACCTTTATGAGGACCTCTCCTCTGGTAAGCAGTGTAACACTTCCCTCCTTCTTGTATTTCTGTACTTGTAGAACAAATGGATTGGCCACAGTCCAATGCTGCAGAGAAGAGTGTACCATGTTATGGCAGCTGTCCACAGAAAGCTATACGTCCTGGGGGGAAATGATTTAGACTACAATAATGATCGGATTTTGGTTCGGCACATAGATTGCTACGACATTGACATGGATCAGTGGACGCGCTGCAGCTTTAGTTTGCTTACAGGTAGGTCTGAAATTGTCAATAACATGTACACTAAGAGAGAGGGGTTAGAAATTTGCTTTGCTGCACAGCAGAAAGCTCGATTGAACTTTGACCTCTTGAAAGTGGCAATGAACCTCTAGGTCACTGACTATTGGCATAGCATTTAAAAGAACAGTTATACAGAATATCTTTTGGCAGCCTTGAAAACTCATATTTGTCTGTATTCGGGCTTTCCTGGCTCTATTCACAATGTAGCGGTTACCTTCACATATTCAACACAGCAGTGTAATTTACCAGTATACCTCTCTTCACACCTTCATCAGTACTACACAGCCACCATGAGATCCTGTCAGATTTCATTAAGCAAGCCAACAGACGCTGCCTCCATGGTGTCAAGTGCAGCAGAGGTTTTCTGCAGGTTTTCGCAGCCCAGGCGGTCACTGGTCACGTATGAGAAAGCAGGAAGCCTCACCAGTTTGCATGAAAACTAACCAACACTTGCAGCAATTGAAGCTGAAATGCAGTGCTTTTCTGCACATCACTTGTTTCTGCTTATCATTTGTTAACTAGACTGTGGGAGTAGCATGCTATTTTTTTAAAGCTGCAACGCTGGGGACCTACAGGGAACAGTGAATTCTCCACATTGTGCTCATGAGGGACAGTGAGAAATTGGGCTGAGGTTTATTCACTATGTTGTTAGAAATTAAGCATTTTACAATAAAATCCCTAGATGGCTTCTTTCGAGTCCACTGCGTATTTCCTCCTTCATGTTGCCTATTTTACCACACCTAAAGCTGCCAAATGTTAATATTACAGCTTCCACGTTTAAGATCTTAAATTCCTAATAAAGCATTCTGCACACAATTATGCCCCCCCTCTAAAGCAAAAGAAGAACATACATTAGATTTCATCTGACCGAAAATTTTACATAAAAAGTCTCTGACTTGTGGAGGTATAATTTGGCAATTGTTTTTCCCCATCTTAACTGAACTTTTTCATTCGATTACTGTACGTGCTGACTTCTTAACACCATATTCCTCAGCCAACACCTGCTACATATTTGAGCCTGTTGTTATTCTGTTCCATACTGGGATTGTTTGAGCACATCTGACAAACCCTTTGCTTACAGTATAATGGGAAACAAAGGGTCTGACATTTTCTAACAGGAATGCACCTTTTTCTGTGTATATTTGATGGAATCTAATTCAGAGGTTACTCATTTTATTTTTATTTTTTTAATCTCACTCTCTAAGCCAAGGATACATACCAAATCCCTACTTAAATGTATTGAGTTTCCCCAGCACCCCCTCCAATATTTCACAGGAAACAATATAGCATAGTAGTGCAGTTCTGTATATGACCTGCAAGAGTCAAACACTTCCTTAAATGTTTGTATGAAAACTATTATAACCTTAAATGGGATTGTACCACCTGACCTGTTCTCATTTGAAGGGCAAAATGAGTCTGGAGTAGCTGTCCACAACAGAAGAATATATGTTGTAGGAGGATATTCTATATGGACCAACGAGCCATTGGCATGTATCCAGGTTAGTACATCTTTACCAAAGAGGAATGTTCTCTATGCACTGCATGGGGAGATGATACCAATACACTGAATAGCAGGAGTCATTCTGCGTTACGGGGAGAACAGGACACTTTTTAACCCTAAAATATAGTAATTTGAAATTGTTGATTCATATGTGTATAATGCAGGATTTGGTAGGTGACTGAGCTTGTACAAACAACAAGCCTGAGTTTGCTGGGGACCGTGAGAGGCTGTGTTATTACGCTCTGATGAAAGACTTGCCAGGTTCACAGTAATTTAAAATCCCTTCAAGGAGAGGAGAAATAAACAGCCATGAAGTGGGGCCATGCTTGGTCCCAGGGGAATCAAAAGAGAAGAATAACACCTTTGGTTTGAATTATTTAATGCGTTGCATATACGAGAGGCTATTTACCAGAGATCTAAAAGCACCATGACAACCCCACTGCCAATTAGCACTCGTCAGTCGGTCCATATACATTAATTAATATTCTCCTCATTCTTTTTTTCAAGTGCCAGTTATCCCCCATCGCACGGTACAGTATGGAATTTGCCTCATGGGACAGTTAAGATCACATTTACTGCTAAAAAATGAAGGGATAATTGTGATGTTTTTTATACTCTACCTGTTTTCTCATTTTTATAAGGAACATATATATATAAAAAAATCCAATGTTGTAAAATGGAGACATTTCTAAATAACAAAAAGGGGGGATTGTCTCAGTAATCATACTGCAAAAGGTCCTACAGCAATCAGTGCATATATTTTTGCAGTATGGAGGGGAAATAAAAATATTTAATCATTTACAAAATGTCATTAGCCTTCATAAAATTGTATTGAATCAGTGAAAGCATGGGTTCCTAGTCAGTAATGTATTCATTTAAACAGCAAAGTCTGTAAAATAAAACTATATTTACAATTTTTTCACCGTAAAATGTAATGCGTCACTCCCTACTGCTAATACTATTACTACTAATAATATAGATCATGTTTTTGTGCATATTGGAAAACTGATTATGGATTTCTGCACAATTAAGTGAATGGTGTTTAATGGTTTGTTCACCTGTTTTAGCTTCAGACTTTTTAAAACTACTCCTTTAAGATACTGTGTGATCCACAGAAAGTCCCATTGCTATATTGGCTTTCCGGTTGTAGAGACAATTTAATAAAATAACCAAAACAAACAAACAAACAAACAAACAAAAAAAAATATATATATATAAATCAAACTTCATATTTCCTAGAACTTTGATCCAATATGCAGACAAATAAAACAAAGAACAAAACCCACAAATAAACAAAAACTCTCAGTGAGGTTTGGATCCTTTAAATAAATTATGCCTCAATTTGTATGCATGTATTCCTTCCCAGTTTTGCTGACTCATTTGAAAGATGAGGCTGATACTGGAAGAGACCAGATATAAAATGATTAGTATTTCCTTTTCATCACCCCACTCTAATAAAGCACTACAACAAAACAAATAGCAGATCTCATATATAAACAGAGCAAAAGCATTGTGCGCCTTTCATGACTGTAGACCAGGGTATACAAGATTGTGCAGATAAGATTCAGTGCAGATATAATTAAAGCCTCCAGATTGAAGAAGCTGCAAGAGGGCAGCCAGAGAACACTTACAGTCATTTTACAAAGTCACTGCAAGCTACAAAAGTGGAGGCGCACAAGAGATCATGTGGGGAAGAGGGCCTGCAGTTCCTTAAATAAAACATCATATCATACATTACTTTTATAATGGTTCTATGTTTCCAATGGACAAAATGTGTGTTTTTCCTGGTAAAATAAAATATATAGATATATAATTGTATTGTTTACATTGTGTTTGTCTCCCAGGTTCTGGATGTCAGCACTGAAGGGAAAGAAGAGGTTTTCTATGGGCCAACACTTCCATTTGCTTCCAATGGAATTGCAACGTGCTTTCTCCCAGCTCCTTATTTCACCTGCCCCAACCTTCAGACCTTACAAGTGCCTCATCACAGGATTGGTGCTGTGTAAACGTCAGTGAGCACTTCTGCAGCTGCAGCAAAAATCTTCCAAGACAACGACGCACAACTATTGCATCTTTGAAGAAAAGTGTTGTACTTTTTAAAAGGGTGAACTACGGCTGACTGTGTGAACACGAGGAAGCACGGCACATTACAGTCCGATACTGTAAACGGACGAGTCTTACACGTTACACGTTTGCCATCTGCATTCCAGCACCCGTAAGCAGGACGTTAGGTACCTCAATGCATTGTGATGGGAGTGTCGCCAGCCCAACTTTCACCGGGCCGCTGGGGTCAGCAGAATTGAGGGGGAAAAAGAATACGCAGAATCTTTTTGTTGTTGGGTGTGGTTGTATTGCAGTCATTGTCCTTATTAACACTTCAATAGTTGATTCACAATGATATAGTGTAAGAGTGTCTTCAGTCAGCTGAATCTGTAAGACAACTTGGTGCTTTGTGGAAAGGAGGGGGTGTCCTAGATTTACTTTGCCACAGGTTCCTTGTATGTTTTTATATCACTTTGTTTTTGTTTGTACTCAGCATTACAGTCTTCTAATTCTATTCCTTCAGCATGTCATTTGTCTACATATTTCATAGTGTGTGTGTGTGTTTGTGGTAATAAGAGAACACCTCGGTGGACAATTTGAATTGACACTGTGAAGAGAGGAATCGAGGCTCCAGTCCTACTGTTCTGATATTTCCTGCACCGCTCTGCTAGACTTGAAATGGGTCAGATTCTGGGTACCTTCGCCTTCACGTTTGGTATCAACATTTCGATACAACCGTCTTCATCTTCACTGGATTTGTAAAACCAACAAGACTGTCAGAAAATTCTTCATTTTGTACACTATCTTTTTTCAGCACTGCTTTTAACCAGAGGTGCACTCCCTCGTCTGCTTGCAATGTGAACACGTCCATCAGTGTCCTTTTTTCAAACAAAATATAGTTCCAATAAAGTAATTAAGCATACGTGTAGGAAATATAAGGTCTAAACCCCTGATTGATAAGATCAATAAATATCAGATAAAGGGCTTTTTGTCTTAAAGAACCACCTGCAACCAGAGCTGGCAACTAAAGAGCAAGGATGTCTGTTATTACAATACGTTTGGGGTGACTGTACTGAAATAATTTGAAATGACTGCAAAATGTTTGATTATTAAAAAGCTTAATAATGTATATATTTATTTCAAAATGATATTATTTTGTTTTGCTTTTGTGTTTCTTGTACTATTTAAACTTGTTGTTCAGTCAGGTTTCCAATCAATATTTTGTTCTACAGTCAAGCTCGGGAGAGTTATACAAAACAGTAAACTGAGTGTGATGAATCTTATATTATTAAATGGCCAGTTCAAATACTCCCTATCGAAGAATCCCTTTTTAAAGGTCATCTGGGGCAAGAACTTGACAATGCTTTATCCTCGTGCAGATTGTAAAATTCTTCCTTAGTTTAAATATATTTTACTTTCATGTAGCCTAGACAGATACATGTGCAGCATCTTTTATATTTAGAGTAGTTTGAAAAATTATATGTAATGTTCTACAAATAAGTTTTTGCGACAAAAACCTAGTTCTGCCTAAAAATTAAACACAAAGGAAGATTGTATAATAGGTTGACAATATATATACAATTGTACAAGTTTTGTACGTCAACCTGAAAAAACAAATTGCTTACAAATGATGGCTTGTATGTTTTGTTATTTAGCTCCAATAGCCAGTTTACAGGTTATATTTTTGAAATAATTGGTTTGAATTTTTTTTTTTTTTTTCTGGTAGTTATTTTGCTAGAAAAATAATCCCTCCTGCTATAAAGTGTTTTGTCATATTCCAGAGAAAAGACAGAGATCAAATCTTAACCATATATAAATCTTACAACTTGACCATCAGTGTGAAGTGGGAGCAATTTTGTTTAACTGTTTTGTGTATATATTTTTCTATATAACAATTAAAGAGAAGTAAAATTTGGTCTATTCTGCTATGAACCTCTTTACATCTGTATTTTCTTCTATTCATTGTCTAATTTAGAAAAGGGGTACAAAAGCAGGAATGGGTGTTTTTTATAATATATTTAAATTTACCAGTGAAATACAGTCATTCAATCTGCAAATTGAAGGTGACCACACACTCTAGCAGCCCAGAAGTACCCTTTCATTAAGAGAATCTAAAAAGTTACGTTTCTCCCACCTGGTCATCAGATGACAGAAAATGTTATAGACATTTTCTAAAAAGGTTTTAGTTTATTCCTCCAATTAAGTATCCCACAACTTGTTCTGTGTAAAATAATGTTGATATGGTATCCTGATTACAGAGATAACCCCTTATTTGTAACTATGCCTGTGAAATAATGGGGATCCTAGCCGAGGGGTGTATTTGATATGTGTGCCATTATAATAGAAGTATAGACTCTTTAGATAAACTAATATGTTTCAACAAGAGCCTCACTATTCCTCTCCAGGGGTCCATTACACATGGCAGAATATAGTTTCAACAACTGCCATCCGTATTGTGTGTAAATACAAACTCTCCCAGTCCTTATCGTAAACCTGTGACAATGCGTCTTCTTGCCTTTTGTGGTCATTGTCATACAGAAAATGTGGAAAAGTGAGAGGTCATGTCCACACTTCAGGAACGCGTTTCCACCACACACAGGTCTGCAGTCTTAGTCCCAGAGAGACACAGAATCTCATGGTATCGTTTCCAGCTTAACTGTAAATAATCGGTCCATTTAGTGTACTTTCACATTATTTTCAGACCATTAGTCTATAAAATAGACTGGGTCAAGGCTAACTTCAAGCTTGCAGTCTTGTCACCTGCATGGACAGTATAAACACACTTCAGGTATCCATCTTCCAGATGTGGAAGCATACAGTTGGAGACAGAGAGCTGTGGACTGGGATCGTGGTGCTGGTATGGATTTCTTAAGTCAGACACCAGTTCTGGTATAGAGATGCACTGGCCTACCCTGTCCAGGAGGGTAATGGGAGAGCTCTGTTTAGTTGAGGGGTTGTTGTGTGTGAATCTGTGCAGAGTAGCCCTGGGCACCTGAACACAACTCACTTCTGCAGTCTTGGTCTTCTAACACTCTTGTACAAATCTGTTGATGGGCTGGAATATTTACCATAAAAAAAGAAAAAGAAAAAGAAAAAATAAATTCTCCCACAGTAGTTCCCCAAGAATCCAGTGCAGTGAAAATCATTTAAAAAGGTCAGAACATTCACGCATCATAAAAATATATAAAGCCGGCACCAGCAGCTCCACACACAGAGATGTAAAAACCACTCTGCAGATAGCAAAAAGATAGGCTTTAAAAGTGGCGTTTCTCTAGAGACAAGTAAAACCCCTCCCAGGTGTCCAAGCTTTACATACAGTTGCTCTCCAGGTTCAATAAGCTGCTTTCATAATGAAAAGATTCATGTTCTCTGCTAATAAGTGGCCTAAAGAGGCTTTTACGGACTGCATTAAGTGCAGTAATAATGGCTGGATTTATTGAATAGATCATATTTTACACAAAGTGCACAGCAGAATGTTGAAATTGTTCCAATTGGTAACAATTACCAGTGTTTGATGCAGCTTATACCACAGCACAAAATGCATGAAAGTCTCTACTTATTTCTCTCTATCCTTATTTAACATTATCTTTCAGTTCTTATGATAAGGAACACTTGTTAAATGCATTAGTTTACCTATTAGAGCATGTCAGAAGTCGGTGCAATTACACATTTCATAAAATGCATCACAAAAGGAAATTAGGGTCCACCCTGCTTAAAATACAAAAACTATGTGAAAGTCGACATTATCCCTTAGTAAAAAACTTCACGTCTGTCAGATAATTTAGAACAAAATGGAAAAAAAGCTACATTCCTCTATTGCTGTCCTATTAGTTCAAATCATTCTTTATTTATTAGCAGATACCCTTATCTAGGGTCACTAACAACATCAATTAACAGCTTTTCATAATAGTATTTTACCTACAAATATATATTCCATATAATTGTAAAGTAAATAAAAATGCTTCGACTGTGAGTTACTGAAAACCCAGAAGGAACTTTTCTCAGGGTGGGTGCTGGTGCAAACACAATAACCGCAACTGACAACCGGTTGCTCAGTTTACACTTAACTTTTCTTCCCATAAAGGACCGCTGCTCTTTAATTCAGCAGCACTTCATCGCTCCACTCCTCCTGTGTGAGAGCGCTGACCTGCAAAGCTGCAAAATACCAGCACAATGTCCCAGCGTGGGATACACTTTTCCCCCAGGGCTCTTTAACCTTGCCAATACAAATCGAAGTCATATATGCGATACGTCAGTTCACATTTTTATTTTAGCCATGCCCTGCAGGCACAATGCAACATACTTTAACTGTCTTGTCCAACATGCTGTAAAAAATAAAATAAATATTAAAAACCTATAACCTTGACCAAATGCAATTTTTTGAATGCTTTTGGAAGCTACATTTTTAATCTGCAGTGCAATTCATCAAGGGCACATCAAGATCTGGAACGGAAAAAAGGCACAAAACATGTAATATTCTGTAGGTTTTCCCTGAATTAAGACCCTTCAGAACATAATATGCAGAGAAGTCAGTGTGCCGTAACTTCCAGTCTAATTCCATCCCTGTGCTTATTCTGTGGCTGTTTTTCTGTTTGTAAACTCTTTTACTTCAAATTGCCCATCAAACGTTTGATCGGATTCAAGTCAATAAAGTCGGGAGACCAATAGGAAGTACAATCTGGCTGCTTGAAAACCATACCTTGCTGTAATTTGATGCCTTATGTTGCAGCAACAGAATGAAGGAGGAATGGCATTTGGACAGTTTATAAAAGTGGAGGGCTTCATAGTCCTGCCAGACAGCTTTTTAATAGTTTCATTGGACGCTGATGCGAAACACTTACCAGCCCTGCCAATGACTGGCTCCCTCAGAGAAGCTGCGTCTCCACTGCCAGATTTGGAGAGTAGGACTATGCAGATCGAATGCCAAGCTTCACCACGTCTTCTCCTCATGAAAACAGCCTCATGAGTTTCAAACAACTTCCACAAAAATGTTAATTAAATAAGAATCTGTACCTTAGGTGCCCAACAAGAGTTCTTCAAAAGTTACAAATGTTTTTTTCTTACTGTCCCCCAAACCCACCACTACAGCTTGACAGTGTGTAAAACAAACTCGATTGACACCAATTAAAATTCCTTTGTTATAAAGTATGTTCCACTTCAAATAAAAGAGAAATATTACAGAAACTAGGACTTGTTTAGAGAAATGACTCTCCCTTTTACAAAATAAATACAAAACAATAATGCCTGGGATGGGAAAAGAAGGCGGCTAGTGAGCTCAAGTGTATGCCCTACAGTGAGGGAAAAAAGTATTTGATCCCCTGCTGATTTTGTACGTTTGCCCACTGACAAAGAAATGATCAGTCTATAATTTTAATGGTAGGTGTATTTTAACAGTGAGGGACAGAATAACAACAAAAAAATCCAGAAAAACGCATTTCAAAAAAGTTATAAATTGATTTGCATGTTAATGAGGGAAATAAGTATTTGATCCCCTATCAATCAGCAAGATTTCTGGCTCCCAGGTGTCTTTTATACAGGTAACGAGCTGAGATTAGGAGCACTCTCTTAAAGGGAGTGCTCCTAATCTCAGCTCGTTACCTGTATAAAAGACACCTGTCCACAGAAGCAATCAATCAATCAGATTCCAAACTCTCCACCATGGCCAAGACCAAAGAGCTGTCCAAGGATGTCAGGGACAAGATTGTAGACCTACACAAGGCTGGAATGGGCTACAAGACCATCGCCAAGCAGCTTGGTGAGAAGGTGACAACAGTTGGTGCGATTATTCGCAAATGGAAGAAACACAAAATAACTGTCAGTCTCCCTCGGTCTGGAGCTCCATGCAAGATCTCACCTCGTGGAGTTTCAATGATCATGAGAACGGTGAGGAATCAGCCCAGAACTACACGGGAGGATCTTGATCTCAAGGCAGCTGGGACCAAAGTCACCAAGAAAACAATTGGTAACACACTACGCCGTGAAGGACTGAAATCCTGCAGCGCCCGCAAGGCCCCCCTGCTCAAGAAAGCACATGTACAGGCCCATCTGAAGTTTGCCAATGAACATCTGAATGATTCAGAGGAGAACTGGGTGAAAGTGTTGTGGTCAGATGAGACCAAAATCAAGCTCTTTGGCATCAACTCAACTCGCCGTGTTTGGAGGAGGAGGAATGACCCCAAGAACACCATCCCCACCGTCAAACATGGAGGTGGAAACATTATGCTTTGGGGTGTTTTTCTGCTAAGGGGACAGGACAACTGCACCGCATCAAAGGGACGATGGACGGGGCCATGTACCATCAAATCTTGGGTGAGAACCTCCTTCCCTCAGCCAGGGCATTGAAAATGGGTCGTGGATGGGTATTCCAGCATGACAATGACCCAAAACACACAGCCAAGGCAACAAAGGAGTGGCTCAAGAAGAAGCACATTAAGGTCCTGGAGTGGCCTAGCCAGTCTGCAGACCTTAATCCCATAGAAAATCTGTGGAGGGAGCTGAAGGTTCGAGTTGCCAAACGTCAGCCTCAAAACCTTAATGACTTGGAGAGGATCTGCAAAGAGGAGTGGGACAAAATCCCTCCTGAGATGTGTGCAAACCTGGTGGCCAACTACAAGACACGTCTGACCTCTGTGATTGCCAACAAGGGTTTTGCCACCAAGTACTAAGTCGAAGGGGTCAAATACTTATTTCCCTCATTAACATGCAAATCAATTTATAACTTTTTTGAAATATGTTTTTCTGGATTTTTGTGCTGTTATTCTGTCTCTCACTGTTAAAAAACACCTACCATTAAAATTATAGATTGATCATTTCTTTGTCAGTGGGCAAACGTACAAAATCAGCAGGGGATCAAATACTTTTTTCCCCTCACTGTATATTATGCATGTCTAGAAAAGTATTGTGCATCATTTATTTTGTGTTTAACCTTTTAATAGATTCAATATTATATTATAAAGTTTCTTAATTAGATGTAACAAAAAGCTTTGGGTTGTAGTCATGCCTGTTTTCAGTCTTTTTTGATGAATAAGCACAGAAGAGAAAAGTAATTTACATAAGGTAATTTAACTTTTTTTTTTTTTTTTTATATTTGAGAAATCATATAACTGCCTAGGTTTTGCCAGGTCTCCAAATGTAATCTATATTTATCAGTTTAACGCAGAATTCTCTAGAAAGAATATTTATGTAGAGGTGTAAACTCGAGTTATGAGACTTGGGACTTGACTTGAAAAAAGCTGAAATGACTTAGACTTTACTTAGACTTGGCAATCACTGACTTGTGACTTGATTTTACTTGCCTTGCGGGTGTTTTACTTGGCATGACTTGAAAAAAGAAACTCACTTTTCTAATTTTTATGTTGTTATTGTAAATTTTTTGTTACATTCAAATGGATGCGTGGCAGTCCGTGGATGAATACGGCGCTAATTGTGTCAGGGCCTGTCATACTATGTGTCCTTGGTCACAGACTTACCGACAGCAAGGAAAAGCTAATAAAATGCTAACTTTTAGAAGAACAGGCCCACAGTACAGGCGCATGCCCGTGTCGTCTCCTCCACTAGCTAACTAGCTGTCCCAAGCACGATCACCTAGCCAGCTAAGCAGCAACTTTCTACATTCTAGTACAAATCGGGGTAGTGTTTATTTAAGTAGTTAGCTAGCCATCTAGCTAGCTATCTCTAAACGGAGTCATAAAGTGCTAAAGTTGCTTAAAATATGTATCAAAATGTATCCCCTGACTCTCAGATCAGCCAGTAGCTCCTGTTCTCCTGTTCTGGGCTATGAATAGCAAAACTCTGCCATCACTCTTTAGTGTATATCAAAATCAATATTTGGTGTGACCACCCTTTGCCTTCAAAACAGCATCAATTCTTCTACAGTATATATTATTTTTATACTATCGCACATTATTTTGGTGATATATGGACAATAAAAATGTTTTTGATGATCTGCTGTGTTATGTATTGTATCACTTAAAGTATAAAGTATAAAGAAGATCATAAGTGGTAATTATAAAAGACAAAATTGAAAACATGACTTGTAGCTCAATGACTTGGGACTTACTTGGACTTGAAGCAAAAAAACTTGGGACTTACTTGGACTTGCAAAATATTGACTTGTTGACACCTCTGTATTTATGTTTACTCAAACATTCATGATACCAAGAGTAAAACTTATTTTAAGCTCTACAGCAAAAAATATTTAGCTCTTAAAAATAGACCTCTGAGGTATAAAGGGAATGTAAGTAACATAATGGACAGTGATCACAGCTTTAAAAGCAGGCACCCAGGAATAAACTATGCATCGAAAAGAGACAAATCACCATGATGATTCTCATAAGAACAACAACTACAATCATCAGTATTCATAGTTATAGTTTCATTAAGGACTCCAAATAATTCAGAAACAGTTTATGAATTTGGGGAAATATAAACAATGAAAAAACATGTTTGGGTTCATTGTCATTACTCCTTATTCAGCATGTATTACCCTCTGAACTGGTTAAATCTGACCAGAGAACTTAAATAAATACTTTTTACATTCTCAAAATTAAAATCAAGGTGATTCCAGTTGCTTCCTCCACACACATATACACACACACACACACACACACCTGAAAATACAATGTAATGTCAACAAAAACAGTAATTTTCTTCAACACACTCACAGCACACTACTAGGAAACATTTGTCTTCACTGCCATTCAGTGGATTTCTGCTATTTAAATCACATAAGGCCCCTCTGTGCTCTTATTGCCTTTAATCGTGTTACTTACGTTTTTCTTCTTCTCACAGAAAAAAGGGAAAGGATTTTACTTATAACATTACACATTTTTATGCTGCATTTCAGACTTTTGTCTTATGTTCCCCAACAAATATAGGGAATTGCCATAATCAAATTAAAAAAAAAAAAAAAAAAAATTCAAACCAGGCTCATAGAATACATTATTTATGAGGTGCTCTGATTTGAGAATCTGAGGGTATTCTCTGTTTACATGGAAGTCCCTGTGTTAGTGGATGTCTAAACATTTGCATATGCTTATTGCAGTATTTCCTCAGAGCATTTAATTTCCAACAGTAGAGACTGAACATACTGTTTTGCTCCAGGGTTATTTAAAATGTATAATGCTTTTCCAGCTCTTTCCATTTCTTGAGCCATATGTGAGACTGTTGTTACACTACAATTCCTTAATTTCTTCAGTACTCAATTTCTTGTCCAAAATGTGTTATGGCTTTTCAATGAACACCAGTGATGCATATTTAGTAATACAAAAAAATGCAATGCAATGCAATGCAAAATTGCTAATTCAGGTGACTTCTCTTCTGAGAGTAAAAAAAAAAAACCTCAAAGGTTAAAATGTATAAACATTAATTCAAGTATGTATTATGTCACATGTCATGCATAAAGTAGCATGGTAGTGATAATGAGACAGGACCATGAGTCACTATTACGACCCCATTAAAAGATTAATTGGTATCATAATAACCCAGGGAAAAAAGGCTGTAATATTCCTGTACAATACAGCACTATTGGAATTTGCAGAAATACCCCCCTACACTGGATACCTGTATAATGCAGCTTAAGAATTATTAATAAACTTAAGACAAATTTATAAACTGAGTTTATTTTTAATTTTGCAATACAAAGTACATTTAAAATAATTCACATACATAAAACTGACAATACACGTCTATTATATAAATTATTGGATCTTATAAATAGTGAAGTAGAAAACGTACACAGATACGTGGAAAGCGAATGAAGTGGTTACTGGATGGTTTGGTGGCGTTTGATTCGGCTGTGCTCGTGAAGCAGTCAGTCGTTATCAAGGCTGACAATCTCTGCTTGACCACTTTCCCCAAGGTGAGACAGCAACCTCCTGTATGCGTTTCTGAGAGAGAGAGTAATAGAATATTAATCAGAAGGGTTTTCGCAAGTCTGGCAACTCCAAGGCAGACGGTGGATTGGAAATCTGGATTAATGAGCTACCAGTATAAACTGCACACATTCTTCTTCTAAAAAAATAAATAAATTACAGAATCAAAATAAAATCAGTTCTGTTGTTTACTGAAATATTCACGTCAGAATTAAAATTAAAAACAGCACTAAACTGAAGATGGTTTTGGCATTAAGGGCATAAAGTCTGAGACTTCAGATTTTTCCAGGGATTTAACATTCTGTATGGAAAAAAAGTATGAAGTCCACTGAAATTCTAGTTTGAGAGCTGGAAGCAACATCACACTAAAGCAAAGTCAAATAAGGTAAAAAGATTAGAAATGTAAAATATTTTCCCTGTAGCTACTCATTAATATCATTTCAGGTTGTTGTTGTCAACACAATTTCAGGTTGTATACTACTATTAAGCACCATGTACTTATTTAAATAATTGAAAAAGTTTTTATTTTTTTAAGGATGAGCATCAAGAACAAAGCAGGAAAAAAGATAACAGAATAACAACCAAAACACTAGGAGAGCTTGTTGCCTCACTTTTATATTAATTTAACTGAAATGCACATTCCCTTGTTTTGTTTATTTATTTACATTTTAATTTAATCAACTTGAAAGTAGTTATTAGTAATACATAGTATTCATTATTGTTTTCATTATTATTATGTTGTTGTTGTTCTGGGATGCTTTGGCATGAAAAGTCCTGTAAAAAAAGAAACCTTTATTCTTTTGGTTTTGAAATAAATATTAATATTAATGTTCAGAGTACATTAAGGGCTGACCTAAACTACAGGAATTTAAACTGAAAAAGAGCACTTAATGCCAAATATCACAAACTGAAAAGACCATTATTATTATTATTTTTTTTTTTTTTTTACAGAGGTCATAGTCATTTTGTCTTTGTTTGTGATCTATGTTTCGTATAGGAAACCATTCAATTAACATGTAGCATATCAATTTTCTTCAACCTTACATTGTAACAGAGGAGCACACGGTGTGTCCCAGTCAGGTGTTGTCCTGCCTCCCGCTGCGGAGGGGATTAGGCATCACTCACAATCCCATTGTGTATATTAATGTACAGTTGTTTAGTACACTTCCACCGGACCTTATCCAAAAGTCATCAATCACACATTCTGAACCACACAAAGAAATGAGAAGTTGATTCAAGAGCAGACTATCAGGGTCAACTCATATTTTTCTCCATGTTCTCATTTTGCACAGCTTTAACACTTGATCTCTTGGCAGTTGTGGAAGGTAAAGGTGAAGAGTACTAGCGAGTACACACGTGGGAGTACTAGCGTAAGGCACCGAACAACAATGTTATACAACCCTATTTTCAATTTCAAGAATCCCTGCCCCTCGAGTATTAGAGCACTGAATTTCAAACAGCACCTTTCCATGGTGAGCATCATAACAAAGCATAGCGCTAACGTTGAGACATGACGACTACCACAGAGGATGTGGGGAATTCGGCGTGGCAGCTCAAGGTGTCTTGGCAGCTGGTTAACATGCTTTCTGTCCCAGCATGTACCTCTGAGCACAATGCAGCCAATCAGCACTGATAGATGACACAGTAAATAGTTTCTGTGATCCAATTGTGCAATTCAATTTCATCTACACTGCTGTTCAGTGTCTCTCTTTAGTATAAAAATTACTACAGTGTAATTACAGAGAAGGTGGATTAATAGGCACATAAAAGGCCCATGTGCTGTGGGTCTCCTGTACCTCAGTGTGGAGTTCCTGCCCAGACCCCTCTTGTGCTCAGTGTTCCTCAGACAGATGGACATGGTGGGAATCAGGCTGATGACCACGGCCTGGTCCAGGACCGCCACCGCTTCCAGGACACTGTAAACTTGCTGCTCATAGACACCGGTGTGCTCTTCGATAAATTCCCTGAAACACATAGACAGCTTTAGTAAGAGTTCAGTACCTCTGCAACTACTACACATACTATACTACTACTATACATTTCACGAGCAGCAGGCAGAGCATCTGTGGGAATTACTGCCAGAGAGGAAGATGGCCTTGAAATCAGAGACAATATGAACAGCATCACCACCCAGACTTTGGGGACAACATACAGTGGTTGAGACGAGACAGAAAACCCTAATGAAACGAGGGAAGATGAAAGGCAAAGCAGTTGCACTGAGACTGGATTATTACAAGATCAGTTTGAACTGACATCCCTCACTTTAAAATGGTGGAGAGTTGGTGGCAGGGCCCGTCCCCTGCAGCTGCACGGCAGCTCTCCACAACTAGCTGCAGCGTGTCCGTGCTCAGCTTCTTCACTGTGAAGGAAAAGCCAAGAGTTCAGTGACTTCACAA
The DNA here is from genome assembly GCF_036373705.1 of Amia ocellicauda. Classification (NCBI taxonomy): domain Eukaryota; kingdom Metazoa; phylum Chordata; class Actinopteri; order Amiiformes; family Amiidae; genus Amia; species Amia ocellicauda. The sequence goes on along the minus strand of NC_089850.1, from coordinate 33,857,469 downwards.
GTTGTACTCAAGACACTGTCAGAAGTAAAAATAAATACCTGAAATAAATGGTACTCTTAAATATATTTAACTAAAATGAAGCTGTCTATTGTACATGACCTAATTTACTTAATGTAGAAACAAAGGAAATCATTTACCACATATGCCTAACATCATGATTTTAGATTGAGCTGTAAATGAAGAATAGCTTTTACTTAGTCAAGTATTTTAATATCACACATTACAACTCTCCTCATTCCTTTAACGATGAGCAAAAAAACTAGTCCAGTCCAGAGGGGTAACTAAGCTACGTTAAAATATAGGAATAATATGTAAATTCTGTGTAAAAACATTAATTAAAATTGAAGATTCAACTCCTGAGAGCGCCTTGAAAATGTGAACCCTGACAGTGATTTGATTTTATGATTGGAAAATGTAAGCAGAAAGAAAATACCCAACTTTTCTGACATCGTTCCCAGGAGTACCTGGTGCTGAAATATATGCTTAAAGTGGATGATCATTTACTCAATAAGGCAGTATTTATTACTAGATAAATGCTGACAAGAGAGTAGTGCTTCTCAGCTTTGCTCAAGAGTTTAAGTATGAATTTTTAGATTGTGATCTTAATATCAATGCCCACCTTGTGGCTCGTTCACCAGCACCAGACACTTGAGCACTGCCGGGAGGGGCTTGGTGTAGACGGCAGGATCGCTGTCCTTGGTCCTCCTCAACACCTCGTGAAGGAATGACAGAACTGAGGCCAAGCGTGGGGGGGGAGCATGGCCTTTGAACTGCATGTAATTATCACTGAAACAGTCCAGAACAAATTAATGAGTACATAGAAGAAGAAAATAAAATTGGTTGCAGAAAAATGTTCAATTTTCAAATCAGGTCAAAGCAAAAACAAAAAAGGAAAAGCCATGATTGCTGAAGTATTCAAACACTTTGCTGTGTGTAAACCCAAATGGATTCAGGTGCAAAAAATTACTTTAAGGAGCCAAGACATTGGTTGAATGGCCTCTGTTTGTGTGCAATAATAGTTGTTCTCATTATCTCAGAATAGGTGCCTTGGTCAGGTAATGAATTTCAAGCAAATACTCAACCAGAGCTTTCAAAGCAAGTCAGGGATAAAGTCATTGAAAAGCACACATCAGGAAAAGTCTCTGACTATCCCTGTCAGCACAGTCTGAGATGGGAGAAAAGGTTGAATCAGTCAACAATTACATTATATATATATATATATATATAAAAAATCACCATCAGCCCATAACCATCCACTGCTGGATGAATCCCTCCCCAAGATGTTCCACTTGCTTTGATCTACAGCTTCTCTATTCCACATCACGTCTACATAGTTTATGAATTCATCTTCCCATCTTTTATGTGGTAGTATTCTATATATGTGTATATTTAAATGATTAAATAAAATACAATACTTAAAATACTAGCATGCAGTAAGAAAAGCAATTCAACAGTGTGTACTGAAAATACAAGGAACATAATAAACATAAAAATGTGCCTTATTTCTCCTCAGCTAAACCCGTGGGTGTGCAAATGACACCCACGTGAACATCCGGAACTGAATTAACAGTCCACTCTCAGAGCAAATTACATTACAGGAACAAATAATAAATACATCAGACTCATTGAAGTGTCACATGATTCCAGCGAGAGCTGCTCTTACACAGTGACCTGGAGCACCGTTTTCCTCAGCTGAGTGCTCCTGGGGCTGGGTGTAGCCTCGCAGAGCGCCAGCAGCACTGGGTGATTGGCCACAGCTGACCCTGAAGGGGAGGCTGGGAGAAAGCGGCCCAGATACTGCTGGACGACATTGTGGAGCTGCTGCTTAAAGTAGGTCCCCTGAGTCTGGGACAGAGCTGATGCCATAGAGAGACCCTGTACAGAAGAAGAAGATGAGTTAAGAACACTGGAGGCGAAGGAGAAGACTTGGTTTGCATTATGATGAACATCTAAAAGTGATTTTTTTCTGAGAGTCAAAGCGACAGCAAACCCTCACCCTTGACATGGGAACCATAGGGTAAGGGTAAGTTCTAGCTGTAGCAACAGGCACTGACCTGTAGGTAGAGAGGAAGGCTTTCCCTCACTGCGGACAGGATTTGTGGAGGAAGCCCTTTGTCCTGCTGAAACAGAGCATGAGGGAGTAGCAGACAGTCGATAATGCGGAACAGAAGCTGCTGGGCTTTGGAAGTGGCCAATATTGGACCCCACTGCTTCACCAGACACCCTGCAAGATTAAGACCAAAAACAAAAAATGTGTATTTATGTATGTATATCAAAAAATTATTGAAATGCACCGGAATCTACTTCATTCTACATGTAGAGTAAAAAGCAGAGGGCAGATCAGGTCTTCATAATACACAGGACAGACAGAGTGATGGGGCTTTCCAAACAAGCATCTAAACTGACAAATTAAACGCAAGCATTAATTATTCAGAATGCATTAGCAGTGGCTCCAATACTATAGACAGTTTCCAGACCTGTACATCGTGATAGTCATTGTGATAGATATCTTAAGATGAAAACGGGATTATGTGCGTATTGTCAGGGATATAGAAATTGTGCATGGCTTTCCTCCAAACATTAAAATTCTAAGAGATTCTTCAAAGTGTTTACCCAGGCTCCAGTAATGGATCTTTATTAGATATTGAAAAACATTTGTTTGTTTGCTTGTTTGTTTCCCGCAATTATATATAACAAATTAAAAAAAAAAAATTGCGATCAGTTTCTAAGAATTCTAGCTGTACTGTATTATTTGTTGCAGCTGGCACTCTCACCTCTTTGGTACAAGTCTTTTTTTCTCAGTTACCTTTTATTCTGAGATGAAAGGTCCCGGCTACAACAAAGCAGCTCTATTAACATGCAAGCTGTATCAAAAACAGCAGTGCCAAAGGTGACGGTCACTTCATTAACATCTTACTTAGGCATGATTGAGCTCACAACCGTGAACTCCTACAGATCATGCACACACTGGAAAGGAATGAATTAAGCTTCATTTTCTTTCACAGTTTGCTCAGTATTTTTGTTTGGTTTTATTCATCCTAAGCCCTGCCTCACTCTGTCCTTTTCCCCCTCATTTCTTTTAAAAGCACACAACACGTCAAATGGGTTGTTTCTGCCTGGTGTGCTACTTGGAGGAGAACATATAATATCAACTGTAATTTAAGATCTAATCATAATACAATGTAGTCTGAAATCAACAATAGGACAATTATCTACATGAAAAGTGTGTTTTTTTTATCCCTTAATAATAATAATAATAATAATAATAATAATAATAATAATAAAATCTGGTTCCAGTAAAGTTAAATACAACTAGTCATGGCATATTATGATTGTAAAGTTTAATTTTGGGGAGAATTAATACAGTTAGGTCTTAATAACAGGTAAGCAGTATTAAAAGTTAATTACATTTGTGAATACCCATCAGTGTATGATCAATTATCTACATTGTAGTAATCAAAGAACAAAGTCTCTTAAAGCCATTGGGGTTTTCAAAATCTACACACTCCTTGACTTTTCCACAGAGGCAAAAAATGTTTTGCTTCACAAAAAAATTATATATATATATATATATATATATAAAATCTATGAGTATGATACTTTCATCTCAAAGTAGTAATAAGTGTTTTAATTAATACAAAAAGGCACTCCTCTCTGCCACATGTTGGGGGAAAAATCTAAACATTGTATCCATTTAGTAGATTTTTTATTCAGGAAAAGACAGTTAGTCACATACCTACAGCCCAATAAGACAACTGGAGACCTTCTTGAGGGCCCTTATTAACCAAGTAGGGTTTAATGTACTTAAGAACATCCCCCACGTACTCCAATGCCTTCGACACCATGGATGACTTTTCTGCTAATGTCTGCATTCCGGCATAAGCTCTTCCGATGGCCTGGTGTGAGAAGGTACTTTTATTAAAATACAGACTCATTTTCTTACAGGAAATAACAGACTTTCAGTTTCAGTTTCAGTTCAAGATATTGTGGTAGTTCCAAAAAACAACATACACTTTACTTTAGTAAGTCCTTTCCCCACCAATTTTTATAAATGTTTAGATCTAACAAACCCTCTCAAACTGCAGATTTTGGCCCATTGGAATCAACGGCCGATTCCAGGTAAAGACTAACCATTTTACAGGACACACTGCATCTGTAAACAGTATTACTTATTTCTCATACAAGGGAAATGCAGTCAGTCCATAAATCTCCCAAAATACTCCATAAGCCCATGACATAATAAAACAACTTTGAATTGTACAGTTACTTCCACAATACGCAGATCTATAACAGACATCTTATTAAATTGGACCTTGTGAAGACATTTACATTCCTCTCATCTTTCTTTCTTCATGCTGTACCTTAATAAAGAGGGAGAGCGCAGGTCTGGGCTCCAGTTTGATGGTAGGCTGATCTATCTGTGCTTTCTGGAGCAGCAATTCTATTTCAGGCAACTTAAATATCAGTCTAGTAAGTTCTGATAGCTGATCCACATTCCCCTTACCTGCAAAATAAAAAAATACATCAAATAAAAAAAAGTTATAAGTAGCTCCTTGTGAATAACTACAAATAATCTGGTTTATATTATTACTAACTCTTACTTACTTACTTACTTACTTACTAGCTCTTTTTTATTGCTCATGTAACCTGTAAGTCGCCCTGGATAAGGGCACCTGCCAAGACTTAAATAATACAAAAATACAAATAAAAATATATTCCTTTTGAGCAAGTATGTTGCTTAACATTTAACTACACTTGTATTCCAGATACTTATGACAAAATGTTATAACAAATGTTGTATTTCTTAGAATTATAAGCAACTAAAGAAAAATTGCCTGAATGGCATCTAGTCTCCCTTACTGTATTCTTTATTAAATCCATACAAAAATAAGAAATAACAAAACACAAAAAATATATAATTACCAGCACGGCCACTGTCTACACTGTCAACTGTCCTGTTGACATAGAGCTGGAGGACGCATCGAAACCACGAGCGAATGGAGAGGGCCTGAACAGAACTGGACCCGGGGCCACAGACAGAGGCTACCAAGGCACTGCTATGGAGAAGGAAGACTCAGACACTTTACAAAACACACAGACTTAATTTAATACATGATAAGGCTGTTTAGAACACAGAAAGGACATCTTGAAGTCTTGATAGCAAATTGAAGTGTAATTTTATAACAGAAAACACTGAATGCATCAGTATTTGATTGTGGACATATTAGCATAAGGACTATACAATGAGCATCTTTATGAATTTACACAAACAGAAAACCAGAAAGCTAAACAAAATCTTTCTACTTAAATGTTTTTTTTTTTTGCATACATCAGAAAAAACCCTTTCAGATCCATTGCGTGGAAACATTTATACAATTTCTATCCAGAACAGCGTCAACCTGAGCGTAAAATGGCTGCGGGGCTGATGCTGGTGACTGCAGGATGCAGACAGGGCTGTATTCTTCCACGGAAGTGATTCCCTACAATATGTTTATAACATACCATTTTCGTACCTCGGACATTTTCATGGGAAAATGTTATGTAAAGACAAATTTACATAAAATTAAGTCAGGCGTTACGTAACCAGGGGAGTTCCTGTATTATTACTAGCTCTTCTTTAAGCCCAAAACACATGTTTATATCATGTAAGAGAGACATCACATGGTTATGTAAAAATTAGATCAATGCAAACCTGTTCTGAATTAGGTGGCTAAGATATCTGGTGACAAGTTGCGTGTTGAGCATATCATCCCATCCAAAGATCTGCATCATGGACAGCACGGGCTGGGGCTGCAGCTCGGAGGGCGCGGCGCTGGGCATGTCCATGGCCAACAACGAGAAACCTGCAACCACAGTAGCAGTTAAAAGGAGGAAATCCTCTTGTCACAGCAAAGGCTCCTACAAATGCCTGTCCCCATAAACAAGTGTATTAAATACATAAACTGATTTGAAAAAATGCTTTTAAAACATAGATATATCAGTTTCCATCCGGGCTGTAATGCAGACACCAAACGTTTATATAAAAGGAATACATTTGGAAAGGGCTCATCCAATTTCTGTATATTAAAATCTGTTGAAATTTTCTTAATGTATGACAAGATGCATATTCCATAGAAACATTTAAGAAAGCATGATGTGCTTCTTTTTCTAAGCACTTCATTAAGTAAATACATTTAGATAAAAGGGTTGTTTGTTTTCAGGATGAAAATCACCTAAACCAAAACAATTGTGACAACCATGGCAAATCGCTTTCTTCCTCTCATAGAGAAACAGTCAGATGTTCAGTCTCTGCTGTCCGCAGTGTGAGCGGTTATGCGAGAGAGAAAAAAAAAAAAAAAAAAAAAAGAAAAAGGCACGGAAAGCAGGGTTTATTCCCTGCGTGCCTCTCACACTGACCTGCAGCAGTGTCAGGGAGCTGGGGAGGAGGTGTCTGTGACAGCCTCAGGCTCTTGAGGAAGTGGAAGAAATTCCCCCACAGTGCACTGGAAATGGCTAGGTGGCGCTCTTTAGCCACGAATGGAGTAGGAGCATTCAGAGCAGCAGCTGTGGGGATCTGCTGAAGTGACTGAGCAGAGCGTTTGTAAACACTCCTAGGGGAAAAACACAGAACAATGGGATGAAAGTTTTTGGCACATAAAATACAGTTGGCTAAGCTTTTCTGTCACTTATTCTCCTGTCAACACTTCTAACATGAACTGTGTGCACACTGTCATTTTCACAAGTTGAGAAACACTGAGTTCTGTATGTACATTTAGCATAGAAACTATGGAGCAGCCTGTATTTGAGGATGATGGAATAAAACCAAAGCAAACAAACAAACAAAAAAGAAGGGGGGGGGGGGGGGGGGTCTTTCTAATTTTCCAGTTGCAATGATGAGGTTGAAATGTGCGAATGAGAAGGCTGATTCTTACTGTGGCGAGACAGGGCTTCAGTCTCCGGGTTTCGGGGGAGCTATGCTGAGCAGAAGCTGCCAGACTGTATCTGCCTGAATTCATTCATCAGAGCGGATTGATTTTCTGGTTTCCAGTGCCCAAAGCAGATTCCCTGCTTCATGTAATAGTGTAAACAAATCAGTGCTCCATCACCAGGGCTGCCCTGTATTGAATTAATTGGCTCCAAGTCACCAGTTCTTAGTTATCCACGGGAAGATCTAACACAATGCGTCCTGTGTTGGTTAGCATAAAGCGCATTGTGTAGCTATAACCACAGATTTCTGACAGTGTCTGTCAGCAGGTTGCGGTTGTCATTTAGTAGGAAAATAAACAGCTTGCACACAAAAGTAGGCCTTTATGAAGCATCAAGAATATTTGTGATATTTTAACATATATAAACTATAAAATAATTAATGAATTATTTAAGCATGTAATTATGCAATAAAAACAGTCAATAAACATGAGAAAATGACACTGAGAAAAAGCCTCTGATTACCTGATAACAGATAATGAAGGTGTTTGACTGCAATGGAAGGCGTACTGGCTACTTTTCGGTTTCATGCAAGCTCATAATATAATGATATATATATATATATATTTTCCATCTTTGTTCCTCAGTCTAGTCTTGTTAACTTGGCTTTCATTTGATCTTGTTGGGATTTGTGGTATGTACACCACACAGGGGCCTGCTGTAAATAGCTGTAAAGCTAGTAAGTCAGGTTTAAATCCTGCTTTTTAAGACATGCGGCTGACAAGGACTCCCTCTAGGCATGTATTTATGTACGTACGTGTATGTATAAAATAAATAAATAGGGAAAATCCAGCAGTCTGCAAATATTTATTGTGCTTGCCAACACAGGCCAGTGCAGATGAGCTCCGAGTACGGAGAGTAATTCCTCCTGCCCGACTTGGATATCTGATCGGCCAGAAATTCAGGGACCCAGCTACGACTAACACCACCACCACCAATAAAACAAAAGACATTCGGAGATAAGAACATTATTATTATTTTTTTTTTTTTCGAAAATAATGTAACAAAGAAATAAAAATAAAACCATATCATATCAATGACCTTTAGTAGAAATGGCTACGGAATCCTGCATCACAGATTTTTTATTTTTTTTTAATGAATCTTATAGGAATACTACTGTACTGGAACACAAGATCACTTAAACTGATTTATTTTGCATTGCCAGATTCATATATATATATATATATATATATATATATATATATATATATATATATGTGTACACACACAAAAAATATTAAAATCAATATTAAAAAAAAAAAAAAAAAAAACGAATCATGGGTGCTAATTGACTTGTATTTTCAAGTAACTTAGGAGGACCTTTGTAAAGATATGCTACGTAGAACAGACAGTGGGTAGAGCTTGAAAATGCAAGCAGAGGACACAGAGGAGGAATTCAGAGTGGTTTTAATCCCCCAAATTGGATTTTGAGCCTCATGTTTATGTAGTATATCCCCCTGTTTATAATGCTACTAGGTCTTGATCTTGAATCCCTGGGCAGGAAAAAAAAACGCATGCGTAAGGTTGAAAGCCACACAGTGTGAATGTAAACAGCAGCTCTCACAACCAATTATTTTTACAATGTGACGAATTACTCGCAGCATTTCTATACCTTGCTGCATCAGCACGGGCCAGCCTGTATCAAGCATGTGAGTCCTGAAAGTCTAGAGTCATCCACATGTGTAGCCAACATTTAATAACAGGTTATTAAAAATTTAAAATTATTATTTCTTTTTCAGAAAAGCCCCAGCTTTATTAAAACACTTCCTGGTGACACATTTTCATTTGATCAGACTGTGAAACTGTTCTAAAACTGGTCCATCATTATACTTGAGGTACATGGCTGCATTCTGGCTTTTATTTAGATTCAGGACTGGATGAGCTACTTTTTCACAGGATACTGTATTCAGACTTCAACTTCAGTTATTACTATTTATACACCACTGGTATTCAGATAGGAAATAAAGAAAATTGTGTCTGATCTCTGCCTCAGTTATAACTACCATACACCTGTAGCACTGAGTAACGTCATGCAGGCATTACCCATACTCATGGTAATTTTTTCACATTAAGAATGAATGGATTTTGACGACTGGAGAGGGGTGTAGTTTTTGAAGTTAAGGGGTACCCAATTCAGCATAGCGAGGGAAAGGCATTGTTAAGCGAAGGCAGGACACACCTGTCTCACCACAGATCTGTATATCTCAGCCTGAGAAAATGTGGCATGAATTCAATAACTCACTCAATTTTCTATGATTCCACGAGTCCCATTTCTGCTACTTAATCTAATTTGGAAGTTGTGAGTTTCTAGAGGTTTAATAGAGATATGTCTGGAGGGAATCAATGTTCTCAGTGGGGGAAAAAAAAAAAAAAAAAAAAGACATTAACAAATTTGTCTAGGAGAGTAGGTAGGGAAGCACTACAGTATCAAGCTGATAAACGCAATACCACGCTTATTAAAAACAATCTGTATGAAAGTGCCATCATTCCCATTTCCATTTATCTTCTGGTCAACTTAATTGTGAATCTCCATTAATGCATAGGCAGGATTATTACATTTGTAAATTCTATAAAGAGTAATGTAGTTTCTTGGCCATCTGAAAGACAATAATATTTGATAGAGTCACTCATTCAATGCAGTGCTTTGTATAAAAATACAAAGGGAAATGTTATTATAACACACTATAGGATCTGTTGTTTTAGTCTAATGTATGAAATTAGATCCCTAACTGAACACCATAAAACTGTTAAAAAATAACACCTTCACCTTAATCATTACAGCTTCTTGGGTGACTTCAAAATACCAAAAATCCAATTAATTTAAGTCAAATTTAAAGTAAGAGAAAAGGAAAAGAACCTCATAAGATTACATTTTTGGGACTGTTGAGAATATGTGTGTTTGACATATGTATGCAGTATTCATATTTCTCCAATGTTTTTGACTTCCAGTGCCTACTTTAAATAACACCTACATTCAATAAAATAAGAACATAAATCAACAACGATGGAGTTTTGAAAAATACACTTGCGTGAACTACAAAAATCTAGGTTATACTATCAGAAGGAATACAAATGCATTGCTAAAATCATTAACCCATTGCTTTGGTTTCAGGGAGGTTTATCTTTTATAATAGTAAAATAAATAATAATTAAGTAAAGCAAATAAATAAATAAAAATGTTATATAGGCTAAACATAAAGAGCAACTTCACATTTCACAACGCCTGCATTTTTCCTCCTATTAAAGTGCTGGTCCCACTGCCGGTCCAGTGAAGGCAGACACGCAGCTGACAGGTGGGTTGTCAGTGGCTCCAACAGTCATTAGTGGAGCGGTGCAGCCTGTTAGAACACAGCAGGCATAGTGGAAACTGCACTGAGACAGCAGAATTGATTCATTTAAATGCCAGCTCTGATCATCTTTGTCATTTACTCATCAATACCAATATGAGCCATCAATACATCACTATTTACTGGTAAAGGACTACTCTCGGGAATGTGTACAGTAGGACCACGTGTTTATGTACATGCTAATCCTACTGACATACGTGCTGCAGATTATGAATTTTAAGAAGGGCCTGGTGTATTTCATTTGTGAAATCAGGATGACCCGACCAATATGCAATTCAGTAACAAACCTCAAGATGTCCGCCTAGCCACTTCAATAATATCTGATATAATGAAAAATTAAGAAATTAACATATCAAACACTGGCTAATTATAAATATCCTCAAATAATCAGGGACAGTTATGGCCGTTCTACAGTTGATATGAATAGAGATACTGCTTAACTGCAGATAAACAGTATTAAACATTGATGGGGATAACTTTTGCTTTTTAGACCATTTCAAAAAGGATAAAAACACAGAACATTTAACGAAAACAAACAAATACATACAATACATACATGACATTCAAAAAGGATGGGACTGAAGTCCAGAAAACAGTAAAATAAAATTTCAAATATTTAGTAGATGTATAACTTAAGTTTATTCTGAAATTGTTGTGATTACTCTGTAGGAATGTTCTAAACAAAAACATTAATATCAGGGAAATAAAATGAATGTACTGTTCACACTGGGCTTAAAACTTTAAATGATGATGAGCTATTTAAGTTTCCCCCCAAAGCCCTCCATTGGCTGTGTCTGTCTTAAGGTTTCTGTATTTCTGCAGTATGTGTGACATAATAATGATGCTTGAAAATAGCCAATAGAATGCAGTAAATATTAGGCATGTGCTAGGGGTGTGTAGTCTGGAATGACCCCTCATCACCATTATCAACAGCTTAATTTGCATGTTTTTCACTGCTCATGACTTGATCTGATCACACCGTTAAACACAAGTCTTTATTAAACACTTTATTCTGTCTACTGCTAAAAATGACATCCTCTGGAAAAGAGGCTATATAGTTCTCTTAATATTATCAGGATATATCCGAGCTGGGGAAGGACCATCTAAAGTCTATACAACGTGACAAAAGAAGCAATAAGTGCTTAAACAAACAATGCACAATTGTGGTTGTGTGCATAAGCAGCACAGCTCTCACTACAAACATCTCTCACAGTAAACACAGGCCGAGGAGGGACTGCAGGAACAGTGAGAGCACCAGAGAGATGGCGTGGAACCCAAGTTGACAGACTAGCAACACAGTTGTCCTGAGATAGACACTCCAAAAAATGCTCCAAAAGATACGAGTGTGTGAGTGCAATCACACGTCCAAATCAAAGCTTGTGATTTAAAGGAACAGGAACATGTTTGCCAGTTACAATCTAGACAATCAAGTCCACATTTTAACAGAGCATCTGTACTCCCATTAAATCAGTCCATTTCCATTAGATATGCTCAGACGGTGTTAAGATTTATGATACATCAGAAATAACAGAAATTATTCTTGTACCTGTAATGATGTCTCAACCTCTGAATAACCTTTGAAGTAACTTAAAAGGGCACCATTTAAAAGCAAACAATTATCCACACTACATCTTAAAGTACTATTGTGCAAACAATATAATTAAACAATTTGTCAATTTTACTGGTAGAAGAATGCACTTAATTTTAAGACAAATGGTCATTTCTTATTCTTATTAACTATTATTCTTATTATGATGATTATAATAATAATACATAATAATACGCAGTGCAGAGATCTGTATACTCCAGGGATTTACAACGTGATGCTCACTAGGGTACAAATCAATATCAGGTTGCAGGCTGCAGACTAGAGGGGGCTGGCTCCTCTGTCAGTCACAGCGGCTCACTTGGAATCCTATAACTCTTCAGTGCTGAGGAGGATTAGCCTGCAAGCACGGAGCTGGCTGATGATACTCAGTAAACAGTCTCTGTTGTAAACCCCTTAGGATGCGCAAAGCCACACTAGTTGGCATTAGCCCAGATAAGCTGCTGAACGAGCTGTAATCTTATTTAGGCTGGAGCTGATCCTCCTGTCCTTTCATTCCACAGGATGAAAGCAAACCACTGAGGAGGCTGCCAGGGGTTAGCGCAACCCCTGCTTGTTGGGCTCCTCGCGCATTTCAGACATTCTGCTCCTTCCAGCAAGGTTGCATCTAATCTAGTTTGAGCTGAGACAATCGATTACAGTCTGAATTCATTAGCCCCGTTATTACAGCGGAATGGGGCTTTCACACCTATCAGGTTAGATTTTACAAGACAACATTTGAAACCTACATTTAATCTTGTTGTACTGGAAACTAAATTCTTGTAAACCGTGTATATTGTACATATACTGTATCCTATGTGTGTGTATAAGCACATACATATTTACATCTACACTGCTACTGAGAAACATTATATAACTCTGAGGTTTAAGTAAAGGTTATCCATTTCAAAAGATGGAAAAAAAAAGCAGCAGTGGATATGTTTAACTTGCATTTTTATCAGTCACTCCCATGAAAAACCACCCCCTTGTAATTCCCCTCTGAAGTCTGACGGCATTTTTCACCCTACACACGGAGACTAGAGAGCCCTGTAAAAATCTTGAACAATTTAGCAAATTGCGGGTATATTTTAAAGGAGGGAGTCTGAAAGAGGGAAGAGGAGAAAGCTGTATGGCAAATTAGTTACCAAGATCCCAAGGAAGGAGATGAGGATGCACATTGTGTATCCACAGTAATCCTCCACAATGAAGGGTATTCAGTGGGAAATTGCAAGAAAAGTCTGCTTAACTTATTGCAGTACAGAGCACAATCAGCACAGATGGAAGAACGTACCTCTATACAATCATTTGGCAAAATGGCCAAGGTGTAACGAGGAAAACAACTGAAATACAGAAGTGATTGTTTGACATTTGAAAGCTATTATTTTTCAAGCCAATACTCTACTTGCCGCGGATGTCAATTACTCATCATTTATTTCCATATGAAATTAACCACTAAAAGCGCGTCTTTGTGAAGCTAGTATGACGGAGAGAGTTGCAGCTTTTGAACCTGAATTCAGAGGAAAAACACCCTCAAAAACTGAAAAGAGCAACAGAGAAGAGTGTTTGGGACAGATTAAACAATGTTTATCCTATTGAGCTTCAATAGGAAATTGTAAGTGCAACAGAAATACAGGAGAATTTATCATATTTCTAGGTGGTGTCTACCATTAAAGATGGGAGTTATTAGATGAAGGTTTGGAGATTAACTTTAGTTGAAGTGTAATATATTGCTTATTGAATGTGGTTATCTTCCACATTACGTTACTTCTAGAACATGTATTTTTATGTTCAGAAGAAGTTGAATAGGTAGCAAAAACTACTGAGTTTATCAGAAGAGGTATTTGCCCTTTTCTGGGACTAGAAGTGTGACATACTTCCAAGATCCAATGCTTGCCAGTACAGACGTGTATAGTTTGGATTAGTCTACACAGACACATTAATGACACCAAAGCCAGATTTTAAGGCTCTACAGAGAGGTCCGTATTGTCACCTCCAAATCCACAGTATTGAGTACTGGAAGGTGGTAAATGTGTTTTACCGCCTTCAAATTAAGCCTTTACCAATATATCTGTACTACTAACAACTAACAGATTCCTTTGCATGTTTATGTAAGAGATAACATTCATACTTGAAAACCAGGGTTGGAAAGACATGGCGTCAGTAACTGCATTATAAATCTTTTGATTGTGGGTGTTAGCTGAAATTCCTGGGGGCTGCAAATTCATCTGCCTCTTGTTCCAACCAAGCTCCCAGTTACTTAATTGGTGCGATTAGATGATTAACTGGATGCATTTAATACTTCTCTGTGCTATTATATTATAAACAAAACACCCTCAAATCAACAGATAATGTTTAGACATCAACTGTAAAAATCTAAAAAAACAAAAACACCTTTAAACAATATTATAATTATATGATATCGATAAAATAACCACATTAAGTAAGTCAGATGTCCAATTGCAATGAAAAATAGAGTAGGCCTAACTGAAAACCTTTTTTTTTTTTTTTCATCCATTTCAGAAGTGGTGCATGCTGTAACAGAATACATTTTCTGAAAAAAAGAAGTTCAAAACAGGAAATAAACATTAATCTTACCCAATGACTATGGATGTTAATATATAAAAGTAGAAAGTTTGGATTCTTTCTGTGTTTGTTTCTAAGCAAAACAACATCCTGTGGTTCAAAGGAGCAGACATAATTGATTGGTAAGGATCCAATGACACTACAACAAATACAAAGTCTTGCAACAGAACAAGATACATCAAGACCCTACTGTGATATTATTAGACTAGAACTCTGTTAGGGGTGTCAGACTCTGTTGTAGGTCTGAGACAAAGACACATGTAATGACTAGGATCATATAAATTAGTACTTTATTATTATGAAACCTCTGTTGCACCCAGTGATTTGCCATTTTAGATTTATCTTGCAGATATAAAGGGTCCTCCAGTCTTAATTAGTTAATAATAGTAAAACTGATAAGTATCTGGAGTCTAATTCTTCTAATATTTGCAAAATCAGCTCCCCCTAATGATGATAATGCCATGATAGCAAATTGCAGAACTATGTAATTATACTTTAATTGTATCGTGAAAAATGCATTAATCAAAAAATATAAGTACTGTGGAAAGAATTATAATAATTCGGTAAAACAAATTTAAGCTAGCTAAATAGGTCATCGCGACTTAAACGCAATAGGAGACCTTTGGGAATCTATCAGTTAACGGCTATTTATGTGCAAATGAGTGCCCTCCAACCCAAAAATCTGGGCCAGCAAAAGGGTATTAAAAAGTTAACGAGAAGCTGTGTTACAGAGCCGAGACAAAAAATTAAAGGACCCTGTTGAAATGGTTGGATTTATTCCGGAGCCTGCGTTACTTTAAAGGCATTATGAGACAGGAAAAATGTACAAAATCAATTTTACAAGCATGAGCTTTATTTCTTCCGAGTTTTAGTGCAATTTACCCTGCTTTCCCATTTAACCGTTCCATGCATACTCCGTTTTTGGATTTGTCTCTGAATGCTAATTGCTTTTAAAGCTGCACTATGCAGCTTTCTCTTCATAATTACACAAAGGCATTGAGCAATGCCATCGTTTTAATGTCACAGATCATAGTAACATACCGTATAAGATCCTTACATTAATAAGATGAATCATAAACTGTAACAATATAATCCTTGACGGTAAGAAAGAAGAAAAAATGTTTACGGCAAATAAAACTAGAAATCAAAATTATTCCTGAATGCTTATTTTGTATCTTTAAACAAAGTTAATAAAATCACTAGAGAAAATGTTTACAATTTGAGTCTTAAAATATAATCCTTATGGATTAATATTTTTTCAAAAAAGTTGATTTGTATCAGTATGTGAAACAGGATAAACAATTACCTGTGGCAATCACTACTTAATAAAGTTTATTTATTTGTAATGCTTTGATTAAAATACAAAGGGGTCTGTAGCAGACAGATTAAAATAATACAGAAAAGGTACTTATTATGTTAAATGGTTATTATGTGGTCTCAGCAAATATGGGATCCTCAAATAAATTATATTGAATAACAGAAGTGATACACACAATAGGAAAACTTACATTGTATGCTGTTATGTCTTTACTGGTCATACAAAAATCGTTATAAACTGGCTTTAACGTATGAACATGCACTTTACTGTCAGAACTGAAGGTTTCACAATCAAATCAAAGTATTCTTTTTTTAAACTGTCAAAATGATGAATCTAAAAACACTTAAGCTAAATGAATATCAACCCATAAATGTGTCATTAATATCTTATGAATTATGTTTATAAAAAATAAGGTTAATGCATTATGTACAAACACTGCCTTTAGGGCACAACAAAAACATTTGCCATGTTCCCTATTACTACAGTACGTGTTAACGATATCAATTAATAAACACAAAAGCATCAGTGTTAATGGTTCCCAGTGCTCCACACAACGGACTGGGCCAGGGTGGACAGGGTGGATATAAATTTATCCTTAATCACCTCTCAATTCAGTGCAGGATTGGTGGCTTCTACAGCCTTGAAGGGACTTCGAGCCAATGCTGACAACTGACAAAAGAATATTCTAATACATAAATTATTATTTTTAAAAAAGATCAGTCTAACTAAACAATTTAAAATGTTTCACTTACATTTATTAAAGCATGAATTTTTAATAATTTTTTTACAGAAAAATAAAATAAAGGCACAGTAGTCTCAACACAAAACCATAAGACTATTTAAAATGATGAAATCAGATTACAGAAGAGTTAATGAAATGCTGTTACTGCAATGCTGTTCATGGAAGAAAAAAATCCTCTGTATCCCACCTGCAAAACCCTCACTTGTATAAATTCCATTCAGCCCTTAGTCCTTCTTATGTATTTGTTCAGCTCAAAGCAATCATTGGTTTCATTCACGCTAGAAACTAAATTGGCTATTACAGCTGTGCCATTGAGCTGTTACTCTGGTCTCAGTCTTACCCCAAGGCCTTAATTAACCCTGATTAGCGATTAACTGGAGCTGCTGGCAGGAAAAGGAGGGAAGTGAATGTTGACAGGGTCTGAATGGGGTGACACAAAGACACCAGGACAAAAATGTGGATGTGTGTGGGGGGGCACAGATTGGAGTTGATGGTACAGAACTGTCATTAAATAGATCCCCCAGCTTCATTGCTCACTCCCCATTCGTAGACCACTTATTAGACAGCCTATGCATGGTAAGAATCAGAGGCCAACTCCATTGCATATAACTTCTTTACTTTCCTTAATTAAGCAGGAATATAAAATCAATGACAATAAAAAAGCATTACTTTCCAAACATCCCCAAAGCAGGGATATGGTAACTGTAATTTGTCAACTTTTTATGTTTTTAAATGGTTACTGAAGACATGAATTGAGATATGTTCAAGCTTTGCTGAAGAGTAAATTGAAGATGATAGCTTGAACAAATATGACATGACAAACAAAACCTTCTGTTTATGAAAAGTAGAAAAAAAAACTTTAAAGTACGTCATTGTAGACTTGAAGAGTTCACTTTTCAAATAGATGGTAACTACATAAAATGAACTGACACAGGATATTCATAAAAATATATAATCTGCTTGAGTACAGGCAAACGGTGTTATTCAGAAGTATAAAGGCTTGAAATGTCGGCGTGCTTGGGCTGAGACACTGCGGAAGTACCCGTGAAGGGTCGAGAAGACTTCTGTACAAGCAGCAGGCGGCAGCAGCGTCTGCTTTGCCAAATTTGAGCTGCCAAGTGCTTAGCCGCAATCTTTATTCTTTAGTCATAATACAGCCAGATGACAATGTTCCCTAATCCAGCCCGAGCTGATAAGTACCATCACCCTGTCACTTCCTACATTTCAAATTCTAATACAGCCAGCATCAAAGGATTTTTACATTTAGATTCCTTTTGCTGGCGGCGTCGGTAGCCTCTCATTCACCTGCACTGTGCTAATGCAGCTCTTGCACACCGGGGTTACTCCCAGCCTGAATAGCAGGTCGTCCCAGCTCGCTGCACTCATCTGCGGCCCGTGCGGGAGGCAATTTAGATCCAATCAGCCCTTATTTAGCTCAAGAGTAATGAGCAGCACGGTGACACAGGCTTAAGCCTGACCCCAAGGACACTACTCATCAAGCAGTAAAAATGTGACAAAAATCATTCATCTTCTACCCGCTAGCAAGAAATAATACTCACACTCCCCCTATATATATATATATATATATATTTATATATATACACATATACACACACACACACACATACACACACCACACTTGTGAGTGTGGATGGAAAGAACCAAAAATTGCTGACTTATCCCCAAACTGGTGCACAGCAATTGTGGACAAATGTGATTACACGGATTTCATTCTGTGCATTTAATATTTTAATGCTTGGCAAAATTCTTGACTATTCATATCACATTATATATATATATACAGTGAGGGAAAAAAGTATTTGATCCCCTGCTGATTTTGTACGTTTGCCCACTGACAAAGAAATGATCAGTCTATAATTTTAATGGTAGGTGTTTTTTTAACAGTGAGAGACAGAATAACAGCAAAAAAATCCAGAGAAACGCATTTCAAAAAAGTTATAAATTGATTTGCATGTTAATGAGGGAAATAAGTATTTTATCCCCTATCAATCGGCAAGATTTCTGGCTCCCAGGTGTCTTTTATACAGGTAACGAGCTGAGATTAGGAGCACTCTCTTAAAGGGAGTGCTCCTAATCTCAGCTGGTTACCTGTATAAAAGACACCTGTCCACAGAAGCAATCAATCAATCAGATTCCAAACTCTCCACCATGGCCAAGACCAAAGAGCTGTCCAAGGATGTCAGGGACAAGATTGTAGACCTACACAAGACTGGAATGGGCTACAAGACCATCGCCAAGCAGCTTGGTGAGAAGGTGACAACAGTTGGTGCGATTATTCGCAAATGGAAGAAACACAAAATAACTGTCAGTCTCCCTCGGTCTGGGGCTCCATGCAGATCTCACCTCGTGGAGTTTCAATGATCATGAGAACGGTGAGGAATCAGCCCAGAACTACACGGGAGGATCTTGTTAATGATCTCAAGGCAGCTGGGACCATAGTCACCAAGAAAACAATTGGTAACATACTACGCCGTGAAGGACTGAAATCCTGCAGCGCCCGCAAGGTCCCCCTGCTCAAGAAAGCACATGTACAGGCCCATCTGAAGTTTGCCAATGAACATCTGAATGATTCAGAGGAGAACTGGGTGAAAGTGTTGTGGTCAGATGAGACCAAAATCGAGCTCTTTGGCATCAACTCAACTCGCTGTGTTTGGAGGAGGAGGAATGACCCCAAGAACACCATCCCCACCGTCAAACATGGAGGTGGAAACATTATGCTTTGGGGGTGTTTTTCTGCTAAGGGGACAGGACAACTGCACCGCATCAAAGGGACGATGGATGGGGCCATGTACCGTCAAATCTTGGGTGAGAACCTCCTTCCCTCAGCCAGGGCATTGAAAATGGGTCGTGGATGGGTATTCCAGCATGACAATGACCCAAAACACACAGCCAAGGCAACAAAGGAGTGGCTCAAGAAGAACCACATTAAGGTCCTGGAGTGGCCTAGCCAGTCTCCAGACCTTAATCCCATAGAAAATCTGTGGAGGGAGCTGAAGGTTCGAGTTGCCAAACGTCAGCCTCGAAACCTTAATGACTTGGAGAGGATCTGCAAAGAGGAGTGGGACAAAATCCCTCCTGAGATGTGTGCAAACCTGGTGGCCAACCACAAGAAACGTCTGACCTCTGTGATTGCCAGCAAGGGTTTTGCCACCAAGTACTAAGTCGAAGGGGTCAAATACTTATTTCCCTCATTAACATGCAAATCAATTTATAACTTTTTTGAAATGTGTTTTTCTGGATTTTTTTGTTGTTATTCTGTCTCTCACTGTTAAAATACACCTACCATTAATATTATAGACTGATCATTTCTTTGTCAGTGGGCAAATGTACAAAATCAGCAGGGGATCAAATACTTTTTTCCCCCACTGCATATGTTGGTAGTGGTCAAATTGATCCATGATAGCTTTCCAAAAAAAAATCAGAAGTTAACAGAAGCTTTTGAAAGTCATCATGGAGAAAGTATATAAAAAAAGTGAAGATCTCAAATAAAAGGTTATAAACTTTAACAAGTCTGGTAATAATTATATACATTTAAAAAGAAAAAAAAGGACATGAAAATACTAGTCTTAACCATAATGCCCATCTTGAAGATGTTCAAGGCTAGTGGAATGGTTAACACAATGCCTGGAAGAGGATGCAAGGAGTACACCAAGTCAGAAAAGTGGTTCAGAAAGGTAACTCCAGACCAAGGGTGGTGATTGGGGACCTGCCATCACTGGGCTACAACTACAATATTGTACAAAATTGTAATGTTATGAGCTTTGACGTAATGCAAATTGAGCTTTCCGGACAGACACAAGAGTGGTGTGTTTGGTGCAGAAAAGACAGTCACCTCTCTGTGAAGCATGATACTGTTTTGTTTTAAGGCTGTTTCATATCCTCTGTACCTGGTGCCCTTTTAAAATTGATGGACGAATGGATCCCAAAGTTCATCTGCATGTTTCAGGTGAAGATCTTGGAGTCCTCTACCAAGAAGTATAAGTTTGGTCTCAAACAAACAAACAGTTAAGAAAGTTGATTTTATTCTACCTTATTTGGCCATCACAATATCCAAACCGTAACCCAACAGAACATCTGTGGTATGAACAGAAGAAAGCAGTTCATAAACAGTGTCTGGAGCTATAGGAGCTGGAAGTCCTATAGTTATTCATTAAGGACTGGTGAAAATGTCTTGCTGAGAAATGCCTGAACCTATTACAAGGATACAGGACTTGAAAGTGCAGCTCTTCATATGGCTCACAGGCCTTATGCTCCTAAAGGGTCTTAATAGTAATTAGAGAATATAGAAATGCTACACATATACAAGCTTGTTGTTCAATTTTATCCAGGATATTATGGATGTCTGCCTTATAACGTAGTCTGAGGCAGTGTATATCTACCCTGGCAGTTGTCTACAATGTCACACAATAGAAAGGCTGACTAAAAATGCATCATGATGAAATCTAAACTACTTAGATCCAAAAAGGATTTGTAATCAGTGTACTGGTCTCACCCATTCTCTGACCTTACAATTCAACCATTATGTTATGCAAAATTAGCTATTTACTCAATTTAATTAAGATAAATTATATGTACAACAATATGCATTTCAGATGGCAAACTACATAAACAAAATGCATTTTTGTTCACTGGAGTATTGGATTTAACCAGCTCTCATGGGTCTATAGTATTTTAAATTTAGTACTTTGAATGCAAAACACGCACACCCATCTCTCTCCCGGTGTGTTTATTTCCCTGACCTGAGAGGCTCGACGTCGTGTCCAACCCCACACGGTGTCACAATTTATAATATATATATATATATATATATATATATATATATATATATATATATATATATATATATATATATATATATATATATATATATATATATAACAACACACAGATGTATACATCTATGCAGATATAGATATAATAAATACACAAACACACTGCCCTATAAAGTGTTAAAATAAAATAACTGAAGTGAGTTGAAAGTTACTCAATATCTTATACCCCCTTCTTTCAAGAATTGTGGCTGAATAAAATAAATATGTTATCAGCAATAGCCTATCTGACCTACGTATCTAGTATCTTTAAACCATGAAACTTTAGGAGTGTAACACATACCCGTGTCCTACAAGTGAACTTTCAGTTAACTGTCTTAACAAAAGGGTTAAATCTGTCCCCAATAGCAGCTGACAGACATTGGATAGTGTTCTGCAGTTAGGTTCAATCGCCTAACTGGGACAAGGACTTTCCCATAGTGACTGTAGAGACTGATCTCTCGGTCTCCCAGGGACGACCACTGCGGGCACAGGCAGGTAATTCAATAAGTCACTCTGCTGTCATTTGTTCAAGAGTGATATGAGACCCTGTAGTGAGCTAGTGTAATACTTTTGGATGAATGGAGTCAAAGAGAGAAAGGTTTAATATTTTTTTTAAAGGAAAGAGACTTATGAGCATGACAGAAACAGTTTCCATCTACCAATTATTTTTCATATCTTTCACATGAAGCTGAGTAGATTCAATATACGTTGAGCCCGACTTTTCAACCTCACGCTTTATGACACAATGATACCATGGCAAAAGACAGAGGAATTATTTCACCGGTCATGCTTTTTGCAGCTGGGATAAGCTGATTCACCTCTTGACTGCGGTGGAACCAAAAGTAGACAGACACAAAATTGTGTCATATGAACGAAGTCATGTAGTGTTGCACTCTTAGCTGTCACTAAGTCACCCAGGCAACAGTCACACTTACTAAATAGTGCACCTGATCAATGTACTATTCAATACTTTTGGAAATAAGAAGGGAGGCCTACTTTATAGAATTCAAGGAATGCACTTCACTCCTTCTCCTGGAATGTAAATCTATAGCGTGTCACCATATTTCACTTCATGGTTTTATTATACGCTATAGCGAAAAAGAAAGCAAGTGCTTACCTCAGTTGCGCCAACACACTCTGCAGGAAGAAAAGCGTGGTGTGCAGCTCGGACTCTCGACAGGCTGGTAACAACATACTGAAGCCTTCGTTGAGTAGCTTCTCCTCAGAGAGGTGGAGATAAGAGCTAGTCTCAAATACCTCCTGGACCCCCTCAATATAGGTGGAGAGAAGGGTCCAAAGGGTCAGCTTGCGGGTTTGGTCCGTGGTCTTCAGGTAGAACTCCTTGGCCACCTGCTGGAAGGCCATGGAGAGCTGGTCGGCCAGCACAGCCACATCCAGTCCTTTCTCCTCGTACAGCAGAATAAAAGCAAACTGGCCTCTCCACACGAGGGCCCTCTGAGCTGTGGAAATGGAGCTGGGGCTCAGCAGGGCCAGCAGGTCACAAACCCGGCTAACCACATCCTCTACATCCGCTGTGGCTGCCAGCACCAAGAACAGGCTCAGGAAGTTCATGAGGCCTGCTTCACTCAGCTCCTGCATCTTCCGCTGGTGGAACTTGGAGTATACCCTTGGCAAGAAAAACGTGAGAAGAAAATACATTATAGGAGAAAATAATCAAGGGAAAGAAATAGGGAGAAAGGCTTCCAAAACAGAATCCTATCTCCATGTTTTTAAAATGTAAGTGCTTGGCCAGGTCATTTTCAAGGTGGACCATACTTCATATTGATTTTTTAAATTCTTCTAAAGATTAAGGCAGATTGCAATATCACATTTGAGACTGGGGTGCAGGGAATAAAATTAACACCTGCCACCCGCCACCCGCCAAATGCGGGTAGATTTAGCCAGTGGTGGGTAAATCTGTCAATTTTACCAGCCACTATGGCAGGTAGCCAACAAGTGTACGGGAACTCAACTTTTAGTTGAATGGATTTGTCGGTATGTTTCAACATATTAATTAATTTGTTGATGTTGTAGTGTTGGTATGTTAGTTGATTTGGCAAACCGCAATATCATGTTTTTTGAAAATATATGGCATCTGGACAGTGTTCGGTCCAGGAGGACATATTTCATGGCGAGCAATGAAGCAAACTGGCAATTGAATGAAAATGTATAAAAAATGAAAAAGATGAACATATTGGTAGGTCAATTACAGCTGTAATTGCAAAATATTCCTTTATACAACAAATAGTCACAACCTTTATAGTTAATTTGAAATTGAAATAAAAAGTTGTGCTGATGTCGGGACAATAATACGAGAGTCTGACACGGTGCGCGAGAGTTGACAGGTCTGCTGTTATTATGCCATTTCCATACGGCTTCTAATAATGTATTTTTACATAGATATTTATTTAACAAAGTTGTTGTGTTAGATAAGTATTCGTCAATTACAACGTATTAATTTATGTTTAAATGATTTTTGCTGCGTAGCTGAGATTCTGCTGAAGAGAAGCATGCGGCTTGTGTACATTGCATCTTTGATGGCGAGCAGGTATTGACAAATGGAAAGGACATTACTGTCTGTCATCATTCCTAGAGATTATATATTTGTATAATATATAGAGTCACAGACCATGACTCTATGAATATCTAGCCAATCCAATGAAATCCTTTTTAATGATGTGCAGAGAACCAGAGAAGGGTGTAGCACTGAAGAAGAACAGGAGTATGAAGATCAATGATGTCACCATATAACACCCCTTCTCATGTGTTAGTTTAGTGTTTATACAGATCCCAATTAGCTGCCATATTATTTCATATGTGATTGATTAATTTGAAAACGATGCTCCCGTACACTCTCTCTACTTGCAAGTGGTATAATTCAATAGAATGCAATGTTTTGATCAAAGACCTTATAACACTTTCAAGTAGAAACTGTGTTGCAGCATGTTTTTTTCTATCCAGAACCTTTTCCCTCATACACACCTGTCTAGTCTATACAGGTGTGCAATTAGCTTTTATTATAGTGACTGATTAATTACCTGAATAAATGCCATGTTTTAACATGTTCATCACACATTCATGAAACCTCATGTATTTTTGGTGATGTTTGCCTTTGCCTGGTAAAAATGTCTGGTAAGTTGTTTCCTTCTACCAGACACACTGGCTAGTGGCAAAAAAAAGTTAATTGTATCCCTTGCTGGGGTGTATGCTAATTTATCACATAATTATATCACATAATTCATAATTTAAAAACTCCAATAATGAAATGTTCACTAACTTTCTCATAAGTAAGTTTCTGAAGGCATGAAAATAATAAAATAATAACTTCAAAAAAGTATAAAGACGACGACAACTAACTACTAGCTTCTACTACTACTAACTTAATTTTAATGCTAATGTTGGGTAGCTCAATTTAGGTTAAACCAAATTTAAACAGACCAGCAGCATTTATACTTTACATATATATCAGTATCACACCATACAAATTACATAGTCTGGATACCTTAACAGAACATTAAGCTGTGACTTTTTCCACATATTCCTTTAACATCTACAATAACATACTGTTAAGATTATCAAACAAGCTTAACTTTAAAATTATATAATAGATGCATATACATTTAGATGTATACACATTTTTTTTTTATTCTTTATTTATTGTATTTATTTATTAAAAGAGTGTCTTTGAGAAGGAACAGATGCTTCAAATTCCCATGAAACAGAGGAGATAACTGGGACAAGGGCCTTACACAATTCTTATTAGTACTGGTGCATTGGATCTCATACTGTATTCTGTGCAAATCTGTATCAATGTAAGCCTCTACTAAGTATGCAAAAGCCTTGTAAGTGACTGCAGCCAACAAAAATCTACATGGGAGGTAAAGTTTTGGAAGGAACACTTCAGCACACAGCTGTGCCAAAACTGCCTATATCCCCGATTTGGAAAACCCATCCTTTGCTAAGGTGAATTAGCCGTCATGCTTGTTAGTTAATTAGCCTTTATGTCTGCTCAGTGTATGTCCATGCTCCAAAGTGAAGAAAAACTACATTGATCTGGGGTAATTCATTATCCTGTATTATCCATTCTAGACTTGGAAGCAAGCTCAACTGGCAGCCTTCAGAGTCCTCTGGAATCCAAAGCTACTGTTCAGAAAATACACAGTGCTCACTGAGCCAGACTGTGTAATGTTTTTTTGTAATGTGGATCACTAGCAGCTCTCCAGTGACTAAGCTCAGGCCCATTCAGATGTTCTGCTTGGTTTTCCCAAAGTGATGGGGTTTAGGCCACTGTGATGTTCCTATTAAATCTATTTTGACAGCCAAGTCAGGTGAATTCACAAAAAGTTATCAAAGATTAAACTTAACGTGCACGAACAGCAACGGACAGAACAAAGATGGTGAGATTTAGAAATGGTGTTATCTGGGAACAGAGGAATGTAAAAGCCTTTGTACTTTATTAACTGGATAACAGTTT
This sequence comes from Amia ocellicauda, assembly GCF_036373705.1. Lineage (NCBI taxonomy): Eukaryota > Metazoa > Chordata > Actinopteri > Amiiformes > Amiidae > Amia > Amia ocellicauda. The sequence goes on along the minus strand of NC_089850.1, from coordinate 33,831,625 downwards.
CAAAGACATATTTGCAGGTATTTAAACTTTCACCCTTCAAAACAAAAAAACAAAAAAAATGTGGCAGGACTTTATAGTCTTAAAAACCTGTAAATGGTTTGATGTGAAAACAAAAAATGTATAAGTTATTTCAGAAATGTATGTGGGGAAAACAAAGCTCAAAGTATTTTGTTCCTCTTCAATATTTAATTGGCCAGTTTAAGTAATTTGATGGGCCTACTTTAAAAGTATGGTTTGGCATCAACTCTGTATGTTTTATTTTTTGCATAATAAGGTGTGGGTTGTCTTACAGGCTTCCTCTGGCAAGCATTTTAATACTTCTCAGTCCTTTGCTTTTGGCTGTGCATTCACCTACTGCCATGTATATAATTCTGTTCACACTAGACAGTCCTTATCTTTCTCTCAGGAGAACACATAAGAGTCCTTGTTTTCTTTAGTTATTGTATAGCACCATGAAGCCATCACATAATTAAGATAAAATGGTAGTACATCACTAGATGCACCTATACAACACCAAACAAATGTTTATGACCTCCAATTTTGATGGCTCAGTTGATTTTCTTTCATTTTCCCTCAGAGCATACCCCTCCCTGTTAAAGGTAATTATGGTCATCATATTTTATCTCCTTCCTTGGAGCCATGGTAACTTACTAACCACACAGTACTCTCTGTAATTTAGAAGAACCAGAAACGGACTGCCCCGGCTCTCAGATGCTGGATTTTCCACAATTTTCACATTTCACATTTCATTCTGAAAGCTTTCTTCAGCCTCCTGGACTTCTGAAATGTATACTCCATTACACTGGGTAAAACTTTCATCGAAGTAACTGAAGTAAAATGCCAATAAAACATATTCACTGCTATATTTTATCTACCAATGGATAATTATATTCATTATGATACAGTTATCTAAGCCCCACAGTTTGACCACCTATGTTTAAATATTTAAATATTCCAACAACGAAACTATACCACAACAAAAAAATGGGTAGGTAAACCAAAATAATTAACAATAAACTACCAAACTGTATTTGACAATAGAATATAATATTTATCTTGCAAACAGGTAATGTTACAGAACAGCAGCATAATTTGTTCAAGGAATTACTGTAATTAAATACAAAACACAACCTTTTATGGCATACCGGCAAAAAAAAAAAAAATAGGCCTACTTTTTAAATTGAATTGGATTCCACGACACGAAGCATTACTGAAAACTATTACTCCTTCCTCTCCCAGCCCAATCCAAACTACATTTTGTAAATACTTTGTAATGGACAGATCGTTTAACCCCCCCAAAAAAGACAGCATTTCAGAATATTTTTTTGTTTGTTTGCTGAATTACACTCCGTCCCTATGAGGGAATTGGTGTCTCTCTCTTGCTTGTGGTTGTTCTACATGTATGTTGATTGCTGTGGGAGTCTGAAAGAGCTTATTCAATAGATGCATCTCTCAGAGTTTCCCGCAGTGTACCTGGCCGAACACTTTATTTTTTAATAAACAACAACAACAACAACAAAATTTAAAACACAAGCACACATGCTCCGCCCCCTACTCTCATTCGCCATTGCTAAACTCGATCTGCAAGCACCCCTGACAATACGCGATGCCCCCCCACCAGAATATGGCCCCCCGCTCAACAATACACAAATCGTCCTCCCCCCAGCTCAACAATTCAGTATCAGACTGCCTTGTCTATGCAAATTTTGAGGGAAACCGAGATCTTTGTATTAACTTTATTGTCTACAACAAATGCTTATTTTGTCTATTTTTTACAGTGCTAATTTAAATACATAAGCAGTTATTATTTTATTCTAATCTATATATGCTTGTAGAAAAATGTCTGCAATATTAATAAGAATGTTGAGAAAAGTTAAGTGCCTGAAAAAAAACTCACTCTCGCCGATTCTACTAAACCGACTTGATTCTCTCAATCATGACGACATGAGACAAATGGCGAATGTTACATAAATACTAGTAATGAACGGTTGTTTTTTTGTTTTATTAGTACTGAAAAAGTACTGAATTTTTGGTGTACCGTGCAACACTAGTCTGATCATCTTCAAAAGCTGTATACTGTGTTAATGTAACTACGGATAAGTCTTACTCTTCCATTTATTTAATATAATAATGTTTGTGTATATGTAAACTTTGCCATCATTCTGGATACTGCTTGCTATTCCACATGGTAATGAAAATTCAAAAAGGGAAGAGCACATGTACACAGGTCTTAAGGTAAACGACAGTACAAGTACAAGACTAAGTACATTTATGTACATTGTTGGTTCCTGATAAAGCTGCGTTTACTTGCAACAAGAATTATTCTGCTCACATAATTATATAATATGCCTCAGCCTATTTGTTATGATTAGAGTATTATGTGGCTTATTCATAGCGTTGCCACCTCCTGGTCTGGAAATTGTTGTTGTACTGCGAAAGGTAGATACATTCATACAAAAGCGGGTGTGGCTGTATTCCGAGCTGCGAAGCCGTCATAGGTTATTGTTCTCATTACAAACAAGAATGAAGTCCATGTTTTCGGAATATGTAGCAGTTGGTATTATTTTTCTTTATATGACATTCCCATTCCCGGTATAGAAGAAATTTAAAATACTGCAAATTAATGATGAGGGAACGAATCCAGTACCTCCCTTTGATCTGTTTCCATGGATGCGTTCCATTCATATCTTTCCTCATCTGGAGCGCCAGGATGCGCAGGAAGATCTGGAAACTGCTGGAGGTCGTGTAGAGCTCGGGGCTCTGCTCTTCACTGCAGCAGCTCTTCACCAACTCCAGCATAGAGAAGGGGGTCTTGCTCACACTCCCCAGACCCTTCAGCCCCAGCCACGGGATGGTAAAGGCATTATTCTAGAAAAAAAAAAAAAAAAATCAAATGGTTGCTTAAGGTGCACATTAAAGGATGTCCTAATGTTCAGACATCGATTTTCAGTATCTTCATTGCTTCTTAATTTGACCTACCAGGTTCTTACTGTAATATTCCCAAAGAGTGGTAACAGTTGTGAGGTTGGGTTCCCATAACTGGCACAAACTCAAACAGCAATGAGTGTGCATCCGTAGCTGCTCCTCCAACACACCAGCCTACAATGGAAGGACATTTGTTTTTAAAAATACGACGAACATTCTCTAATATGCCCCCCAAACATACTCTAGTATATATCAACAAGGCAAAAAGACAACGATGCTGCTGAAAAGTTGACATTTTAAAAGTCTGAATGTATTTTGGATATAATGTGCATCTCCTGTTCTATAATGCTTGAGAATTGAATGTATTAAAGCATATACTAGTTTGGTAAAATTTATTTAAAAAAATTGATACTAGCTGGAGATATTCACACATGATCCAATGAACAAAGGGCTTGAAGTTTTACAAACCTTTATACACCAACATCATTCAAAACATAGACAATCTTTTAGAACAGTTCATCAATTCATCCGCCTGGATCTGTCCCATTCTATTATTAATGGAACACAGCCAATACAAATAGCACTCTACATGCGATTCTTATAAGATTTACTCAGGAGTACAGAAAGGGAGGTGGGCATAAGCAGGCTACAAAATATTGATAACATACTGTAGTAGTGTTTAAGCTGTTGTCAGCATAAAGAATACATACATCTTTTTTTTAATGATTAAGCTTTGGATTAAATGCAAAAAAAAACTGAGCATGGACAGCTGTATGCTTGGAATAAGAGAGAAAAACAAATACATGGATAAGAAGACCATACAGAAGATGGGAGGATGAAATCAGAATATATGCACATACCTGAGTAACACAAGACCTTTTCAGAAGTTCTTCAATAAAACCCCAGTTATCTTCTATTTTCTGGAACAAAAATAAAAATAACTTGTTACTTTTATTATAACTTCCTCTCACTACAAAAATAAAATGTCCATATATTAAATAAAATGAATACTTTACTCTTTTCTCAATTGTTCCATTTCGACTGTATTGATAAAGTTCTGCCAAATGTGTTACAAGCCACCAGCTGAAACCCAAGGGGTCTTTGCAGTGTGTGGGGAAATACTCTCTGCATTCATCCAGATTTGCCCCGTTCAGGAGAATCCTCAGTAACTTGTTGATGTAGGTCCAGAAGGACTGGCAAGACAAAAACATATACCAACGATGTTATACAAGAAAAATAAACACTCATTTATAAATATATGTACATAATAATACGTATTCAGTATTCAAACCTTCCTCGCTTGTGAATACTTTAACTTCCTTTTAGCATTTTACAGCTGAATGCCTATTAGGTTACGTGGAAGATTTTAACTATATTAACTCAAAAACATCTCTGCTTATTGCTTTACATGACTCAACAGTATCTTCAGTCAGATAGCTGCTTTTAATTTGTGAGAACAAGGCCTCCACAAGATTAACACCGTTTTAAATGAAATTGGATGCAATAATCAGATAAATGAAAGGTGCAGCTGCATGTATTCATTAATTTATCTGTTCTTTATCTGATAATCAGTTTAGATGATATGCTTAGGAGAGAAGAAATGCAAATTAGCAAAGGCTGCAGTATAGACATTAAAACATCAATGTTACATGTCACATGCAGAGTGGGGGGGACTGACAGACCCCACAGATCTACTTAATATCCACCAGCAAAAATATACTGAAGACTTACTCAGCATTACATGATTTACCAATAAAATTATGTTATCATCAAGGCATCACCCACAAAGACCAGTAGAGAACAAGGTAATGGTTTGCACTAGTAAAAGGTGAATAACAGTATAATAGATTTGCTTTTGATAAGACATGTAAAACCAGTCTTACAGAGAAGATTTATCATCAGGTATCCATCACGATCTTGCTCCATAGCACTCTACAGTTTATTCAAAGCTCAGCTGAAATTCATTACCAAATAAAGACCAACATTTATAAGTGTAACACCAGACTCATAAAGTGTAACTTACATTTCAATCTGAACCACCACATCAAACAGCTGCATAACTGAATATACTATTAACAGGTGAATAGGAGACAATCACTGACAGCAATAATACTCAGATTCATTAATTACAATAATGTTGTTCCAACCTTCAGCCGAAGAAAAAGTAGGCCCTAATAGTTATGTTATTAAAACAATAAATAAAGAACAGCATGTAGGATTCTTCACCTCCACAATGTGTGCATCAGTAGATTTAAAGAAAGTTAAGCTCAAATAAATGTTATAATTAACATTCAGTCAAAACATTCCACAGGTTTTAGAGATTAGTCTGTCATTGTAAATTCCTTTTCTCTTTTTTTTTTTTTACACACTGGAAAACCAGAATAAGAAATATTAATTCCAACAGATTTTATCAAATGCCCACTGGTGTCAATGTTGTGTGTCCACTTATTATATTTGACTTGCTAACATAAAATTCTCAGTAGCATCAATCATTAATCCCCGCTGAGATATTTTAATTTTGATCAAATAGATCTAAATTTAATTAAATAAAAATGTGTTCTAACATACAACCATAAGATGTATAACTAAGCAATTTCATTAATGTAATTTAAATTAAATTAGACATTTAATTTACCTTTTAAATGCGTCTTATTTGGTCGCTATTTTATAGGTACAGAACAAATGCAATGCACACCTGTATCTTCATTACTAAATCAACTTTAAAATACATTTTAAAGGGTATAAAGACATTAGGGTTAGCAGTGAAAAGAAAAGTGTCTTGTATTTCAAAAAAGATTCATAAAACGCTTAGCTTACCTCCGTATGAGATGCTTTACTTCTGTGATCTAGTAGATGGATTATCATGACCCAGAGTTCCTTGGTGCAACTGCAGTAATAATGGCAGCTTGTCAGGGCATCAGTTGGTCTGACCTGAAACAATGGTAAAATCAAGGCTGGTCAAAGTTGGCAGATCCTGGGCACTGTGTGCAATAGCAACCCACTGCACTACTCTGGTGCCTCTCGGACTCTGGGACACTCTTAAGGTATGAGTTCAACTGAAAGAACCTGGAAGACCTATGTCTGTGGAAGATCCGGTATGACAAAAATATAGATAAATAAATGAATACATGAATGAATCTATTATTTTTGCTCTCAAATCTCGGGGACCATTGTGTGCCCTTCAACCTAGGGCATTGGTGTGAGAGTAGTAGTAAGCTGAACAAAACAGCCATTGACAATTTGGAAGTAGGCTACACAAGGGGGGGGAGATAACTAGGCCTTTGTTCTTGAATACAAAATAACAACATAGAACAAAAGTGCATCACTGAAACTTACTTTTGATATTGACTGATGTTTACAGACACACTACTACTATAAAGTCATGCCAGGTCTTCCAAGACCTTCTCAACTTTGGCATGTATCAATATGGAGCAATAAAGGAGAACAGAAAACCCAACTGCATGAAGAGGAAAACACCTACAGGGTTTGATCTCATTAGATTTACTGCTTGAGCTGTTCAATCTTCAGTAGAGTGCTGAAGAACTTGCAGAGACCTGGCAAAACTAAGACTGGATTTCAGACAAGAAGCCTCTGTTGAGAACCTGCTTGACTTGTGCCTTAGAAAATAAAGCATACGATCAGAAAGAGCACCTCAAGAAAGGTGAGTATAACTAATAACACACTACTATACATGACATATTCAATTAACTAATCAACCACACATTAGAACACTTTTCTTTTTTTTAAACTCCATTGGTATGCTATATGGTAAATGTACATTATATGTTGAAGTACCTTATTGTACTTGTTCAAGGCCAGGCCAATGAGGTCACACAGAAGGTTTGTACAGTGCTCCTCAAACAGGCTGATGTTGGTAAGGTTCTCTCCAGTTAAATTCATAAACTGGTGTGCATAAACTACCTGACCTGCAACCAACAAACATAATAAATTACATGCGTTTAACATTTAACAGTAAAGTGATAATAAAGGCTTAATGTACGACACTGATAAACATACGTGTTAATACTCATAATACAAAAACCATTAACTAACAGTTTTTCATTGATTCCAAAAATCTAAATAAAACAAATTTTCATTCTAGCTGATAAGCCAGCCATATGAGTTACAGCTATATATTCATGGAACTGGTAGCCTTATAATGGTGATATAGCGGCAGCACGAATAGTGGTAATAAAATGTAGTTATAAGATGGCAGTAAAGCTGCCAAATACATTGATATTTTTTTTCCATTCTGACAGTCTTCTTTAGTTGTAAGTGGAGCATGTAATGTAAATCTAAAACCCACATTGGACCAAGAATTGCACAGCATAGTGGAAACTGCAGCTGGCAATATTAATCTTTATTTTTTTAAAGGTTTCAATCTTAGCTTTGTGTGTCTCTCTCTCATACAGAATGGATATACACCGATCAGCCATACCATTATGACCACCTGCCTAATATTGTGTAGGTCCCCCTTTTGCCGCCAAAACAGCCCTGACCCGTCGAAGCATGGACTCCACTAGACCTCTGAAGGTGTGCTGTGGTATCTGGCACCAAGACGTTAGCAGCAGATCCTTCAAGTCCTGTAAGCTGCGAGGTGGGGCCTCCATGGATCGGACTCGTTTGTCCAGCACATCCCACAGACGCTCGATTGGATTGAGATCTGGGGAATTTGGAGGCCAAGTCAACACCTTCAACTCATGATTCATCAGACCAGGCCACCTTCTTCCATTTCTTCGTGGTCCAGTTCTGATGCTCACGTGCCCATTGTAGGCACTTTCGGCAGTGGACAGGGGTCAGCATGGGCACCCTGACTGGTCTGTGGATCAGAACCAGCATTAACTTTTTCAGCAATTTGAGCTACAGTAGCTCGTCTGTTGGATCGGACCACACGGGCCAGCCTTCGCTCCCCACGTGCATCAATGAGCCTTGGCCCCCCATGACCCTGTTGCCGGTTCACCGCTTTTCCTTCCTTGGACCACTTTTGATAGGTACTGACCACTGCAGACCAGGAACACCCCACAAGAGCTGCAGTTTTGGAGATGCTCTGACCCAGTCGTCTATCCATCACAATTTGGCCCTTGTCAAAGTCGCTCAGATCCTTATGCTTGCCCATTTTTCCTGACAAAATGTCCACTTGCTGCCTAATATATCCCACCCACTGACAGGTGCCATGATAACGAGATTATCAGTGTTATGCACTTCACCTGTGAGTGGTCATAATGTTATGGTTGATCGGTGTACACACACATAGTGGAGTACACAATACCACTGGTCAACTGAATTTGTCTTACCAAAGTCATATATTATACTCTCAGGTTATTTTACCAAAACCCATCTTCACAGTACTAGTGAAAAGGGATATTTAGTTATTTAAAAAAAATGTGCATCTAATAACAGGAACATTTGTGAGAATTGCATCTCATTTAAACATCTAACACTTACCCATCACCTTCTCTCCAAGCAAATGAAGAATTTCCAGGACTGACCAGTGGATATCAAGATGAAGGTGCAACAAATGCCAGGATGGAGAGAATAACTTAAAGAAACAAACAAGACATTTTTTCTATATACCATATAGCATATAAAAACAATGACAACATAAACAATGTGTACTGAAATATTAATTAAAACGTTAAGAACAGCAGTGTATGCATTTCACACCTTTCCTTGGTGGTTTATAGTAAAAGCCCCCTGGATGTTGCTGGGCAGATCACGCAGGTGCCCAATGTACAGAACAATGCCATGCAGCTCCTCCAGTAGTACTGATGGCAGCTGTACTTCCAGCTCCTCATATGGGTGCAGATGGCCATCATCAATACCCTTGGAATATTCCAGATACCTGTGCGTTTAGAAAGATTACATTAGAGATAGCAAGACCTGAACCATGAGGACCTCATGTAATTGTCTCTGATACAGACAGATCTGGCGTGGTATTGGTGTGAAAGTTGTTAAAATTATCTTCATTTGTATTTCCTTTTTTTCAGCCATGGTAAGTCACTATACAATCATGCCATTTCTTTAACCCTTCAGCAGTCACAGTATGTCATTGTACACTCGTTCATTTAAAACAGGAACAAGAAATTAAACAACACAAGAGACAGACACAGTTATTTCAAGATTAATTTTAACTGTATAGATGGAATGACCTTTGTATTTAAAAACTTTATAATGACAATATAATGACAATGTACCTGCACTACTAATGGTCTAAAAAAAAAAAAAAAAAAACTAAATTCAAGAATGAAAAGACTAATCCGGCAGAAAATCACTTGGAAAGAGAATTTACAAGCACACATCTCTCATACCAGCACCTTTTGCTGCTCTTACCTTGAAATGAAGACTTTGACATACTGCATAAATGCCACACAATGTTGCCTTATTTCCTCAGCTTCAAAATGAAAGTTGCTGGCCTGCCCTAAAAAACACCACATCCGAGTTTATTAGAGTTAGTCATTATGAAGCCTGACTGAGGCCTTTTTTGTTTAGAGCTGTTCATTGTTGAGCTACATGGGCAGGCCAATGTGAACACAATGCAAGACATCCTACAGTATAGCCTTAGAAATACCACAGACCATATTCAGTATCAAGCGGTCAACTGTGCTTCTTAGGACTTGTGCACCACATCCAGCATTATTTAAGACTTCAGTTCACATTAAGCACTCATGTTACATTATCATGCAGAAAATTAGGTTTAATTCTCTGGGGATCATACATAGTGATACATTATGACCTAAAGCAAAATGTATAAATAATCTGAACACAGCATAATCATGTAGCAAGCACAGAAGCAGTTGGAAGAAGTACATTTCAACGTCTCAATGTGGTATAAAGAGGTGTTGGGGAGAGAATATTGGTTTCTGTCATCAGAACATGGATTTTCTAAATCCTTCTGCCCTAGATTAAGCACACAAACACAATGTCTAGCAGTTACAGTGATTTACACCACAGACCTCCCCTGTTGTTTGTTTAAATCCTAATAAGCAGAATTAAAATGTTTACCAAAGTCATGTGAGCTTGCCTGAACCAGGGTTTCCAATCTGTGTAAAGCCTGCCTGAAGAGACAGAAATGAAACCAACGGTGAACTCATTCATTTTCCGAAGACCTATTACAGCAAGACTAGCCCACTTCAATTATGTTCAGAGAAAAGGGAGCAGAAGCTCAGTATAAAGACTGGAAAACAATCTCTCTTACTTGAGCAAGCTGAAGAGGAGTTTGGCAGACTCCACCAATGCCGTCTCTGTCACCCAGGGAAAGCCAAACATGTCCACAGTGTCTGTTTCATAGTCAGTTGGCGAGGGATCCAATTTTAATAACAATCTAAAGGCCCAATTAAAACATCTTTATTTAATACATGCCGACAGTATTTAAATCCATACTCCATTTAAGAAAAAGTACAAGATGTTACCACTAAAGAAACACAATCCAAACATTCACCTCTTCAGGGCCCCCCTTGTCATGTACCCATCTGCGGAGAAATGTCTGCCATCGTCCCTGGCCGGCTCGGACCCGCAGCAGAAGCACGGCGGCCGGACAGCGGTCACCCCACACTCACTGTCCACCAGGAAGGGCGACACGGGCGGGGTGAGGGACGGGCTGAAGTCATCCTCCATTTCACTAACGACCTGAACAATGAAACCTGAACCTAAATAAAGTGCATCCTCATGCATTCAACTAATAAAAGTATTCAAAATAATGCAATTATGCGGTTTAATAAGCTGGTGCTAGTGCTAGCCTCTGTTGTTGTTATAGGTAGAGAACAGATACTGCATGCCATCAGCTACAGCATTTAATTTAATTTAAAGCAGTTATCAGGGTAACTAAGGTTAACATTTTCATTAAAACTTGTACTTATTTATATATTGGCATTGCATGTGACATAAACAACCTCGTTCTAGTTGTACAAAGCCAATTTACAGCACATACAGGTTATGACAACCGATACGTTGCAAAAGTCTTCACTAAGCGCTTTTCTTAAATGCAAAAGGAAATAACGTTTAATGTATGTATGGCAGTGTAATGCGATCCTTGTTTACATTCCTTTTGCTACATAATTTAAGACATTAGTTACATTTACAGCGCAGGAAGTTATACAATCCGCTCACCCGAAAGCGCTCCTTGTGTTTTGCTTTCTCCCGCGCCACAAACCAGGCCTGTGACGCATGCGCGCTCGCTGCAGCTCGTCGCCCATTGGCTGAAAGTTCTCCGCGTGTCTTTGACCCCAGTGCGCAGGGCCGCGCTGAAGGGAAAGGCGAGGAGGTTCGCATGATCGCTGTGAACAGCAAGCTTTTACTAACCCTTTCCAATGTGCCCAATGAACACAACCTAAAGTCATTGTTAAGTAGGAAGAGTTTCTGCAACATCACGCTCCTACCATTCTCTGAATATCTGTATTTTAATTAGCTGGCTACATGTATCTATAATTATTGAAACATTTAATAGGTTATCATTAACCACAAGCATTACAAAAATAACGTTAAATTATAAGAAATACTACATATGTGATCAATTTACTATATAAAGTGTGGTAATCTTGATGGTAGTAGTAACATTGCTTTGAATTATATATTTATATCCAAAACAATTTAGTGAAATGCCTTATGATTATAAATACAACAAAAATACCTGCAGGCACAAAGCTTGAAGTTACATATTATACATTACAACAGTCTATGCAATATAAACTGCAATATGGCAGTGCAGTGCACTCAGTACAAAATAAAACAGCAGTACATGATAAGACACATTTAAAGTGCGTGGATGAGCCCGAAGAAGTAGGATTTACAAAGGCTGTCAAAACAGGGGAGTTTTGGGCAGGTGATGAAATGCTTTCATGGCAGCATTTGAATAATGATATCTTCCGATTTGCCATAGCACACTCAGTTTAACAAACATTGTGTTGCATTTGACACTTTCAAGAAAATAAACGAGTAGACTATTTGGGGTTTTTATAGTTGTATTACTTTTTTATTATTATCATCATTATTATTGTCATGTATCTGCACAGGGAATATTGACATAAACGAATTTTTGGTGGGGCGTTTTTGTTTGTTTTGCACATATGCAAAATACATAAATAAAGCTATTTATTTATTTGCATAATATACTACCCTTACCCAAAAACAAACAAACAAACAAACAAACAAACAGAAACTAAAGGGAGGGGGGTCATGTAGCCAGGCGTCTGTGTTTGTGAAAGTGTATGAAAATCACGTCTCCACTCCACAGCTCTTAGAAGAGCCTGACTGAGAGTTCCTGTCTAATTAAAAAACAGTACATCAGAGTTAAATAAAATTGGACCCAGGATAACCCTGATTTCCATATGCAGATTTATCTGCACTGACAGCTCCTCTCTCCATTGCATTGTGTCTGCATTCAATACCACCTTCCCGATTTCCACTAAAATCTAGACAGAAATGAAAAGAGATCCAAACAGCCGTGGTTTGCTGAAGTGATTTTATATCGCAACGTTTGTTCTGCTAACGTTGTTTTATTTGTAGCTAGTAAGGCAAGGCTCTCTCGAAGCCATGATGTGGAAATTAGCTCTGCCACGTTCAGGAAGGGATTTCTCCCCTAATGACCGCGATGCAAAAATGGAAGAATATAGAAAGAACTGAGATACAGAGATTTAAAAATGATTTCAGCTGATAAATGACTCTCTTCGTCAGAGAACATAAACGTGATGTGCTGCACAGGCAACTGGACTCCCCAGCAAAAACAAATCAGTTCCTATGAAACGTGAATGGAAGGTAAGTCTCTTCATATTGCGCTAATTGCGACTGTTAACCTTTGTTTTGTATACAGTAGGATTAAACATGTAGTTAACCCCTTTCTTGCCATGTGCTTGCGTAGTAGTGTTGTGCTATTACAAGTGCAAAACTGTGACTTTGTAGATTGCCAGATAATATTTGCCTACAAATGAAACAATATTCGGTAAATGTTTGTTTCCATGTAAAATAAATGTTACTGCATGCACGTGTTGTTTTCATTTTGTTTTTACACAGACGTTTATTTTTTGTAAACGAGTCAATGTTCAAACCTTAAAATACAGCTAGTATACCTTTGCCATTTTTATAAAAATATATAAGTGTATCAACAAATTGTTTGGAATTAAAAGCATGGTTTGTTTTGTTCTCTGTGACGAAAAAAACAACAACAGTTAATTGTTACTATTGTTCAATGCAATCTTACGTTTTCCCTGTGTTAATTGGGTTAAAAATGGCAGTGCTTATTAGAAATTCTAATTTCACAATGCAGTACTGCCAATACACTCCGTCTGTGAATTATTCACATCTTTAATTTGCTCATTTAATGACAGTGTTCTGTAATCAGAGTGCAGAGACTGCTTCCCATGCATTATGTATGATGTTCAAGACTTAAATGCAGGACATTATGGAGCTCACAGAGTGACTCAGTAATTAGTTTTCCACAAGGCAGCAGTTAGATGTTAAACTACTGGAACACATAATTCACACAAACTATATGGTGTGACTAATGAAATTTTATCCCCAAGATGGCCTTTAAAGGAAGTAAAATGATAGTGTGTTATATTTCCTTTTAATTAACCAAACTGTGTCAAAAATGTAGAAGACGCTGCACCTGTTGCTACATATTAGTGCATTTGCTGTAAGTTTTTGAAAGATTGATTATGGTTGTGTTTGGTCCTCTTTCCCTCCATAGCAGGACTTTTGCTTTTTTTTTCCTCATAGATGTTGCAGCAGCTGAGGCGTTTTGTTTATATATTTAAAGTATATGATTGAGGATTATTCTCATTTTGATTCAACAAGTGCATGACAATTACAAGTATGCCAAGCAGTTATTTCAGTGTAGCTGTGCATGAATACATGTTACCAGCTAATGGTAAACATTGGCTTAGTGCAATGTGTTATATCATGGAAACACCTACACGCATGTTCTTATTAAAACAGTTAGATACTTCTAAACACACACCATATTGTATTACATTAATTGTTTGTATAGTTTCATAAAGGCTTTAATCATACATTACATAAAAGTAGTTGCCGATGAGCTCATCTTTTTATGTTTTGGTCATAATGTCTATAAATACAATCATAGATATACTAAACTATACCTTGTTGGACAGTTAGATTAGTTAGGAGAATGGGATCAACAGAATGGCATATTTCAATACTTCAGAATTGTGTCACCTTCCCAGAACATATGCAGCAGAGCAGCTATCCCTTCAGACATTGACAGTGTGATAGTTGTTTTCTTGTGGGAACCAATAACACAGGTCTGTTTATTTACATACAGGATCTCCATGAAAAAGGCACAAAGTTGCTGATAATGTTGAGTGTACAAGAATCACATATAAATGGGATGTCACATCATCTTTTACAATATCGCCATTTCTGTTGTCTCTCCTGTCAAGAGGCTTTGATCTTGAAGATATGATGTGTTAATGTCAGTCATAAACCATGTCTCCGCAGTCACATGTAAGAGACGGGTAATATGGGTTCTTGAAAGATGAGTCCTCTGTAGCAGATCTCAGCTAAATGTTTCACCCCTATCAACAGGTATGTCAATATTGCAATAACAGAAAACTGTTATTCATTTAAAGATGTAGGGAAATAAGCATGTATACCCTGGTTACTACCTTGCCAGTGGGTCTGGCTCTTTGGCAAAGTGGCAGTGTGGGTGGCTGTGGTGTGAGACATTGGGGTTTGATTCCCAACACCAATTGCCAGTCCATGTAGTGTGACAGACAATATATATATATATATATATATATATATATATATATTAAAGGTAAGGCATAAGCATTGGCCATCTTAATGGAAAGTTCAGGTGAAACTGGCTATCGGAGGAACTGACAAACATATGTAACTATGAGATTGACAGAATCTAAATACACATGGGCATAAAAGACATACGGCTAATTAGAATATGATTAAAGCAGTCATTCTGATATACATTGTAAGGATTCAAAGCATTTATAACTACCTGAAGTCTTAAGGGTTCGTAATTGCCTTGTGTTGATTGAAAATTAGAAGTAGTTTGACTTCATCTCATATATCTTTTCCCAAAATTTGAGTCTAGAATTTAAAAATATGTCCCCTTAATTATGATCCCTTTTATGTCTTAATTGATTATGTTTAAATGTTAAGTGGTGCAACTATATGTGCCTTTGAAAATATAGTAGTGACATGTACTTTGTAAAAGTAAGATAGTAAACTTTTTCAGTAATTACTTTCCCAGTTGTGTCCATGAGTAACTTATAAATGTAGCTTTTATTAAACGTACAGAGAAAATATATTTTAGTAATTCTTATCAGTTTAAAACTGCAGTATTTTTTAAATGAGGGAGCTTTAAGCCCTCTATTCAAATTTCTCAAAAGGATTTAATGTTTTACTTAATAGGCTGCAAATCACTTTATCTGTTCAATAATAATATGTTACAAGTGTGATCAATTAAAATTCTGAACAGCTTCCTGGCTACTCTTTATTTCCATGGCTGCTTTTTTGTTCCCAACTTGAAAAAAAGTGATCAGTTAGATTGATATGACTTTTTGAAGTGAACTAACCAGTTTTTCTTTAAGAGAGTCTATATCCTTTTATCAGTAGACCTATGGGACTTTGTGTTCTAAGATGTTTCCATTTGGAACACCTAATCTCATATCATTTGTGCTTAAAATAATAGGCTACAGGCACATTATGCACCCAATGGATATTTCCATACCAGGTGTACAGATACCTTACAAATACGATCTCAATCGTAAGATGAAAAACAACGTGTTCCATTTTCAGTGAATCCAATATGAAAGTGCTAAAATACCGGTCATTCCCACATGGAAATATTCATTAAGCTTTATTGTGGTAGTGGTACAAAGTGTGTGTACAGTTTGTAGGTTGTAGCTTTCAACAGTTTGTATTCATAAGATGATGATGATGATCATAAAAATAATTATAATAATACAATTTAAGGAAATTCTGGTCCTGCAGATAGCTTGAAGACTAGTGGGGTGTTTCTGTTTTTTAAATGCATGATTTGTATGTGTACGGAATCAGCTAAACACTAATTTTGTTTACTGGAAGTGTTATTTTATATTTTGGTTTTAAATATTCTGAAATAAAGTATTGCATTGAGCGTGTTACTTTGTTGCTTTAGTTAACTGATCTGCTACCACCTTATTCTTTTTTTAGTGTTTGGTTTTAATACTTATGCAACATATTATTCTCCACTAATGAAATGTTTTGAAGAAGGATATGGCATCCATTCATGTTCTGTGTCTGATCTATTCTTGCGCCTAATGAACCTCTTTTGTTCTCTACAGCCCAATATGCTACCTCTTAGATTGTATCCTTTAGTGCCAGGGACAATGAATGACGTAATTCCTTCCAAGAAGACACTGGGAGCAGACTGAACTAATCTCCTTTAAAACAGGCCGTGTAATGGCTCTAGTATAAACAGTAAAACACTAGATAAAGGAGATACAAATAATAGAGATGCAAGACAGTACATATTCAGATTGTGAAATATCATTTTCATGAAGTTCAGTGCCCATTATTAAGCATTAAATAAACAAAATATAAAGCAAACTGTGTAACCTTATTTCTGAAAGACTATTTTCAGTGAAATTTAAATCTGTCTGTACAGCTGAAGTGTTCCCTTGAAAATAGTAAGAAATCTTAAATTTGTTTTAAAGGAAGAATGCACCTGACTGACATACTGACTGACTGACTGATAACCATCTTATTATAAACAGGAAAACTTTTTTGAAAATGAATTTAAATCCTTATTGAATTTAGCAGTTAGAGTTTCAGAATTTGCAATCTACTCTTCCTCGGATTTGCATAAACCATTGCTGAAGATAACTATTCTGGAATTTCAGAAGAATAGGTCACTTGGCAATCTTGTTTAATGCAGTTTGATGCCTGTGAAGTTTGGTAATGATTGCATCTACATTTTTTCAGCAGAAGTGGATTCAAAATAAATAAGAAAAAGTGGGTCACATGGCCACCTTGGTTTAAGCAAGAACATCAGTAATAATTTTAGATGTGTTGAAATAGTGATGATCCTGGTCAAGCTTACAATTAATCATCTAATTAGTTCAGTTTAAAACGGAACATAATTTTCCCATTTGAATTCCAATGCCACTGTAATAATGGCTACCAAGTTTGGAGTAAGGAGAGCCATTTCACTGTAACGTATTATTGTAAATCAGCAGGTTACCTGACTCATTTTAAAGCCAATCAACAGCCTGCACCCCAACCCTACCCAGCATCAAAATGTCAGGCTAGGCCTATACAAATCTACACACAATTCATGTAAATGAGAAGAAAAGCAACCAAAACCTTAACAAAAGCCTACATTTACTGGGTTTACTGGGTTAAATCTAACCCTAACCCTAGCCTGGACCAGAATGTATCCTTATTTTCTTTGCTTAACTTCATCTGTATGTACAATGTGGGTCCATTACTCAAAGTAGTGTTCTCGAAACAACTTAAACACTCCTACCTTCATCTGTGTCTCTAAAGAAAACATAGCTAGAGCACATTTTCTGTATTGGATTATCTTTTTTCTTTTCATGGTATCGTCATTTTTTATTTTTTATTAAACATTCAAGTTTTCATTTCATACAGATATGGCCATTAATTAATTATATATATTTTACACAAAATTCAGTAAACTCAGTAGAAAAGCAACCAAAACCTTGCAGGGCTCTAACCCTAATCCAAGCCAGAACCAAAATGTAACCCTAAATTGATTTTTAAAAAATCATTTAAAAAAGTCAAAGCTAGGCCTATACACATCTACACCCAGATGAGTTAATGCTGTAGAAGTTAAAGCCTGATATAATTTCTCTGCTATGAGATATATCAGTATCTATATTGACCTACCAAATTAAATTTGGCTTGCGCTCTAATTTTCATTTGCACCCCACCACTACCTATATTTTATGGTTTGTGCATCATTTCCAGGTCAGGGAATTCAGAGGGGAGGGAAACCTAATGATCCTGCTTTGCATGATGGTATGTGTGAATACAACTTTTGTTCAACAAAGTCATTTGATTTGCATAATGTACATTGATTAAGTGAGTAGGAAATTGAAGTGAGCTGAGTATCTCACTTTAAAAAGAAGGCAATTATGTGTAGAATGATGTAACAGACCTCTCTGAAAGTGGACTTTATACATCTAAGGAAGACTTTAAAAAGGTATTTATTTTTAAAAACACTTAAAAAAGCTGTATACTGTATTTATTATTTAAGTATGAAGCTAAATATGATGCTGTATTTAGTTTGTTCTTTTAGAAAATCTTCTCCACTGGCTTCCAAATTATCTGTCATTTTATGATAAAATAGATTAATCAGGATGGCTTTTTCAATTTTCTTTCTTTGAAACAATGTTACTTGATGGCCATTATTAAACTCTTTTAGTGAAATAAAGTTTTCACTTGTGTTTTTATGAGAACTTCCAAATGAATAGCATAGAGAACACAGAAATCAAAGGGATGATGCACAATTAGTTTTTATTTTACTTCTCTGTTGAAAAATAATCTTGGCTTCATTGAAAGGAGATGAATATGGATTTAACTAGAATCTCCACATGTATACTGAATTATACTGAAGTGTTTGGAAATTAAGCCCCTGTACTATTCAGTCTCTCAGACTAGAAATTGCAAAGGACTCTTGGGGAGATGAGAGATGGTAACGGGGGCATTTAATAATTTATATATTGTTTACTATACCTTATTGGGTCTCATTGTAGTGGTGCCTTATTCCCTCTATCTGCTGTATTAGTATGCACTTAAACAGTTACAGTGAATCTAATTTAACTGAAGATGTTTGTGTAATAGGGCTCATTGTGTATACATTGTATCCACGTTAGTGTTTTGCCACTGCAGATTTGTCACTTTTTTGAGGCTGTGTGGATCAGCTGCTCGAACTTTTGCCTGAGACAGTAGATCAAAAGAAAAATACAATAGTTATGATGGGGATGATTTCAAATCCGTAACTTATTACAACATGGACCTTGTTCAATTGTAGACACTGAAGACAGAAAGTCTAAAAACTTGAAAGGTGATTGATCCTGCCCCCCACAACTGTATTATTATTATTATTATTATTATTATTATTATTGTTGTTATTATTTATTTCTAGTCCAGTTTGACTTACAAAATAATTGTACTAATTTTTTGCAATTAGAAAAGGCTGTGAAAACCCTTGAACCACATTGTTTTCTTCATAGAAAATATAAGGACAGTTCTGCAAGACAATTAGCAGATCTGCAAATTACATAAAGCAGGGTGTGTGAGAGGTGGGATGTCACATAACAACTTGGCAGGCTTCATTTAAACCTAATTGAGCAACCACTTGGGCGGGGATGTGACAAATATGAGACTCAGTGTACAAATACAAAGTAGTTTACATTTTCATCATCCAAATCTGATGGATATTAGGTTTACTTCAGAAAGGAAATTAAGTATTAGACTCATCAGTATGTGAGTGACAGTAATAATAAAGGGAGAATGCAATTTAATGCTTCTGTAAGGTGGTGACATGACCTTTTTAGACTAAACCAAACCAAACTACTAAGATGACAAATCATCACAGTCCCTGCAATTCTGGTTTAAACCCTCCCTGAAAGACTGCATAGGTTTGTCAATCAACTTTTTTTTTTTACATTGTTTTAATCTGCTGTCACTTGCTTGAAGTTGTGGTGGCTTTTTGTTCATCAGTGTTAATTTAAAAGGTCTGACAGGCCAGTTTGTGGTGTTTACCATAATATGGCAGACTCTTCTAGGTTGATCTTCTGTTAAATAATGCACTTAAATTAATGGCAAGGAATACCCATATTAAAAGCAAAAGGAATGAGTTTACTTTGCTTACTAACTTTTATTGGTTGTTGGAACCTTGCCAGTCATTCTCCTTTATGTAAAACATGCCAGTACAGCACCACCATTATATTATAGTGGCCTGTATTCAAGATGTGTTTTACTTCCCACTTACAGACCGTTACAAAAATGAACATAGAGATAGGTCACAGAATGAGCAGAATATGCCTTATTCACACATGGCATCTTTAAATCAAACTGTTCATGCTGTGACCTATGGATGTTAACTTTCATTAGTAGGCCTGTTTTATTCAGTTGTGTCTGAGGTAGTGAATTGGTATACAACTAGATGAATATAGGTATTAACAGAGTGATCTCGAAATACCATCCATTTCTATGAATAACCCTCTTTGTCTTTTACAATGTAATGTTTTTTTTTTCCTGGCCCAACAACAGATTATTACATTATGTGTTTCTCAGTATATGTGAATAACAGTACACAATTCCCAAACGGCACCACATACTTAACGTTTATGTTTAGTTTTTAACTGAAAATTAAAAGCTGTGAAGGTACATGTGCATGTGCATCTCAGCCAGAATACAAGTTTATGCAAGTAGTTTTAAGTTACTGTATGACACACTAATGGTTACATCATGGTCTTTGGGACTTCATGTTTTTTCCCTGCAGTCCCCAACATGATAACACCTCTTTACAATTTCATTGTAGTATTGATAGCACACAGGTCTGCTGTGTCTCTTGTCACCACAATGTCCTACTAATGCCAGTGGTTTTCGCATGTCATATTGCTGATAATCAATTAATGACCTCTTTATTGCTCCCTCAGTTGTGCCACATTACTTTATGTAAATTATAATTATAACAGAATGAAAGTGCTATCCTACAGAATATCCCAGTTCAAAAACATTACCAGTTTGTTTAATGTTTTTATTATAATAGAAATTCTCAAACAAAATTAATGCTTATATAGTTTCAACAATTGATTATCTATTTTTTTAGTAGCTATATAACATCTAATAGAAATTTGAAGTAACCAGAACCTGGTAAACCTAAATTATATGGTTATTTTTATACTATTCAATCCTATAAAATTGTTATTAGTTTACTAACTGAGCAAGTTGAACCACTGTCTGATGTCATTTTATTTTTGTCCAAAGGTAAATCTTGCCTAAATACCACTATTTATTTTAATCACTACGCAACATATCTACACATGGGCATGCATTTGTTATTGCACTTTCTTGTGTCACAGAAGACTGGGAGTACACTTTTTCTGCTAAATCAACATGTAGTTACACTGAAACATTGGCGATATTTAGAAAGAGATAGAGGGAGAGGACAAGAACGAGAGTTGAAAGTATTCACACTCTTCATTCAGTTAAACCAACTGGAAAAGTTTTCTCTAGACCAGAGTCAGTGTTGAGCAAAGTCTGAAAAGATACAACCAACAATAATGATGTAGTGTAATGAACAAAATTAGTAAAGGAGTAACATTGTTTCAAATGTGAAAATTTTCAGATAGTATAGATAGATATAGTATAACTTTACAAAAATGTAATATGAATACCAGCACGTGAAGGTCTATCTCTCTCATCAACTGCTATACCTGGAGGTCTATAGTATGAGAGGATATAGCCATTCTTTGCCACTTGTTTCTTTGTTTTCCAGGGATGAAGGGCTGTGTGGTTGTGTTGCTGGTGATGCACTGTGTGCAGCAGTGTCAGTGTGCCTCCACCAGAGTGCAGGACAGCACCAAATCCCACGTCTTCTACGCTGTGGAAATGGAGGGAGGCAGCCGAGCAGCCAGAGCCTTGGCCAAACAGCATGGATTGCAGTTCATTTCAAAGGTCAGCGCATATTTAAACTTGCTTTATTACTTCCACCTATATGCCTACGATTTTCATTTTTTAAATCAGTTTACTGAGGATCTTTTATAGACAGAAATATGAAAGTGCTGACTTTCATTTCCATTTGGGGATATCAGGCGTTTATCAAATTACAGCAGCAGCATTTCTGAATATTTCATATCTGATCAGAAGGGAAATCCAAAAAAAAAAGAAAAGAAAAGCTTGTGCCCTCTTCACAGGAATTGTATTCCAAGGAATTCTTCTGAAGAGAATTTTAATTTAATTATTTTTTTTATTGAGTGTAGAGGTGAAGCCTGTACTATGTCAATTACATATCTTATAGATTTTCTTATACTTTTACATAAAGGCTTGCTATATCATATTCAATCTAATTGTGTTATTAAAGATTCAATGTGCAAAGGTATGTAAGTATAAATAGGTACATATGCTTACAGAGAAGTAACATAAATTAAATTATGCATTACCTTGGTTGTTCCTCTTTGTGCTGAACTTTTATTATTGGTCTACATTTGACTGGTGAAAGAATAAAGGTTGATTTCAATTGTTCATCCTTAATGTAGTGTTTCAAAGGAGCTTTTAATGTTTTCTGACTGTGTACATTGGAAATGTAACTTGGTTTGCTGATGAATTTGTCATCCTTGTGGCTTTGATGTATCTTTGAACTCAGTACTCATAGTGCTGATGTTAGTCTTGTTTTTCAGAGTTGTATATATTTGCTCATATAGTTTTTCTTTTTATCTTACCTTTGCATATGCAAATGTCTATTTGGATTTTATCTTCCTGTTTTTGAGTGTGTTATTTGTAATATAGCCTTTTTTTAATAAAGGTAGGATTATTACATTTAGATTCTGGTTATGTTTTCCCTGGCAACAAATCAAAATCTTTACTTTGAAAGTTCCCTCCATCTTCTCAAAGACTTTTCTCCAAAATAAATAACTAGAAGCAAAATTGCAAGACTCCTTTCAAGAAAAGCAATGTGTGTATACATTTTGTACAGTATATCATAAAGCAGTGCTGGTATTAATATTTAGATCAAATAAAGTTGGTCTTTATGACCCAGGATTGATCCCATGGTTTATGGTTTTGGACAGCTCAACACATCAACTTCCCTTCTGTGTATCCATCTTGGAATCTTACAGTATTTACTTTTTATACAGGGAAATATATGATTTGAAGTCTATCATAAACTAGTAATTTAGAAAATAACAGGAAAGTATGAGTGATTTCATGTATTGCAAAACAGAAGGCTGGGCAATGTATAGTCATTTGGGAAACCTGTGATACTGTTTTCTTGTGTAATACAATACATCTGTTATTATTTTACTAGAGACTAGTATTTCTTCAATTGTTATGTTTCTTTCCATATGGCAGTGGAATGTACAATTATTATGTAATATATTATTATACTATAGTGCTTTTTTATAAGCATGTGTTTATGATGGGTATAATGTACATGTTGAACATTGAAGAACCATGAAAGCTACAGTACTTTAAAAGCCAGCCCCTTCTGTCTCTATGCAATAGGGCAGTTTTTTCCCCCCAAAATGATTATCATCCATTTTCACAAATGCATTTAAATTGTGCACAGGGAATGGAAAGAAAGCTGCACTGATTGCCATTAAAAGGAATAGCAGATGTTTTTGTTAAATAAAATATACTAACATATTATGGTTAAATTATAAAATTAACATTAATTATCGAACATTAAAAGATAATGTTTAAGCCTTAATGCAGAATATTTGTATGTTTCATATTTTTCATCTACAGTCTTTTATTGAGCACTGATTTGGTTTATGTTATTATAATTTTGTTCTTCATGTTTTTACATGCGTTTCACTATTAAATGACAGTCACTTAGAGGCAAGCTGCAACACATCCTCGCCATGCAATGCTTATCATTCCCAAATACGGAATGCAATTCTGACTCCACACGGCATGACTGGAGAATATATTGTGAAAAGAATACAAAGCTATCCCTTGATAATGGTTTGCAGTCAACTTAGAGCAAAGTTGTTTCTCTAGATGGAGGAATCTCTCAAGTACCTATTTTATCAGAATTAGAGGTATGGATTCTTTAAATAGTATGTGTAAAAGTATACTTTGAGTCCTGCTGATGGCTTAAAGTAGAAAAACGGGTAAAAGACATACCACCAAGTTGGCAGTATCTTCTTTCAAATTACTTGCATACAAAATTCCCCCTGAGCTCCACTGAAAGATAGAGCAGAGTGTGGAGGACACCTATGCGTGACTGACGGTCATCTTAAGCAGTGCACACATAATGAAGATAACCATACATTAGATCTGTATATATTTATTTATCAGGACATAATTTGTAAGACAGTTGTAGCTTCCAGTCGTTTAAGACATATTTGAAAACCTGACCTTGACCTTACAGAAATGATTGTCTTGCTGAAGTCCATGGGTCAAGTAGACCTGGTCTATCGGGGTGATAGATGTTTTTTCATTGCCTTTTAAGAAACATGAGCAAGGAGACAGGTGAGTACTCTGGAATAGTGAAGAATGGGGAAGAATAGGCAGTTCAGGGTTCTTAAAAGAATGTGTGTTCCGCAGACAATTAAATTTCAAGGTCATACAATTTACAGACAATTACTTATCTAACATCTTCAGAAAATGCCTGCTTACACGTCTTTAATTTTAAATGATACTGATATTCCAGTTCTCCCCAAAGGTTAATGCTGACTAAATCCAGCTGCGACCTGACACGATGCAACAGCGAACAGCCTAATTATCCTCTGGGTAGTCATTTACTTGAAACCATTAAACAAATGGCTATGGTGAAGATATAGGACATGACTAAAAGTTGCTCATTTTAGGAAGAGTTTGGATTAAAAATAAATATGAACTCTAGTAAATGTTAATCGTTTGTCTTAATGGCACAAAATTGTTAATCTAACTGTGTTTTTCATGCGTTAAATTGCTGACTAGTCCATTTTACCTGTCGCCTAGGGCTGATGCTAAATGTCATTGACATTATATCCTTTCATAAAGTTAAACACGATTTAAATATGTCAGTGGCAATTTTCTTATTAGTGGTACAGAATGTATCAAAACTAAACTTGACAATTTAGTCTAAATTGTTGGAGGAAATAATGACTGTATTTTAAAAACATCCCATTCAAGCAATCATATTCTACATGCAATGTTGGCTAGACATATACAGTACATCCCACAGAAAACAGCTAAGAGAAAACCCTTAACCAGGAGTGAAGATTTTTTGGAAACGTTTGAAAAGAGGCTTGCATTAAAGTGGTATTGTAATAGAATTATTAATTTTAGTTTTAGTTTGCATTTCTAAGATACATATTGATGTATAATGTAATTTTAAATTACCTGCAGTTGCTAAAATTCTTATATCTGTGAAAATGAATAAATTAATCCTTCCTCTGTTTAATATACTTGAAAATCATGGTATTGATTTGTTTAGCTGTCTAGCTGACTATCTTTGGTTGTAATTTAAGTTGCTATTGTACATGCTGTTGTAGTAAATATATATGATAGATAGATAGATAGATAGATAGATAGATGACCTTATTCTTCAGATTGTCTTAGACACAGGTCTTGAGTAGCTTTTATATATGAAGGGACAAAGGAGATTTGTAGATTTGTAGATTTTAGAAACATACTTTTACTCATGAGGAAAACATTTATGCTGGAACTTATTTTAAGTTTTTGTAAGCAATAGGTATTTTATTTTTAGGATATAATTCAGACATTTCCCTAATTTGCTGAATTAATCGAGAATTGGACAAAGACAGATGCTTAGAAAGTCTGATACGGTTCCCTTCAAGTCACACAGTTCGTACAAAGTGTAAGCTATAGCTTTAAACCCTCTTCAGCACAATCTTCGGACACAATTTCTCCAAGCTTATTATTATTATGATAAGACATATTGAATATGCACAAGTTTCTGCTTATTTCTCAGATGTTTAACTGAAGAGCACTTTAGGCTTAGGCGCTGTCATCTGCCACAACTGAATCTCTTTCATTAGGTGCTTAGTTCAGTTTTTAAGTTTCTGAACACAGAAACTCTGGCAAACTTTTTTGTTCTTGCTTCTTAAGATAGCTGGCAGATGTTAGAGGTATTTTCTTTTACTCTGTTAAGTGGGTTACACCAATGTATGTTATGGTTTTACTTGCTTACAGTTTTGTATCATATAAGTCACTCTACTTGTATTTGTGTTTTAATGTATATATGGTACGTTCAATGAGCAAACACACCCTTAAATGCAGTATGGAAATATAACATGGAAGTCTAATATTAGCATTTATAATATAGCACATTAACTATTGCCTCTGTTTGTGAAACAGAACAAATCCCTTGGTCTTTGAAAACAAAGTAGTTATGGGGTACACAGAGAGAAGATAAATTAAGGAATAGATACTGTTTTGTAACATTATACAGGCACTGCTGTAGTTAGGTTTATGTAATTGGTGACAGAACCTGTCAAGGTGCTTGTTGAAAGCTTTTATATAAGTAAGGCTCTACATCACCCTAGATGCCACCTTCTTGGATGTCTTGGGTGCTTGAACACAAACACATTGCTGTGAGTGCAGCGCATACTGAGGCAGCCAAGGAAAGTCAATACAAAATCAACAGTCCATCAGACGGTTCAAGTGCTGGAGCAAGAAAATATAAAAACAGTAAACACATAAAGTAGACTAGACTGAAGACTCAGAGTGGATCTAGTACTGCGAATGTCGCAGTTGCTTTTATGCTTTTAAGTCATAATATCCACACACTATGTTTTAATTGTTTATAGTTGGTTTACATTTAAATTATACTGTTGAACTCATACTGCATCCTATAATGTTGTGTCTTGTTTGAATTTGAGTGTAAGAGATAACAGAACCAAAAAATATGCTTTTTTTTTTGCTTTGACTGTTCCACTGATTGTTCCCTGATTATTCTTTTTGTTGTTTTCACTTCTGTTTTTTAATCTTAAGTAACATATCTGCACTATAGAAATTCTGTTATGTGAAGACAAAGGACTTTACTCCAGGTAGATAACCTAGTGTGTGTATGCATAAATAAAAGCATAGTACATGTATTTATTTAATTCATAGTTTTTCTGGGCTATGAATGTTTGTACCACAGCACGAAATAGTCCTCACAAACAGAACAGAACAGTCATCTTCCTACACTGTTGATATATAATGTAGTGTCATATCTGCAATATCAGTTTCCTTTCTTAACCATTAACACAGTGTTTTATTTAGTTTAATGAAAGTTTCTAGCTGAACTAGCTGAATAGAATCTCTTTATGTGAGCCAGTCATACTGAAATATTGTGATTGCTGTTTAATTTCTTGACCTCCATCACATCTGTAGAGACTTTTATACTCCAGAACTGCTTCAACGTCAGTGCTGCAGCTAAATAAGCACCGTACATGATGGTGCAGAAAGTCAATATCCAGAAGAAACATTAGGTGAACTAAATAATAGATAAAATGTGTTATAAAGGGAAAATGTGGAGCACTAATTATACAATTTCATACATATGGGCACATCATGTTAATATGATATGAACTAAGATGGACACTAGATGTATTAACTTGTAAAATGTTTTTATTAATATATTTTTGCAGAGTTTGCATATATCACACCTATATTTTGAAACCTCTTTTTTAGTCATGGATGTAACTGCATTTGGTTTCCAAAGTCTTGTAAATTAGTAAATTAAACAGTTTACAGTTCAGCTGAGTCGTACTTAATGAATACAGTTTTTAAAACCCTAAGCTAAAATGCATCATAATGTGTCTGTAGTGTAGATACTAAAACAATAATGTTTAGAGTTCCATGATTGACTAATAAAAACAAGCCAATTCCTCCGGCAATTGTCTGATTCAGGACAAGCGACAAAATTGTTTGTAATTTTGTGATATTATGATACTTCTCTTCAAAGCAGCATAAAAAACATGCCAGATATTTTTACAGCATTGCATTGTTTTAAAGGAATGAAACACTCCTTTTACAAGGAACAACACAGGGCTTGTAAAATCAGACATTATCTGTATAAGGTTTCATAGACAGGGATAGAAAAAAGAAACAGACGTGCTGACACTTGGACATAATTCATCACTGTTTACTCATATACATAGTTTTCATGCAATTTTTCTCAGTGCTCCAGGCCTTTATGTCTTTTAGTTGTCAGAAAATATTGAGATTTGAATACTTTTTGCACGTCTACACTCTTTTCTTCACCATTATTTTATTACAAGGTTTTTTAGGACACACTTTACTTTAAAAAGGGCATTGTTGTATATCAGCCAAGTTGCAGATTCATTTACAGGAGAGTGGTGGTGCTTTATCTAAATCAAGACACGCGCTGTAAGAGTAACAAATGCAGATAAGCTGTTTTATCCGCCAAATAAATAGGAAATTAGTTGCTTGGGCCCCCAAAAAGTCCCTTATATACTAGAGGAAAAAGGTTAAGTTTCCCAAACAGTCTATTCTAGGTTGTTTCTATATCCAATAGTGTATAGTTCCAGGGAGTGTTACAAGGCTTTCGTGTATATGTTAACTGACAGACATCCATCATAGAGTTCTTAACTGGAACTGCAGGGCCTGTTTTCCAGAATTCATCAGGTTCCACCCAATTTTCAACTTGAAAACACATGTTGTTAATGTGGCTAGCCTGTGTTTATAGTTCTTGCAGCATCAAACATCCCTTGGCTTTCCTGGTCAGTGTTGTCTGTCAGCTTGTCATCGATTGAACATCTTCTGGATGAAATTAGACATCAACACAATCTTCTGCATCTAGAAGGTATTCTTTCCAAAGAATGGAACACCCCAGGCATTCATTTAGATACTCATTCGATCAATGAAGCAGTGATGTGTGGCTTGTACTGCCAATAACACGCTCCACACATGGTCCCGATTTCTGAAAACTATCTGCTAAACTTTTAAGCTGATTCATTGTGACACTGTATTCAGCACTAATTAGCATGTACTTGTGGAGGTATACATCCAATGTACACAATAGAAATATTAATTAAATATATATGTAATGAAGTAATATATTAGTGTGAACATTTGGTAACCTTAGATTGCCTTTAAATAAAGGATTGCATGGTATATTTAACTGGAGCAGCAAGATCTTCTTCATTAAAACTGGTGCTATTTGAATCCACTTTCTTTGGGGAAAACTAATTTTATTATCATTAGACCAAATACTTTTCTTTGAAGAGGGCACTCGGTTTCTTCTAAATACTTACAGGTTTTCTACTAAATTAAACATAATGTCATGTAAAATAAAAATAAAAACACACACACCCACAGTAAATGTGTTTGTGTTCAAAAACATACACATGCAGGCAATATGTGGGATGCATAGACAGTGATTTGGAGCCATTGCACATGTTTTCTTTAGAGGTGCTTATTAATTTGGTGTGGTTTGTATTTATACATATGTAATTACGTTGAATAGATGAGGCCCCTTAAGAATCCCTGGTAGATTTCTGTGTAATTTATTCATTTTCTAATGTAACGGAGAGTCAGCTGCTAGATGCATTATAACTGCACTTCTGAAAAAAATAAATCACTACAATTTTTGTGAGGGATCTGTGTTTTTCTTTAAAGACAATATGAATCAGAATTATTTCCCTTGCATAGAGATGAAATCATTGGTATCCAAAAGCAATGGGCACAACATCTAATCTTTAAAGTGTACATTGTCTTGGCATCTCATTTATGTGCACAATCCTATATATTTCCATGATGAAAGCCATTGAAAGTTGAATATTTTAGATTCTGTCCAGGAGCCCCATATAACATGATTATTTATATAATACTGAGCCCTGGTAAATTGTATTTTTAACCTAAGTTAAACATGAACAACAGAAAAACCCATTTTGTAAGCTCTTGTAAAAAATAAGCATGCATTTTAATTAAGTGCTTTTTAAGTAATTCAGAATTAAAACCTGATAACTGGATTTTATAGTGTTCAATTAGTAAGTATTTCAATGACAGCGTACAGTAATTGGAAAAAATATAGATGTGTCTTTAAAATAACAGCCAATTACATCAAGGCATGTTTCACATTACTCTGTAAATCTCTGTTATATGCTTGCTAGTCAATGTGCACAGAGTATTGGAGGTGTATTTAGGCTGAAGCTTTGTGGTAGCCAGGTACTATTAATGGGGGTAGAAAAGCACATGCAATTTCATGGTTTTCTACGGTTTTCATTACATGAAATCTGCAGAATTATAGGTTGAAGGCTACATTTTCTTACAGTGTCACACTTAAAGGTAAGGTCAGTAACCTAAATATTTTAATGGTAGAAAATGTAATGTAATTTTGGATTATCCTGTTGTTTACATAAAGAATAAAGGATGATGGCTTGAAAGACTGGATCATATTTTTTTGCATACAACAGACTTTAAGCTTGCCCCAATTTAGAATGTGCATTACTTCATACGCAGGGTTTTGCAGCAGTAATATCCGGTAAAAATGCTTACTGTATGTATTACTAAGATACTAGAGGAGAAAATAAAAAGAGCTGGCTTTAAGTCTGCCTCACCGTACTACTACAGACAGATATGATATATTGCAGGAAAGTACACATGTTGGCCGTGTGATAGATTAAACCACTTTGTAGGAAAATTACTAAGAGCCAGTCACCACCCCCAAAGCTAAAGCTTTAATAAAATTCTCTTCAATATTAAAATGGAGAAAAGTGGTGGCTTGGGGTGGGTGCCAGGCTTAAGGCTCAATAGCCATTTAGGCTCTGGCGTACTGGTTTTACTAATAAGGGAGGCTTTTAGCTCTTTATCTTTTTGATATGCTTCTTGTTTGTATTGCATTGTGTTAGGCAACTATAATTAGTTTGGGCTTCCGACTCTCGTGGACCTTCCCCTTTCTCTGATGAAATGCCAACATTAAAATTCTGTGTGTGTGATTTGTTTGCACTGTTGGATGTGCATCTTTCTGGGTGGTCTTGTGGCTTTTACATTCCTGCCTCCCTTCTTGTTACACTGTGCTGGGTAAACGTTGCAAAGCTGCCAGGGAAAGCAGCTCGAAGTTGAGGGGACACGGATTTGTCTCAGAAGGAGGCATTTTTCAGAGTTCATTGCCTGCTGCATTTCAAAGAGCTTATCATCCAGCTGACAACATCAGACCATGCTTTCACTTGGCCCCTGGATGGCACTGTGTGGCTGAAGCTCTTATTATGATTTTTTATTTTTTCACCGGCTAAAAGATCCTCATATTTTATTGGGATCGAGGATCACTCTACATTTTACCCTCCAACGTCCTGGCAGTTTTCTTGTTGGCCTGTTCACTGTTTAAATGTAATGGTTTTCAATTACAAATGTATATTCAAAACCAAGAATGACATCCCTATGCAGTATTTTATTCTATTTTAAATATATTTATTTTATTAAACCCACATATAATGGGAGGAGAGGAGAGCACCACAAAAAAAAAAACAATAAACAAAGAGATTATGATCTCGTCTGGGAACTGATATAACTTCTGCTGATCAACAAGCCATGAGATACATACAGGCCTTTTTCATGCTTTTTGGTGGAAGCAGGTAACACGCCACATAACTATCATTAAAGTGTTGATAATAATGTCAAACTTCTGTGTTGACACACAACATAAATTACAGTTGTCAGATTATATAAACTAGGATATCGGAATTGTAAGTGAAAATTGTGTTTTAGGCGGCATCTACCTTTGACATGCAGTAACTCCTAGTCATAATTGAGCAGTGTCACATTGTCTGGCTCCACGGGAAATTAAGATCAAAAGAACTGACTTGTGGACTGCTGAATGTGAAGCTGATGTTAGCCTTCAGCCATGTGTTTTGCAGAATTTTATTTTCTCTCCTTGATTTTTTTATTTTTTTTTAATATTGGAATTGATGCAACAAAATACTCCCCTACATAAAGTACAGTGAAGCAGCAAGTGAACTAAACTAACACACACATTTCTGTTGGAATGTATGTATGAATGCATATATGTAATTACTGAATTTAATTTAGGAGGACTAACTTTGTTTGATTTCAAATTCAAATGAGAAAAACTATTAATGAAATGTTGTTTAATCACACATACTTAGTGGGTACAAAAAAAATAAACAAATCAACTCAACCTTTTATCGCCTTGTACTCTGTAGGAATATATATATATATATGTATGAAATGATAGTTATGTATTTCCTGATGTTTACAACTACGTCAGAGATGAGACAAAGCCATGTCAGTAAGTTGTTAGTTTCCTGTAGTATACCCAAAGCATGATATTTCCCCCCAATTGTATTAAGGCCCTGGTATGGACATGAGCATCTGTGTCTGGCCATTCATGTCGCAGAAGACCACACTACTATATATTACACTGTGTCTCCTTAGTTTTGTCCTTCGTGTTGTTTTGCATACCTATGTCAACGCTGCTCATTTTAATATGGCAGGGCTGTGTATGCTTTATTCCACGGTGACCACTGCAACATTTCCGTATGAAAGATGGAGCCGTGAAAGTAATTTATCTCGGAGCCGCTCGAGGTTTCGTGACCTTGAGTTGTTGAAAGTATTGTCAATCACCACGGATTTAATGGTATGTATAAATCTCTTTCGTTAACATATTTTCCCTTCCGGATTTGAAGTTAAAATACATACTCCATTGCTTACAACATCCAACACATAATGCATTTGGTAGATTAAGTGTGCACATACATGGAGTCATGCTTAAGCCATTCCTAGAGTGTGTGAATTGTGTTAAGCTGAGTCACTTTACCTACATTGAGGCCTGCGAGTTTCTCTCCAGGACCATGTTAACCAAGTTTTTCTATAGTAATGAAAGAAGTGAAGCAAATGCAGTGACTGGATCACGGTTAATGTGTTGGTTTATGAGGTATTGGCAAAATAATAGTTACCCTAGTGTGGATCAGTACACAAATGTTTAAGTGCCAGGTTTCTGACGCTGTTACATTAATTTCTCAAAATGTGAAACGAAATGTTTTGTAGCTACATTTGTTGTGTTGATTGGGATTCTAATATTTTATTTTATTTTACTTTTATTCAAGGATTTGTACATGATTTATTGCAATGGATTTTTTTCAGGGGGAATAGCTTTCCTTGACCTTTACCTTTATTGAGTGTCTTGATTTAGCCTCCTTAATCTGTTGCTCCATTTTCGTTAGTGTTTAGAATCCCAAATAAAATCCAAATGCAGATCGTGGCGTGACAACATTAAAAAAAGCATTTTAGTCACAATATTAATTTGATCTTTGGAAGCAAATGTGTGCCAGGTTTAGACACCCGGTACAAACTGTAGTGTAACAAGGCTGCAATAAGACCTTTACAGTTCTATCATTATCCTTCCTTTAACAGTATTACCACTACATTATTACTTCTGCAGGTACAATTTTACAAGCACCAATGAACACATGCGTACAACTCAGTCAACTATCTAGGGGACCCAACCTGTGCCCCCAGGAGCCATAATTAGGTATATCATGGTTATTTCATAGAGAACAAGGGACAAGAAAATTGAGTTTAGTTTTTAATTATTGTTAAATTTGGAAAAGGCCAGGGCTTTTTAAGACTAATCACAGAATTTAGGAGGTCAGAGTATTACTCACATTCCAGGGGTTTTAGCCATGGCATTGACATTAACACTTGTTCTGGGATGTTTAATGGATTGCCTAGAAAGGATCTCAGTTTAATGTCTCCTATGAGAGCTGGTCCCTCCCACAGCAGGATACATTAGTTGATCTATGACTTTAGTGTTTCAGTTTCACTCGCCTGGCTTTCTACAGTACCTGATTTTCCTAGCAAGTCTGACATCCACACACAGAGCGAGTCCTTCTCCGCATCTGTATAATCTTGAAACAAGA
This sequence comes from Amia ocellicauda, assembly GCF_036373705.1. Taxonomy (NCBI): domain Eukaryota; kingdom Metazoa; phylum Chordata; class Actinopteri; order Amiiformes; family Amiidae; genus Amia; species Amia ocellicauda. The sequence continues at coordinate 33,798,158 of NC_089850.1, read as the reverse complement.
CTTTTATATATCACAATGATATATGTGATCAGAGTTGAATATGCTGTTTTAGCAATTTTTTCCCAATAACTGTTCTGTTAAACCCAACAGATATTAATATTCAGAGTTTAACTTTAAACTAAACCTTAAAGGAGAAGTAAAATGGGGTACCATACCAACCTGTACATATTCAGATATATTACTGCAGCTACTAACTGAAGAACAGTACTGATCTGGAGACAATAATTAAAAAAAAAAATCTTGGCATCATCCAATTTTTTCAAGACCTGAACAGGAAATAATCATCTGTACGACACGTTGTACGTTCCGCAGTACAACGACTGTATCCTGAAAACCGTGGCAGCACTATTAACAAGCACAATAAGAATTGGAAAACCAAATGCACTACAATACAATACATATATAATGGTATGAGCAATAATTGTGGAGGCAAATAAACCATACTTAATGACAAACAAACAACAGCATTGGATGGAATTTACATGACTTGTGAAATAGGCTACAAATAGAAAATTGCTGTGTAGGTATACTTAACACTTAGACTCACAGCTGTAACATTATTTAGAGCTTTGAACATGAACCAGTATTTTTTCCATTTCAGGAATCCTTTCAAAAACATTTAGTTATCATTGCATTAGCTACTGGTGTTACAACTTATAAACCAAACCCTGAAACATGCTGTTTGACGGCACAGATTTTGTCCATCTTCACAAAAGAGACGCAGAGGGGAGCTCGAGAGTCGGTTGGTCAGCTGTGTCTTTTTAAATTGTTAAATATACCTTTTCAGAGATAATTCATGTAATCTGTTTGGATATAAAGTCTAACAGCTGTCATTCAAACACATTAGATATCAACGGGACAAATACAAGGCTAATAATAATAATAATAATAATAATAATAATAATAATAATAATAATAAACTCCATATTTCCCTTCAGTATGCGGCTTTTGAGTATAATCAGAGCTGATCATACATAGCTTAGGGGTTTGTTTCTGTTTATGGCTATTTACTTTCATTATAGAACTGTCATTGTGCCCAGCCTGCACACACCTTTGCGTAGGGACGTTTTAATTTTCACAATCTGAGTCATAATGTTTGTGTACTCAACACAGAGTATGGTTGCCACAGATACCCCCTACATATTTGCTCCGGCTCGCACCCTGCAAAATTTAAATTGATAATAATCATTAAAGATTAACAATACATATTTCCATATATGCACAGGATGTACTGTACAATCGTGTGGTATACCTAATGAAAGCATTATGTATGAACGTCATTGCATAAATACACCACCCCCTCGTTTTATCACCCCTCGTTATATCACCGCTTATTTGGATATATCGGTTGGCTCCCTTTTTTATAGTCAAGATACGCATTCCTGAATATATTTAACTTCAATATTTATAAGCTTATTTTTCTTGTAATATACATAGGCTACTGTTACTTGCAGTGTAGGATATCTGTACAATTTGTTACTTTTACCGTTGGCCCTGCTCTACTGAGTAGCAGTTACATGTTCTCAGTACTGTAAAGCTTTAGTGCATAGTGTAAACGCACAGTACAGTATTACGGTTACACTATGCACTCTATTGGCCTCATATTTCTTTCTGTGTTTCTAGATGCATTGCTGCCCTGTTAATTATTCTGGAGACCTGCAATAAAACTAAAGCTGGTTGTACAGTATCTGTGAGTTTTTAGTTTTTTGGTGTCTCGATATATCACGTCCTGTGATATCTCGCGTTTTTATTGGACCCGAACACCAGTAATTTAACCAGGGGGGTGGATAGTTGGCAAGGAAACTGTTTTCAGTCGTCTCCTAGTTTTTGACACCCAGGGTCATCTGATAAAAATCCATATTCACTACATTCAAAGTGATCGCTAGCTTACAAATGAATGAATGCGATTATATCTGAAAATCGGAAAACGTCTTTCACCAATACATTTGACTTTAGGCAGTTCAAAGTGCTGTATTTTGTAATATCAATATTACCATGTTGGAGAGGCTTTGGCATAAACAAAATGCCTGATTTTGACTCTTTAACGATTTGAGATCATCAGCATGGTAAAGAGTATTTATATCTCCTATTTATCTTAGTTTTCCTCTAAATCTGATATTAGCACACACAAAGTTTGCCACTTAGTATAGGACCTACGTGCATCATGCTAAATGTTCCTACCTGTCTTATAAACATCTTCTGGAACTAGAACTAGTGAACAAAGAAGAATAGACCAAAAGTGCCAAGCACGAACATAATTAATAGTATTGGAGAATTTAACCTTAACTTCTTCATTGAAATTCGAATAGTAATATATTTATTTTCATAGATTTTTTTTAATAGATATTTTGTATTATATTCTATGTGTCCATCTATCTGATATGTTTATACATCCATCTGTTTGCCTATCTATCTATCTATCTATCTATCTATCTATCTATCTATCTATCTATCTATCTATCTATCTATCTGTCTGTCTGTCTGTCTGTCTGACTTACAGCTTACAGATTTATCTCTGCATGGTATCTCTTAATTTTTTCTCAAAAGTGCATAATGTAAAAACAGCAGGGAAGATCAATATACGGTGTGTATGAGAATCGGTCAGACTGAAAGGATTACTGCTTATCTTATTTCTCTAAATGCCAGCACTTCTGTTTCTGTTGTTTTTATGTTAATGTGTGTTTCATGTTCTGGGTTTTTCCTAACACATATTTATACACCCATGTTGAGCAAGTTTGGATTTTAAATTTAATTTGTATTGAAAGGCTCACAATCAATCTTTAATGATTTCTGCTGGAACCTGATGAAAATATTGTGTTCAAATTTTCCCACCAGAAAATGACAGAGACCTTTAAATTAACTCAGAGTAAAAACAATACAAAGGAAAACCCTTCTATTTTTTCTGTCACTTAAATTTTATTAACCTTCTCAAAAGGAAATGCAACAAGCGTTTTACTTTCTTGTTGTAACACCTGTCTCTTTGTTAGCAATCAGAAATGCACATTCTTTGGGTAGCTGTAGCAGTTGCATGCTGTTTGTTATTGAAGGGTATGTTCATTTTGGTTGCAGACTTCTTTTTCACTCTCCCGGCAAGTTCATCCAATAACCTTTTAATGGAGTAAAGGACAGACAGCTGGGGAGCACAATGCTTCAAACTGCATCATATTTTCTATGTCTGTTGATTGCAGTCTGCACTCCATTATGCAAAACAACTTTTCTTACCACTTCCCTCACAAAAAAAATGCCCTTCCTCGTAACAATTGTCAAGGTTTATCTCGTTGTAAATATGTATGCACCACCATTATGTTCAGTTGCCGCCTTGAAGGCAAGGTAATGCATTTATTGTACACTCCCCTTTTTCCCTGTCTCAGGCTTTCCATTTAAAGTGACTGCTTGACCAATCAGCATGCTTGTCCTAGGTTTCAGCACTCTTCTTCTAATTAGTTTAAACTCTGAAAGCTGCCTCACTGAGAAGGGGATTTGTAGATGAACATTTTCAGGGCTCACACTTTTAATGTATCTTGAATGAGCATCTGATTGCATGGCTTGGGCATCAGTTTCCACCCAGAGATGGTCCCTCTTGTTATACATTTGTTATCTGATCATGTGATTTCCCTTTAATCGGTTTCTAAAATAAACTGTAGGCAACAAAACTGTAAAATGACTAAACAAAGTTGTTGTTTTTTTACCTTCATGGGCCAGAATAAATCAAAACTTTGACCCACCCACTAATAGCGAACAACAAACCTGTACATCATAGCGGGTACATTTACGATTAGAAGAAAGTGGCATCTTACTAAAAATGCAGCTGCAACTGAGTACAGTTCTGTAGTTTTCTATTAGCGGGTGCGTCAAAATTTTGATTTAATCCGGCCCCATGTTATGATTCGGGCACTGAGTCTATCTTGCTTTCTTTGCTTTTTAAATGGCATTGTGTTTTCTCACTCGTTTGCCTGATTCAGCTTATGATATGTCAGTATTCCTGTTGTGTATTGTTTTAGATACAAATAGTATTTTCTCATACTTTGAAAGTAGGTGTCTATTAACCACACATGATTTGAATGTGAGTAGATAAGGAAAATCATAATGCAGCTTCTGTAATATTTTCTTGTATAAAGCTTCAGTTTGAGCCATTTTTCTGACTTGATCTGATTTCTGATATCTGATATGGAGAACCTACAGTTCTTCTAATGTGGCAGTGTAGGCCTATATGCTCATATGTCTATAGTGTTTGTAAGGTATCTATAGCACTAGAACATTTGCTCAACAGAAGGCACCAAATCATTCTTGACAGCATTGTATGATCAGTCTTGTCAGAGACAGACAGATGGGTTATTTTTGAAAACTACCATTTTGAGCTGATCCCCAGTAAAACAAGTAATTCATTATTGATTATTTTTGTGTATCCATTAGTAATCAAAACAGGATTAAATACATTAAAAGCATTTGCTTTTATACAGGATACAACGTCATAAATTCACAGTTTTCCAAAACATCTGGCACCCTTTAAAGCTGATAAACATAATTATATGTTTATATATTTATAGTTGTACAAATTACGATCTTGGAACATCTTGGGAAAGCAGTTTTTTCACATTCCTGTCAATGGATTGATTCTGAGAACAGAAGTGTGCCGAGGTAGATATCAATTTTGTAAAACTCTAGTCTAAATACATTTTTCCAAAGCCTGCACTTCAGCAGAAGAATGCAAGATAAATATTTTATTCTTTTGGATCTACAGCTCATCAATGTATCAGAAGGGCCACACTGAAAGAAGTCTTGTCATTAAAAGATTCATTTTCTTGCCCTTCCTGTGAACTCCAGCTCCTTGGGTCACCATTACCTCTGCTAGTAGTATGCAAGTTTTCCTTTTCTTTCATTTCAAAGACAGGTCTTAGACCTTTGTGATGTACAGCCATGCCCTTGTGACTTTTCACAACATTATTTTTAAGGGGGGATATATATCTTTGTTCTCTGTTGATAAGCTTAACACTATCTGAATGTAATATGTTCAATTTTGGGATGGTCCATCCAAGCTGTAATATTATGTTATCCTTTGTTATATTCACACTGGTACACTAAAAACATAACAAACTGTAGTGAAATGTAAAGCAATCACATACAATCAAAGTCAAGCACAGCAAGAGATTGAGAATCATGGTAACATGGTAAAAGAAAATCATAACTGACAGAGCTTCAGTGAATGATATGCATATAACAAACAACAACAAAAAACATAACATCTTCATATATGTCCAGTCCTTCTGGGTGAGGTTGAGGATCTGGGAATCACCAGTCTTATTGTAATTGACTGAAATTTGGAAATTTGAAATTAAGCATTGTTACATATTCCTTCATCCACATGTGAAATCTACCATCCAGGTTTCCCAGTATGACAATGAAATATGTATTTCCTTCTCTAATACAGCATGTAGATGGTTACTATCAAAAAGGGGTGAATATCAAAAGAGGTGGGGCAGATACTCTGAACAGTACATTTTCAGGACAATCTGAACTGAACATTGATAAAGATCTAAGTTTCATACTGTACTTGTTAGGCCTTTTCCTAGTGCTCAAAGGGAACAATATTATGTGTATTGTCTTTCTTTGAGAAAAGTCTAGATTTAGTAAGGTTATATCTCAACAACACACTAAACACTCACAGTTCTAAATCATTTTAAATGGGAAAGGCTTTTAATTTAATGGGAACACTTTACAATAAGTCTCCCTAGTTACAGTGTATTACATACTAGGTACTCAGTAACTACATCTGTAATTACTCATAAGTACAGTTCACACTGGTACACTAAAAACATAACAAACAGTAGTGAAAACGAGCTAATGTGCAGTACTATGTATCATAATGTAATGCTCCTTGGTGCACATTCATAAACAAACTAATGTGGAACAGTAGCGAAAATGCAGGTGAGAAGCTTATTATCCTAGGACCAGTACCAGCCTCTTGTACTTTAGATGTCAACTAAGTCAAATATTTGATGACTTAAAGACCTTTAAAGTTAATTAGAAATTGTGGTCATTTAAATGAGTTCTGACATTTTGAAAAACCTGCATATAGGAAGAAGTCACTCAGTCAAGTAGAACTAAATGAAACATATCATTTTTATTTTATTGATTACAGAAATGTAATAGGCCATTGACACCCATTGCCATTTCAGACATTAACCTAAGGATTTTCTAGGTCATGTTGGAGTCAAATCACGGCAAACTGTCAATAGACAGGAGGCATACATGTGGACAAGGACAATAATTATATTTATAGGAAGCTGCTTTTAAAATAAGTTTTCTGAGTTTATTTTAATTAGAGATAATGGACTTGTCAAATGCTGGCAGTGCCCAAACACAGAAAGCACAAGTATTGTTTTGTGCACCTGACTCTAGCTGCTAAAGAATCGGTTGTTTCTCAACCCCATGCATCAGTACAACAGATTGGAGATGTTTTATGCCATTTCCAATTAAGGAAAATGTCAGAGTCTCTCACAAAAGGACAAAATGCTGTGAGGGACAGCAAATACATAAAAACTGATGTTTACACAACAAACAAGAGATGAGATTGCTGTGTAGTACAGAGATGGGATTTGTTTTGGTCCAATACTGTACAGGAACATCCAGTTTTAATTATCTAAAGAATAACAGCCTCTGCTTCCTTGGTGTCATTATCTCTTCTTTATGCATGACATTAACTTTTCAGGGTGCTACCTCCACCTGTTCCTTTTGTTTCTCACAGAGACCAATGCAATGGTTGTAAGTGAATTCTGTCTTTTCATGTTGTTTTATAGTTGAAAGTCTCAGGATGTCGGCAAGCACACCGCTGTTCTGTTGGGCCACTGTAGCAGTTGGCAGCCAGCGGCTCTCTGTGGGGAATGCTGGGCTAGAAGGAGAAGCTAGCCAAGCATGGTGCAATTTACTTCTGATTAATGAAGGTCTAGAAAGCACAGAAACAATTAATTTGTACAGTGGTTCCACCAGGCCCTAAACAGGATTTCTTTTTTTTTTTTTTTTTTTGCCTGTTGTACCATTTCTATTTTCCATTGCTATTTTCCTTCCTTTCTTTTAAAATAAAACAAGATAAAAATAATTCCCTTGTTACCAAAGTTTAATACCCTGCTGTGTTTTGTTCTTATGGAAGTTATATATAAAAACTCTAGGGCAATTGTAACTTCACTTTATTCTCGCACTGTTTAGGGTCTGATTAAACTGAACATTTTATGTGCCTTGTTTTGCAAAGTGTTGGCTAACTTTGTACTACATGCTGATAAGAAGATATTGAGCCATATGTTCACTGTATTGCTGCCCATAACCGAGTATATCTTCTTTTAAAAAATGAAAGGTGGAGTATAAAATACTTTGATAAAGATACTTAACTAAAAATGAGAGCTGGTCTTTGACCTGTGCACGTTATTTTAACAAATTAACATGATCTATCAGTGGACATGCAGCTTTGACTTCCTGAACTGTGAATTATATAGCTGAATTTGACAATTTCAAATGTCCTTTTTGAGCAACTGTGTAACAATCGCTTGCCGTGCATCTTGGTTTCACCACTATGTGAAACACTGAAAAAATAGTGATTATTAAAGTCCAGTTAGCATGGAAAATTATTTGTGAAGTCTACTGTTGTGGAGGTAATTTGATTTTTATTTTCCATGTCATTTTGACCTAGTGCATAAAATAATGCACTGACTGCAAATAAATATATATTACTAGCACACATCACTGCTCCACAATAACTTACATAATTTAGTTGATAGTATACTATTAGAAAATGAAAGAATAAACTGCTAATGCATTTTAAAAGCCTTATATTTGCACTATAATGTCAAATCATGTATTTATTAAATGTTGCAGATGGCTTTTCTGGTTTCTCAAAGTCCAATTACTCCTAATGTTGCACAAACTGTGCATAAGTAAGGAAAAGTTGTTTCAAGAGTATTGTTAATGAGTGCAAGTGAATCACATTCTGAGATTAAGGTTATATGAAGGTAAAGAATTAATATATTTTTTCCAATATTGTGAAGATTTTTAACTCATGTGCAAAGGAAAGCATGTATTACAAATGTTACTTTACCACTTTCACACAGTGGAACAACAGTAACTTATGAGCAGCATAATTTAACCATGTAATGGGTGTTTTGACCATTCTCTACCTCTCTCTCTCTCTCTCTCTCTCTCTCTCTCTCTCTCTCTCTCTCTCTCTCTCCCTCTCTCTCTCTATGGGGAGGTAGTTGGTAGAGAATGGTGTGTGTATATATATATATATATATATATATATATATATATATATATATATATATATATATTAAAGAACTTTATAAGTATACTTTTTTCATTTCATCTTTGAATCAGAATAGCATGGCCCATCCATAAAGGCAAGGTCACTTGCCAAAATTAAAAAGCAATTCAATTTTCAACATTAAAGAAAGCAATTTAACTTCCAATTTATCAATCCCAGAATTCCATATTCCATTTTTAAAACAAAAAAAGCTGAGCTGTACTATATTACTGAGGGGAAAAATATGGCAGTAAATTTGAGAAAACTGAAGAATTGCACTTTTTTAGTGGAGCAGGTGGACCAATATAAACTGGATGTCCTAGACATGAACTGAATGCAAACAGATGAATTGGGAACACATGTATAGTGCTAGGTGTGTATTTAAACTAAGATCTGTGAATACTGTGCTTGGACCTGTTCATTCCATCATTCAATTTTGATGCTGCAGAGAAGGTCCAGCAAAGAGAAACTGGATTTAATTTGGGTTTGAAAAAATAAATGTGTTTTGATTACTGGCTGAAAGAACAAAATCTCTTTGTCTTCGTTGCACAGCAGCTGACGAGAGACACTTGAGTTCTCCAAGTCACTTTAACTGTTATTCTAACTGAATTAATCTACTGAATGCGGAAACATACAGGATTTAAAGTAGATTTAAATGTAATAATGTTAAAAAGAGTGCTAGTATTTTAAATATTTGTAGATTATTGAATGCAACACAAAAGTGATTCATGGATAATAATTTGTTTCAGAAACACATGCACGTTTTAATGGGCCAAATGGCCTGTGCTTGATAATTGTATTTACTGTATTTTATATTTGTATGCAACTTGTGCCTTACTGTCTTTAAATGGTGAACAGAGGGGAGACAACTGGTGCTATTTTCCTTTAGAAAGGTTATATTCCTACTTAACCAAGATTTGCAGATTTTGTTAGAAATCTAGTTTATAATAAATAACAGTTGTTATGTTTTCCCATCTGACGTTAGGCCTACAATATTTAAGTACTGCACAGGATTAAGCCAGAAATGTTAAAAAAACAGAACACTGATATGCAAAGCTCATACATTTAGGGACACAATAATTGCATTTGTGTCAGATATAAAATATGATTAGTGTACTTACACATTAATGAACTGATCAGGTTGATATGTACTTCGACATTGGGTACTGCTTAATTGATAAACATGGCCAACTTAGACTGAAAGCAGAAATAATTGATAGTGACAACCTTTCCAAAGTTTAATTGCACCCTGTGAATTAGATTACCATTTTAAACTAGCTTAATTAAGGAAAGATCTATATGAATGTAACTCTCATTGAACTTGTTCATATCATTCTATAGTGCCACTACTACAGGTTATTTAAACATTTAATATTACTTGGAGTGTTTCTCAAATGCATCTTTGAGGACCCAATTTAAAAACTAAAGACTTGTGTAATCACATCACATCAGATGAAGAAATACAAGACCTTAATGATTACTAAAAGTATAGCAATGATAGTCTGATGGCTCCGCTATTAATGGTCATTAAGACTAGTATACACTCACCTAAAGGATTATTAGGAACACCTGTTCAATTTCTCATTAATGCAATTATCTAACCAACCAATCACATGGCAGTTGCTTCAATGCATTTAGGGGTGTGGTCCTGGTCAAGACAATCTCCTGAACTCCAAACTGAATGTCTGAATGGGAAAGAAAGGTGATTTAAGCAATTTTGAGCGTGGCATGGTTGTTGGTGCCAGACGGGCCGGTCTGAGTATTTCACAATCTGCTCAGTTACTGGGATTTTCACGCACAACCATTTCTAGGGTTTACAAAGAATGGGGTGAAAAGGGAAAAACATCCAGTATGCGGCAGTCCTGTGGGCGAAAATGCCTTGTTGATGCTAGAGGTCAGAGGAGAATGGGCCGACTGATTCAAGCTGATAGAAGAGCAACTTTGACTGAAATAACCACTCGTTACAACCGAGGTATGTAGCAAAGCATTTGTGAAGCCACAACACGTACAACCTTGAGGCGGATGGGCTACAACAGCAGAAGACCCCACCGGGTACCACTCATCTCCACTACAAATAGGAAAAAGAGGCTACAATTTGCACAAGCTCACCAAAATTGGACAGTTGAAGACTGGAAAAATGTTGCCTGGTCTGATGAGTCTCGATTTCTGTTGAGACATTCAGATGGTAGAGTCAGAATTTGGCGTAAACAGAATGAGAACATGGATCCATCATGCCTTGTTACCACTGTGCAGGCTGGTGGTGGTGGTGTAATGGTGTGGGGGATGTTTTCTTGGCACACTTTAGGCCCCTTAGTGCCAATTGGGCATCGTTTAAATGCCACGGCCTACCTGAGCATTGTTTCTGACCATGTCCATCCCTTTATGACCACCATGTACCCATCCTCTGATGGTTACTTCCAGCAGGATAATGCACCATGTCACAAAGGTCGAATCATTTCAAATTGGTTTCTTGAACATGACAAGGAGTTCACTGTACTAAACTGGCCCCCACAGTCACCAGATCTCAACCCAATAGAGCATCTTTGGGATGTGGTGGAACGGGAGCTTCGTGCCCTGGATGTGCATCCCACAAATCTCCATTAACTGCAAGATGCTATCGTATCAATATGGGCCAACATTTCTAAAGAATGCTTTCAGCACCTTGTTGAATCAATGCCACGTAGAATTAAGGCAGTTCTGAAGGCGAAAGGGGGTCAAACACAGTATTAGTATGGTGTTCCTAATAATCCTTTAGGTGAGTGTATATATATATACATACATACATTAAAAAAATACAAATTATTTTTTAAATGATTAATATTTGCATTCTGTCTTCCTCATTTTATGTGCGACCTTTGAGTTTATATCCATGTACATAAAACAAGGAATAAGTCATAACTGAAGTGATTTACACATGTGCAGGGCTCCAGCTCCTTGTTCAAGAGAGAAGTAAAACACCAATGGGGACAATTATAAGTTAATCCATGTAAAGTTTTTTTTTTTTAATAAACAGCAAAACTGTTGTTTGCTGCTGAAGACTTATACTTGGAGAATAGTGAGTATAGTGAGTATAGTGTTTTACCACAGCATGACTTTGTGATGAAGAGGAGTATGAGATTAGGTGTAGCAGTTGCTTCCTGGCCATTATCTATTTAATCAGCACATGTGCATGCTTTGGATGTAACCCTGTGGTTCAGAAAGATCAGTCTTGATCAGAGACTGCAGGGACTGGTAGGAAAAACACCAGTATAAATGTATGTGTAGTCTGTTTAATGTATAGATATACTTCATCAGACCTCAAAAGCAGGAATTTTTCTTTAACTATGACAGACAATGACATTGTTGTATTTATGTTTCATTTATTTGTTTGTTTCCTTTGTGTCATCAGTCAGGCTCAATGGTTTATATAAGCAGATTGGTCTTGCATTTTTACTCATAAGCACCCCATACATAGCTGAAGTGACCCATCCTCACATCCTATTGGTCAGATATATGATCTGCATGCCAAATGCAGTGAGTGTGTTATGTGTAAAATGGTACTTGCGTTGTAGTTAAAATTAGACTGTTAAGAATAGGTATGTGTGAAAGTGATTGTGGGTCTAAGAGGGGAATAAGTATTGTGAAACATTTACATAATGTATAGGTTTAGATGTACATTTTAAAATGTATACTTATTTATAATACATGCATATGTTCTTGCTATAACAGCATCTGTAAAATTACCAGCAAAAGCATTATTATATTCACCTTTCTTTGCAAAGTGTTTTAAACCATCCTTTTTTCAGAAGTAAGTGTAAGTACTGCGATTTACTGCTCACACTGGAATGGTCTTTATGTCATATTAAACATAATTGATGTTATATCACTTCTCATTTCTAAATTACAAATGAAGATAAAGGGAATTGTTTAAGCTTCCAATCATGTCCTGTGAGTAATCAATGAAGAGAAAACAAGTCTCTGTGTCTTTTTCTTTCTATAATAAGTTTACTTGTATTCTCAGAAGCTTGACCAGTATTCTTTATTTATTAATTTGCCCACCCATAGGGTAACAACCCCTACACCCATATATCTTAACAAAGAATATTAATGGGAGAATATTATAATCCTAACCACATTTTTAAGTCAGCATTCATTTTTTGTTGTGTACAGTAGGATAATAGAGATCAGGTGCAGATTGCATACACCTGTGTTTGTGTTTTATTGCACATCTGAGTCCTGAGAGACAAAAGCAAAACGAGTGTGGGTTTTTAAGTATAGATAACACGACATGCATGACAATGTTAGACTGGCACACCCGGATCCATACTGAACTTGGCGGGCACATTTGCAATGCCTTGAATGGACCATGCCTTACTAGGGAATTACACTGCATGGCACCACCACTTATGAGTTAGGTATGTTAGTTTGACTGTGACTGTCTAGTACTTTTCAATACAGCAATGAATGAAGTGGCTTCCCGGTAATGACAGACTCTGAAATAGTAAACATGTCTTATTTACATAATATGAATGAACATCTATTAAATGAAGCTAATCCTGAAGGAAAAATAACTATTCCTTATAGCTTATTCCGTTTGCAGATCTCGTCCATGGAAATTGGATGAGCAATCATAACAGATAATAACTACTGTTTTCATGCTGGGGACCCTGGAAATGTCTAAAAGAAAAAAAAAAACAGGCTCCTGAGAAATTTCAGCTGTTTGAATACTCTGACTAAAACGCTTCTGAAAAGATTAGGAAAAGTAGCTGTTTTTCTCAGCAACAGTGTTTTGCAGATCAGGTGGTACTTTCAACCAGAAAATCTGAATAGATGTTGAATGTTTTTATTCATTAGTCATTAGAGAACTGGCATAATGGCACGCTTGGTTATTTCCCTTCTCTCAAAAAATCTGAGAATGAATCTTTTATAATTTTGTTTAAAGTGACTATATGGTCAAAAGTATTTATTAAAATTATATTAAAGCCATCATATTTAGATGTATCAATTATTTTATGTATTGTTTATTAGTTTTAGTATTTTTTGCAAGCAGTCTTATATATATCCTAAATATAGTGATAGATGAATACAGCTGCTTTATCATGCATTTACTTGTATGACGGCCATTGTTGAAATAATTTTAGTAAACAAAGCAATTATATTTTCCCACTTGCGATTTCAATTTGGAGAAGCACAATGGCACAAAATCTGTATTATCACCGTATCCAAGACGGGCTTCCTTCAAGATCATCCTTTAAGCCAGTCTCTTCTCCTCTCACTGTGAAATGGAACGGATCAGGAAAGCTTTGAGGAGGATAGGCATGGCTCACACTCACACAGCTCAGACTTGTCAAAGTGCCAATTCAGTCAGCCACCAGAGATCGGTGGCTCGAGAGAACCCCCTCACCGCCCCCGTCCAGCCAGTTCTCACAGTGTCCGCCCCACGTCACTGCAGCTGGACACTCCCAGTCACGATCGCCCAGCAACACAGCCTGCATTCAGAAAGGTCATTTCCAAGCTGCTGGGCTCCAGACAGAAGCTTTTACCAGATGAGCCACTTGGCAATGAAAATATACATGTTTTGCTATGTGAAGGTACCCTTGGTTCTACCAGCTATGTGTATTATAGTCAGTTGTGGAAAAAACATATAATTATATGATGTTTTGGTTGAAGCGTAGCTGGCTGGAGAAGTATTATGACATGTTTATTATTAACAGAAGTGACAAATTTTAAAGCATGCAGAATGCTTTTCATCTCCAAAATAATTGATTTAATGTTCATTCAAAGAAAGTATAACTTTCCATTTTAATACAGCTACACAGGTAATTGACTGTGACAGTACAATAAGCAGCTTTTAAAGTGGCACAGTTATTAAATTCTAGCATGCTATTTCACAAGTCATCATTAGCAAGGTGTAAGTTGCATTTTGGCTTAGGATAAATCCACAGGTTATTTCTTATTAAACTTTTTTTGTTAAATTTTGTTTTGCAGTAGTAGTACAATCTTCACTGATCTCATTGATTATTTTCTAAACTGTGTACATTTATAATGTTTAAAGCAGATACAATGCCCAAGGTCTCAGCAGAAGTTACAAGAATGAATCGATAGCATAAAGCGCTATATTCACAGCATTTCTGTAATTTGTGATACTATTAGACCCTAACACTAATCTCTATGATATAACCATACATATTTCAGTGAAGAAAACATAACATATTTAAAGAATCATTTAAGTTTTGCACTTTTACGTATAGGAATCATATACAGAGCAGGTTCTTTAATAACAAAATAAGACACTTGATTTATTTGTATGATTTATTAATAGACATGTAATGTAGTTCTGGATATATTAAATCAAACTCTATTTATTGTACATTTTAGATGTTTCTTCCACATATATATTATATTATATTATATTACATTGCATTATATTTTATTATATCTCACATTGAAAATAGGGTGTGTGGGGCAAATCATATAAGCTTTGGGGAAATAAAAAGCCCTGTTAGCCTAAACTCATTTTACAATGTAACACAATTACATTGTCCACATGTTTCCAAAGGCTTTCTTAAAGAAAAACTGATGTCTGCCGTATATCTGAAACTATCAAATTGTTGTGGTAATTATGCCACTATGTTGTGGCTTTTGTCACAGTGAAGACAATTGCTTCATCTGATGGGCAGAGGACAGAAGGGGTTACCATTTTCTAAAGGTGGTGTTTTTAGGGCAGGTGGTCTATTCACATTTCCACACCACTGTAATACCTTTGATCTCTGTCTGGATGTGTGCTTGTTCGTGGCAGGCTGTTACTGTGTCACCATCGATCAGCTCTCTTTCACCCCTCACCATCGTACACGTGTGGCCATCAGAGCAGCCTGGGCTCACGTTACCCAGAGGTTTAATATATTCCTGTATATTCCATTCTGTTTTTTATTGCAGTAGACTGGTAAAGACACAAACACCCCACACATCTGGTTGGAAGACAAGTATTGGATATGGAGCTGCGGGATAAGTGAACAATCTATATACATATATATATATATATATATATATATATATATATATATATATATATATATATATATATTTTTTTTTTTTTTTCTTCTTTTTCTTTTGGGATCTGAGGAAACACCTGCTGCAGGTGCTATAATATGATTAATATTGATGCATGAACAAAAGGTACATGACCCAGAGATGTGATTCCCCATGGAGGACTGGCCAGTTCAGTGGAGCAAGGGAGCTATGGAGACAGTTCCATAGTCATCCATCATGCTGTGCCAGACTACATATGTTATTGAGTTAAATGGAGTGTAGTAGCTATCAGGGGAGCTAGGCTATGGTTTGTACAGTAAGCATTATAAACTTAAAGTGTGATTATTGTCAGATAGGGAATCCACCACCTGGGTGGCTTCCAACAGCTTGTGGACCATATTTGTCTGTTGTGTCCTCTGTAAGTAGAAGTCTGGTTTATGTAAAGGAATGTTTAGCACTGTGTTTATATGAGTGGAATGGATTATGCACCATGTATAAAATAATAACAGCCTTATACAATATTTTTCTAACCTACATTTCCCAAAATATTGAGAGAATATGCTGTTTTAGAGTTTGCAATATTGGAAATATTTTGTAGTAATCTTATTTTGGAATAAACGGCTTCAGAATAAAGGGAATAGATATCTCACTGTAAATATCACAATACAACAATCAATTCTTACTTTAAAAGCAGAATAAACAGATCACTCATGCTGCTAAGTATTCTTCAGTAATACATTACATTAAAATATTACATGAAACTGAATAAAACATAGTCTACATTGTATAAATAAATAGAAACCATTTCTTGGAAAAAAAGAAGCAATATGGTAGTTTATATTTGTACCAGTAGCAATTTATTTCCCTTTTTTATTATTGTTTTATATTACATGTTAGCACCGGTATTGTTTAAAAATTGATAAAATTCAGTAGCTTTTTAGAATAAGTATATCAGACTATGCCCTTGATGTGTGATTTGTCATTTTCATCTTAAAAGAAAAGAAAATATTAGAAAGGAGTTATTTCCACAACCTTCTTCTGTGATATATGCTCTGAGTCACTAATTTGAAGGTTGGCCACATGAAAGTTTAATTTTTGTCCTTCTGTAAAATATCGTACAATATGCACTCTGGTGTGAATTTCATGCATTTGAAATACATCTGAGGAAAAATCTACTTGCATTTGAGTCTTTTAAGTAGACCCCTTTTATGGTAATAATTAGAGAGCTTTTTGTAAGTCTCACTATACTAGAGGAACAGAAAGCACACAGTGTCAGTGTCACACAGCCAATAGGCTATCGTGCTGATTAATAGTGATTTCTGCTTGTATGCAGTGGGCGAAGCAGTCACAAGAGTTTAGAAGTCAATTAGCGTTGTCAAGCTTTATCATTTTTAGTTTTTAAAGTGTATGAACTGTATTTATCTGTTAGTTTATTCTCAGGCCCATATCAGTGCCCTTGCATGTGTCTGGAAGCAGGCAACAAAGAAGAAAACACTTTTGGAGTGAAAAAATGTGTGAGGATTTTTTTTTTTTTTTGAATCCATGCCATGAGTTCCTGGCAGTCAGCCAGCTAGCCTCTGAGGAATAGGGATAATGAAGAGAGAATAAAAGAAAATCTGGAGACTGTGGCTGGTAATGCAGTATTCGTTTAATTGGGAGCAGGTATTGGTGCACACTACACCATTTTAATTGGAAATGGGAGAGAGAATTGTTAAGAAAGCAAGAAAGAAGCATGCATAAAGTTTTTTTCCTCTTTTTTTCTTTTCCTTTTTTTTTTTTTTTTTTTTTTTTTTACAAGCGCCAGGAGCAGGCCTGTATATGCCAGGGAAAGGAACTCAATTTAGGACAATTTGCTCAGCAAGCCAGGTTTTGATATCCCTGAGGGATAGAGATGAGGAAGAAAATGAAACTGAAAGAGGACTTGATAAAATCACCTAGCACATACAATCTCTACAGAATAGGTTTTACTTGTTTATAGATACCCCAATCAATATGATTCTATCTATATATCTTATATAAAACAGCTAGAAAGGTTACAATAAAAAGTTTGTTTTTCCATGTGCTAATGTAACTAAGGGTTTGGCAGTTTTAAATTGTTTTTGTATTGCAGAATATATTATATTGCATATACAACTCCTCCCTCATAAATGACCAAGTACTTGCAATACCCAAGCTTTAAGTGAACTTGACAGGGCATATTTTACACTTAATGAACGCAGTAGCTTTTTGGTTTCCTCCGTGGTTCGTAAATGCTGGTAATCTCTCAGCAAAAGAGTGGGGTTTTTGTTGTTAGGTTTTTTCCTGCAAGGAAATAACTTTGTCAAAAAAAGAAAGAAGGAATGAAAGAATGAATAAAAGAGAAACAACAAGAGCTTACTCTTCAGAGAAATTAGCTTACTCAAACGAAATGTGGGTTGATCTCTGGTGTCATTGAGAGTCATTGTGACTTAGCACCTTAAGCAGTGACATTCTAAGACCAGCATAAAACACTAACTTTATTTTTTGCTGTGCAAGTTTTAAAGCATTTATTCATATACAGTAATCCCTCGAGATATGCTAATTCAATTTACATGATTTGTTCAATTTTTCAATTTATGAATGGACATCCAACCAGGAGAATCAATTTCAAAATGTGTGTTTCCACATTCCTTCTCAATGTTTACATCAGTCAATTCCAGAACGCAGGTTGCTGACAAGAAATTATTTAATTATTAAATATAAAATTAAACCAGAAATATGCTTACTGGGACAAACTTCATCTTATTTAGTTTAATTTAAAGGCCATAAATAAATTTGAACAATTAACACAAAGAGTTAAAGTTGGTTAAATAAACTCCTAAAATGTATGACTAATATAGTTACACAACATAGAAACAGAGAAAAATGTAGAGCAGCAAAGAGCAGCAAGACCTAAACACAAAGTGCATGACCGTGAAATTAAGTTAAATCAATTTTAAATTAATCAGAATTCAAATATATGTATCTTGTTGTATTGTCGGTAAATGTATAACACCAATAAAATGAGATCACTTTAAAGCAACGCAGAGCAATCAAGAATCTTCTGAAGTGTCATCATAGTTCTGTCTCTCTACCCAAGCTAACAGAGTACAAATGCAGTCATACGTGGCTTGGGTTTCTGGGGAGGAAGCTGGACCACTAGACCAGCCAGTGCACTCGGAGGTTTGCCCTTGTGAAGCAACATCTTCGTCTCTGGCTTCTGCTTGAATTCGCATTAAAGAGCCTGAACAATGAGTTCCAGATGGCCTGGTAGCAGCGATTGTTCTTAGTGATTAAGATTGTCCTTGATCTCAATTGAACATTTTAAGTGTCGTCTCATTTTATAGTGCTATACATATATATTAATTGAATAAATATTCACTGAATGTTATGTTGTAAGTAACTATATCAATAAAGTATTTACTCTTTAATTTAGTTACCTTAAGTGTAATAAAGTTGTGTAAAATATGGTGTCTGAGTAAAGCATATTGTCACATTTCTGTTGTTTGCTATGTGATAATGCTCCCTGAGTTGCGCAATTCTCACCTACATTTCTAGGAACACAACTTTTGAGGCAGGCAAATGGAAGTAATCTAAATTTAGTCATAACTAACCATCATTTACATAAACATAATCAGTTACATCATTTTTACTTATCAGACTTGTGTTTAAGATACCATTTGCCTAATTTAAGAATGTATCTTAGCATATTTCAGCTTACAATATGAAACAGTTTGTTGCAAATAAATGTAATTTTTTAAATACCCATTTATTTCCTTTTTTTAGGTCAAAGCAGGCTTAAAAGATGTCAATGATAATTTTATGGTTTGACATTATGGAGGATTGATTCTGCTAAACCAGTCAATGTATAGATACTTTTTTAGAATGTCATAGAAATGGAAATGTAATAAGCCCCCCAGTACTGCACCGCTTTAGAGTGCTTTATAATCACGTTTCTGTCAATCAATCAATCATGACCTCGTCATATTTGATGGAGGCGGACACTATTGTTGTCTGTGGTGCCTCTCCCTTTTCCTAACTGCATGGGTGCTGACCTCTCTCTCTTCCTGCAGCACTGCTAACTAGACAATGGGCCACCATGTAGATCTTGTTTGGGCCTCTGTATACTAGTCTGCACCTATGCCAAACACTTTCAGGTCTTCTTTCATGGCATCTTTCCACCTCTCTATACCTCTGTGCTGGGTGCCACATACCAACTCCCAAACAGAATCTGCTTTGGCAGCCTGTCTTAAGACATGCAGCACACATGACCAAGCCAGCGGTGGCTGGATGTGCATGCCATTGTCCTTACTGATGTTGTGTGGGCTCTGGTAAGTATCCTTGGATCCTTGGATCACTCAGTTATTAATGGACACCAAACGAGCATGATAGGTCGAATGGCCTCTTCTCGTTTGTAAACTTTCTTATGTTCTTATGTTCTTAAGTACTTCTTCATTGGTCTCTTTGTGCCACCATCTGATTCGAAGTATTTGCCACAGCCAGCACTGGTGAAAACTATGTAGCAGTTGGCGGCTCATAAGATAGTTGTCCACATCTCACTGCCATATAAGAGAACATGTAGAATTATAACTTTGTAGACAGGTAGCTTGGTGTTCATATAGATTCCAGCACCTTTCCTTAGCCTACTTTGAAAATAGTGAAATATGCCAGAAGTACGAGCCATTGTTCTTTATATTTCTGCCAATTTAGAGACTGTTAGATAAAGCTTTCGGCAGACTTCAGAGGATTCACATCCAGGGTAATGGACTGGGGGATGCTCGTTGATGGAGGTTGGGAAGCACTTCTGTCTTCTCTTTGCTGATTGTGAGACCCCACCTTGTGCAGGTGTGATGCTGGGCATTTGCTATTTGCTGAAGCTTAGTTGTACCGTGGCTTCCAAACCCAGCATCATCAGCATAGAGAAGATCCAATATGAAGGTGAGCTGGGCTGGGACAGTTTTCAGTCTTTCATAGTTGTTCAGGTCTCTATCAAAACAGTACTTTAGTCCAATTCCATTGCTTGCACCATCTAAAGCCTGCTTAACTACAAACTTAAATGGGAAGATGAACAGGGATGGTGCAAGGATACAACCTCATGGTGCTGAAAGATGATAATGTTCCCCACCTACTGAAACTTGAGACTTCATGAAGCTTAGTATTAGGTCCAGTCATTTGTCTGGAATACCTGCCTTCTTTGGATGTTGCCAGGCTAGTCCTCGAAAACAGAGCCGAAAGCCTTGACCAGGCCTTGACCAGGTCAATAAAAATGAGATGCAGTTCTTTCTGTTGTTCTTGTATCTTTTCTTCTAGTTGAGGCACAAACATCAACTGTTGCACGGCCAGGTAACTTGTGACTCAGATAACTCCTCTTCCAAGATTGGCTTGAGACATGTGGCAGGACTTTCCCTGTTACTCACAGTAATGTTATCTGTCAGTAGTTGTTACAGGTAAATTTGTACTTCTTCTCATGAAGAGTTATAATGGTGCCATCCTTGAAGTCCTGCAATATCAAGTATGCCAGGTGGCAGTGACTCGATCATCTAACTATTCTGTCAGCATTGGGTCTCCCATCTTTAATAACATCTGCTCCTGTCGCTTTACGTGATGTCAGCAGCCCTATGGCTTTTTACTACCTTTGTTATTGGAGGTTTGGAGGCTAGAATCTGCCTGCTGTATGTCGTAAAGTACTGACCAATCTGTCACAGATTGTGACTGGCATTTGAAACTATTCTTGCTGGCGTGCCAGGATGAGCTCCTTTCAGGTAAGCCTGTACTCAGAGTTAGAGTTGATTGGGTGAGGATCTTGTATGTCTGGATGAATTTCAGGATATCTTCATCTCCTTGGCCCGGTCAAGCCACCACTGGTTCTGTGCTTTCTTGAGGTGAGATTCACATTTATTCTCAATGCTCAGCAATGCTCAGAAAGTTTGTTGATCAGAATATAATTCTCTTCGAACCAGTTTTTATGTGTTCCAAGGATCTTTTTTGTAGTGGAATAAGCTGTCGACTTGAAACACTGCTACTTTTAATTTGTTAATTTTGGTAACTAAATTACCTCAGTCTGTAAACCTATAGATAAACATGTCTTCAAGAACAGCAATTTGGAAATTGTAGATTATTTATTTATGCATTTGTTCGTTTTTGCTTTTCAGAATTGTCATAGCATATCATTATCATAAAGCTTTTCCAAAGAACAGTGTTTTTCATGTCATACATGCATTGTGATATCTCTGTGCACAACTAAAGCAGGCTAATAGATTTGAGGATGGAAACTGCATTACTGTGAATGGATGCTTGTTTTGTAAAGATGAAACTATTTTAGATGATTGTGAAGGCAACAGCTTGCTGCAGGAGCCCCTGACAGACACAAACCCACATGGTTCTCAATTGTATTTATTTATTTTCTGTAGATCCTTGAGACATCCTTGGCATGGTATGAAATGAATTGAATCTCTGGAATTCCTGAATTAGGAAATTGCCCCCTCACACACAAATTATTATTATTTTTTTAAATACAATTATACAAACAACACACAAACAAATAAATTAATAAGTCAGACTATGCAAATCCAGATTTACTGTCTGTTTTTAGATAAGTTTCATATCCCTCTTATACATTTTCGATTCCTACTTTATTTTGAAATGTGCTGTTGATAACCTAGCTTTGAATTCATGTCATGGTGCTTCCTCATGCATCTTCAATAAGGTAGATCCAGCAGGCGCCCTGCTGTTTGCTGACTTAAAAAAAAAAGTAAAAGCAGCATTTTTTCATGCTTTGAAAAAGCCATGGCTTAGATTTGAGGCTTTAGAAGTAAGTGTTGTTAATACAAGGAAAGACTAATTCAGATCAGAGATTCATACTTCCCCCCCCCACACACACTGCACATACTAACTGAAAGGGAGTGTGTCCTTTTATATAAGATTGAAAATGTATTATTAATATCTTTTGTTATTCTGCTTAAAAATACAACTGGAGAAAATGTATTCCATGTATTGTGTTTTTTTCTTAATGCAGTTGTTTTCACATGCAAATACTATTCTTGTAATTAGTATTATCTGTAAATTGTGATATTATACACACTGAATTGTTATAGTAGTTTTGCGTAGTCCTATTAAAGGAAATTGTGAGTACCAGAATGTGCAACTGAATTGTATTTATTTAATTTAGGATGTATGCTTATTGTATTTTGTATTGATTGTACTACTGCACCTATGTAATGCTTTAAAATTCTTATTGGGTAATTTGTAAGTTGCACTTCTTAGAAATAAGTATAATGATGGTGATTATTATTATTATTATTATTATTATTATTATTATTATTTTATATACAATGCATTAATTGATTTAAACAAACAAACAAAATGCATAATGCATAAGTCCAGCTGATCATCAGTGAAAAGTACTGGCAATGTGATGTTGCCAACATTTATTTATATACATATTTTCACTGTTTGTATATGAGGTACAAATTAAATTAAGTAAAAAAATTGTTGTTATTTTGAACATTGTATCTGAGGAATAGGTGCAGGACAGTGGGCTACAATGACGAGTGCTCTGTGACACCCCACCGGGTGTTCTGTTATACACCCATTTTTGTTTTTTTATTCATGTAGCATTTTCATTTTGAATATTTTACATTCCTTATTAATCCAGGCATTGTTGTCCTTTATCAAATGATAGCCATGTATAATGACCGATGAGGGTTTTTCTCTTAACACTTACTTCTGCAGTTTTTATATTTGCTCTTTCAGAAAAACATGTAGGCGGATAAGATGGTCTAGGCCCTATTCGTAGATGAAAAGTGGTTTAATTACAGTATGTGAAGTGTCACATGATCCTGGTTCCTTAACACTGTGGGGGCAGTACAACTGCAAATAGTCTTACAGAGGTGGGGAAGCTGTCATGTTCAGTCCAGTCATGAAATGAATGGTAGTGGAATCAGCATTAGGCTTTCCTTAATATTAACCCATCTCTTAACTCATTTGATTTTAATTTACTCACTGGAATAATCGTCTCGAAGAATGTTAAAAATGTATTATGGACATTAATTGCTGTAGTTAAATGACTGTTAAACCTATTCATGAATAAATGCTATTTAATTTGTTTATCAATAATGTTTTTTTTTTTTTAATGGCATAAGGCATATCCCCCAAAACACATACAGCAA
Source organism: Amia ocellicauda (assembly GCF_036373705.1). Taxonomy (NCBI): domain Eukaryota; kingdom Metazoa; phylum Chordata; class Actinopteri; order Amiiformes; family Amiidae; genus Amia; species Amia ocellicauda. Next base: position 33,774,695 of record NC_089850.1, on the reverse strand, counting down.
GGTTTAATCACCTGATTTATGCTTGTAAAATTACCTTTGAGTTGGGCATGCTGGTAATGTGCCAATGTGTTTTGCTAATTTGCTGCAAGTAAATCCCTCAGTTGCAATACCATAGCTTCCACCCCAGTGACTCGGGGCTGAGCGAGAAACTAAAGATGGGCTTCTGCATTCCCCTGAATGTGAACAGGAGCAGCTCACACTGGAACACAAATCCATTCTGTCGTTCCTTAGTGGTTTTAATTGTACAAATAAAGACATAGTATTTTTTTTTTTCAAGATGCATCTGCAGTTCCATAAAAAATGAATGCCTATATTTGCTATTGCTACGTTCATTTTATAACTGTAAGCTGTTAAACTGAACACAGTGGGATTAATCTGGTTCTTCGTGAGGAGTAGGTTGGTGAAAATGAAACATTTGTTCAGCTCTACATGAATGAGGTGCAGTTGAGCAATGCTAGTGGAAATTAAACTTAACTCTTATTTAAATTATATTCCTTTGAGAATAGTTATACTTAAGTGCCAAAGAAAAATTAATAACACCATATTGCCATGTTTTTTTAATACCCTTTAACATGTAGTCTTCCAGTCATGCAAAAGAAAACTAATGACAAATCACAAGATCTAATTATGTGTTATTTTTTGTCCCTTTGAATGCAGATAGGAAACCTTGAAGATCACTACACATTTAAAGACACCACAGGCTCACAACGAAGAATGGCACTGGAGTCCAAACTATATATGGGATCAGGGGTGAGTTACATTGTTATAGTCATTCAATATAATTCAATTCAAAATTGTGTACGTTTCTCCTCCCAATTATTGAATGGCCGTAGCAATTTGTTGTAAGGCCAAATAATACACTTTCCTTCAGTAACATAAGCTTTGCATATGCTATGCAATTTATTTATATTTTGAAAAATCATACAAATTGTCAATAAAATGACAGAATAGTGAACTGAGTACATTATAAGGTTGAGTATACTTGTTTTCAAAGAGACAGCACAGACACTTTCCAACTCAACTGAAATGTATGCAGGTAGTGAGAGCACCAAGACCGTCAAAATGATGGAAACTGCTTTTAATGTGCTAGACTTTATATGAGGGACTGGACTGCCTATTTACACATTTTGTAACACCTGGTAGAAAAGAACCAATAGTGACAAGGGCAGGGGCAGACTGGGACCAAAAAATGGCTCTGGATTTTTAACCAGGGAGGCGACGGCTGGTGAATTCTGGGTCTCCATATAGTGCGGTCCCGGGGTGGTGGGGTGGTAGTGGTGGGATTTGGCGATGTGCTAGTCTACATGGGGCGCCGGGACACATAGGAATCGACCGGCACACTTAATTACAAAAAGGACTGGCCCTTCTGGCATTTGCCAGAATTGCCCGATGGCCAGTCCGCCTATGGACAAGGGTAAGTAAAAGATACACAGCAGTTGTTGGGATTTAATATTACATGATCATCAGCAATGGGGAAATATTAAAACCCACAACAATAACATAACTACTAAGTAGCTGTCTGTTTTTTTTGTTCCATTTTGAAGAGTTTCATAAAGTATGTTGAAGAACAACAATGCTAATTGTTTTCAGATTAGCATTCTACATATTAACAATATTCAAGAAACCCTTTACAGTCTTTCTTTTGTTTATCATATTGTAAAGAATTTCACATTTGTATATTACTTCACAATTTTTATATATGTATCGATGTGTCTCAGATCTTTAATAATGCTGTAATCATTTTAAGACTGAAGGCTTAATTTCGCTCATATGAATTCCATGATGAGATCCCTATAAATAGACAGTTTATATTTCACAAATGTGTGTCCTTTTTTTGGCTATACAAATTGTATTCCTTCTTCATCAGTCTCATAAAGACTTGAATTAAGGGGTGACTTGGATGACAGTGCTATAGGAGTTATGACTGTATTTGAGAAATCCACAAAGTTTACAAACTAAAGTATGTTTCTATCTTTATATAGACTGCAACTGTGACAAATCTTGCTTTTATATTTAACCTCTCCTTAAAGAATACAGGGATCCCTGATTGTTTTCCGGTGATAATGAGAAATACTTGCCCTGGGGTGTAGCACTGGTTAAGCCATTTGGTGTTGATGCTTTGGTTAACAGGTTGGGTCCAAAGTTGATACTTCAGTACATCCCCGTAAAGTGCTGGTGATGGTGTGAAGAAGACTAGCAGTTAATCCCTTTTACATGCCAACAGGTGTGTTCCACAACTTCACACTTAGCCTGCACTATGGAATTAATTACAAACAGATGACAGTGTGTGGATTCTTGCATTTCTAATGCTGGGGGGCAGGAAAATGACAGAAATCAAGTACTCCCCTCACTATAGCCAACATTACAATAGTAATTACAATGGTAATGACAGGGCCTGTTCATTCTTTAATATTACAAGGATATAAGTGTTGTACAGAGGTGATATCCCCTCAAGATGTCTTTTTCGAGACTTTTCTGTAGCAGCATTAGGAATATGTAGGAACAACAAATAATTAGTGCCTAGTTTGTACACCTTAACTGGTCTCCAATGGGCTTCATTCCAGGCATAGCAACTTGTACTCCATACAAAATATGTCTCGACACTGCAGATGCTCCGAGGGAGACCATTTTGCTATAATTAGATGTTACTGCTGCTATATTGTCAAATCTACCTAATGTATGTAATGGAACAAAAAATACAGAAAACATAATCTTTGACAGGTGAAATAAATACCAGCAACCTATTCACCCAAGCCGAGGTATGGATCTGCTGCTGGTGTTGAAAACTTTGTCTTTTACCTTCAGTATTACTGACATATTAATCCTTCAGTGTATTGTCGGAGAGCTGCTTCAGAGGTCATCAAGTGGACACGTGAATTGCAGACATCACTGTTCCCTTCTTAGTATAGAGGTTAACAAAGGTTTGACAGGTAACTTGGCACTTTTGGCTATATTTCTGACACAACTGCTGATTAGAACTTCATCCAATACATTGTGTGTGGCTACAATACTATGAGCCTAAAGGAATCAAGACAGCAGCTTAAGTTTTAATGCAAAATTGGTCTGGCAATTGGTTTCCTTCCTTCCTTCCTTCCTTCCTGGAAGTTGGTTTCCTTCCCAGATACCAAAATGTTGAGCTTAAACTAAAGTTTTTACATGGTGTTTTGTGTGAAAGAAGTTTTGCAAATCATGTTTTCATTTAGTTTCCACATATAACATGACAAATCATGCTGAGTAGTACATAGAGATATCAGTGGAAATGTTTTCAGAGATATTTCAATGGAAAGGAAAAAGGCGCCACAAAGATTACTAGCATGATTTCATAGATTTTAGAATTAATTTGATTGTCAAGTGGAAACAAGTTTCCAACTCCAGCCCTCCGTATACTGAAATCATTGAAATCAGGATGAAATGCCGACCAAATACTTTCTTAACAGAGAGTCTCAGGATTGCAAATAAAAAACATGCCGTCAATGAATCAATGGATCAATACTATTATTTATATATTATGATTAGATTTGTATTTGGTTTAGTCATCATTTTATAGAACATATACAAAATTTAAATTCCACAATGTGAGACACAAATCGTTTGACCATATAATGGAAATTGGGCTTCAAGGCATTCAAAACGGAAAACAGGAGACACTTCTTCACACAGAGAGGCGTCACAATCTGGAATAAACTACCCAGCGATGTGGTAGAAGCTGAAAGTTTGGGAACATTTAAAAATAGACTGGATAGGATCCTTGGATCATTTAGATATTAATGGACACCAAACAAGGATGATGGGTCGAATGGCCTCCTCTCGTTTGTAAACTTTCTTATGTTCTTACACAATAAAGCAGACATTGCCTTGGGTAACAGTAGTGACCGTCCACTAACCAGACTAAACAATTCTCTATAAAAATGTTAATTATGCTCCTGCGAGTGAGTGCCTTTCCCATACATTCAGTAGGGGGAGTAGGGTCTAAATTGTCATTACATTATGTGGTCTATTACACTTCATAAATATTCGATTGAAGATGTTAGAATGCTGCGCACTGGTTGGCCTATCAGTTAATGCTAAAAATGTAATTGAGAACAGGTTTTGGACTAGTCACTAGTCACAAGTGACCATGTTTTGCACAACCTATGACAACTCATGCCATATAACTTAATAAAGATTGTTTTAAATTGTTATTGGCTGTTACTGATAATTCAGTGTTTCATGTATTTTATGCAAATATGGGAAAACAGTTTTTTTCTTGTTTTGTTTCTACTAATTGTACCTGAAATGAAATATTATATTGCATGTAGTACATAACCTGTTAATAAATTGTGCTTGGTGTCACTTTGTTAAAGAAACATAATGGTTGCCAATAATCTAATATTTTCACCTTGTCAAAGTAGTGTATTAAGTGCACTCAAAAGATTGAGTTCATGCTAGTCTACTGAAAATGCTACCTAATTAGTCTCACAGCTGCTTGGAGGCTTTTTTTCATCATGATGACTTGTTTTTTTAAAATGCATGTGCTATTTGTGTGAATCTTTGTTCTCTGTGTGTTTGTGTGTGCTTTCTGCTGTGGATCCAGTGTTAAGGTGCAATTTTGTGCTGTTCTACCAGATATGGGTCAACTAGTCTCCAGCTTCAATGAGTTTCAGGACCAATATATCACATTGCAGCCCCATAGTTTTGCCTGCAAAAAGGTCCAAAACCTTTTACTTTTAAGCTCTGTATTATATGTGCTCCACTGTAACCTGAAATCCATGATAACCTGAAACACTTGGTTAAATTACAAGATTTTTTGTTTTGTTTTGTTAGTTTTTTCCCCAGCATGACACTTTTTGTACATAAGCATTTTCTAGGATTTCTTTTTTCAGTGCAAACCTTATATTTCCTAGGCTTAACATATAGTGTAGATTTGATTAATTCTGTGACTTTAGCAAAATAAATGAGAATAATTTACACAACTATCTTTAAACTAATGGTTTGCTTTCATTTCTTACTGTACTCTGTCTACCTCAAATACATTATTTCAATTGTATTTGCTTACGTGGACATCTGTGCCATTTAGTCTAAATGTGAAATCGTGAAGTATTCGATAATCAAATAAAAAAATAATACATCATGGTTATTTACAAATCTCACTTTACTGAAGTCTTTAATTAAGTATTTTACCGAAGTTACCCTAATGTTGCATTATTATAGTAGTAGCATACTCAGTAGTCCTGTACCTGGGTATGCAGTATCTTTTATCTCAAACCAAATTCAGTTTTGCATCCTATAATTTGCAGAGCACAAGCGCAACAATCTTCACCGTAATGTGTTGCCATGGCAACTGACACCTACTGTGATATGTTGTATCGGCTCTTAGTGAGCACTAAGAGGCATTATAACGTAATTCCTGTCCTGTCCAGTCCCATCCTGTGTAGCTGCTTTGCAAATCAGATAAGCAGAGTTAACCCAATTTTGTGCTGGGCTTTCCAGTCACATACAGTATTGTTATAAAACACAGTGTCACCTTTGAACCAGCCCTTCTTTTACTTTGTTTCAGACATCAGTCCATTTTGACAAACCAAGATGCTTTCAAAAATGTGTGAACCACCAAGCACAGATGTTAATGTCAGTGTGAGTGTGGAAGTGTGGTATTGTAGAAATATGTAATTTATATATGCACTTGTAATAGAATATGGCTGTTGAGTGGTATGGTAGTTACCCAAGGGAGTAGTTCAACAAGCTTGTGTTTTAAATATGGAGTGCAATTCATAATGTGAAAATTAAACAAACACTTAATTGTGTTGTTTATAGGTTTTTCTTGAAAAATGTTAAAAAGTAATATTCAGAAGTGTTCAGAAATCAGTTTGATTGATGGAAACACCTGTGCAGAGTTATATATTGTTATATATGTTTTAGATTAATATTAGACTAATCAATTAAACCCGTAGACCATGCTAATCTTTTTCTATACCTTAACGTTCTCAACTATAGCGTGTAGGTGACTTTTTCATAGTGCTAATGTGTAAAAAAAGAACATTTAATCTTAGTGATTGCCAAACCATTTAAGTCACCTTGGATAAAGGTGTCTGCTAAATGATGATATTACTATTAAATATATGTAAATGTATTCAATATGAATGAACTATATATGTATATTTGTAAGATTTTGTTCTGACATTTCATTTTGCTTTTGTCCTTTCTTTTTTTCCTCTTCTTTTTTTACTGCCTCTTTCTTGGCTTCATTTTAAGTTGTTCCTGGGTACACTGATCTAAACAATGCCCTGTGCACTGCCAGCAGAAGTCCAAAGGCATATTGTACTATTTGAACCACTGAACTCTGTAGATTTAATTGCCAGGGCAGGTTACATGTGGAACACTCAAATGTTTTTAGAGGTTCTCCAGGCTTTTATTTGATTTTACATTTTCATTCAACCTGCACATTGCTTCTCAGCCTCTGAAGCAAGTGCTAAGATCTCTCCCGAAATCCTCCTTAACTATTTCTTTGTTTGCCTTTATGGTATTTGATATTTCTTTTGAAGCAGAAACACGCTTGAGAGAGCCATTGATCCTAGGCTGTACTTTTTCTTTAGTATCTCATAAGACTAAACTAATATGGCTTTGAAATGTGAGTGCCTCTTACCTTTTCTAGAAGGGGTTCTGATCACTGAACACCATCCCATATGATATCAGTGATTCAGGGTGGATTTCTAGCACCACTTATGATATATATATTTTTTTCTGTGTAGCAATACTAGATTTTTTGATTTGGTTCAAATTAAAGGATTATGCTGAACATATATTTCCTGTAAGACAGTTGTTGTTTTTTCAGACCTTAAACTTTTCAGTATAATATCAATGTTTTCTTACTTGTCCTCTAAAAATAATCCCATTTGTTCTGATTGGCTTGGCAACAATTCTAGATCTTAAACAATTCTAAGTTTGCTAATTAATCATCTAACCTCTAATCATATCTAGAATTACTTAATGAAAAGTATGAGCACCATATAATTAAATTGAATACATTCAGAAGTACTGTCAATTATTTGCTAAATAGAAAAATCGGCAGTGAGGCAAATGTGTTCTTTGTTTAATGCCTTCTAATATTTTTCTTCCATTCTGTCTTTTGCCGTCAGTTAAGTACTTTAATTAAAATGTTAAACTTGAAACATTTAATTGAAACATTAAAAGGAATTACTGAAAATGACTTAAACTAATCTAATTGAATATCATGAACACAGTTATAATTACTAATAGTGGATAATGACATTATATGCTTCCAGAAGTACTTTCCATCCATTCTCAATCAAAATTGTACTAAGATTAAGCAAAACTAGTATTTAATACGTTAATTCTGTTATAGTTTTTTTTCTCTTGATGTTATATGATTTGTCTTCAATTGTTATAAGCATTAATTATTATGATTTCTCTTATTATCCGGATTAATTTGTCAAAATGTACTAATATTTTAATTAGGGTACTTGATTTTCAGATTAATAATTGTATGTTGTTTTTTTCCTTGCACTTCAGGTCCAATGTACATTTTGTTTGGGAGGTAATTAGACATGTTTTCAGTACAAGGGATGGTATTCTCCACATTCAGATGTTATAATGTCACAGCTGTCCTGGAATGTTCTGAAACAATTGTTCAGAAGGATAATAACTGTCTTATAAATGTCCATTACATAACACTAATATCCCCCATAATATTTTTTAAATATTATAATTATATATATACACACACACTGGTGTAGGAATCCATCAGTGAAATTACCCCATTGCCTGTCCATGTTTATTTTACTGCATACTTGTGGTGGGCTTCATTTTTTTCATTTGAGTCATAACGAGTGTGACCTAATTAAAGTACAAAGCTAGCTGAGAAAAAAAGTAATAGTGCTAGTCTTTAATTCCTCTGAACCTCACTTAGAATTGGTTCCCATGTAAAGAATCTGTCCCCAAAGCTACTGTTGTTTCCTTTGGCAGATGCAGGTGTTCCCTACTGCTGTCAGGCTCTGATGATTAATGAGGATTTCCCCCATTGAAAGCAGCCTTTGCAGCATTATTCGGGGCATCTTTGAAACTGTCGGGGGAGACAGGGACATAAGTGAACAACCAATTATTTGGCCATCAAGGAGGCAGAAAGACAAAGACATTAAGCAGGACAGGAAAGCAAAGCTATTGTCTTAAAATATTAGTCTATTTCAATAGACTTTTTGTTTGCTAGACAAAGGAAACCTTGACATTAGAACTCTGCAGTTGGTTTTCAAGGAATACTTTAAACATTTAAAAGTTATATATTTGTTTAATATATATTTCATGTGAGTGTGTGTATATATATATATATATATATATATATATATATATATATATATATTATTTCAACATATACTTGAATTTGCTATGACTTGAGTTTTATAAACATATTTTAATTATATATATATATATGCACACATAGGCATAGGTTTTGTATACCCAATTCCATGCGCATCAGCCCAATAATGACAGCGTCCCCTCCAATTCTGAAAAGATACCTACACCCCTGTATAAATATATAGACATACATACTTACATGTATAGGTAAAGAACATTCTCACTGAACTGATCTATTTCAATACTGACCTTTCCTCATACTCAGTGGTCTTCAGCCTTGGTCCTGAAGAGCCTATTGGTTTAATCTGTCAGTTTCTAAATATCATGTTAATTTTGAATAATTGAGAAAATAATTGGTCCGGTGAAGTAAATGAGAGTTTAGCTGGAATGGACACATGAATACCCTATGGGTCTGCAGGGGCCAGTGTTGGAGAACCTTGCTATAACTAATTCAGCTCTTGGTTATTTTTAGTCTTTCTTTGAAGTTTCACTCTTATTCCATTGCTACACTTTATTATTTCTGGAAGACCATACATAAACTACTGTTTCTCAAGGAAGCAACGTGATTATTCCAGATATAATATAATAATAGTGCAAAATGCAATACAAACGTTAACTCTACATGCTGGATATCTAGGCATTCAGAAAAATAATAGTTTGGACTTTACCACAACTAAGCAAATAATTGGAGATTAAAGGAGACTGCTGGGGACAGGCCCACTGCTGGGTGGAGAAAAAAAAAGAATAAATCTTTAAAACTACCAATATCAATACACAGATGACATTTCATTTTCTAGGCTTGCTATTGGCTAATTGACTATTTCTGTCTGACTGCTGCACTACCCTGCAATAATGTAGTACGATTATCAAAACATTCAAGTGTATGATGAAATTCTGAAACCTATTCTTTTAGTCAAACTTGCTGCAATCAGAACTTGAAAGATCGCACCCTGGAGATAAACAGATTACACAGTGATCTTTTCCTGGGGGAATCTACATTTATAGCCATAGAGTACTCAATTTTTATTATTTGTAATTCCCAACTGCACCCAAATAATTATTAATTATAAAATAAAATACTAAGTAACAATCTAAAATAATTATTGAAGAAACACTGTTTTTTTATGCTGAAGAATATTTTGCTGTGACCCTGAGGAAAAAAAAAGCATTTAAAAATCCCAACTGGGTTTTTACTTTTATAATTCTGAAGACACCATTGGGAGGGAGACAAAGTCACTCCTTTCACAAGCAAATATAAGACCCTAAGGCTGACCATGAAAGAGCAGATGTACTGGATATCATTAGTATGTAGTGAGGATGTCTAGGCCTTGTAGCTTCAGCACTGCCAGTGCCAGTTATCAGTACGGAGGATACAGACAGCTTTACTCAGACCAGTGAACAGCAGATAGTGGGTTTGTTTGTTTTTTCGGTGTGTAGGTATGAGCACCATATCTTATTGTTTAAAGTTTATTTACTAACTTCAGCATTTCCTTATAAGTTGAATCATAGTGGTTATAAGATAAAACCTCACAACGATAAAAGTGGCTTCATAATTCAAGAAGAAAACCAACAAGAGTGATATGTCTTTTTCTGGAAAAGAACCTATAGGGATATAAAACATCTGTGCTCCCACTTTCATTCTATGTAATGGATATTATTGTCTTAACATATGTGTTAAATGCATAAATTATGTGTTTACCAGTATTTGTTTGTGGCTACAATCCTTTAAATCTCTATTAGGTATTGGGTGCTTTTTTAAGACTGTAAACAACAGCTTTACATTTCGCCTATTAACTGGATTAAAATGCTTTCAAATGGTAAGTGGTTGGTTTGGTACCTATGTATCAATGTAACACAATTGGTTTCATTGCATTTTATTTATAAAACGGTCAATGGTCAATATGGTCAATATTTAATAAGGTTAAAATATACTTTTCCTTGGAAACCGTGCTTGACACAAACATAATTAGTATTGCGCATGGCAAGCATCCAAATCTGAGTTCTGTAAATGGTATTAAATGAGGAAGTGAGATTCTTCAGTCAGTGCATCCAAGTTGTAATGTATTTATTATATTGATTTGTGTATGTATGTATGCATGTATGTTCAGGTAGTGGACACAAAAAAGTTAACACCTGGGTAAATGAGGGACACCAAGTATATTGAAAGCAATGGCTTCCACACAGGTGTGGCTCATATGTTAATTAAGCAAATAACATCTCAGCATGCTTAGGGTATAAAAATACTGGACAGGCCTGGTTCCCTATAATTATGGTTAGCATGACTGCAAGAAGAGACCTCAGTGACTTAGACTGAGGGATGATTGTTGGAGCACATTTGGCAGGAGCTTTGGTGACTAAAACTTGTTTCATGAGCAATGGTGTCTAAGGTGGTGTCGGCATGGAACTCTGAGGGAAAGACATCATCAGTAAAAGGCAACAGTGGATGGAAGTACATACTCCGGGATCATGATATCCTGTGCATTAATATGAAGTTCAAGGCAAAACAGGCAAGTAACTGCTAATCATTTGACTGCAAATTTCAACCTGGGGCATGAGCAGCTAGTTTAATCAAAAAACGGTCCCCTTAAAACGAGTCCAGATGTACAAAGAGCACAGGCGATAGATTACCGAGCAGTGGAGAAATGCGATATGGTCAGATGAATCATCCTTCACCATGTTCTCAACAAATGGACTAGGGCACGTGTAGTGCCAACCTAAGGAACTCTACAGTCCTGATTGCTCGGTTCCAAAAATGAAGGGCTCTGGTGGTTTGGATGCACTCATTCTCTGAGAAGGAAAAGTCTTCACCTCATGTTGCAGCATTTTTTTCCTCCTAGGAAGGGGTGTCTTCCAGGATGACAATGACCAACCACAGGGCACGTTTGGTCATCCAGTGATTTCATGAGCATGACACTGATATTATCAATATGTCATGGTCTTCTCAGTTACCAGACCTGAACCCAACTGAAATATTCTGGAACGATGCCTGAGACTGCATTCTCCACCTTCATCAACCAGGCGTGAGTTGATTGTCTTACTCATGGAAGAATGGTGCTGTATCCCTCCTGCAGCATTCCAGATGCTGGCAGACTATTCCACGCGACATACAGGCCGTACTGGCCACACATGGTGTCCCAACACCCTATTAATTGACTTTACACTGGTGTTTAATTTTTTTTGTCCACTACCTGTACGTATGTTCTTACTTAATTACATACTTACTGTGACACAAATGTATGTGAGGAAATCATTACCATAACCTTTAATTTTATTTGTTTTTGTTCCATTATCTAGGAATACAATCATCATTTTAAAAGGAAACTAAACCTGTTATTCATGAGCAACTCATTGAGATTGTGCTTTACCTTGAAAAAAGCATACATTATTGTTCAATAGTTGCTTATATGTTTATATAAAAATTAAAAAATGAGGGACAGAAGAGATGCATGCTTTTTATATTTCTAAATTGTGATCTGTAATGTTAGTTAAAGCAAGTATCTTTACATACAGACAAAACATACACATACAAACACACACATATATATATCAGAAGAGGCTGGTCTATAGAGGCAGAGGAGGTTGCTCGTTCTCTATTTTTGAGAGGAAGAGGGAGATCAAAATATAAAAAAGAGTAATTGGTTGAAATCAACCATTACCAATTCTCAGTATCATTTATAAAATAATTTCTCTCTTCTTTGGAAAAAATCCATTATTGAAATTCTGATTAAAATGCTTAAACAGTGACACCTGCAGGCAGAGGGGAAGGCAGGCTGTGTGAGGTGGGGGGCAGAGGAGGACAGGCTCCTGCTGTCCTTATGGCGGGATCTCTTATATCAATTTAATGCACTTGATTTTTTTCATGGTAATCTGTCATTGGCTATAACACGTAAAATGATGCTCCAAGGGAGTATGTCCTCCCTAACCAATCAACAACCAGAATACAATATTGACATCGCGTTCATCCAATGATAATTTCCAAATATCATCTTAAATTCTCTACCACTGTATTGTACGTGAGTGTGACGAACTTGTGAAGTGATAGATACAGTACCATATTAGAAAAGATACATTATAAGTGCAAATTGCAAACCACTTTTAGATTTTTCAGATTTACGTTTCCCTTTTTTTATCGAGAAGTAGCTAGCTAGTGTTAGTGTTTCATGTTTTTTGTTTTTCCTTTTTAAATCAGAGTGTTGTGTAAAATTCCCACTGTAAAGTACTGCGTGCTGCGTCACCCCTAATTGGACTGACAGGCTTCTAGTGACACATTACACACACGAGGCTCATTCCCATCCAGAGCCCACAGTGATTAGACGTGTCTTTCCCTCTCGTTCACCTGGCCCCTTTTTATATTCATCCTTTGTGTTGAAATATGATATATGATAATATGATATTACCTTACCTTAGTTGTATAGTAAGTTTGCTAGTTGGATTATTGCTACATTTGATCATAAGAACATAACATAACACAAGAAAGTAGAAGTAGAAAGTAGCCAACTAGTGTAAAATAACATGACGCAGTGGGTTGGCTTTCCTCCTGTTCTCCCCAATGTTTTGAGTCACCAGCCACCACTGATACATATATATATATATATATATATATATATATAGTAGCGGGTTGAGGTGTAGGAACGTCTGGACTTTGTGGGTAGCTGAGGAGAGATACCCGTCAAAACACACAAACGGGAAAGTCGGGTTGAAGTTCGAACCAAGTTCGTCGCTTTATTTAAAGTCACCAAAACAATTCGCATCCAAATCTGTATCCGTGTCACATGCAGTAGTCAAAGCCAGAGGGGGTTGTCATCCAAAAAGAAAAGGTTGTTCACTACTCGGGGTCGTTGTCCGGTCCAAGGTCTGTATTTGGGAAATCCTCTCTTTTGCTTCTGGTCGATCCTGTCTTCCTTTTTGCTCTCCTGCACACCCTCCTCGTCCTTTCGTTCACCAACTACTGAGACACAAGCAACAAAAGGTTGTGGGTAATTATAGCCCAGGTGTAACTGGCTGAACCTGTGCTGTGGTCTTAAATGAGTGCTGGACCCCCAGGTGTGTCTGCTCTGCTGCTCTCTGGAAAATTCCATTACACTGTCCAGGGTCCTGACATGGGTGTAGAACTGCCTTTCGTGGTGTGTAATCAGGGCCCTTGGAAGGACTCCTACTGCTGTCCATGGTCCTGTGGGTCATAGAGGAGAGAAGCCGAGCAGGCACGTAACAATGGTCAATGACCTGCCCCCTCGTCCTACTACACACCTCCCCCCTCAGCTCTGGCCCCAGGGGCAGAGTGGACCCAGCAAACATGGAGTACATCCTCGACAGGGCATCCGCATTACCGTGTGCGGTGCCTGAGCGGTGCACCAGCCTGAAATGAAAAGCTTGCAGGCCAAGAAACCATCGGGTGCCCCGGGCGTTAGTATCCTGGTGTTGCTTCATCCAAGTGAGCGGCGCGTGGTCGGTCATCAAGACGAATTTGCGTCCCAAGACGTAATATTTAAGAGAATCAAGCGCCCATTTGATCGCCAAACATTCCTTTTCCAGTGTGGCATATTTTGTCTCCCGAGGTATTAACTTACGGCTGATAAACAGAATCGGATGTTCCTGTCCATCGACGTCTTGTGAGAGCACTGCTCCAATCCCAGAGTCGGATGCATCCGTCTGTACTATGAAAGGGCGAGAGAAGTCAGGTGAGTGCAATACCGGCGCAGTACACAAGGCGTCCTTCAGGCTCCAGAAAGCCATTTCTGCTGCTTGGGTCCACTTCATCATCACCGGCTGTGCATTCCGGGTTAGGTCACACAAAGGTCCTGAAATAGTGGCAAAGTCTTTAATGGACCTCCGGTAATATCCCGTAATTCACAAGAAAGCACGAACTTGCTTCTTATTGACCGGCCGTGGCCAATCCCTGATGGCAGCAACCTTTTTTTCTTGGGGTTTGATTAGGCCCCGGCCGATGGAGTACCCCAGATACTTGGCTTCACTTACCGCTAGTACACACTTCTTTGGGTTGGCAGTTAATCCTGCCCATTGCAGGGTCCCAGTCACTGCAGTTAAGTGTTGCATGTTTTCCTCCCACGTATGGCTATGGATGATTACGTCGTCTAAGTAGGCTTCTGCAAATAACTGGTGCGGGCGGAGAATCCGATCCATCATTCTCTGGAAGCTGGCCGGTGCTCCATGAAGCCCAAAAGGTAGCATTACATACTGGAACAGCCCGTCTGGTGTAGAGAACGCTGTCTTCTCACGGGCTGCCGGTGTTAATGGGACTTGCCAATACCCCTTTGTAAGATCTAATGTACTGATGAACCTGGCCATGCCTAATTGTTCAATCATCTCATCGATTCTGGGCATCAGATAAGCATCAAACAGGGAGACATCTTTTAACTTACGGAAGTCGTTGCAAAACCAGACCGAACCATCCGGTTTTGGGACCAATACGATGGGGCTGGACCAGGCACTGTTGGACTATAATCCCGAGATCCAGCATCTTCTTTACTTCTTCTTTAATAGCAGTCCTCCTGGCTTCGGGAACCCGATAGGGTTTCTGGCGAATCCTAATACCTGGGGTGGTTATGATGTCATGCTGGATCACCTGGGTACGCCCTGGTATGGAAGAGAAGATGTCTTTATTTCTCCGTACAAACGCCCGTAGTACTTGAGTTTGTGAGGCCGGCACTTCACCTATGGGTCTCTCTTCATGGCTTCTGTCCAGGGGAGGCTCTACAGATGGGGACCGCTGCTTGGGAAGAGAACCACAGAGCATTACCTCTTGATCTACCCACCTTTTCAACAGATTCACATGATTTATTTGTTCTGGTTTTCTTTGTCCGGGCTGTCTTATGAGATAGTTCACCGGCCTGACTCGTCTCAACACTTCATATGGGCCACGCCAGGTGGCCAGAAACTTACACTTAGTTGTAGTAACTAAGACAAGAACCCGTTCTCCTAGAGCGAATTCTCTGGGTGGTACCGGCCGATTGTATATTCTCTGTTGGGCCTCTTGAGCTTGTAGCAAGTGCTCCCTTACAATTGGCATCACCCGGTTTATTCAGTCCCTCATTTCCTCCACATGCTCAATAACAGTGTTGTGTGGACAGGGCTGCTGTTCCCAGTTCTCTTTGGTAATGTCAAGTAACCCCCACGGTCTGTGGGAAAAACTCAAACGGTGAAAATCCTGTGGATGCCTGTGGTACCATAAAAGAGAGAAGCCGAGCAGGCACGTAACAATGGTCAATGACCTGCCCCCTCGTCCTACTGCAATATATATATACATACACTCACCTAAAGGATTATTAGGAACACCTGTTCAATTTCTCATTAATGCAATTATCTAACCAACCAATCACATGGCAGTTGCTTCAATGCATTTAGGGGTGTGGTCCTGGTCAAGACAATCTCCTGAACTCTCCTGAAAGAATGGTGTGAAAAGGGAAAAACATCCAGTATGCGGCAGTCCTGTGGGCGAAAATGCCTTGTTAATGCTAGAAGTCAGAGGAGAATGGGCCGACTGATTCAAGCTGATAGAAGAGCAACTTTGACTGAAATAACCACTCGTTACAACCGAGGTATGCAGCAAAGCATTTGTGCAGCCACAACACGTACAACCTTGAGGCGGATTGGCTACAACAGCAGAAGACCCCACCGGGTACCACTCATCTCCACTACAAATAGGAAAAAGAGGCTACAATTTGCACAAGCTCACCAAAATTGGACAGTTGAAGACTGGAAAAATGTTGCCTGGTCTGATGAGTCTCGATTTCTGTTGAGACATTCAGATGGTAGAGTCAGAATTTGGCGTAAACAGAATGAGAACATGGATCCATCATGCCTTGTTACCACTGTGCAGGCTGGTGGTGGTGGTGGTGGTGTAATGGTGTGGGGGATGTTTTCTTGGCACACTTTAGGCCCCTTAGTGCCAATTGGGCATCGTTTAAATGCCACGGCCTACCTGAGCATTGTTTCTGACCATGTTCATCCCTTTATGACCACCATGTACCCATCCTCTGATGGCTACTTCCAGCAGGATAATGCACCATGTCATAAAGGTCGAATCATTTCAAATTGGTTTCTTGAACATGACAATGAGTTCACTGTACTAAACTGGCCCCCACAGTCACCAGATCTCAACCCAATAGAGCATCTTTGGGATGTGGTGGAACGGGAGCTTCGTGCCCTGGATGTGCATCCCACAAATCTCCATCAACTGCAAGATGCTATCCTATCAATATGGGCCAACATTTCTAAAGAATGCTTTCAGCACCTTGTTGAATCAATGCCACGTAGAATTAAGGCAGTTCTGAAGGCGAAAGGGGGTCAAACACAGTATTAGTATGGTGTTCCTAATAATCCTTTAGGTGAGTGTATATGCACAGATGCATATCAATTTATAACATACCCCAAGGGACAAGGGAAATCAGTATGTTATAAACAAAGTATGTTGTAACCATTATAATAATGAAAATTCTGGAGACATAATTGCTTAAAATATAATAAAGCTAGTAAGCTTAACTGCCAAACAACTTGAGTTTATAATAGCCTACATGCCATTATTTGAGCTAAATTCATATCAGGAACAGTATTAATTTAACAACAGAGGAAAAATAGGCTATACAGGTATAAATAATATTATATTGGCTATATCATATATTTGTATTATCTCACTATTATTTCCACTGTCTTTTCCTTAAGTGTGACTGAAGCAGACCTTTCCCTCTCCCCCTATAATCAACACTTCAGACAAAAATCCACTTTCAAATCTGGTGTTCATAGAAATTAACTGGGGTGATTTCAGATCACTTTCATCTCACTCTCATGGACAGACTGAAACAAAGCTTAAATTGAAATGTATTTGTGTATGAATAACTCCTGGTTTCCTATAGGGACTCATTTTGTATTTATATAAGGTTATGGAGTAATTTTCCTGTGCATGGACTCGAATACCAGAATGTCAGGCAATTGTAATAGCCCCAGAAATGCATGGAAAATTACGCCTAAGGGGAGTTCTTATGTGATCAGTCTGCTTCATGCTCAGGTTTTCAGTGTGAGGCGATGGAAAATAGCCAAATAGAGTTTTGCTGCTCCTTAAATAAATAAACATAAATGATTGTTTACCTGCAAAATTGATCATGCATGTAACAATATATTATTTTACCAGTAATAATAAGCCATCACCAGTAATAATAAGAAAATATGAATATCGCTATTTCATGATTTTTTGAAAGATGAAGATTTGAGGACCATTAAGCATGCTTCAGATTCTCAATTAAAATATTAATGAGCACAAAAAGGTGAACATTTGTTTTTCTTCTTTACGCCTATGAACATGCAATGTAAATCTGACCTGTATGGTTGGAATGAAGTACACTAACAATTATCAACCAAGCTAATTGCAAAGCTAATTATGTAATTACAAGGCTTTCTAAAAATGTTTTAATTAAGATTCTCAGGACCCTTTTCTTTTTCAAAAGGATACAAGAGATATTTTTGCTTTGCACTGACAACAGCTCACATAATCTATGTTCTGAGAATTTTTTAACTGACTAATTTAGTCTTTGGAAGTAAACACACATACATGCACACCACACGCACACACATAAATGCAATGTAAAGAGATAAAAATATCATTGGTCCTTGACAATAAGGCTTTCTATTTTAAAGATGGTTTGAGAGCTTTTTACCAAATAGCTCCAGGCCTAGAAGGGGTCTTTCTGCAGGTACACAGCAGACAGGGCAGGGCAGTACAGCTTTCCTCCACCCACTTCATCAGTGTGCTTAATCCACTTGTATATTCCACTCAGGGCTACAGATGCTGAAAAAAGCTTTCAATCACAGAGAATGCATGCTGTTATAGAGGCTTTTTTAATGTAAAGCTGTACATATCAGTGGCCTTGTTGAGTCCATTCACATCCCCGCACGAAAGAGAGGCAGAAGAATTTGATAGAGGTAACTTCTCTGTAAGCTAAAGGGTTACACACGGCTAAAGGTGCAGATATAAGATTGGAACATGTTCGTGCAAAGTCAAGCACTCCATTTTTCATTTTTATTCTTCAGATTTGCAAAGGAAGAGACTGACTTTATTAATATGACCCAACCCCCACTCCCCCCATCCCTACCAGCATTTCTGTATGGCAAGATAAAATAAAATAGAATTCTTGATCATTAATTCAATAAAAATGTCTTCCAATTGACCATTGTTGATATAAATAAGTGTTCTTAATTCACTTAATTAATTTTTTTTTAGTGATGTCACCTTTAGTACAAGGTGGTGAGAACTGTTTCATCATCCAGAAGGTTCACCTTGATAATGGACAAGGTCTTATATTATTTTAAGTTAATCAAAAAATAAATCATCACCCCTAGTCTATGCTGAAAGAATGTTTGTGGAGGAATCTTAATCTAGTAGTTGAAGTATATAGTTTAAAACACATCTCCATAAGAATCAACATTACATTTCAGGAGATTAAAGACAATAAATTACCTTGTAAATAGCCTGTTCACAGGAGCCTACTATTATTTGTCCTTCATGTCTGTCTTACCTGTCTCTTTTATCTGCTCTTGAACATTGAACATATGCTGTGACACAAAAAAATGGCTCCAAACCTTTTTGGCCACGTTACGTCCTGAGATGTTGACAATTGTTAACACAGGGCACTCTCTTTGAACCACGCTGACCTTTATGGACTTCTCTGAGACAGATGACTTTTTACATAGAGCGTTCTATAGACTGCAAGCAATGAAGAGCTTCTGAGTTGCATTAGACAACCTACATGCAGTTTGACCTACAAATGGCTCGTCTTGACCATGTAATATATCCAAGTGCAGAAGAACTGAACTGAACTGAAACAGATGAATATTATAACAAGGTTAAAAAGCAATTCTGGCAGAAGACACAATAACAGTTAATGATTTTCTTTAAACATTATTGGTATGTAAATGTATTCGGTCAACCTTGGTTACATTTGTCTATATGATTTGTCTTAGCTTTGTAACCATTACATTTCTGTATTTTCACACAAAAATAAAAATAGAACACAAAACATAAGGAATTGTAGACAATACGTACCTAGACCTTATTAATGTGTATTTATTATTTGATTAATGTATAATTTGTATTTTGTTGTCTGTTATTGTTATGATTTTAAATCTACACTTCCTCAATACATTGTTATATTAGCAACCACTGTAACTTTAAATGCTGAACATGGAAAAATAGAAAAGTAATTGATTCAGCAAAACTTTTCTTAAGTTAAAACTAGTTGACTGCTGTTTAGCCTTCCCCTCGCCAACTCCTGTTGAACTGAAGTGTTTCACGGAGGCCAACTGCACTGGGTCTGTTAGGTCATGTTTTATTGATTATGTGTAAACAGTTTGAACAGTGTTACAAAAGGTCTCCAAACAAAATGCAGATTTTGTTTTCCACGTTGCTCTGTATATCGCCATCTATACAGAAGGTGTTTTGCAGTGTGTTTGGCTTGATAGCACAATTATTGAATTGTGTGTGGTGTTTTCTATATATATCAAAATTACATGTTCTGTATATGGCACAGCACAGCAATGTTTTGTAGACACAGTGTGACTGAAAGTTGAAATTTATGTAATCGTTTGGTTTACTATAACGCGGGTAGACATGTTCAACTTAAAGAGTCCATTAGCACAAACATGGAAATGATCACAGAGGGATAAACATAAGTCAAGCCAAATTTAAGAACACATTTGATTTCTTCTTTTAGCTGCGATGCACTAAAGGGTCTTTTGGGCGTGAGGTTTAAGAAGCGATTCTAAACTGGGCTCCAGATTCATGTTCCGTAGCCCTGCTGCTATAAACCGTGCTCAAGTGGAACACACGCTAATTTTGGTAACACAGTTTCTTTCTACTCTATTGACAAAATGAATAACATCTACTGAAGGTATTTAAAAATTCAGTCACATCCACATCTCACAGCCTATAAGGAGCTTTCACGCTTTTAGGTTTGCTTTAGATGTTTAATACCCTTTTCTTTTGTGTCAAGAAGCTCACGAGGCGTTAAGAAGCACTGATAAACCCACTTAGATCCCTTCCTGGGCCGTCACCTCTCCCTGCCAAGCGGCTTTAGGTGGTAACTGATCTGTGACAGGCTGCCAGTCAAACAGAGCATTTCTGAAAGCTGACACAAAAGAGTGAGCACC
Organism: Amia ocellicauda; assembly: GCF_036373705.1. NCBI lineage: Eukaryota > Metazoa > Chordata > Actinopteri > Amiiformes > Amiidae > Amia > Amia ocellicauda. The sequence continues at coordinate 33,754,193 of NC_089850.1, read as the reverse complement.
AGAGAAAGGGATAGGGGGGAAAAAAAAGAGAAAAGAAACCACACTGTATCAGCGTCTCTTTGCCTCCGTCAGGTTCATGGTAGGGCAGCTTGGAGCTTGTGAGATAGAGATCACTGGCCCATCTAGACTAGGGACTGCCCCGGCTTACTGCTGATAATAGAGGGAAAAGTGAGAGTGACAGTCAGATGGAAATTGACACAGGGCTTCTGTCAATGCCGTTCGTTCCCAGGGGACAAGAAAAGGAGCTGAGCTTGAAATGTCACTGCAGATAATTCCAGCAGCTCTCTATCTTTGTGCAGAGTATCATGCTGCACCAGATGCCAGGCACAGTTTGTTGAATTTCAGCATTTTCCAGTCGCACATTCTGCCTGTGTGAGCTTGGTTAAAGAAAAAAAAGAATGCTTGATGTCAATACGTATCTAGGAAAAAAAAGGAAAAGGTTTTGACGTGGCTAGAATAACATACTTAAAAATGATTTAACCCACTAACCGTTTAAAAAATGTCTATAATTGTCTAGCGTTTGTCTTATTGTGGTTAGGATCACAACAAGGATTTGAAGTGGAAACTTGTGAGAAGAACTAGTGTCACAGAACTCAATCAATTCATTAATTGTTTGTCAATTTCAGGACCTTGCTGTTTATGTGCTACGAAAATGGGCTGGAACTCGTACAATACAATAGTTATAATAGCATAATACTGGTCCCTTTTTCTCCCACGTCTGTTCCTACCACAAATAACAGTCTGTCACAGTCTATACAATAATAATAATAATAATAATAATAATAATAATAATAATAATAATAAAGCACGTTTGTGTGTTTATGGTCAGTTTTGTTATTTATTGGATATATATTTTACAACACTACATTATTTTTTAAGTATTGTTATGATAATTTACAGTTACATTAATAGACATTTACTGGAGAGATAGAAGTAAATTTTGTGCAGCCTCAAACATTCTCTTAAATACTTTATATTTTAAAGAGAATTTAAAATCTATTTGAGCATCAGTAGAGGTGTCTATAGAGGAATTTGCATTTTTGTGTTTTTTTAAGAAAAATACAGCTTATTTTGTTCATAGCGTTGCAACGTTCAAAATGCAATGTTTACCACAAATGGTTAATAGTTTGTGCTTGAAATAATGAAATATTTGCTCGCAGTTATGTCTTGGTTTTTAATAAAGTTATGTTAATGGGAATCATTACTGCTCTATGGCTTTGCCAAATTTGTGAATCACCTCCTCAGAACAGTGCAGTCCTCCAGCTTGTGCAGTGATACCTTTATGCAGAATGCTGAAATCCAACACCTTTGCACAGTATTCCCACTTAAGCCATTCTGAACTGCACATAATTACTGCTAAAAAATAATTATCATACCCTAGTAAAAATTTAAATAATTGTTTTGTAAAACCGGAAATAGATGTATGAATTATAATGACTTGTGGTTCTGTGCTGTTTTGTTATTTAATTATTCTTTTGAGGGGTTCTCAAATTGCATATCTGTTTTAATGTATTTATTTTTAAAAAATGATATTCCAAACACAGTTTTCAAAAGGTAGGCTACATCCTAGGTTTTAAGAATATTATTTGAATATTGTATTATTATTTTCATAATATCTTCATAATTTTGTAGAACCTATTCAACAACAAAACATGTCATATCTGCGATCTTGAAAAATAAAATACTTTTCACATTCCATTAATGAAAATCTTAACTTTAACATAAATACAGTTAAAATAGTGTTTAAACTTTAGAGAATTGACATTAAATTCAAGCAAATTTGTAAACAGCACTGAATGTTTTATATTATATTTATATACCTTTCATTACACAGCAAAAACAACTGCAGGGAAATTCACATATTCATGAATAATGGAACATAAATTAATGACTGTAAATAAATTATTACAGAAATAAGTAGGTGAATTTTTAACTAGTAAGGACAACATATCATTCTGTCAACATGCAATCTTATTTCTAACAAAACTGGTAATTTTTAAACATTGAGTATGTGTTTAATACACTTAAAAGTTCAAGGACACCTTTAAACTAAAGATGAGGGATGCCTCTCAGCCTATAGGGTCTATACCAGTCAGACTGAACTACCACATGGCAGTTACTGATTACAATATAACAATATATAATGAAGTACTACTATTATTATTACTGTTTTTAGTTTTATTTTGATCCAATATTTATACACATTTAGAAGTCTGTAATCTTCATGATGGATTTAGATCATTGGGAAATTTTCAGTTTTGAAATGCATGCTCCTCCGGACTTTCACTTAATGAAACGAAAAACCTCCAAAAAGGTTCTGATTAACAGGTGAACTTCAAAGCCATTTTATAAGCAATTTGGCACAAGACTTACACTTCTTATAATAGCAGGTATGTCTGTCAGTGGAAATTTAAACTTTTTCCTGGGCTGTTATTGACTTAGTTAGGCAGTTACAGTCATGAAGGATGTAGGATAATAATGTGTGGATTTGAATGTACAAGTCTGATGTGATTTTGAAATGAGCTAAACTGGGTGGATTATAACAGAATACTCTAAGGTCAAGAAGTACAGAAACACGTTGGCGAATATTAACTTTTTATTTCAACCTGCTGATCCATTTGTTATATAAAATATTTGTTTGCCACGTACTCTAATATATTATGAATTTGTGTGTAGGAGTCAGGCCCCCCACCTGACCCCTACACACATCATAGAACAGGCACTGGGTAATCCTGTTCCCCACATTCAATAACCAAAATCTATACCTATGTTTCAAACATACTGTAGACAGCATTGTCATAACTCTGATTCAGGCTTTAGTTTGCTAATGGAAATATATTTCTAACAGCTGATTCAGAGGATGATCAATTTAATCTGGTAGGGCATTGTGTGTAGATGAGGTTGTCCATCACTGAAATGTCTGATATAAGACCTCAGAGGTTTCATGTAGACAATGTCTTTAAAGCATGTTTATACTTTAATGCACTTATAGCACTAAAAGCTTTATGCAAACGTGGGGTGATTTTTTAATTTATTATTTTGTCTTAAATTATTTGTCCTTCAAAGTCTATGTTCATTGATTTTATTGTGAAAGGTGAAGTACGTTGAAAGATTCTTTGTATATTTAAAGTGTAAAAAAGCTTATTCAAGGAGGAGAACATCATTAATGCAAAATTATATTGTTCTGATTCACATTATCAACAGCTTAATAATATACCTAGACTAAACACACAATGAACAAATTCTTACAAGATCAAAGCTTCAGGAAGCATTACCTTTTACTCACAGACTGAAAGCTTTATCTTTCATAAAAGGGGAAAAGGATGCTTTAAAGGACCTTTACAGAATATGGATGCAGTTCGTATTGTGGAAGTTGAGTGCACAAGAGAATTCCACAATTTTCGGTCTTTGTTAGAAGCCATGCTTTTCATAAGCATGTATATGGAGTGTGAAACTCTTGCTTTGAACTAATTGTCAATGAAATGCATTTTCAAAGGGTGCCTTTGTCTACATAAACACACTGTTTGAGAAATGGAGATTGGCACTGGGTCTTAATGTACCCCTTCTCCAAAAAAGGGCTTTTTTATAGTTCTGATGAAACCAAAAGAAAACAAAATTGGCGGGGTCATCCTATGTTAATTATGGTACTATGAAGTGGAGTGGATACTTGTAATAAAGCCAAAAGCCAATAAAGCAAAGTGTGATCTCTCCCACACCTGTTTCACTTTAGTCTTTGGCCTTGTGCTAGTGAACAAACAGCAGGCCAGCTAGGCAGAGAATACACTTTCTACCAGCTCGCTTTATATATGCAAATATTTAAGTGGTCTGCAAAAGCAGAGAGTAGTATTAATGAGCTAATCACATTTAGTATAACCATAATTGCCACTTGGTTATCATTATGTACAATTTTGTCTATGCATTTCACATTTTACTATAGTAGAATATACATTTTACATGTAAGTATTTACACAACCTTTTCCAATAATGAAACCTGAAATTTAAATAAACAAATAAATACATACAATAAATACCAAAATACAAAAACATGAATGCAAATAAATCACTGTAATTAAGTCACATTATATTTGTTGTGTTTTGTTATTTAAGAACAAACATTTGCACATTCCTTCCTTTATTAACAACAAATATGAAAACTGTCTACAGCTGCAAACTCACCCGAGACCATAAAATGTTAACATAGTGATAGTTATTTCTCTCTCTCCTGACTTTGTTTTTTAAGGGCTTCTTTGTTTCAACTTATGTGTGTTCTCTCTTGTTTATTGAAGGTAAAGTGGGTGAAACGCCAGAGAGCCCATTACAGAGACAAGCGTGCAGCGATCGCAGGACTGGATGACAGGACTCGTCATGGTGTGTACCATAATTTCACTAGTACAATCCATCACAGAGCTGTCAGTGAGTAAAGTGCTTACTAAGCACTGCACTGTGGCTATCAGGATGCTTCATGGAACAGTAATTAATTGGAGGCTATATTACTGACTGTTTAAGGAGCTGAACCAAAGTGGTGTGTTTATATCTGAACAAAGGCTGCATTTTAGTCCTGCAGATTGAGTGTGCTTGTGTGCAAGTGTCTCTGTATTTGTGTGTGTGGCTGCATTTTATTTTGTCTGCCATTCTTGTATGCCTTTTATGAAGATGCAAACACATCAGTGAAAATGACTGTGCAAGTCACTTCAGAAATGTTTTTTTTTTTGTAATTCTTTTAAAAACAATCAAAAAAGAAAAAAGAAACACAACACTAACATTTAAGATGTGTGGGCTTAAAAATTGCTGCTTTGGTAAGGATTAAAAATAAGTCTTCCTCAAATATGTACGCAAAGTGTGATTTGCTTCTTCCCAGGCAGCTACGGAAAAAAAAAGGCAGGCAGGCAGGCAGGCAGCAGTGATAGCTGGGCTCACGTAGTGCTGCAGATCTGTGCTTTCACACAGAATTCACAGGAACGTGCTTGCTGAGGAGGAATTACAGCAGCTCAGAGTTAATGCAGCAAGTAAAACAGTTTGATTTCAGCCCTTTCATCTGCAAATTGTGAGCCTGTCTACTGTGGGAATGCCAAAAGCAACCATTGCATTCTGATTTATATTAGAAATACCTGACTACTATATCCTGCTCATCCATAATTTTACAAACAGCCTGTCTTCTGATAATAAAGACAAACACCTTTAATTTTATTTCCACAAAAGATTAATAATAATAATAATTATGTATATATATATATATATATATATATATATAATTTTTTTTTTTTTTCTATTCATTGCAGCAACTAATTTAGCCTTGGAGGCTTTGTTCCTTTAAATATGATAGATATTTAATATGATTTCTTATTTTTAGATGGTAGTTTTAATTAACTCCATCAGGCACACCTCTTATTCCTTTTTCACATATCACATTAAATTATGCATTTTAGAGATATATTTGTTTATGTAATAAAGATCAATTAATCAAGTGGTAATGATATTCTGCAATGTTATATACTGCCACCCTAGTAACTGACGCAAGGTAGCCTCTACAAGTCATGTGATATTATAACAGTTGCTGCCAAAATGCAGTGTTGACTCATGGCAAGGAACCATATGCAAAACAGATATGTAAAGCATGCAGAGACATTTCCCAATGAATAAAATCGCTTAATCACTGGCATTTCTGTTGTATATTACCGAACATATTTATAGTAGCTGCCTCGCACAATGTTTTGTGTTTTTAATTCTTCAGTAGAATTATTTTTACATCTCTCGGGTTCTCAGAGATATAAAGACCTAATCTAATTGAAAAATACAAAGCACCACTGGATCCCCTTCTGTGAAGTTTTTGTTCTGAAAGGCGTTTTTCACGTCTCATTTCTGTCAGACTCAGAAATGCTGTGGTGCTATCCAGAGTCAGTATGCCGTGTGTAATGTTTTCAAAAGGTCTCAGTACCACAACCAATTTCACACATAATACCATCATTTGCCAAATGTCTTCTTAGCTATATTATACTTTTTTTGGTTTGTTGTCTAAAATAAATGCATTGAAGTTAATAATCATGCACATTGAAATCAGGAAATGCACAATTAGCTCTCACCATCCATGCTGCGGTTGCCCAGGTATGAGTGAATCAGCTTATAGGATCATAAATAAAAACACAGGCAGCACACATTGCAGTTTTCAGGAAAATTACACAGGCAGATTGTTGATCAAAATAAAAGGCTGCTGTCTCATGAATGTAAAGAATATAAAATTAGCATTGCATTAACAAAGAGTCTGCAATGTGTGGTTGAGAACACTAAGGGGCAGATGTTCCAGATGTTCTTGGAAATGCAGAAATAATGCACTGAGCATTTTCACTGCAAACAGTACATACAGCATACATTTTGTTGTTGCTGCTTGTGTGTGTATTTGTCAATGCATGGCTGTGTATTTTTGTATTATACAGCAACTGATGGGACTTTATTATTACTATTATACTATAGTGATGTAGGTCTGATTTGTATGTAATTAGCAGCTATGTTTCTATCTGTGTGTTTGGAAGGGGTATTTCTCTACACAAAAAGGCATAATGAATTGTATAACGGATTACTCTGAAATTTCAGAGGTTAGATCAAAATTCTATGCAGAACCCAGATTATATCATACATTTCTTCATGTATGAAAATACTGCTGCTTTCACTCGGCTCATGCTCTGTTGGGCTGGTTCTAGTACTAGTGCATTTAAATATGTTTATACATATATTGAACATTTTAATATCGTATCATTAACCCCCAAACACACAAACACTAAGATTTGAAATAGTGTGCAGGTTGGAATCAAATAAAACTAACTTTATATATATTATTTTTCTGAATATCATGTTGATTTTAATAATTGTACTGCTTGTACCATAAGTTAACTTGGATAAAGACATCAGCCACATGTATGACATACATACATCATGGTTGAATGTAAATAGAAGTAATCATGGAAAGAAAAAAAGAAAAACATCTTATTGTAGATGACGTTTCCCTGTTACATCTCTGTTACAACTACTGCTTTTCAAGCTTTTTAAATGGTGACAGTTTACGTAATGCTACAAATGTTTTCATACAAATTATGTCATTCCTAATGTCACCGTTGCCTGCAGCTTTAGTACGTTTCATTTTAATTTTCAAAACCCTCATTTGCAATTCCCACCCTATTTTGGGGAGTTCATTGAACTCCAATAATTACATATAAAGCTGAACCACAAAAATAAAAACTTTTCACAAAGAATTTCCTGAAATCATTTGCAAATTCTGTGCAACGACTGCGACAGCCACAATACTTTTGTGCACCTGCCCCCGAGTTTAGATAGAGGAGAGCTGAATATGGATAAGTCAAAGCTATAAACAATGAAGACTGAGGAAATACAACAGCCAAACGGAAATTTACACAGAAATATGGAAAATAATTTTGACATAACTGTTTGTTTAGTTATTTGAAATGAAAATAACTGCCTTCAAAGATCAGCTGTGTAGTGTTATCCCGTGTGTATATGTTCCCTTTTATTTGAGTATTCAAACTGATTGAGGAAACCAAAACCTGAGAGCACAGTTTCTAATTGAGGTTTATATACAGAAACATAGCAACCTGCACACATGCCAAGAGGATAATAGGAAATGCATTTTGTTCTTTAACTTTTTAATGTATGTGTTAGGATATGTTATTGTTTCTAGTGGTTAGTAATTCATACATATTGTATGTAATCTTTTAAATAATTTGTTATATCATTCATCTGCAAGAATGATTTATATATGAATGTTATGTATTTATCAATGATAAAGGTTTAGCCCATATACAGCTTTTGTTTTAGCTGAAAGCACGGACAGTTTTGAGTGCTGTGAATTAGCTTAGTGGAGAGAAGACAATCTTCTTAATTTGCATATGCTGCCTACATATTTAAATTAGCCATGCTCTCTCTATTGATCCCAGTGCTGCACTTTCCTTTCTACTGCAGGAAAGTGTTTCTGTTCAAGTCAGACATAGACTCATGTGAGTGACAAAAGCTTGATACAGTGAGATGTTCATCTTGAAGTTAAACTGCAACTTATAGTTGGAGTCAATTCTTTAGCGTGTCTTAAAAAAATAAATGTCAACCAATCCTCCAAAAAGCAGCCAACCACAAAACAGAGGAGACAACTATAACAAGTGACTGGTCATGCAGTGCATTGTGGGAGACTGTATCTACCATACCATGATACCTGACCTGACTGGTCTGTACCTTGAATGATGGACACAAGACAGCTGTGGACACACTGTATGACCTCTGTAATTATTATTATTTTTTTTTTTTGTACAACATGAGGATGCCAGATGCATTTTTTTTCTACAAAACATTAACAATTAGTTAAAATATTATAGTTAGATATAGCTTACAGATCCATACAAAATTAAAGAATAAGCACTTTTGACCGAGATCACGAAAGTTATTTACAGATGTAAGTTAGTGGCAAAAGATTGCAATATTAAAATCAATCCCTTTAAAATAACTGGACAGCACGTCTTTATGGGAGAACATTAGAGACACAAAGGAGATTCAAAATTCAAAGCCTGTGATAGCATCATGTCAGCTGTGTAATAAATTGAATTCATCCAGGGCCTTAGATTCTTTTGGTTAACGCTACACACATACAACAAAAATAATTGACATGTTATGATGCTCTCACAAGAAGACAGAACAGACGCCAGTTAGGAAAAGCAGACAGTTCCAAAGAAAAAAAAAAAAACATTTTAAAGAAAATCAAAAAAATAAAAATAAAATTGCAAGGTATATTTTTAAACCCTCAAGTGATACTTGTCTTTTAATCCTATTTCCAGAGAGTCATGTCAGTTGCCACTATATACATAGCTGCCAGAGGCTAATAACAGTCTGAGTCACTACAAAGAAAGAACATAGTTTTTTTCACTTAACAGAAAAGGTCAGTTCTGGACATTGGCCTGCACTAGTACTGTTGAATAAAACTAAGAAACAGAGTACGTGATAGTACACTACGATGACTCATAAAAATACTTATTTTGAAATGTTGTAATTATTAAAATCTTCTTCATCCTCATTCAACCATATGCACTACTCATAAGCATCCACTTATATAAAGAGGAATACAAAATGAATGGTCCTTTAACTTGTTGTATTGATTCAATATTGCTTTTAGTATTTAATGTATCTGTGCAGGCTCTAAAAATAGACGGAATCAAGTTTAGGGCCGTGTTATATTAAATGAATCTTGACATATTTCACTGTTCTTTAACTGATTAAAGAATCTGTTAAAAACCCAGCCTTATTGATTTGCAAATTTGGTATAATTATTTTTACTAACTTTCCCTCCTAAATATTGTCTTCTTGGTGGTCAGAAACAACACTCTCCTAAGAAAAGACTGCACTATCCCACGCCAAACCTTCTCCCTATCTATCCCCCTGACCCATGCTAATTAAACCCTGTCGGACAAACTATTCACATCAGAATAATCAGACCCAAGTCGTCTGTTATGTCAATATACACATCTAGTCCATGCATTTGCCCTAAGGAGTCACTTTTCATTAAAGAATGGAAACTAAAGCGTAAATGACAATGACAAATTTCATAGACAAGCCTTGCTTACATACTGCGCTGCTGCCCTTTTCCAGTACTGTGTAAACAAATCAGTGGAGAACACAATTAATCCCCAAACTAAACCATTCATGGATAGTCAGTCCAGTTTATAGCACACACAAACATCAAGTAATCTAATGTAGTTTTGCCCATTTAAGGATAATGTTTCGTTGCACAGAATACCATATACAGTTAGGTCCATAAATATTTGGACAGTGACACAATTGTCATTATTTTTTTCTGTACGCCACCACAATGGATTTGAAAGGAAACAATCAAGATGTGCTTTAAGTATAAACTTTCATCCAGCATCTGGTGATGTCTAGGGTTTCCAGACTTCAGGCAGTCATTGACTGCAAAGGATATGCTACCAAGTATTGAAACTCATAATTTAATTCATGATTATGTTAGTTTGTACAAATACTTTTGAGCCCCTTAAAGTGGGGGTACCACATATACAAATGAGTGTAATTCCTACACCGTTCACCCAATTTGGATGTAACTACCCTCAAATTAAAGATGAAAGTCTACACTTAAAGTTCATATTGATTGTTTCCTTTCAAATCCATTGTGGTGGCGTACAGAGCCAAAATGATGACAATTATGTCACTGTCCAAATATTTATGGACCAAACTGTATATTTCACATTTTGAAGTGTCCCTCAAATCTCAAGAGAAACTTGGAGGCATATAGTAAACTGTAATTATAAGTAAGGGATTAATTACTGTGCCTCTCATTCTAGTTAAAGGAACCTCATAACACTGAAATGTATGTCTGTTATGTGTTGTTTTTTTGCAGCTTCTGTCAGTATTTGTCATGTACTCTGTGTTCAATGAAACTGACATTTATGTGAAAATAGTTCTTAATTATTTAAAATATACTTGACTCAGTCTTGTAAAACAGTAAATGAAAGTATTAGCACATTTCATTTGATGTTTCTTTGGTGTTTTCTCTGGATGCTGGACTGCTGTGCATTTATTTCATTTATTTATTTTTCTAAGTTTTTTGTGATTGAAACAAGGTTGTTTAACCATTATGATTATATATTTGGCGAGTAGAGTAATAAAGATGAAGGTCCCTGATGAAGTTTTTCTAGCTCATTTGCCTTCTTTGCCCTGCAGAGTTGGGAAAGAGGCAACGCGAGATACCCAGTGAGATCTACAATGTCATTAACTCTGAAGAAGGACTCAAGGACCCATTGGTGTTTAATGACCCGTACTGGCCAATGCAGTGGGAGCTGGTAGGTTTGTCACAGTAGAGTGCTGGCTCTTTAAAGTTACCACTGTAGTGTTTAGACTGTATCACACACTAAAACAGACTTATTTGAACCATTTAATCACTACATATGTTATGTTTTATGTTCACTTTTATAAAAACTGAATCACACTTAGTCCTGTCCTATAAAAAAATTTTTATGTCTGTTTTTAAACTCAAAGGACATCAGAGTCTTAACAAAAATATTTTAAAAAGTACATTGTATTTCTTCTTTTTCATAAGAATCGAATCTCTTGAACTGGCCTGCATATACAGCAAATTGGCATTTTAAAACTGGAAAACATTAAGCTTTTAGAATTCATAACTGTATGTCTTTGTGTCAAGACTTAGGGTGTAATTGAGGATAGAGCAGAAACTGAAACAATCTAATTATATGTACATATTTCAAATATTATTTTTAAGAAGGGTCAGATGCTGCATTTGTATTCTAAGAATGGCCCTATAGATATACCTGTTTAATTATCCAGTGCAGACATGATTATGCACAGTTACATTTCTATGGATAATTCTGCACACTAAGGCTTAGTGGTGTCTTTAGTCTGAATTACTGTAGTGAAGGGAGAGGATGCAGAAATAGCTTGGTATTCCCCTGATGAGATTTTAGGATCTATAGGGGGCAATGCAACCTCATTAGTGGAAATGCATGTTGTGTGTTTTGCAATATGCCTGTAATAAAATTTAGGGTAAAAGGAGACCAATACAAAATTGAAATAGATTGTTAATTTAGAATGTGTAGGCAACAGAATTGTATATTACAAATTCGCAGGTGGGAAAATGTTTAAGATAAGTGAAGCTGTAAATGACCTGATTATAAGGACTATGGTAGGTCTGGATAGGAGTATAGTAATTGATTGTATACTAACACACACACAATCCTTGAATTTGCATGCTAAGGTAATAATATTATCCACATTTCATGGTGGACTTCAACCAATACATTGCAGGGACTTAAATAATCGAGCTCTGTGGATACGAAATGAGAGCAGGGGTAAATAAAGTAGGTGATAGGATTCGTGTCTGATGCAAATGTTCCACATATATATGTTTGCAATGGGCAGTATTTGCAACCATAATACAAAAAATATGATATATATAAGTGTGTGTGTGTGTGTGTGTGTATGTGCATAGTTTGAGAAAGATGTTTCAGTTAGGGTACAATTTCCACATTGAGCTATTACTATCTTGACTTAATACATGACTGTCAGCACCTCGTTGGAAAAGATTCTGGCTTTGGTTTATAATCTCTATGTCTATGCTTTTAGCACTTCTCTACTCTTCAGTTTGACAAATGTAACTCTTTTATATTGTGTGGGATGCAACCTTTTAGATAGCAGAAACACATTTTATTACTTAATGTTATTCATAGACATGGTCACTGCCAAAGTGGTAGAGTGTGTGTCTGTGTGTGTGTACGTGCGTCTGTGGGTTGGAGGTGTGTGTTAGCAGTGATCCTGCGTTTTCTGAGTGAATCTTAAATTCATCAGCGCTGTTCTGTAGATTTCAAGAACGAAACCTAACAATATCAAGGAGTCTACCTTTTGTCCTTGAATTAGGACTTTTCAATCCTGCTTCAGTCTTGAAAAGACTTGAGACGTGCATAGACATTATTCTTCAACATATCAATGCTCTAAGCTATTGAGTTGTGTTGTGTTGTATTAGCACCGAATTTGGAATAGTTTTATAATGCATTACATTATAAAAAAAAATGTTTTTCTTGCCATCATCACAAAAGGCCTTATGAAGGTAAAACATGTGTACAGAACACTCCGAATTGGATTTTTTGTATCAAGCATTGCTCTCTGTTTGAGTTTGACTGGAGAGATTAGGTAGTGTCCGTGCAAGGTGCTTCACAAGTGAAAAGCTTTCATTTTACAATAGTTTACATTTGAGGGTTTGTGTTTCATGAAATGTGATTGCTGGTTTGGGTTTGAAGTATGTCAGTGATCCTTAGAAAAGGGCCCTGCAGTTTTCCTAGTGAGTGAAAATATGATGGGGCTTACTCATATTTCCATACAGATATATGGAGGAGCTGCTTTAAAATGTCAAATGCAGGTCATGCTACTTGTCTGCTACTAGGTTCCTCAGGTGGAAAGAAGCTAACATCTACCCTTGAACACATGCACTAGTCCTCGGTGACACTTGGTTGCATGCAGATGACAAAAGTTGGTTGATTGAGTCATTTCAAAATGGTGTGAAAACGAGAGAGACAAAGTCAATTGTAAACGGACTATTGCCAGTTCTGCTGATTCAAACAACATACAATGTCCCAAAGAAAGCCTCCCTTCCACCACAAAAGTTACATTAATTTCCATTCTAATGAACGCAAATCAGACACAAAAGGGGGCAGGAGGTGTTAATTGAATTGGAGCCTTTCTGTTCACCCTTTTCTCTGGGAAATATCTTAGGAGTGCCCCTTCCTCTGCTGTTTAAATTGATTGCGATTTAAGTCAAAACAAAGTTCAGGTAACCTTGGCCAATGACACCAGAGCAGTGCATGGAAAATACATTTTATTTCACACCTTTAGAATCACCCACTGTTCCATACTGCGGTTCCATAAAAGGTGCTGCTGCTGAATTTTCTGCAGATCTTAGCTGGGAACATGTGTCAGATCAAAAGACTGCCCTGGATTTACAGAGCTGTCTTCTTAACAAGCAGATGAAAGGGCAGATCAGAGAGAATATAAGATTTTAGGCAGCTCCTCAACACATAGCAAATACACTCAGGCAATTCTATTTTGTGTATAGGTTTTGTTCAAGTACCATAGTTAGAAACAGTTCACTTTACTCATGATGTGGATTCTTCTGTACTTCTTTACATCTTGAAGCTGTGTATGTGGCGTTTTGTGATTGGGATTTTTTCATTGTTGATCATGCATCTTCTTTTGTTTTAGGTTTTATTTGTTTGGGGGTGTGTGTGGTGTTATTACTGTTAGTTACAAAGCCACTTGTCATGCTATCTTGTTTCAGCATGCCTAATGGTAAACGCACTGAAAACATGTTAAAATCTTACCATACTCATTTTTGTGTAAAATAAAATTCTATAGTAGCTCCTAGCAATTCACAATCCCCCCCACCCCACAAAAACAGTCTTGTTGAGTGCTGAGTAGGCTTACCTCATTTCCTGCTGGCACTTCAAAGACAGTGTTTGCAGTTGAGCCCTAGAGACCTGGATATTACACTTAACTTGGGGGGCCGTGATGAAACTCAACAATTAGCTAAAAATTAGGACAGAGACTTAATCTGAGAGTGTTACTGAAGATAACTTAATGTAAGAACTTCGAAGATGGAAGGCGTAGGATGTGTCCATTTCTGAACATCAGTTTAACCTCCAGAATCTGCACAGCCTGAGGTGGGATGGAAAGGAAACGTAACCATCGCTACTGTTAATTATTCTGTGTGATAATCAGTGAATAACACAGTATATACATGCTACAAATGTGGGGGCCTTACACACATGTTGTGGGCTGCAATTAAAGCAATTGAGCAAATCAGTAACCTAATGTCAGTTACCCCTATTGTGGGTCTCTCTCCCAATGTCCCCATAGTTTCTCAGTTCCTTTTTGCTTGGGTAATAAATAATTATTTACTGAGAATAATTACACAATTCAAAGCTGCCTTAATGCATGTTTGCCCTGGTAAATGTACCTCAGGAATTGTTTAATGTTTAATATGTATAATAGTGGTCTCCTATGGTTTTACTATGCCTTGACCGTGCTTTGCTACACACTACCATTAATAAACATGAGAGAGTAATATGTAATATGAGTAATATGCAGTGCATCATCTACCACCTCATGGAGATTTTTTCTCATGGCACACCTACATGCCTTAGAAATATTAATCATTGTATATCACCGACTCTTTGTTGGTGATGCCTCAATGCTAAATATGTAAATGTTGTTCATGTTTGATTAGGGAGTGGAAAGTTGATCCGAAGTGACATAAATATATATTTATTGTGTACAGTGATACACCCTCGCCTGCGTCAGTGTTCAGTTTACATTTCACGGAGAGTTCTCATTAACACTTTCTCTTGAGCGGTTTTAATTACAATGCACAGATGCCTATGTCTCTATCAAAAGAAACCCATCTAGACCAGCTAATATCATAGAGTTATCCTGGGCAAAGAAAGAGCACGCGCACAAAAAATCTACGAGAGAGAGAGAGAGAGAGAGATAAAGAAAAGAGACAGAAAGAAAGATGTATAGAAGAAAAGAGATTAATTGAGACTTTAAGCATGTGTTCAGCACTTACATCAAGAGATAGAAGTACTCAGGTCTTCAGACGCCTTCCAGTTTTTTAGACCCATCTGACATAGAATATATGCAGCATATTTGTTTATATTGCAGTGTATACTAGTATGGGATGAATGCTAAACAGGGCAGTAAAAGATATTGAGGATGCCAGCAGCATTTACAGTCTATGTCACTGGATTTTCTCAGGAAACTTTGGCGACTACCACATGTATGATCCAGGGCAATGTGTGTGCTGCAATACAGGATGTGAAAAGAGGAATAGTCGAACACAATGTAGGATTTATCGCTTAACACTCTTGAAATTCAGCAGAATGAGAGACAGGTGCTTTACCTGGTCCTTGGGGTAACACTGCAACAGCCCTTCCCCCAAAATTTAGACATTTGTTATTTAATTTTCCGTAGGGCTAGTTCAATGTGTTTTCCAACCAGTGTGTCCTGGCATATTGTATTACTTTCAGTAGATAAACAAATAAAATAACACATTTCTGCCTTATTGTATTACTTCAATATGTTACCTGCCTAATTTAAACATAGAAATCTTCACTTCAAACAGGGAAATAAATTAATTAGCCTAAGTCCTTAATAACATGTAGAGTCTTTATTATGAACTTTGCTTCTGAATTGCAGTGGGGAATGGAGTTATTTGATGCAATACCCAACTGTATCAGCAACTATTCAATTTTAGGCTATAGCAACAGCCTGAACCCCAGCCCTAGATGACATCAACATTTAAACCAGGTCTATATATATCTGAACTCATTCTTTATACTTCATGCAGAATATATCTGAAATGTACACAAGTTATATGCTTTTAAAGGTGTTGTACAACTGAGCTTTACTCTATTTGATATTGAGAAAAACATTTATATTATTTTTAAAGATTAAGCTGATTGTTAACACTTTTTTGGTTTACCCCCAACAGATTATATATATATATATATATATATATATATATATATATATATATATATAATCATTATTCATGCTCTTTTTAAAACTCTTCTAGTTGTATTATTATTAGTTGTAGTAGTAATATAAATGTATGTCACAAGATGCTTTTCTATATTTGTATGCATCTGAAGTAAGGAACTACTGAGATATTTAATCAGTGAATTTCCTTTTATATCGTAGGTAGTGAGGCAGAGTTGAGCCTGGATTCTCTCTTACAAAGGCTGACATATTTCCTGAGTAGCTAAAAGAGAGCCAGCTCTGCCACCCAAGCGACAGTCATGCCGATATATCGCTCAGCTGCTGGGGAGTTCATTACAGTCAGTCTTCAGATATTATTTATTAGATATTGAATATCTATTAACCGTTTATGTACATGATGTAGAAAGTCAATTTATGACTTAAATGTTATTATTGTTCTATATCTATTATATCATTAACTCTGACACACAAGGTAAGGTGTTACCAAAGAACAATGTGTTCCGTAAATCATGGATGTGTTTACATATGATGGTGTGTATTTTAACATGAGCTACAGTCAACCATGAATGAATTAGGGAGATTTTCAAGTGTTTAACAAATTGCTCCGTAGAAATCGATAGAGTTGTTGTCCTAAGTTTACTCACCCCTTGCCGTAACTCAGTTTAATACATTGAAAGCTTTACAATTTTCCCTTGACTGACAAGTAAATATAGTTTAATGAATAACAGGTATCAGATCACTCCATAACATTGATTCAGAATAAGGCTGTGAATACCAGACCACCGTTGTATATGAAAGTAAGACCAATGTAAGTCACAGCAGTGTTATAAGTGACATTATGGGGTAGAGCGCTCATAGAGAAGGTTTGTGCAGCAGGGTTGATCCAGGCCTCCTTGAAGTCATAGGAGAAATAGGCCGAGAGCAAAGAGGTGTTGAACTGAGAGGCAATCAAAGGCTGCAGTGCAGAGGCAGTAGCCTGGAAGAGATGAGAGAAGTTGGGATTTCAAAGCACAGTGGCTCGGCTTGTGATCCAGGAGTGCAGAGCAGAGGTCAGAGTCAGACACGGGGGTTAAGTTTAGAGAAGGAAGGGGAGGAAGGGTATCAGAGTGCCAGAGTAGATGGGAGGAAGGAGAGTGGGGGTGGAGGAGAGAGAAAGAGAAGAGAGAGAGAAGAGAGAGAGAGAGAGAGAGAGAGAGAGAGAGAGAGAGGAGATGACATGGGTTCTTGGCAATCGACTAGATGATAGAGTGGAAGTAAGAAGGCTTGGCAGAAGTGAGGTGCAACAAGAAGGAGGAGATTAGAGATCAGTAGAGGTGTGGATCAGAAGGCAGTTTGAACATTTTCCACTTCCTCGCAATGGGGCACAGCTCAATACTGACTTGGCAGAGTATGGAGGAGATCCAGGGCTGAGAAAGAATAGCCTAATGAATGAGCTGAACAGATTAAGAAGCCCAATTTGTGGCAAGGGAAGCGGTGTGAGTGGAAGAGGCCAAGTCTGCTGACAGCTGAGGGGATGGGGAGGTAGGGTGGAGGTAGGGGTAAGGTGATTGGAGCGCCAGACTAGAGGTTAGTGTGGGAAGTGACAGAGGAGTTTGGTGGGGGAGAATTATCAGAGAAGGTGAGGTGACTGATCGACTATGTGTGTGTGTGTGTGTGTGTGTGTGCGTGTGTGTATGTGCGTGTGTGTGTGTGTGTGTTTGAGTAATAGGGATAGAGAAAGAGCTGAAAGGAAGTCAGACTCCAGAAGGAAATGAACCGGGTGGTGATGAGGAACAGTGAGGAGGTGGTAGGGTGACAACAGCAGCTCCAATGGTGCTGATAGAAAGGAGGACAGAGCATAAGCCACAGCGCAAAGAGAAGAAATCCTATTTTCTGAGCCTTGTTCTGCTGGGCAAATGGAGTAAGATAGGATATAAAAGACTAGACGGCTGGTGTAGATTCTGTGACATCATAAACTACAAGAGCAGGATGTGACAGAATCCTGAAAGGTATTGTCTTTTTGTAACTCACTGAAGCCTGTTTTATTATTTTTATATGACATGGATATTACTAGCACTGCTTAAAATACCATTATGTTTTGCAAGGTTTGGCCATACTGCCATCCTGTATTTATACATCTGAAGTGGATAATAAACACAATTCAACCAAGACCTGGGTTTAACTGAGCAGAATAGAAGCTGATCGGACTGTTAGCTTCAGCAACACAAACAAAGTTATTATTCTGGACAGACCCTAGTGCTAACCTGCTAACAGGATAACTGTGCCCTACATAGGAGTACTTGCCCCTAGGAAACAAGAAAGATAATCTGATTTAATTCATATTATAGATGTTTTTGCAATGGGACTCATAGTTCTGTAGCTGTTTTGCCAAAGTGTACTAGTGTATGTGTACACTATGACACAAAGTAACCCCTTCAGGAATACATTTGGTATTTATATATATTTTCCTGGCAATTTGTAAATGGCGATATATTAATAATAATACTTTCAGGATATGATTCCTTATATTTATTTTGCTTAAGGGAATCCGTGGTCCACATTACTCACAGGCTTTACAATATATAACAATGCATGCTTTTTGTGTTGTCTGGTGGTTGGGCATGATAGAGTTTCATTTTATTGGAATAGTGCAGGTACTACATGCTACATGCTACTACATGCTTACAAAGGTCAAAGGTTGAGTAAGAATGTATAAATGATTGGGACATTTTGACATCTGAACTATGATGTTATGATTGTTTTTTTTTTACTATGTCTTAGGATGCAGTTCTACCCTTCATCATTACATTGCAGTGCATCATCTACCACCTCATGGTGATTTCTTCTTAGTGGGACTGTTTTTCAGCATGCCTTGCTTTATATTTACAGTAAAGAAGTTTATCTTTTCTGCAAACTACTGATTGCAAGAGAAATGCAGACTAAAAGGGTTGGGGGCCTGTTATCCCCAATCTTTTGTGTTTCACTTCAGTCACTTATTGCCCATTAAAGAAGAAATGCTATGTTAATGCAAAGGGAGAAAAAAATCAATGCTACTCAGATCAGTAGCTGTGGGGAAACAGTGCAGCAGCTGGTCTGCAAACAGCAAGCCCACACAGATCAATGAAATTACAAGCTAAATCTGCTGATGCTCACAAACTGCTCATGCCTCTGTGATGTCTAACCTTTCTCAAGTTCAAGATCTCTGGAAAGCCAACAATGGAGCACAGAAAAGACTTGTGCCATGGGCACATATTTGTTTGCTGGTAATCTGTTTATGTTGTGTTCTACATGTATGATGGGCAATTGAAATAGACTGTTACATGATCCTGTATTGTATATACATCTCACCCTTTTTTTACATTATCACTGTATTGATACATATACATATTATTATTATTATTATTATTATTATTATTATATTTCTATTGATTAAACACATTAGACATCTCTATTATTTATTTTAGATTCTGACCACGTGTAGGAAATATGTCTGCTTCTGCCATTACATCTTACTAGCTTATTTATTTATTGTAATATATATTATATGTATTCCTACAAAATATAATCATTTATAAACTGCAAGATAAATTATTATTGTATTAGTAAGATTAGTTATTTTAGTAATTGCTTTAAACACACTTACATAAGATGTTGCCACTATGTGCTGTTTTCATTACCCATTAATTGTTACATACTTAAATACACAAAGCAAAAATGTACATTAAACACAGAAGTATATTAAGTAATGATGAGAATAATCAGGTAACTTACCAGATTCATTCTACTGATTTCTTGATGTATTTGTAAGAATACTGTAACCCCCTCTTAGCAAGCTGGGTACTATAGTTAAAAACTGAATGTTTTGTAGTACTTTTGGCATTCACACTTTTCTCCTACTTTAACTCACATCTGGGCTTGTTCAGTGGTGTAGTCTAGAACATACACAGGCATGCATCGTATGCCCACTTTGCGTATACCCTCCTATAATTCCTATAACGAATTCTGTTGTTCGAAACTAATCACCAGCACCCCTACCCTGCCGATGAATCACCAGCCAGGTATTAGAGTACACCTACTATTTCAGATACCACTACAGCACGGGGCTTATTGATTTTAAGATCAAATCACTTTCCTACCTGAAATACCTGTAAATATTTCCCTGCTGCTTTATAATATGGCCTTGCAGAAGTACAAGCAGTACTCGTTTCTTGTGGACAAGAATTAATTAAACTGAAATCACTGAAGAATGCAAAGGTCGACGTGTTAATATATATAACTTAAAGAGATGCAAAAGAAAAGCCTTAGATAATAATACAAATGTACATGAATAAAACTATGTATAGTTTGTAGAAGTGCTGTTCTGGTCTTTAGCAGCCATGATCCAGGAGGTTTATAAAGTCTCCTTAAAGGTAAAGTGAACAGTATGTCTTGAAACTGTGTTCCTTACCAGTAAATATATTCCCCAAGTCACTATATTGCATCCTTTAGTTTATTGTGTCCCTTAGCTCTACTTTGAATGATTATTAAATAAACACATCTCAATTGATTCTAATCAGTTGAAGCTGAACTATACAGTGTCACATCAAATTGAGGCAGCAACTCTGCTTTCTCAACCCCCCTCCATATGTACAGTATAGGAGTGTGTGATCTACCTCTAGTAAAAAATATATAAAAAGAATAGAGATTCTTCCCTATGTTTGATGTAACATGACAAAGTTCATGCAGTGAGAGAGCCCAGTCTTCAGTGGTGCTTCAACAAAGTCAGCAGAGATTTATTTATTGATCATTAAAAGTAGAGCTCCAGAACGCACTCCAGCAAGCAACTACAAGACTCTTCAAACCAGTAAGGAGTGTTTTCTGTTCTTAATTATAAAAAAATGGACCTTTAAATCTGCATTTATTTTATACCTGGACATTTTTTGTAATTGATTAATTGATTAACAGCTTTCATAATACAGGGGGAGAATTATAACATACCCGAAACAGCACAGAAAGTACCTTCAGTGAAGGTGTGACTTACCTTTCATTTCATTTTGAGGTCCATGATGCTAACAGTAGAGATGCAGGTGCCCAGGTAGGAAAGAAGGCACAATTCAGTTTAAATGCATAAGAAAAGGAAGATCATAACATCTAATAACTGTCTTTCAATCATCGAACTTGATCTTAAATATATGTATTCGTCCTTAAGATTAATTTTCCTTTTGAATAATAACTTCAATGACAAATTAAGCAGGTATATGGAAAATGTTAAAACACCTATTCTCAACATATGTATGCCCATTATCATTATGAATACTTACTGCAAATGCTCAGTTTCCTTGGTCCAAACTAGGGAATCTTTGCAGCTTGTCTAACTTCTTAGTTTTAATGTGAGACTCTAACTCTTTTTTCCCTTTGAAAGTCAGCCTTTAGGGATAATAACCTGTGGAGCAACAGAGCTTTCCATTCTAATGTAATTATAAAGAGATTTTCAAGGCTTGTGTGCCAATCTTCTAGTGGCTTACCAGTGACATAGTGTTTAACCTCTTAAAGATCCCCTGAGAGGTGCACAGAGATACAAGGATAAAGACTGGCATGCTGTATGTATTTTATCTTTGAAAGCATCAATGCATTGAAAGCCCTTGTTCTTAATCTTTGCTTCTGTCTCATCTATCCATGTTAGTTTTAATTGTAAGTGCATAAAGAAAAGAGGAATATAAGATTTTATACATAAGTAATATCTATGTCCAGTGCAAAGGCAGCCACCTTTTATTAGTCACTAAATCAAAGAATAAACAATGTACATTTAAGTCAAAGAAGCTTTTATAAGTGCTTACAACAGCCTTGGCCTAGGTTTATCTTACCGGTGACAGGAAATTGTAAAAGGCTTTTCCTTGATCAAAAATTTCATATAAAGGTCACTGGCAAAGCCTAGCAAAAATAATTAAGAAGTAGAAGAAAACACATGCATTGACACTGATACTTTTTTTTCCTTCTCTCTCACAGACAGACTACATTTAGGTTTTCAGCTACTGTAGCATAAATGTGCCACATACCAGATTCATGACAAAGTTGTCAGAGCAAATTATTATTTTCCAGATTTATGAAGGCCTTTAAATCAAGGTTCAGTTTTCCCTGGGCATTGTGAAAAGAAGTGCAAAATGCTCATTGTACAAACCTATTAACAGGCAATGAAGGTAGTTAATATAAGCACTTAAAAGGGTACAGAAGATTGTACTGTATAGTTTGAAGTGGCTGTTTTGATATTGCTTATACAAAAGAAGAAGGAATTGCTGTTTATTAACCCTTCATATTTTGTGTCTTACTTGGCAGCTCAATATATTTCAATTACATTCTTTACACTCACTGTACATTTTATAGTAAATTGGTACTTGGATGTTCATTGTATTTTTAATGGGTGTTTCTTGGGTTCTGTAACCAATTGTAGATAAAGAGAGAACTAATTTGGCAAGGTTGCAATCCAAAAATACTTTCTTCAGCTTTATAAAGAGCAGTAACAGTGCCTGTATCAATGGTTTACAGACAACCAAAGAAAGCATAGTGGGCTTATACAGGCACAACATTTGTTTTAAGTTATTTTCTGGACATTATCTGAATCATGCCGCCTAAACCCAGCCAGTCTGTAAACACACAATCCTAGTACGCAATGTGAGAAGGCTTGCATTGCTAAGGTACAGGATGCACCAATCATTGAGAAATCAACAGTGTCTCATCAGTACTATGACACCACTGATACTCAGGTTCACACTCCAGTTTATTTACAGCCATCAAGGAAGGAAGGTGCATTTTTGGAAGAACTGGGAAGCCAGGTGCACATCCTTCTCATGCTGGCTGCAGTGTTCACTCCACTGCCCCATTGCATTGTATTTGGCACCTAAAACCTTGAGCCAGAGCACCACAGTGACTTCTGACTTTCCTTTCACCTGAATTATATGGCTGGACCAATAACTTTCCAAATCAAGATCTCTACTTGTTGACTATTAAAAAAAAAAGCATATTAAAGCTGTGATCCCTCCAGACAGATCCCTATATCACATTATGATAATGAAACCCTCAACAATATGATTGTAATTCAGGGTTCCTGCACAGTGAGGTGCAGGTGGCATCTATATATAATCTAGTGATCTAAATATTGTGTTGTATTTATTATATAGATCCATCTGAGTTTCAGGAATACTCATAAAACAAAGGTGAAACTGCAGGTAGGAAATTATTGTAGTAAACTAAAGTTCTTTGCCTGATCAATGTACCCCCCTCCCTCCTTCCTGTCCCCAGTAAAAAAATCCCTGTCTCAGATCCAGTCAATAAAGCCATCAAGAAGTACAGATCTAAAAGAAAAATAAATGATACTGGGTGCAATTTACAATCAATATTGCAGTCTATTTTGACAGAAAACTGATTTTTGTATCTGCTAAGTGGGGTAGCTTGGGGCAGCAACTTGTCCTCAGTGATTTCTTCTGAAATGTAATGTGATGCAGAGGGTAGATTGACACTTGTGATTTAGGAAGAAGTTATCATATGAGCAACACAATGTTGTACAAGGACTCTCATGCAAAGTACATCTGGATTAGAGTTATTCTTGTATTCTGTATTCTATTTTGTTTAGTCCCTTTAGGCACTTGTCTGATAAAACTATATGAAAGCATGAAAAATTAACTAAGATGTATACATGAACCACAGTGATAGTAGCCCCAGTGGAACATATCGCTCTGAGCTTTGGGTAAGTTTTACATTTGACATTTCTCAAAGTTGTTTATATGCTAGCATTTGTCTGGAAGAGTTGTGTGTATCTTACTTATACAGAAAAGGCAGCAGTTACACTTTAAGATTATGATCAGGTCATCATTTTGTAAACGTTCAGGCTAAGTCAAATTGCATTAAATGATGTTGCTCCTACTAATTAGTTTGCATTATCTTATGTCTTTCTAAGGAAAATAACATATTTGAGTTAATGCTGTTTACAGATCTTGTATACTATCTCCAAGACTATATCTGCACTTATCTTTAAAGTCCCTACCACACAAGTACATGGCATTATAACAAGTGTCCATTGAAAACCAATGGTGTCCTGATAAACCACCCAAAGTATCTACAAATCTGATGTAATTTATCTGCCAAGCTTTCCCATATAATTCACTTCAGTGATGCCCGGGGAATGGGACTGGGGGGTCAGAGAACCAGGACAGTTACTGAAGGTGTCACAATTAAACAGAGAAGCACATAACCATAAGCAGCATTTGTTCAGATCTGCTACCATTTATTTCAGGGTTGTCAAGAGTGTTTCTAACTGTCTTACCTGCTTCCCTTGAGAAGTTTCTTAATCACTTTATTAATAACAAATTAACTTTAATATATTTAAAGTGAAAAGCTATACCCAGTTGACAAAGAACACAACTAATGCAATTAACAAATAACACAACCAAGGCACTTTGTAAAAATACTGTAATTGAAACAGAAACTTGTCGATTTTTTTGACAGTTTTTAGTAATATGTTTCTCTAACCAATTAATTTGATTCTGTGGCAAAGTCATGTATACAGCTATCACACTAATTGTCATGTATTTAAACATAATAATTGATGCCCTGGAGTACTCATTCATGATGTACTTTTTAAAATAATATAATGTCTGTGTGGTATTCATAAATAAGAGTATTTTTTGAACACCTATATTTGTGTGTGTTTGCGTGTATTTTATTATTATTTTTATTTGTTTATTCTACAGTCTTTGTAAATGGGTCAGGGAACTGCTACATTAAGACTCTTTAAAGCACCTCAGCACCTTTCATTGGAAATCCAGGAGAGTGCTAAGAAATGAAAAATGAGCCATGTCCCGGATTCTTATCACAGGACCCAGTGGCTAAAACAAAATGCAAACAAGGAAGCAAGTCTCCTTGAAGCAAATTTAAAAGAAGGAAAAAAAAATGAATAACAGGCCTCTGGTGGATACAAATATTGATTGGCCACAAGTAATCTGCTCAGGTTTGGGGGCATGCCAGGGACAAATGGCAAAGTAAAATCTTTCCTCTCCAAGGACATGTTTAGCTGTTTATATTGTCCTTACTGATTCAGCTGTCAACTACGCACCTCAATTCTTATGACTTATACAAGTTCTATTTTAAAGCCACATTATTCTACTTTTCTTCCTTTTATATATATTTGTGTGTGTGTGTTTGCATGTGTGTGTGTTTAGAATGCAATAGCATGGATAATGACCGTTTCACAACCACACAAGACCAGTGTCATGGTATGATATATAGATTTCCTTTATATTTTGTATGCCATGTATAAAGTAAAAGACCTCAAGTTTGTCTTTTGGAGTAAGAAATAAATATTTTTGGTTCTTGTTTTTAGCTCACTCTGTCTCTCACTCTCTCTTTCTTTGTACACCCCCTCCCCCTTTATCATTACTGGATTCCCTTGGGTCGCCTGGTACTCGTATGCAGTAAGGCTATTCATCTAGTCAGACCTTTTCTTCTGCTACAAAGCCTAGCTGGTCTCCCTGGAAGCCTCAGATTCCTGCTGTGCTTTATTTACTTTTTTGTTTAGTTAGATTCATCTGTGCTCTTTTTTCTGTTCATATAGTAAAAAAAAAAAAAAAAAAAAACTTTTTAAACCTATTGGTTTGAGAATCTTTAAATCATGTTGCGTATGGAAACATTGTTGAGATAAAAAAAAAAAGCAGCCCATTTTTTGTTCTACATCTACCAAAAATGTTAATGCTCACTTTCTTTTCCCAAATTGAATTATTAAGCAAAATATAATTACTGCTATTGTACACATTTAAATCACGGGCCTTTTCCTACAAAGCATAAGCATGTGTAAAGCAACCTTAATGGCCTTTTATAAAACAAAAGTTATTTTGAAGTTTTTTTCTCCTCAATTTTAAGATGAAAGACAATTAACATTACAGACTACTGCTAACTAATGCTAAAGCTAATTTTCCTATTCTGATTTCATGAAAATTAACCTTTGTTCTTTAACCTTTTGTAAAACAATATTTTCTTTTTTAGAGCTAAATATTTCTGAAAGGTATCTGCCAACAGATATATGGTGATTTCCATGTGGACATGCCTGCAGTAATAATCTCATGCTCTGATTTACCGATGCTTTTATAATTTCATGATAGCTGCTGATATTTGCTTTCTGATGTAATCTTAATCCACAATCACATAGGCAGAATGATAAAATAGATTTATGTGAATATTAAACAGATGACATGACTAAAATGCACATTCTGTCCCCGGCAGAATTGTAAAATAAGAATCTAGTGTAGAATGTTTGGAAGATCTAAAGTACAATTTTGATTTGAAGGACTTAAAGCTGCCATACACAGAGTGACTTTACTGAGATAGCAATGTGCCCTTTTTGTTTTCTCTCAGTGTAGTGAGAGGAACGTCTGCAATGGTGCATCATATAGCCAACAGTAAAATTGGCACTAAGCCTTTTTACCGACCAGTTGTGACACTGCTGGATTGTAGCTCGTAAGACTAGTACTTTTGCATATTTATACATAATTTATAATTCAGTAATGTTTTCTTAGTTCCACACAAAATATATGAAATAAATGACTTGAGAAACATAATGTTGATATAAAAATACATACACTGCTATATGTTGAAAGGTATGGCACTATACTTTCCAAGCAACTTTTCTTACATTTAGGGCCCGAAGAGAACATGTTTGCATGCCGCTAACATGATATGAATACGTCAACAATGCCTAATGATCTATTTCTTGTTTCAGTTAACAAAATGATTTAGGTCTACGTACTATAATATTAATAATAAAAATAATAATTTGCAGGTAATTTTCACAAAGTATTTTCTTGATTTAATTCCACTAGAATGTGACCACTCCTATGGCACTGTTGGGTGAGACAAGATCTGCAAGAAGCTCGTTTGGCACTGCACATCGTTTTAAATTTGATACCACAAAAGTTTAACTGGGCGAACTCCTTTTGCACTAACACCTCTGAGAGCGATTCACAGCACAAACATTTTTTGTTTAAACATAGATTGTAGTTTATTAGATCACAATGAAAATATTGTATTATAACTAATAAATACATTTTTTTTTCATCCAAGACACTTCTTTGCTTTGCTATCTACAAGTTGTACTCTTTAAATTCCTTTTAGCCACTTGCTTTATGCTTATGAAGCCTAGATTCAGAAGGTGTAGACAAAAATAATAAATAAATAATAAAATCACACTGCCTGACTATTCCCAAAACACTTCTGGCTGTGAATCAACTATCAAACATTTTACATGCTGAGTCCCCGAAGACAGAGACTATAATGGGTCCATGACACCCACATCATTCACCAACAGAAGTATTGCACAGTACACGAATAGCTAACTCCCCAGTGGTGAAATATCCGAAAGTTGTGAGTTTTGATAGCACCCATTTGCAGTCAGCCAGTCTACATTGTTGTGTGTACCTTAGCTGGAGACTGCTCACATATAAAGATGGGCCCCTCTTTGATAGAGTTTTGCAATAGCTAACTGCTCTAGTTCCACTGCCCTGCCTTTTAAATAATTATTAGAAGACCATTGTCCTAATTAGATTTCATATAATGTATAATTGTGTATTTATATCTTTGTAAAACCATGTACGTTAACTTGGACAAAGGCAACTGCTAAGGAATTGAATAAGAATAAGAATAATATTTTATAATATAATTATAATTAATCACCGTAGCAACTATGCTCTAAATTAAATAAATAAATGCAATAAAATATCAAATAAATGCTACCATTAAGTGCATTTTTGTTTTAGCAGAGATTACTTTAAAAAAAATAAAAAAATAAAAAAGCATTTGGAAAAGCTATCCATTACCAAATATCATTACTAGATGTCTAAAATAATGTAACTTTTTTATTATTGTTATTATTTTAGTACAATCATGGACAGTTTGGAAGGCCTAAGAGGTTTGACCTCAATATCATGCCTGTCTGGAAGAGAAATCTCACTGGGAGAGGAGTGGTGGTGACTATTATTGATGATGGTAAGCCCTTTCCACTTTTATTGATATTTATGCTGAAAATGAGCAGTTATGATTAATGGTTTAGAAGATTGGGTTTCTCTTTTAGCAACGTGAACATTAAGATGCAATTTAGTCTTTGCAGTAAGTTTTTTTTTTTTTTTCACTGCACAGCTGTTCCTGAAGATCTACCCTCAGTATGTTCAATAAGTGCAATTGATATAAATGTTGGGCAAATACATGATATCACCAAAGGCTTCACTGAATTTGACACCAATAAGTATTTTTAGTGCTTCACAGAAGTTATTTTGTCTTTTGAAAGTGAGTTAACACCAGCAAGAGCAAACCTAGACAATACTTTATGATGTGTTTGGTTATAGATTATCAAAAAGACATATTTCACATATTTAGTGACCTTTTTTCTCAATGTATATAGCCACAGAACCAAACAAGTAAAAAAGAAATCTCAATTGGCTGGAACACATTCCCTGAGCTGAGGTAGTAAAATGGACAGAAAAACAGGAGCATTTTTTTGTAACTCAATTACAAGACATTAGTGTGAAGGACCTTGTGCAATTTTTTTTTCTTTTTTGGGGGAGTGGGGGGGTCTGCAGTTTTACTGACCCTTTTGCTGCCAAGTGTATGGCTGATTACTCCCAAGCCTTTTCTCCCAGCAGGGATTGCTGCTGGGTGCAGGGAAGATTACAACAAAAAGGGGGTAGAGGGCTGGTGAGTCCCTTTGAGAAAGTGAAATACTTGGGAGATGCTGTATTTCTTCTGCAGTTGTCGTGATTCTTGAACAGTGGTGCATGTGTTTGCGTCTCACACTTAGCTTATGTTTTCAAATGATAAACATCACACATGTAGCCAACA
The DNA here is from genome assembly GCF_036373705.1 of Amia ocellicauda. Lineage (NCBI taxonomy): Eukaryota > Metazoa > Chordata > Actinopteri > Amiiformes > Amiidae > Amia > Amia ocellicauda. The sequence continues at coordinate 33,725,297 of NC_089850.1, read as the reverse complement.
TTGTATGGCGCAATTAAAAATAAAAATAAATCCTATAGAATACAGCTTTGAAAGTGAAAATGGTGTTTTACAGATTACACAAGACTCAATTTAACCTGGACCTGTCTCCATAAGCATGTCTGTCATGTCTCCAGCCTCTCCAAAAAAACCTCTCCCTATGCTCCCCTGCCATCAGCTTCCTTTAGTGAAAGTGCATTTACTTTCACCTGCTGAAAGACCAATTGCTCCTTACTTTACATTACTTTCCCACGTGGGATAGAAAATAATATATTGAATTATTTTAGCATTAAGCCAACATCTACAATTTTGATTCTATCTTCTCTAGATATAAAACACTATTACGCAGTGACATAAATGCTTAAATTAACCAGTATTATTGATTTGTCCCCCCTACTCATAAAAAACAAAAACAAAAAAACAAGCATTCTCAAAAGACCTGGACTAGCAGAACTACATTTAAAAGACAAAAACAATGCAGTCTCTTGCAAGTCTCTTGCATTCATATATTTTGCATTGCAGTTCTTAAAAGTTCCTGTGAGGTTAAACTGGGGTTAATCTTCAGTGTATATTTGTTGTCTGTTGTGTTGTTATACTGTGTGTGTATATATATATACACTCACCTAAAGGATTATTAGGAACACCTGTTCAATTTCTCATTAATGCAATTATCTAACCAACCAATCACATGGCAGTTGCTTCAATGCATTTAGGGGTGTGGTCCTGGTCAAGACAATCTCCTGAACTCCAAACTGAATGTCTGAATGGGAAAGAAAGGTGATTTAAGCAATTTTGAGCGTGGCATGGTTGTTGGTGCCAGACGGGCCGGTCTGAGTATTTCACAATCTGCTCAGTTACTGGGATTTTCACGCACAACCATTTCTAGGGTTTACAAAGAATGGTGTGAAAAGGGAAAAACATCCAGTATGCGGCAGTCCTGTGGGCAAAAATGCCTTGTTGATGCTAGAGGTCAGAGGAGAATGGGCCGACTGATTCAAGCTGATAGAAGAGCAACTTTGACTGAAATAACCACTCGTTACAACCGAGGTATGCAGCAAAGCATTTGTGAAGCCACAACACGTACAACCTTGAGGCGGATGGGCTACAACAGCAGAAGACCCCACCGGGTACCACTCATCTCCACTACAAATAGGAAAAAGAGGCTACAATTTGCACAAGCTCACCAAAATTGGACAGTTGAAGACTGGAAAAATGTTGCCTGGTCTGATGAGTCTCGATTTCTGTTGAGACATTCAGATGGTAGAGTCAGAATTTGGCGTAAACACAATGAGAACATGGATCCATCATGCCTTGTTACCACTGTGCAGGCTGGTGGTGGTGGTGGTGTAATGGTGTGGGGGATGTTTTCTTGGGGCCCCTTAGTGCCAATTGGGCATCGTTTAAATGCCACGGCCTACCTGAGCATTGTTTCTGACCATGTCCATCCCTTTATGACCACCATGTACCCATCCTCTGATGGCTACTTCCAGCAGGATAATGCACCATGTCACAAAGGTCGAATCATTTCAATTTGGTTTCTTGAACATGACAATGAGTTCACTGTACTAAACTGGCCCCCACAGTCACCAGATCTCAACCCAATAGAGCATCTTTGGGATGTGGTGGAACGGGAGCTTCGTGCCCTGGATGTGCATCCCACAAATCTCCATCAACTGCAAGATGCTATCCTATCAATATGGGCCAACATTTCTAAAGAATGCTTTCAGCACCTTGTTGAATCAATGCCACGTAGAATTAAGGCAGTTCTGAAGGCAAAAGGGGGTCAAACACAGTATTAGTATGGTGTTCCTAATAATCCTTTAGGTGAGTGTATATATATAATTACACACTTGTAACAGTGTATCTAAAACTTTATTTAGCAAAGAGAATACAGGTATATAATAGGGACTCTTGCATCTCTTATTAAAGTCTTGCTATGAAAATATAGATATACATAACCAATTGGCTTTTTAGTTTATTATATACATGGGTTCACATAAATGTTACACAGGTACACAGGCAGATCAACAATATGAAAATGCATTTCACACCAAGAGATTAGCATGCTAGTGTGTACCAATCACTTACTAACAGAGTACACCCGAGACATCTGAAATGATGAGCTGGCAGAACAGAACCAAATATACACTCACCTAAAGGATTATTAGGAACACCATACTAATACTGTGTTTGACCCCCTTTCGCCTTCAGAACTGCCTTAACTCTACGTGGCATTGATTCAACAAGGTGCTGAAAGCATTCTTTAGAAATGTTGGCCCATATTGATAGGATAGCATCTTGCAGTTGATGGAGATTTGTGGGATTCACATCCAGGGCACGAAGCTCCCGTTCCACCACATCCCAAAGATGCTCTATTGGGTTGAGATCTGGTGACTGTGGGGGCCAGTTTAGTACAGTGAACTCATTGTCATGTTCAAGAAACCAAATTGAAATGATTCGACCTTTGTGACATGGTGCATTATCCTGCTGGAAGTAGCCATCAGAGGATGGGTACATGGTGGTCATAAAGGGATGGACATGGTCAGAAACAATGCTCAGGTAGGCCGTGGCATTTAAACGATGCCCAATTGGCACTAAGGGGCCCCAAGAAAACATCCCCCACACCATTACACCACCACCACCACCAGCCTGCACAGTGGTAACAAGGCATGATGGATCCATGTTCTCATTCTGTTTACGCCAAATTCTGACTCTACCATCTGAATGTCTCAACAGAAATCGAGACTCATCAGACCAGGCAACATTTTTCCAGTCTTCAACTGTCCAATTTTGGTGAGCTTGTGCAAATTGTAGCCTCTTTTTCCTATTTGTAGTGGAGATGAGTGGTACCCGGTGGGGTCTTCTGCTGTTGTAGCCCATCCGCCTCAAGGTTGTACGTGTTGTGGCTTCACAAATGCTTTGCTGCATACCTCGGTTGTAACGAGTGGTTATTTCAGTCAAAGTTGCTCTTCTATCAGCTTGAATCAGTCGGCCCATTCTCCTCTGACCTCTAGCATCAACAAGGCATTTTCGCCCACAGGACTGCCGCATACTGGATGTTTTTCCCTTTTCACACCATTCTTTGTAAACCCTAGAAATGGTTGTGCGTGAAAATCCCAGTAACTGAGCAGATTGTGAAATACTCAGACCGGCCCGTCTGGCACCAACAACCATGCCACGCTCAAAATTGCTTAAATCACCTTTCTTTCCCATTCAGACATTCAGTTTGGAGTTCAGGAGATTGTCTTGACCAGGACCACACCCCTAAATGCATTGAAGCAACTGCCATGTGATTGGTTGGTTAGATAATTGCATTAATGAGAAATTGAACAGGTGTTCCTAATAATCCTTTAGGTGAGTGTATATAATAGTTTAAACAGAAGGTTGTATAGCTTCATTCCTTGCTTTAAACCCCAGATTATACCTAAATTACCTTAATCAAAAAAATTTAACACATTTTGAAATTGATGCACTAGTCTCCCTAATCCCAGATTTTTCAGTTTTGGTATTTTAAAATATAAATTTTTGGTTCACTCAAATGGCAAAAAAATAAAAGAAATGCGAGATATTATTTTAGTAGGCCTAAATGTTCCCAATATTCCAAGATGCCTTTTTGTAGTGTGGAATAGGAAACCAAATTATGAATAGGGATTTGTTAATTTTCTTTGACGTTACATATGCATTTCAGAGTGACTTGAAAGACTATTATTGTTATGTTTTAACTGTCAATGTAAACACAGTTTATATAGTACATTAGAGTCCTAGATAGACCCAAATAGAACTAGCACTATATATCTGCTGGGAAGAGTTTCTGTGTTGCTCTCTTATGTAATCATCATTGCACTGGAATTATAGCACATAATTACAGAACTAGCCTAAGTGCAAGATTTGTTTAAGTGAAAAGACTTTTTGAGCACTGGCAAATTTCCTATTTTTATTCTTCTAAGTGCAAGTCAGTTGACTCGCATCACAGTTGCCCTTTATAAGTTAATATACTTGCATAACTGCAAATGTTAGATTGTCTATGCAGGGCACTAGACTAGTGGCTTCGCTGGCTCTAAAGAGACACTGCACGTCACAAACCCTGATCAAAACAAAAAGTACAAAGTAGTGCAGCTGCACAAGCAATGTATGAAATTGAAAATGTCAGCGTAAATGAGTCAATGATTTTGCAACAAAGGAAAAAATGGATATTCTAAAGGAATTTGACCTAGGAAAATGGAATGTCTTTGTGAAACACCACAAGTGAAAGTTCTTGCCTACATGTGTAGCTGATGTAATATGAATGATATTTAAATGTTTATTATAGAAAAATATCTACAGAAAATTACAGAAAAACTGCAAAACATAAAGAGTATTTCTGTATGTCAAACAGAAGTGTCTGATTGTGTCTACATTACTTAAGTTTATCATGTGAATGATTTTTCCATATTGTGTCTTAAACATTAACATACAATGTTCTACATACAATATTACAAGGCTTATGAAATCACTTTAACATATGTGTATTACAATGAAAGAAGTATTGAAGAAAACTAGTCTATGATCAATAATGAGTGAATGTTTTACATGGGAGACGTTTGGGGGAAAGCAAAATGTTTAATCAGTATATTTAGTTGTGTATTTGGCTCAACTTGGCAATCTGGATGCTACGGGCTTAGTTAGAAGCTGAGGTCTGCATCCGTAGCATGGTTTGGTAATTTGATGCATACACCCACAACTCCTTCTGTAAATGACTACTGCCTCTGCGGAATATATATTGAGCTTAATTTCCAGTTGTGTCCAGGTCTGTGTCTTTCATTTGATGTGATCTTTTTTGAGGTTGACTTTCTGAATCTGAAATATTTTAATCAATTTCATGCTAAGTCGTATTTGTTTCAAGTTGATATTACTTAGGTCTTGGTCAAAATTTGACCTTGAAACAGAGACTACAAACCTGAAACTTAATGGCAGCATTTTGTTTGCATTGTGGTTCTTCTACAAAAGGCAACTGTCATGATGTGCTTAGTTGAGAATTTATGATTGGCGGGTAGGTCAAAGTTTTGATTTAATGTGTGTGTTCTTTTACCCTGTCCACACAGAATTTAATTGGGGATGAAATATAATCATTGAATGAAGAATAATACTTTTTAAATTGAAGTGACGCACGTTTGAATTTGAACTGTAACCTTCATAAACATAATTCACCAAGCTTTTGTTTTTCCTTCCAAATACATCTAAAGTAATACTAGAATTGGGATCTTAAGATTTTATGTCCCTAACTTATTTATTTTAAATATCAAGGATGTGTGTGTTTAGTGACTCATAATTGATTCACCTGTAAGTTGTTTAAGAACACAATAGTATGTTGCTGATGTTTCTGTATTATAGTTCACATCTGCACATAGCTTAAAGGCCTTTTGACAGGTTCTCACAGCATGAATTTACACCATGTGTTTCCTTTTTAATTATGCTGAAGATCCACACCTTCTTTTAACTGTTTTATATACTGTACTTGCTGATACAGGTGAAAATTCATGTTGGGATAATTGTAGATGTTGAGTGCGAAGAAAACTAGAAGCTACAGTCGTGTGTAATGATTGATTCTATTCAAAAGTGTTGATATACATAATTTGAGTTTTACAAATTATTTCATTAATTTCTTTCTGCCTCTCTATACAGATGTATTGCGTTCAGATAAATCTGTGTTGAATTCTAACAATGGCTTTTTATCACATACACAGAGCACAGCTTGAAACATTAAAGTGTGTCATTTTGAATTGATTACCAGTCCCAAATATGTAGCTGTATGCTGAAAATAACGGAGACTGGAACTTTGTAACTTACACCCCATTTATCCTAGCTTTCCAAAAGAGAGTTTTACAGCATAATGTGTGATCCCTCAGTCAAATCACAATGATATTTCATTTTATAATGATTGCTGAAATATCTGGTAACAGGGGAAATGAAAGTACAAGATCTTATGGGCTCATTCATCAAGAACTAATTGAAGCCTTCGTACACTTGAGTGCTGATAAAATGTGGAACGGTAAACAGTAACAAAATTCACGAGAGAAGGATGTGTTTGCCATAAGGAAATGGTTCTTTTTCATTATGGTGATTCTATGGAAAAACTAATTTTAAAAAGGGATAAGCACAAGCCTCTCTGCATAATAACAGGGCAGAGGCTGTGTCAAATGTATTAGTATTGCTCCACTGGAGCTATTTTCATTTTAAGCTTTTGCTATTGTGCTTAACTCCAGTAGTCTGTATAGATTCCACAAGGCGGGCTTTCAGGTCTTTTCTATGCAGTTTCTAAGACACATAGCCACGCTGGTTTTAGACTGGGGACTCACTTATATGAACCACCTTTAGAAGCCTTTTCATCAATACATATTGATTTTAATATTAGTATAAAATAAATTATTTTATTGAGACTACTCTCCCACCCACACTCCCCCTTTCAGACTAGTAATCGAATTGAGGACTGAAACATTCAACTTGCCATACGGCATACTTCGTATACATGAGGTAATTCAATTAAATAAACATACAACCTTCACTCTCTATGAGTGGATCATTTTACAGCAAACAACTTTAACAGATTAAATCGATTGTATTTAAATACTTTTCCTAACATTCTTGCTATGCAGGTTTTGGGACAATAGCTTCAATTTAATTCCAGTTACTAGTATGGTAGTTGTTAATGCTTTTAAAATAAAGAGCACAGTGAAGACTGTCCTGGCCTATTTTGTAACCTGCTTTGTTAACAACATGCAAGTTCCCTAACCGCATTTCCTTGATATGGATTTTTTGAATCTATGCCAATAGAAGAAGAAAGTAATTAAATGCATCAAAATTTCAAGGCACAAAGAAGCCAACCTGTTGTTTGTATACATATATGAATACTCTAATGCTTTAAACTGGATTTGATGGGGGGTTTTTTTGGATACGTGTAAGTATGTATGTATTTACATTTTTTAGCAAGTCTTTACCATAATATGTTGTGGTATAGTATGTCACACAATATAGTTTCTGGAGAAAATAAACATTTTATAAAGATGTGAAACAGGTCATTGCTCGATTATATGCACTTCTTGGTTTAAGTAAACATCACAAAATGCCTGTTTCAATTAGCAATCTGAATCTTATATCAGACAAAATGCTTTTCAGTCCTGGAGTGACCTCAGGTATCTCCAGATGTGGACACATCTTTTTCTACCTGCTGTGCTTGTGGCACTAGTTCATGTAGCTTCATTTCCCCAGAGGTTCTTGGCACGATGCCCCTCTGTGTATTCCTTCACAACCGTTGATCCTTATTAATTATGATCATATATCACCTACAGAGGGAGTCAGTTCTCTCTTGCAGCAATATGTCACATGACACACAGCACCTCTGCTAAACATAAAACTTACAGGTGAGAAAGACAGTGAATACAGTCTATTATAGTATTTCTTTATTTTACAGATTTATGTAACAAGGAGCTAGGTTACAACAATACTTTCACCCAACACTAATACAAAACTGCAAACGTGTATCATGTTTGTAGTTAGTTACTTATGTCTCAAGCTGCCACTTTCATTTAATGTCACGTGCTGTTGTTGGAATTGTCCCAGTCTGTTAAGCAGTGTTGATGATGCTTAAATATATACAGTGGGGGAAAAAAGTATTTGATCCCCTGCTGATTTTGTACGTTTGCCCACTGACAAAGAAATGATCAGTCTATAATTTTAATGGTAGGTGTATTTTAACAGTGAGAGACAGAATAACAACAAAAAAATCCAGAAAAACACATTTCAAAAAAGTTATAAATTGATTTGCATGTTAATGAGTGAAATAAGTATTTGACCCCTTCGACTTAGTACTTGGTGGCAAAACCCTTGTTGGCAATCACAGAGGTCAGACGTTTCTTGTAGTTGGCCACCAGGTTTGCACACATCTCAGGAGGGATTTTGTTCCACTCCTCTTTGCAGATCCTCTCCAAGTCATTAAGGTTTCGAGGCTGAAGTTTGGCAACTCGAACCTTCAGCTCCCTCCACAGATTTTCTATGGGATTAAGGTCTGGAGACTGGCTTGGCCACTCCAGGACCTTAATGTGCTTCTTCTTGAGCCACTCCTTTGTTGCCTTGGCTGTGCGTTTTGGGTCATTGTCATGCTGGAATACCATCCACGACCCATTTTCAATGCCCTGGCTGAGGGAAGGAGGTTCTCACCCAAGATTTGACGGTACATGGCCCCGTCCATCGTCCCTTTGATGCGGTGCAATTGTCCTGTCCCCTTAGCAGAAAAACACCCCCAAAGCATAATGTTTCCACCTCCATGTTAGACGGTGGGGATGGTGTTCTTGGGGTCATTCCTCCTCCTCCAAACACGGCGAGTTGAGTTGATGCCATAGAGCTCGATTTTGGTCTCATCTGACCACAACACTTTCACCCAGTTCTCCTCTGAATCATTCAGATGTTCATTGGAAAACTTCAGACGGGCCTGTACATGTGCTTTCTTGAGCAGGGGGACCTTGCGGGTGCTGCAGGATTTCAGTCCTTCACGGCGTAGTGTGTTACCAATTGTTTTCTTGGTGACTATGGTCCCTGCTGCCTTGAGATCATTAACAAGATCCTCCCGTGTAGTTCTGGGCTGATTCCTCACCGTTCTCATGATCATTGAAACTCCACGAGGTGAGATCTTGCATGGAGCCCCAGACCGAGGGAGACTGACAGTTATTTTGTGTTTCTTCCATTTGCGAATAATCGCACCAACTGTTGTCACCTTCTCACCAAGCTGCTTGGCGATGGTCTTGTAGACCATTCCAGCCTTGTGTAGGTCTACAATCTTGTCCCTGACATCCTTGGACAGCTCTTTGGTCTTGGCCATGGTGGAGAGTTTGGAATCTGATTGATTGATTGCTTCTGTGGTAACGAGCTGAGATTAGGAGCACTCCCTTTAAGAGAGTGCTCCTAATCTCAGCTCGTTACCTGTATAAAAGACACCCGGGAGCCAGAAATCTAGCTGATTGATAGCTTATTTCACTCATTAACATGCAAATCAATTTATAACTTTTTTGAAATGCATTTTTCTGGATTTGTTTGTGGTTATTCTGTCTCTCACTGTTAAAATACACCTACCATTAAAATTATAGACTGATCATTTATTTGTCAGTGGGCAAACGTACAAAATCAGCAGGGGATCAAATACTTTTTTCCCTCACTGTAGTTTCAAAACAAAGGTCTCAGGTACTGTTGCATAGATTGTGAATCTTGGCCTCCAGTATTGAGTCAAGCCCAAGTCATCACTGAAACAAGGCCATTTCAATAGGTGAAGGTTCTGCAGTTTTTTATGCTCTTTTTTCACTCTAAGATTTCCATTCAGAAAGAAAGAAAAAACAAAATCATTATATTTCCTTTGTTTTTTGTTTTGTGTAGTTATATACACTCATCTAAAGGATTATTAGGAACACCTGTTCAATTTCTCATGAATGCAATTATCTAACCAAGCAATCACATGGCAGTTGCTTCAATGCATTTAGGGGTGTGGTCCTGGTCAAGACAATCTCCTGAACTCCAAACTGAATGTCTGAATGGGAAAGAAAGGTGATTTAAGCAATTTTGAGCGTGGCATGGTTGTTGGTGCCAGACGGGCTGGTCTGAGTATTTCACAATCTGCTCAGTTACTGGGATTTTCACGCACAACCATTTCTAGGGTTTACAAAGAATGGTGTGAAAAGGGAAAAACATCCAGTATGCGGCAGTCCTGTGGGCGAAAATGCCTTGTTGATGCTAGAGGTCAGAGGAGAATGGGCCGACAGATTCAAGCTGATAGAAGAGCAACTTTGACTGAAATAACCACTCGTTACAACCGAGGTATGCAGCAAAGCATTTGTGAAGCCACAACACGTACAACCTTGAGGCAGATGGGCTACAACAGCAGAAGACCCCACCGGGTACCACTCATCTCCACTACAAATAGGAAAAAGAGGCTACAATTTGCACAAGCTCACCAAAATTGGACAGTTGAAGACTGGAAAAATGTTGCCTGGTCTGATGAGTCTCGATTTCTGTTGAGACATTCAGATGGTAGAGTCAGAATTTGGCATAAACAGAATGAGAACATGGATCCATCATGCCTTGTTACCACTGTGCAGGCTGGTGGTGGTGGTGTAATTGTGTGGGGGATGTTTTCTTGGCACACTTTAGGCCCCTTAGTGCCAATTGGGCATCGTTTAAATGCCACGGCCTACCTGAGCATTGTTTCTGACCATGTCCATCCCTTTATGACCACCATGTACCCATCCTATGATGGCTACTTCCAGCAGGATAATGCACCATGTCACAAAGGTCGAATCATTTCAAATTGGTTTCTTGAATATGACAATGAGTTCACTGTACTAAACTGGCCCCCACAGTCACCAGATCTCAACCCAATAGAGCATCTTTGGGATGTGGTGGAACGGGAGCTTCGTGCCCTGGATGTGAATCCCACAAATCTCCATCAACTGCAAGATGATATCCTATCAATATGGGCCAACATTTCTAAAGAATGCTTTCAGCACCTTGTTGAATCAATGCCACGTAGAATTAAGGCAGTTCTGAAGGCGAAATGGGGTCAAACACAGTATTAGTATGGTGTTCCTAATAATCCTTTAGGTGAGTGTATATATATATATATATATATATATATATATATATATACCAGCAATATTTGTTTCAGAAACATTAAATGCTTTATATGTTAGTATCAGTGCAGAGGTAATTGTACTGGTTTTCTATGTGTAATTTGTGGATGATTTGAAGTATTTGAATTAATCTGGGATTAAGACTGAAACTCAGATTTCAATGGTGATTCTTTAGTACTAAATAAAGACAACACCAAAGCACATGGAAACAAAAACAAGAGAAACACGTATGATTAAAACCTCACAACAGAACCAAAACATTCCATGCGTAAATATTAAATGCCTGTAGAAGTGCATCAGGGCAGATCTGATTCGTGTTTCTGTGTGGAGAGACTATGGTGGGATCCATTGAGAACCCCTGGCTGAGAGGCATATGAGGCATTGCCTGTACTTGTATCAGAAGTGGCAGATGGGGACGA